>NC_133620.1:173322684-173978546 GCF_048593235.1 Sminthopsis crassicaudata
GTTTTTGCATATTTGTATACATATATTTATAAAATGCATCTATACGTATATTTGTCTATGTGCATTAAAAATAAAATCTCTTAAGAATATTATTCGAAAGAGAAAAGATTCTAAGGGTGAGAAATGAGAGATTTAATATGGAATTAGAATTAAAAAAAAAAAAAAAACCTGCAACTGTGCCTTACATTAAATGAAACCATTTTGATAAGAATCTGAGCCTCAGGCAATTTGAACCATGGAAAATCAGCTCCCTGAGAGCTCCTGTCAGAGTCTGGTGATGGAGGGATCCCTGTAAATTCTTAATCTGCCCTTTTTTCAGGGCCAGAACAATATAGCTCTATAGAAAGGAAGGTCGCAGAGCTGAACCTCCCCAGTAGGTAACCCAAAAAGCAATCAAGCTGAGCTAGCAGGGAGTGGATTCCAGCCGGACTCTGTGGTGAAGGCCTTTTCTCTCCCTCGGCAGGTACCTTACACAAGGGAAGATTCCTGGGACTAGTGGTTTAATTTCTCTGGCTACCGTGCTAATCACACATGTCCCATAATTACTGTCTTGCTTTCTTTCCGCCAGACTATCATTCTTCTGTCTTTTAGCTCCACCCAGCAGGCAGACAATGTGGACACAAAAGCAGAGCTGGTTAGCGAGACACCTGATGGAGCCCTGAGCCTGCCCAGCTCTCCCCCATGCACTCTTTCCTCTCTCCTGCCCCCTTACCTCCACTACCTTCCCTCCAAGAAGTGCTTAATTTGCATTCTTTCCCAGATAAAGTAAAATAATAATAATAATAATAATAATAATTAAATTAAATTAAGAGACTGCTTCATTTGATCAGACTAAGTACCTAAGCTGAAAAGCTTGACAGAAACTGAGAACCAAATCTGGTCTCCTCAATAAACAGCTACACTCATTTCACCAGAGCAATGCAACTGGACAAAAATTTGGCCTCGTCAGCAAGTAGAATACACAGGATGTGAATGTGAATCACATTAGATATTTTCATGGATTCTGTCTATGGAGAAGACTCTCTGCTCTAAAGGGTTCTTCTGGGATAGTGTTATATAATGTGATAATGATACTGTGATAATAATATTAATTAATTATGTAGAGAGCAAACTTAACAAGCTTGGCTATCATAAGAAAAGCCACCAAGTATAAGCGGTATCTACCTGTACTAGCTTCCTCATCTTAACCATTTATGCACATGAAGACATTCATGAGGAAATATTCAGAGCCTCATTTTCTGAAGCCATATAAGTAATTTTTTTTTCTGTTTTGAGGATGTGCGTTGATAAAGAACCCAGAGAAGATGTGCTAACTAGTTAAGAGGAAGATTGATTGGTTTTCAAACTAGTAGCATCTGGAGGCATTGTAGGAATTGTTCAGGGGAGCCCTGGAGGTGCAAAGCACCCCATGCCTTCCTACAGTGACCCCATTGGTAAAGTGTTAATTGGCTCTGAAGGGAGCCTCATCTGGTCACTCCAGATGGAGATGCAGATAGATCTCCCTCAACTGAAAATACTATACAAATGCCAAGTCATCTTGTAAGAAGAATGGAGTGGGTGCTCCGCAATAGCAGATTGTCAATATAATTAAAGGTTAAAGAGCAATTGGATGACCTTCTCTTTCTCTTAAATATTACTATAATAAACAAAGTAAAAATGTTTTCTGGACATAAAAGAAATGCAATTTTTCATTTTATATTGTTAATGTTTTTAAATGCCTACGTCAATAATCCTTGAGATATGAGTATACCATTAAGCACATTTTTAATTACAAGTACACTATAAAACAGCATAAAATAGTATAGATTATTCTAATATATGTTTTATACTATGTTTTGTGAGCCAATAGTATTACTACAATATTACTACAGTATAGTACTACTACAATAGTAGTAATTGACTAGGAAGAGAAGTATATTTCAGGAAAGTTCATTTACATCATGTTGATTCAAATTCCCTAATCCAAGTGCTACATTGCAAAGAGAACTGGATTAGTACTCAAAGGATGAGAGTTTGAATTTCAGCTCTGGTAAAATGTCTCTCAGCCTCAATTCTTCATTGATGTAGTTAAATTAGATGGTCCCTAAGATCCTTTTTTGGGACAGCTAGATAGACACAATGAATAGAGCACTGAGGCTGGAGTTAGGAAGACTTCAGTTCAAGTATAACTTCAGACCTTACTAGCTTTTTGATACTGGAAAGTTAAGTCACTTAACTGTCCTTGTCTCAGTTCCCTTATCCATAAAATAAGCTGGAGAAGGAAATGGCAAACATTCAAGTATCTTTGGCAAGAATGACCCAAATAGAGTCATGAAGTCACATGACTGAAATAAACAACAAAACATTCCTTCTAAATCTAAATCTATGATTCTATGCTTCTAAATCTGAGGGATGAAAATGGGTTGTTTCTCATGATTGATTTTTTTTTTTACTTTTCTGTAAGTGTATCATAAATACTGGAGGTTTATAGTATAAGAAGTGTGCAGTAGGTCAATTATGTATAGTCATAGAATCACAAGATTTGAGAATTGGAAAAGACTCCAAAGACCATCTAGTCTAACCCATATCTGGAGGAAATACCCTAACAATTGGATGGTTAGATCACAATAGTTTAAAATACTTCCTATTCCTCTCCTGCTTTCTGACTTTTTTGTTTGTTTCTTCTATACCACTTTCTAAGAATAACTTAATTACATTTTTCTTCATTAATTCCCTTCACTTTCCCTGTATTCTGAAATTTTATTTTCTGACTCATGACCTATAATATCCTTATTTATTTCTCCTTTAAATTTTTGTTTCTAATGAAGTTAAATCTTTTGAAGTACATAATTTGAATTTTTTGGAACCAATTACTATTATTTTTAATATTATACCTATAGAATTCTATATAATATAGCTTTAAATAATACATGCAACTATATAGATATAGATAGATATCTATATAGACTATATATATATACATATATATATATATATATATTTATATGTCTTTTCTAATGTACCTCAATCTTTAAAGTATCAATTTATGAGGGAACTTCTAGAAATAAAATAGTGTCCCTTGATAGTTATGCCATCCATTTCTCTTTTGATGAATGGTACTATTATTATTCTCTTTGTCACATAGGCAACAAAATCTCAGAGTCAGCTTTGACTCTTCCCTTTTCTTCATTCACCTCCCTAACATTTAACCAGTTTTCAATTTTATTTCTACAATATCTCTTCAGTTTGACTTATTCTAGTTTAAGTCCTTATTATATCTCATCTAGACCACTGTCATGATCTCCCTCTCTCTAGTCTATCATACACCTAATTGCCAAAATAATCATCCTAATGTATTGGTCTGTCTGCCATTCATCTGCTCAAAAATATTTCAATTGTTTATACTAGAAAATTCAGAGTCTTTAGCTTGGGATTTAGGATCCAAAATAATCTTTTTCCACCTTCCAGAAGTATTTTCCATTACTTCCATTTATGAATTTGACATTAGTCAAATTCTTCCCTAACTCATCATGATCTCTTAAACTCTAGATATTCATCCACAATCACTCATTTTCCCAAAACATCATTTGATCTCATCTTTATCTCCAGAATTTTTTCTCTTCATTCAACTCAAGTAAAGATGTTGTTCAATCCAAGGAGTTTTTCCTTTGTAACCTAAGAAAATTGTCTTGATTTTTTTTTCATAGCTTGTGCAAATCTCAAGCTTATTCAAGAAGTTTTTATTAAGCACTTACTACTGGCTAGGTACTGTGCTAAGTTATATTTAGTTTGGCACTCATTATGTTGGATGTTGTTTCTTATTTATTTGTGTGTATATAATATTTCCTTTCCTTCCCTTATTCACAATAAAGAGGTGAGGGACTACTTCATTTTTTTTTTTTTGTATCTCTAAGGCTACAATGTCTGTCACATAGGGAGTCCTGAATAAAATTTTTTGAATGAAATTTGTCCCTCCCTATTAAATTGAATTCTATCAGAAACTTTGTATACTTAAACTTTCTAACCTCCCAGGACCTAGCCCAGCTTTGTACACATTGGCACTTACTTCCATAACAATGGAGCTATTATCTCCATTGTGAAGATGGTTCAATACCAAGAAATGAGCATTGGCTTTGATATAAAAAAAAAAAAATTCAAAAAAAAAAAAAAACTTGGATTCAAATTCTGGTATTTCCACTTATCACTTGTGTGACTTTGGGCTAATCATAACCTTTCTGGCCTCTGTTTCCTCATCTGCAAAACGAAGGGGATATATTAAATTGCTTATATTGTCCCTTTTGATTGTAAATATATGATCTTGGTAGTGAAGAAAGTCCCTCCACTGGATAGATCCTAATCTCTCTATAATTTCTCATTAGAAATAGGTGAAATTCACCTATGTCACTGAATGTCCATCTTCTTCCCTGAAAGATAAAGCTGATTTTAGCTGGATAGCTTATTCTTGGCTGGAATCCAAGTTCCTTTGCCTTTCAGAATATCAGATTCCAGGACCTTTAATCCTTTAAGGTGGAAGCTGCTAGGTACTGTATAATCCTAATTTTGGCTCTTTGGTTATAATTTCTCTTAGTGGGCAATTTTATATAATTTTTTAACTTTATTATATATTTGTTATTATTTTCCCCAGTAAAAATATTTTGTTATGCATATACATTCATTTTTTACATATTTCCATATGTTTCATGTTGGGAAAGAAAAATGAGAACAAAAGGAAAAAACCATGAGAAAAAAAAGGTGAAAATAGTTTGTGTTGATCTATATTCAGTCTCCATATTTCTCTCTCTGGATGTGGATGACATTTTCCATCCAAGTTTATTGGGATTGTCTTGGATCACTGAATCACTGAGAAGAACCAAGTCTGTTATAATTGATCATTATGTAATTCTGCTATTGCTGTTATACAATGTCTTTCCAAAAATTTTCCATAAAATAGATCTCCTCAGCACAATAGAGGATTTCCCTTTAGCCCTTTCATACTTATAAAGAATTTTATATTTCCCAAAGAACCCTTTTCTCACAATAACCTTTAGAGTTACAGCAAATATTATTATTCCCTTTTAACAGATGATGAAATTGAGGCTCAGAAAATGTCAGTATTTTGCCTCGAATCACATAGCTGGTAATCATCAGAGTCTGGATTCAAACCTAGATCTTTTCCGATACCAAATTTAAGACTCTTTCCCAGAGTTATGACTAGGATGAACTGACCAGGGCTTTGTTCCATGAAAACAAAATTTAGGAGGCACTAAAAACACATAAATTCCATCAGTAGCATAGAAACAACAATCTTAGCACCTGTTTAGCAAAAAAATGTGAAGTTACCATATGGTATGCTTTTTTTCTAACTCCAGGCTTCATAAGCATTCCCAATAATCATTCAGAAGTATTGATTTAGCAGCTACTATGTATCAGGTACTGTAGTGGATGCTAGAAATACAAAAGCAAAGACTGTGGCAATTTCTAAAGAGTTTGCATTCACAAAAAGGAGGCATATATACTTTATAGTAATTCATGGGCTAGGGGAGAATGGTGGCAACTATGACAGAAATAGAGCAGGTTAAAAGAGAGAGGTGGTTGGAGGGAAGGATAATGAACTCTTTTATGCTCTTGTAGCAATAGGAAGGAAAGAAGCACACAATACATTCCAGGCACTATGCTAAGCAACTTACAATCATTATTTTATTAAATCATCACAAGACTAAAAGGTAGGTGCTAGTATGATCCTCATTTTACATTTGAAGAAATTGAGGCAGACAGAAGTTCAATGGCTTCTTCAAAATCACATAGCTAGTAATTGTTGGGACCATATTTGAGCTCAGATCATTCTGATTCCAAGCCCAGGGCTCTATCTATTGTACTATCTAGCTGCCAATAAACTTATGCTGTCTCAGAATTCCCAATCATGGATATCTCAAAATTCCAATATCATTCTTTTTTCCCCCACCATTCAAAGTGAGTATGTCTTTAAAAGGTGATTTAAAGGCTGAGTATATTTTAACAATAACTTCACCGGTTGCTCTTCTCTCTTAGTCTATAGTTTACTCACCTCCTTTTATAGTCTTGATATCTTTTACATGATTTCTTGTGTAAAAGTCATTGTTGATATTATGATATAACCTATTTACACTTACCATGTATTGTTCCATTGTCCCTTGGGTCACCTTCAACTTGGATTCTTCTGACATCATGTTGTTCTCTGACTTGTGGCTGTCTGGCATCACCAGAAAAATATTGGAAAAGGTGTTTTAGTGGCAGTGAACAGCTTGGGATCATTGAGTTTGGACTTTTTCCCCACACACATTTTAAAACATAGTTCAGTTCAATAATTTAGTTAAACATTTATGAAGTACCTATGGAGCATTTTATGTCTCATTGGGGAAATTGCACTCTAAGTGCTTCATAAATGTTTAAATGAATTGTTGAGCAGAATGATGTCTTAAAATGCTCAGAGGGAAAAAAAGAGGCAAAGCTCTCTTATTCTTAAATAATAGGAATGGATGAGAAGACAAAAAAGATTAGGTAATGAATAATCTAGTTCATCCTAAATTTGAGTACAAGTTAGCTGCCTGAGAGACTCCTTATGGAAAAAAAGCCGTCAAAGGTTTTGACAGAGACTGGGTAAGGTCCTGGACTTCTCACTTGTGTCTTGGCCATTGGATTTTTATAGCTTAAAATAAATTATACAGAAGAATTAGACATCCATGGAGGAAGGAATTTGTGACCAAAGGAGAACTAGAGATCATTATTGATCACAAAATAGAAAATTTTGATTACATCAAATTAAAAAGCTTTTGTACAAACAAAACTAATGCAAGCAAGATTAGAAGGGAAGTAACAAACTGAGAAAATATTTTTACAGTTAAAGGTTCTGATAAAGGCCTCATTTCCAAATATATAGAGAACTGACACTAATTTATAAGAAATCAAACCATTCTCCAATTGATAAATGGTCAAAGGATATGAACAGACAATTTTCAGATGATGAAATTGAAACTATTTCCACTCACATGAAAGTGTTCCAAATCACTATTAATCAGAGAAATACAAATTAAGACAACTCTGAGATACCACTACACACCTGTCAGATTGGCTAAGATGACAGAAACAAATAACGATGAATGTTGGAGGGGATGTGAGAAAACAGGGACACTGATGCATTGTTGATGGAGTTGTGAAAGAATCCAACCATTCTGGAGAGCAATCTGGAATTATGCCCAAAAATTATCAAACTGTGCATACCCTTTGATCCAGCAGTGCTACTACTGGACTTATATCCCAAAGAAATACTAAAGAAGGGAAAGGGACCTGTATATGTCAAGATGTTTGTGGCAGCCCTCTTTGTAATGGCTAAAAACTGGAAAATAAATGATGCCCATCAATTGGAGAATGGTTGGATAAATTATGGTATATAAATGTTATGGAATATTATTGTTCCTTAAGAAATGACCAGCAGGATGAATACAGAGAAGCTTGGAGAGACTTAAATGAACTGATGCTGAGTGAAATGAGCAGAACCAGGAGATCATTATACACGCCAATAACAATACTATATGAGGATGTATTCTGATGGAAGTGGATATCTTCAACAAAGAGAAGATCTAATTCAGTTCCAATTGATCAATGATGGACAGAATCAGCTACACACAGAGAAGGAAATGAGTGTAAACTGTTTGCATTTTTGTTTTTCTTCTATTTTTACCTTCTGAATACAATTCTTCCGGTGCAACAAGAAATTCGTTTCTGCACACATATTGTATCTAGGACATACTATAACATATTTAACATGTATGGGAATGCCTGCCATCTAGGGGAGGGGATGGAGGGAAGGAGGGAAAAATTCAGAAGAGAAGTGAGTGCAAGGGATAATGTTGTAAAAAAATTACCCATGCATATGTAATGTCAAAAAGTTATAATTATAAAATTAATTTTAAAATAATAAAAAAGAATTAGACATCAATTTTCTAATTTCATGCCAAAAGTGAAACATAGGAAACAATGAAGAAATATTATAGAAGATTTTATTAGTAGTGTTCATAAGGCAAGTCATCAGCTTCCTTTTGTAATCTTCCAAAAGTGAATGCCTAAGGATTTTGACACCAAAATACTCTAGCCACAAAACATCATTAAGAACTAGAGTAAGAATAATACAAAGCCCTATTGTCTCTTGAACTCAAGCAAATATCATTCCTTAATCTCTATCTATAAAATAAAACTCACCTTCAACAGAGGACTAACTAGAGAGACAAAAGTTAAAATTAAGAATTTGTCCAATCATTTCATATTCATTTAGCAGATAGGTGGAGGAAGTGTTAGAAATGAAAACCTGTCTAGCATCACTCTTTATTACTAAATGTGTTTAATTGAAATTGAGTCCATCACTTCTCTTCCAGAATGAGGGTAACATTATTTATCATCAGTCCTCTGGAATCATAATTAATGCATTGATAAGAGTTCTTATGCCTTTGCAATGTTGTTCTCAATATGTAAATTATTCTCTTTTGTTCACTTAACTGTATTATTTCATTCAAGGCTTATCAGGTTTCTCTGAAATTATCTCTTTCTACCATTTCTTTAGCCATTCCCCCACTTAAAAGGCACCCCCTAATTTCTAGTTCTTTGCCACCAGAGAAAAGTACTTTAAATGTTAGATTTGGGCATTTTTCCTTATATTTTATTTCTACAGGAATTAGGCCTAATAGTGATATGATTATATCAAGAATATTCAAGGCCTTAGTAACTTTTGGATCACTGTTCCAAACTGCTATCCAGAATGGCTGGGCAAATTGACAATGTATATTTAAAAAGCATGTTGTGTAATTCACCATTCAAACAATTATAAATAATAATAGTTAAAAAAAAACCCTAACAAGTGCTAATAAGACTTCATATAAAATCTCCAGGTAATGGAAAGTCTTTGCAAAACCATCTCAGTCAGGTAAAAGGGTTAAGTATGTAGAAAGGTAGGAGAATGACTCATACTTCTCTCCATCACTGATAACATTTATGTCAGATCACCCCTTGTAAAAAGTAAGGATGGGTATGTCAGCATAGGAAGAGTGGACTGGAAAACAGTCACATGGAGGAATATTTCCCCTCAGAATGTCAGCATTCCAGAATAAAGTTTGACTCTCTCTAGTTAAGATTCTACTCAGCATAATCTTGGCCCTATGAAAAAAGGAAATGAATAACCCCACTTTTCATGGCCAGATTCATGACACTGTATCATGGGGTACCACATCCTAATATCTAATCTGTCTCCTTGGCATGCCAGATTATTTAGATCTTCCAAAATTTACCTATAGACATAGACTATCTGCTATCTTCCTGTTCACTTTAACATCTCTTTGAGAATCATTTGCCCTACTCTAAACTAGTAAACATTCCAGATTTTAGATTCTGTTTTGCTTTTACATTCCCATGGTGAAATCTGTCTTTGCTTTCTCTTAAGATTTATTTCTCAAAGTTGGATCTGCCGCTCTAGATTCATACTTTTATATGTTCATTTCTAAATTTTGCCTCTGGGCAAAGTTAGATGTCAGTTAACACTAGGAAGTGTTAAGTGTCTGAGACCAGATTTGAACTCAGGTCCTTCTGAATTCAAGACTGGTTCTCTATCCACTGCGCCACCTAGCTGCCCCTCCTTCTTTAATTTTAATTTGTCATTTCTAATATATTAGATTCTTGAAGGCAGATACTATTTACTTTTTGCCTCTATAGACTTCTGGCCAAGATGGAGGCGTGGAGGCAGACAGCTGCTTGAGCTCCGTGTTTTCTCTCAGGATTTACTTCATGACAAGCCTCAGAGTTAATGCTTGACCAGAAAAGAAACCCACAAATAATCACCAACAGACGACATCCTTGAAATTCAACAGAGAAGGTCTGTGTTTGTTCGTGGGAGGGTCTAACAGACTGGGCATAGACTGAGGGCAGGCAAGCCAGAGCGAGACAGACAGCTCACACAGCTCAGACCTGAGAGGGGAGTGGTACAATCTCTGCCATTTCTGAGAAAAGACTTTTACCCTAGTGTGGATATTCCATCTTGGCAGCAAGCCAGCAGTAGCAGAGAGGGTGTAAACACCGGAGGTGAAGAATAAAACCCCAGAAAGCCAGCATCTCTCGGGACCAGCCACTCCCAACCCCTAACTGGAGTGACTCAGTGCATTCTCAGCCTCACAGCGCAGAAGAAGCACAGCCATCGCTGTCCTGTTAGTGGCTAGCTGCTGCCTTACCCCCCTCAGTTTGTAGAGGAAGCTCACTAACACCATCCAGCCCCATTCCCCCCAAAACAGACCTATTGTTTCTCTTGTCAATTTGTTTTCTTCAATTCCACTTGATAAAATGAACAAAAAATTCAAAAGAGCTCTAACCATTGACAGCTTCTGTATGGAGAGAGAGCAGACTTCAAATACTGAGGAGACTTAAAACAGACTGTCCCCAGAGGAATTTCCTGAAGGGGATATGAGCTGCTCCTCAATACAAAAGAATCTCATTGAGGAAATCAAAAAGGCTCTCACAAGAGAGCTAGAAGAGAAATGGGAAAACGAAAGGGAAGCTTGGCAAGAGAGCCTGGAAAAGTCATTACACGCATTTAAAGACAGAGTGGATAAAGAAAAAAAATCATAGGAAAACAGGATTAGTGAGCTGGAAAAAGAAAACAGTTCTCTAAAAAATAAAATGGATAAAATGGAAAAAAATTCCATAGAAGAAAAAAAAAAACTCACTTAAAAACACAATTGGACAATTACAAAAAGATATAAAAAAAGTGAGTGAAGAAAATACATCATTGAAAATTAGACTCAAAAAAAAAAAATTAGACTCGAACAAGTAGAAATGAATGAATCAAGGAGAAACCAAGAGGTAGTCATGCAAAACTAGAGAAATGAAACAATTGAAAAGAATGTCAAGTACCTTATTAGAAAGACAACAGACCTGGAAAACAGATCCAGAAGATACAATTTGAGAATAATCGGATTCCCTGAAAAATGTGAGGAAAAAAAGAGCTTGGACACTATTTTCGAGGAAATTATCAAAGAGAACTGCCCAGACATTTTGGAAACAGAGGGTAAAATAGACATTAAAAAAATTCAGCAATCACCTACTGAAAGGGACCTTAAAATCAAAACACCAAGAAATATACTGGCAAAGTTCAAGAACCATCAGACAAAAGGAAAAAATACTGGAAGCTGCTAGAAAAAAGCAATTCAGATATGGAGGATCCACAATAAGGATAACATAGGATCTAGCTGTGTCCACGTTAAAAGAACGAAGGGCCAGGAACATAATATTCCAAAAGTCTAAGGAACTTGGTATGCAGCCAAGAATAACTTACCCAGCAAAAATGAGCATCATTTTCCAGGGAAAAAGATGGACATTTAACGAAATAAATGAATTCCATCTATTCTTGATGAAAAAACCAGACTTAACATAAAATGCTTGATCTTCAAATACAGAACTCAAGAGATTTCTAAAAAGGTAAAAAGAAATCTTGAGAACTATGCTTCTGCCATAAAAATATGTAAAGAACATATACATAATTTGTCCTAGAAACTAGAGGTGGAAAGGAAATTATATCATAAAAAAGTGTAAAGTGGTGGTACTACAGCTCATGAAGAGGCAAAGATAACCTATTATATCTGAGAGAAAGAAAGGAGGGAGATGAACATAGTGTGTATCAATAGACATATTCCATTTATGGTGAAACTTCTTCCACTCCATTGAAAAGTGAAAGGGAAGGAATAAGCTAAGGGAAAGGGAAAACAGATATTGTGAAGAAAAGGGGTAAAATAAGGGGAGGAACTTAAAGATGGGGGAGGGATACCAAGAAAAGAGGGCTGTGAAAAGCAAGTGGTGTTCACAAGTTAAATACTGGGTAGGGGGGGTAAAAGGGAAGGAAAGGGAAAAACATAAGCACGGATTAACAGTATGGTAAGCAATATAGAATTAGTCCTTCTAACCATAAATGTGAATGGGGCAAACAGCCTCATAAAGAGGAAGCAGTTAGCAGACTGGATTAAAAGTCAGAATCCTACTATATGTTGTTTACAAGAAACACACCTGAAACAGGGTGATACATTCAAACTAAAAGTAAAAGGGTGGAGCAGAACCTACTATGCTTCAAGCAAAGCCAAAAAAGCAGGGGTAGCCATCCTCATCTCAGATCAAGCAAAAACAAAAATTAATCTAATTAAAAGAGATAAGGAAGGGCATTATATCCTGCTAAAGAGTAGCATCAATAATGAAGCAGTATCAATATTAAACATATACACAACAAGTGGTGTAGCATCTGAATTCTTAAAAGAGAAATTAAGAGAGCTGCAAGAGGAAATAGACAGCAAAACTATAATAGTGGGAGATCTCAAACTTGCAGTCTCAGAATTAGATAAATCAAACCACAAAATAAATAAGAAAGAAGTCAAAGAGGTAAATAGAACACTAGAAAAGTTTGATATGATAGGTCTTTGGCGAAAGCTAAATGGAGACAGAAAGGAGTATACTTTCTTCTCAGCAGATCATGGAACCCATACAAAAACTGATCATATACTAGGGCATAAAAACCTCAAAATAAAATGTAGTAAGGCAGAAATAGTAAATGTATCCTTTTCAGACCACAATGCAATCAAAACTACATTTAATAAAAAGCCAGGGGAAATAGACCAAAAAATAATTGGAAACTAAATAATCTTATACTAAAAAATGATTGGGTAAAACAGCAAATCATAGACATAATTAATAACTTCACCCAAGAAAATGACAATAATGAGACATCATACCAAAATGTGTGGGATACAGCCAAAGCAGTAATAAGGGGAAGTTTTATATCTCTACAGGTCAACTTGCACAAAATACAGAAAGAAAAGGCCAACGAATTGGGCTTACAACTAAAATTGCTAGAAAAGGAACAAATTAAAAACCCCCAGACAAACATAAAACTTGTAATTCAAAAAATAAAAGGTAAGATTAATAAAATTGAAAGTAAAAAATCTATTGAATTAATTATTAAACTAAGGCTTGATTCTATGAAAAAAACAACAAAATAGACAAAGCCTTAGTAAACTTGATTTTAAAAAGGAAAGAGAAAAAGCAAATTGTTAGTCTTGAAAATGAAAAGGGAGAACTCACCACTCATGAAGAGGAAATTACATAACTTACATGAAATTGAAGAATACCTTCAAAAATATATCTTGCCCAGATTAACAGAGGAAGAAGTAAGTAGTCTAAACAGTCCCATCTTAGAAAAAGAAATAGAACAAGCTATTAACCAAATTCCTAAGAAAAAGTCCCCAGGACCAGATGGATTTACATGTAAATTCTACCAAATATTTAAAGAACAACTAACTCCAATGCTATATAAACTATTTGAAAAAATAGGGATTGAAGGAGTCCTACCAAATTCCTTTTATAACACAGACATGGTACTGATACCTAAACCAGGTAGATAGAAAACGGAGAAAAAAAACTATAGACCAATTTCCTTAATGAATATTGATGCTAAAATCTTAAATAAGATGTTAGCAAAAAGAATTCAGAAAATTGTCCCCAGGATAATACACTATGATCAAGTAGGATTTATACCAGGAATGCAGGGCTGGTTTAATATTAGGAAAGCTATTAGTATAATTGACCATATTAATAATCAAATTAATAAAAACCATATGATCATCTCAATAGATGCAGAAAAAGCATTTGATAAAATCCAACATCCATTCCTTCTAAAAACGCTTCAGAGTATAGGAATAAATGGACTATTCCTTAAAATAATAAGGAGCATATATTTAAAACCTTCAGTAAACATCATATGTAATGGTGATAAACTAGAACCTTTCCCTGTAAGATCAGGAGTGAAACAATGTTACCCACTATCACCATTACTATTCAATATAGTACTAGAAACGCTAGCCTCGTCAATAAGAGCCGAGAAGGAGATTCAAGGAATTAGAGTAGGAAATGAGGAAAATCAAATTATCACTCTTTGCAGATGACATGATGGTATACTTAGAGAACACCAAAGACTCTGCTAAAAAGCTATTAGAAATAATTCAGAATTTTAGCAAAGTTGCAGGATACAAAATAAGTCCACATAAATCCTCAGCATTTTTATACATTACCAACACAATCCAACAGCAAGAGATACAAAGAGAAATTCCATTCAAAATAACTGTCGATAGTATAAAATATTTGGGAATATATCTACCAATGGAAAGTCAGGAATTATATGAGCAAAATTACAAAACACTTGCCACAAAAATAAAGTCAGATTTAAATAATTGCTCTTGGATAGGCCGAGAAAATGTACTTAAGATGACAATACTCCCTAAACTAATCTATTTATTTAGTGTTATACCAATCAGATTCCCATTTCATTTTATTTTAATGACCTAGAAAAAATAACAACAGAATTCATATGGAACAACAAAAGGTCAAGAATTTCAAGGGAAATAATGAAAAAAAAAATTAAATGAAGGTGGTCTAGCTGTACCTGATCTAGAACTATATTATAAAGCAACAGTCACCAAAACCATTTGGTATTGGCTAAGAAATAGACTAGTTGATCAGTGGCATAGGTTAGGTTCACAGGGCAAGACAGTGAATAAAAATAGCAATCTAGTGTTTATCAAACCCAAAGATCCCAAATTTTGGGATAAGAATTCATTATTTGATAAACACTACTGGGAAAACTGGAAATTAGTATGGCAGAAGCTAGGCATGGACCCACATTTAACACCACATACTAAGATTATATCAAAATGGGTCCAAGATTTAGGCATAAAGAACAAAATCATAAATAAATTGGAGGAACATGGGATGGTTTACCTCTCAGACTTGTGGAGGAGGAAGGAATTTGTGTCCAAGGGAGAACTAGAGACCATTATTGATCACAAAATAGAACATTTTGATTACACCTAATTAAAAAGTTTCTGCACAAACAAAACTAATGCAAACAAGATTGGAAAGGAAGTAACAAATTGGGAAAACATTTTTACAGTTAAAGGTTCTGATAAAGGCCTCATCGCCAAAATATATGGAGAATTGACTTTAATTTATAAGAAATCAAGCCATTCTCCAATTGATAAATGGTCAAAGGACATGAACAGATACTTTTCAGGTGATGAAATTGAAACTATTTCCCCTCATATGAAAGAGTGTTCCAAATCACTATTGATCAGAGAAATGCAAATTAAGACAACTCTGAGATATCATTACACACCTGTCAGATTGGCTAAGATGACAGGAACAAATAATGATGAATGTTGGAGGGGCTGTGGGAAAACTGGGACACTGATGCATTGTTGGTGGAGTTGTGAAAGAATCCAACCATTCTGGAGAGCAATCTGGAATTATGCCCAAAAAGTTATCAAAATGTGCATACCCTTTGACCCAGCAGTACTACTACTGGGCTTATATCCCAAGGAAATACTAAAGAAGGGAAAGGGACCTGTATGTGCCAACATGTTTGTGGCAGCCCTTTTCATAGTGGCTAGAAACTGGAAAATGAATGGATGCCCATCAATTGGAGAATGGTTGGGTAAATTATGGTATATGAATGTTATGGAATATTATTGTTCTTTAAGAAATGACCAACAGGAGGAATACAGAGAGGCTTGGAGAGACATCAATTGATGCTGAGTGAAACGAGGAGAACTAGGAGATCATTATACACTTCAACAATAATACTGTATGAGGATGTGTTCTTATGGAAGTGGATATCTTCAACATAGAGAAGAGCTAATCCAATTCCAATTGATCAATGATGGACAGAATCAGCTACATCCAGAAAAGGAACACTGGGAAATGAGTGTAAACTGTGAGCATTGTTTTGTTTGTTTGTTTGTTTGTTTGTTTTGTTTTGTTTTGTTTCTCTTCCCAGATTATTTTTACCTTGTGAATACAATCATTCCTTTGCAATAGCAACAACAACAAAATTCGGTTCTGCACATATATATTGTACCTGGGATATACTACAAGATATTTAATATGTATGGGAATGTCTGCCATCTAGGGGAGGGGTTGAAGGGAAGGAGGGGAAAAATTCGGAACAGAAGGGAGTACAAGGGATAATGTTGTAAAAAAAAAAAAATTACCTATGCATATGTGCTGTCAAAGAAAATGTTATAATTATAAAAATTAATTAAAAAAATAAAAAGAAAAAAAGAAAAAAAAATAAAAAAAATTTGCCTCTATAACCCCAATGCCTAGCACAGTGTTTGGCACATGGGTACATAGTAAGTATTTTACCAATGCAGATAATAAATGTTTGCTAATTGATTGATTGATACCATAGTCAGGTCCGGCACACTTCGCATAATAGGTGGTAAGTGAATGTGTTTTTTTAAGCAATATATGCTGTTTAAAATTAGCATAAGGAGGTTCTTCAAGTTTCTGGTGTATAAAATATCTGAACTTTAATGCCTGGGCATATTCTAGCTGTTCAGAGGACACTTTTCTTTGCTTATATGTTCTAAGTAGGTTCACCAGAAAGTGGCAATGTTTCTATGCTTGCTACTCTGGTTATAAATATTAAAACTAATGGCAGATAAGTTCTTTTTTTATGATCATCAGGTTAAATAAAAGAAGCCAAAGAGAGGTAGGGAGGAATAGAATACAGAACCACTGCTCTAGGCAGGTTTATCCTTTCAAATGGTTTCAGTTATCATAATAACAACTTATATAAAATAATTTTAAAATAATATCCTTTAAATATTTCTTTAATATTTGCAAAGTGCTTTACAAATATTATCTCAACTGATTCCCATAATAATCCTAGGAAATAGGTACTATTATGATGAGGAAATTGAGACAAACAGAAAGGTTTAGTGATTTGCTTAGGATGACACAGCTAGTAAACATGTGAATCAGGATTTGAATTCATGTATCCTGACTCTAGGTCAAGTACCTAATATACAGTGCCACCTATATGTATAGCATAATAATGCTGCAAATCATACAATGTTCCTCACAAAAACTCTAAAAGATTCCTGAAAAATGGAAAATGAGGTACAAAGTTCACTAAAGAAGATAATTACTTCAAAATTAGAATTGAGCAAATAAAAGCAAATGATTGTATGAGAAATCAAAAAAAAAAAAAAAAGAATGAAAAAATAGAACATCATGTGAAATATCTCAGTAGAAAAATAAATGACCTGGAAAATAAACCTAGGAGAGATAAATTGAAAATTGAAATGGATGAACTGAAGGCCTAACAAAACAAAAAGAAGAAAAAAAGCCTACAAATCATCTTTCAAGAAAGAAAATTGGCCTCAAAGTCTAGAAACAGAGGGTAAAATAGAAATCAAAGATTCAAGCAATAACCTCCTAAAAGAGAATTTAAAAAGAAAATTTCCAGGAATATTAAAGTGAAATCCCAGGGCTCTCAAGTAAAGGAAAGTATTGCAAGCATCCAGAAATAAAAATTCAAATATTGCAAAGGCACATTCAGAATAATATAAGATTTAGCAACTTCTACATTATAGCATCAGAGAGCTTGGAATAGGATGTTCTGGAGGACAAAGGAACTAGGATTACAACCAAAAATTACCTACCCAGCAAAACTAAATAAAATATTTCTGGAGAAAAAAATAGTTATTTAATGAAATAGGGCATATTCAAACTTTCTTAAAAGAAAAGACCAGAGCTGAATAAAACATTTGACTTTCAAATACAAGATTCAATAGAAGCATAAAAAGGTAAACAGGAAAAAGAAATCATAAGGGACATAATAAGGTTAAATTACTACATGAGAAGATGATACTTGTAACTTACAGGCGCTTTCATTTTGTTATTTTTTTCTGTTTATACATGTATATTAACTTTTTTAATGCACATTTCTTTATGAATCATGTTGAGAGAGAAAAATAAGAACAAAAGGGAAAAACCATGAGAGGAAAACAAAACAGAAAAAAGTGAACACAGAGTGTGTTGAATTTACATTTAACCTCTATAGTTCTCTTTCTGGATACAGATTACATTTGCTATATAAAATTTAGTGGGATTGCCTTGGATCACTGAAATGCTGAGAACCAAATCTTTCATAATTGATCATTGCCTAATCTTCTTATTACTGTGTACAAGGTATTACTTATTCTACTTGTTTTGCTCAGCATCAGTTTATATAAATTTTCTATAATATATAAGTTATATAAGTTTTCTAAAATCAGCTTGTCCATTATTGTTTATAGAACAATAATATTCCATTATTTTCATATACCATAACTTATTCAGCCATTTCCCAGTTGATGGACATCTACTCATTTTCCAATTCTTTGAAACTACAAAAAGAGCTGCTACAAACATTTTTGTACATGTGGGTCTGTTTCCTTCCTTTATGATTTCCTTGGGATATAGACTCAGAACTTTCTCATTATTAAGGCAATTAGAAATAATATATAGACAGCAGGCATAGGTAAGAGTTGAATATGAATGGATGATGTCTAAAAAATAAAATTAAGAAATGAGAGAGGAATACACGAGGAGAAAAGGAAAAGGAAAAGGTACAATGGGATAAATTATCTCACAAAAAAGAGGCAAGAGAGCTTTTACAATGGAGGAAAATAAAGGAGAGGTAAAAGAGAGTAAGTGAAACTTATCCTCATTAGAATTGGCTCAGATAATTATAGAAATCTATCTTACTCTACAGGAAGAGAAAGGGAAAAAAGAAAGGGGCAATAATAGAAAAGAGGGCAGATTAGGAGAGGTGGCAATCAGAAGCAAAACCCTTTTGAGCAAGGATAGGGTGAAAGAAAAGAGGAAAAAATAAGCAGAAGAAAAAAGAGGGAAGTAGGATAGAAGGAAATACATTTAGCAATAGAGTGAAAAATTTTTGAAGCAAGTTTTTCTGATAAAGCCCTCATTTTTCAAACATACAGAAAACTGATACAAAGTTATAAAAAATTAGAGCTATTCCCCAATTAACAAATGATTGAAAGATATGAAGTTTTCAGATGAAGTAATCAAAGCTATACCCATATGAAAAAAAAATGCTGTAACTCACAATTGGTTGGAAAAATGCAAATTAAAGCAATTTTAGATACTATTTCATACCTATTAGATTGGCTAGTAGCACAGAATAGAAAATGGCAATGTTAGAAGTAATATGGAAGAAATGAGACACTGTTAGTGTAGGTGTGAACTGATTCAACTATTCTGCAGAATGATTTGGAACTATATCCAAAGTGCTATAAAATCATGCATACTCTGATGTAGCTATATCACTATTAGGTCTGTATTCTAAAAGAGATTTTACAAAAAAGAAAGAAAATGACTTTTATGTACAAAATATTTATAACAAGTCTTTTTTGATAGTAAGGAATTGGAAATCGAGGGCCAGGCCACCAATTGGCCTTATTAATGAAGGAGGTGAAGAAAGTGGAAAGTTAAAGGATTTGGAACTAAAAGTTTCAAAACAAATGTTAAAATTGTTTTTATATGTAATTGGGGAAAAATAAATTGATATTTTTAAATGCAGGAAAAGTAGAGGAGCCTAGTTATCAAGTCCTTTGAATTCAAGGAAAGGATTTTGTTCTTTGATACTGAAGGTGACAAGAAGTCACTCAAATTTATTATGTGGGGTGTTATGGTTAGACCTGTGTTTTAGAAAAATTATATTGGTGACTGATTTGAAAAGGAATTAGAGGGGAGAGAATTGAAAGAAACAGAACCATGGAGCAGGGGATAGAAACTGTCCAGGGCCTGCACTAGAATGGTGGCATTGTAAGAGATAGGGAAGCATATGCAAGAGATGTGGCTAAGGTGAAATTGACAGGCTTTTCAATATATTGGCTATGAATTGGATAATAGTGAAGTGGTTATAGATCACACCTGGGTTTTGCAATGCAGGAGCTGGAAGGGTTGCCCTTGACATCAACAGGAAAGTTGTGGAGTTTTTTTATTGGGGGAAGATAGGATGAAATATAATTATTACTTTTTATATATCAAGTTTAAGAAGTTTATTGGACATCCAATTCAAGATGTCTAAAAGGGAACATGTAGCTACAGCACTGGGCTTAGAGTAAGGAAAAAACATCATTATGAATTCAAATCCAACACCAAGCACTTATTGACTATATGACTCTATGCAATTCACTTAAAACTGTTTATCTTTTAAAAAGAGAGAGAGGGAAAGAGGGAGAGACAGAGACAGAGACAGAGACAAAAACAGAGAGAGACAGAGAGAAATGTCTAAAAGGAAGCTGAAGATATGAAACTGGAAGTCAACAGAAAGATTAGGGCAGGATAGGTAGACTTGAGAATCATCAGCATAGAAATGATAATGGGAGCTGCTGAGATCACCTCATAGAAGTTTTCATACTGAGGGAGTAGTACATAGAGAAAAAAGAGACCCTAAGACAGAATCTTGTTTAGAACTAGAGCCCTGAGAGAACATCGAAGAAGACATAAACTTGATAAGAATGCAGTTAAAGGAGCATGAAAAATAGCAGTCTCCCAGTAGTAGGAGAAGCAGGAGAGAATAGTATTCTTAAAACAAAAAGAATATCAAAGAGGAGAGAATGATTAACAGTGTCAAAGACTACAAAAAGGTCAAGACAAATTAAGTTAAGGCGACTGGATTTATCAATTAGAAAGTTAATGGTAACTTTAAATCGAGTAATTTTACTTGGCTGATGAAATCAGAAATCAGATCAACTAGAGTAAAAAATGAGGGAAGAAAAAATGTAGGCCCCTATATTATGCAACTGCATTAGATGATGTCTGACTTCCCTTACATTTCTATAACTATGATCCCAATCTTCCTTTGTTTCCATAGAACAATGTCTGAGTATGTTTCTCAATGTTTTAATATTCCTGATGAGGGAATAATGATTCCCTATATCAAAGCTACAGAAATACAAAGAAATATTTCCTGGGGAAGCTGGATGGGAGGACCTGAGTTCAAATCCACCACAAACATTTAATACTTCCTAGCTATATGAGCCTGGACAAGTCACTTAACCCCAATTATCTGTCTCCCTACTCCTGCAACAAAAAGAAAAGAAAGAAAAAAATTAAAAAGAAACTATTCCCTGGTTCTAGAAAAATATCGTCACCCACTCTTTACTTAATATTTATACTATTCTAGGCACTGAGGATATAAAAAGATAAAAGAAATATTCTTCCTCAAGGAAGTTAAAACCTAATTTAGGAAATAACACATAAACAAGAAGTGGTATACACACATGCATACAATATCACCACCCTCACCATCCCACTCCCAAGTAGGACATTTAAATTACAATAATTTATAAATTGTTAACTTTCCAGAAAATTAAAAATCAAAGTAATACTTTAGCATTGATATATAGATGAAATGGACCTTAAAGATCATCTGGTAGAGAGGTTTTTAAACAGGCAGTGTTGAGCAGCTTTTTTCAGGCTCTCATTAGATAAGCATTTCAAGTCTTTCAATTATTTAATTTGAAGCATTCTACCAAGGAATTAATTTGAATAGCCATAGAGAAGAATAAATGAACTTCAATGAGTTCACTTATTCTCCTCTAATTTGACCTGTTAAAAACCAGTGTGGCTAAGCTCTATCTGATGTGACCAAATTTAGTAGAAAGTTCCTACTGTCTCATTTAACCATGGATTAGATCCCTCCACCAATAAAAGAAGGCTCTGATACATTTTCTCAACATGAAAAGAAAAATGGCTACAGGGTCTAGCCAGCCCCCCAAAACCACAGCATAAGTAATCAGAATGTATATAAATAAAACAAATTTGAAGAAAGAGTTTGTTTAATTCTAAGTTGTATTTTTAAAAAGTGAGTTTTATACAAATTGAGCAGAGGATAAAGATATTTTTGATAACTGATACCACTTGAGGACCTATACTTTCTGGTATAATATTGTATTAAATATGTAAATCTGTGTCTATGAAACATTTATTGGATATTTTTGGCTTTATATCCTATGAGTCTAAGTCCTTACTTCAGGGATTTATTAAAGCATCTATATAAAGCTTGATGCAAATATCATCTGTGTGTGGTTTACTAATGCAAGCCACAACCTCTTTATGACTTAGTAGATTGTCTTTGAAACTTGCCATGACTGAAAAAAAGCTCATTTCCTGGGAGCCAGCCTTATAGTGATAAGCTCTTTTATGCTCAACTAGATTGGCCTTCAGATAAAGCCAGTGATAATTCAGGAACCCCAACAGAGATGTGCAATAAAGTTAAGAAAAAGAAATCTTGTCATTAAAATAGGATACCAATACATAAACATTCAAATGTATAAAGCATTATTATATTCCTAGTTGTATACCTCAAACAGCTTTGGAGATGACATTAGATTGTTGAAACTTATATCCAAAGAGTGCAATCTCTGGCAGCTTCTACAAAGTTGGAAAGACTTAAGATTAGTCCTGTGAGGTAGACTGCCTAAGGATCAGCCCAACTAAGTGCAAAGAGACAGATCATTATAAAGTAAGTTTGTAAGGCATTAATTTTTCTCACAATAACAATAACAAGTGGTAATTCAGTATCTATTTGAAATCTGTTGTCTCCTAAAGTAGCTCATTCTACTTTACAACAACTATAAATGATACAAAAGTTTTCCAAATATCAAGTATAAACTTACATTTTTGAAGCTTTCTCCCACTTTTCATGGTTTTATGCTCTAAGGCCAAATCATATAAAAGCAATCTTTACATGTAATTGGAAAAAATTAAAAACTGTTAAATGCAAAAAAAAAAAAAATCCAATACCTTCCATCCATTAAAGTTTATATTCTTTATTCAAAGGAAATACTCTCATATCCTTAGTGATTGACTAATCATATGATACATAAATCTAACAGTTTTACTAGTTTGTTAGTAAATTAAGGGGATAAGAGGAACACATGTAATTAACTGTTGACATCTACAAGGAGCCATAGTGAGGTATAAAACAATAGAAAAAAACTACAAAAGATACAAAATTCTAAAAAGTTCAAATATACTAGTCACTCAATAAAGTAAATGGATGAAATCCCCCTGAAATATCACTGTACTGAGGCAAGATATAATTCAAATTCATAACAACAGTTCATACTCATCAAGAAAAGATTAAATTGGGTTGGAGTCAAGATGATAGAGAGGACACACTTTTCTTTCTGACTTTCTCCTATAACCCTCAGACTAATTAGCCAATCCAGCCTCTGAATTAATTCTGGATTGGTAGCATCCATGGATATTGGGAGTGCAACAAAGTATCAGCAGAAGATAATTTTGAAGATTGCCAGAAAAGGTCTGTTTTGATCAGTAATGGAAGGAGGTGGGCCAAGGACAAGCAAGCAGAGCACAGAAACCAGCACAGATAGCACAAAGCTAGGGTGGTGCAGACTCCACATGGCAGAGAATCTATGGAGAGGAACGTACAACATTGTTGGCTACTCCACCCTGGTTGCAAGCCAGTAGATCAATAGAGAAGTTATAAAACATCAATCACAAACACTAAATGTAAATAATGAACCCACAAAAGGCCAGAATCTCATGGGACCTGGCTATGCCCATGCAACACCAGGAGCGAGTCAGCACAGGCTCAACAAAGCCAATGCCACTTATAGGGGAAGCTTGAAAACTCTCCCCTGCCCTAAAACCAGACCCTAACTTAAAAAAAATGAATAAAAAAGAAAAGAGAACTCTGATCATAGACGGTTTTTATGGTGAAAGAGAAGAACAGATTTCAAACCCTGAGGAGACTAAACACAAGTGATCTCTAGATGAAACCAGAAAAAGGTTGTATAACCTGGTTCCCATCACACAAGGGCCTCCTAGAAGAAATTTTAAAAGATATTAAAAGAGGGCTAGAAGAAAAATGGGGAAAGGAAATGAAAACTTTGCAAGATGAATTGGAAAAAAGAATATAACTCATTAAAATATATATTTCATAAAATGGAAAAAGAAAACAACTCCCAGAAAAACAGAATTTGTGAAACAGAAAAAGGAAATAACTCCTTAAAAATAGAATTAGTGAGATGGAAAAAGAAAATAACCTCTTAAAAAATAGAATTTGTGAAATGGACAGAATTTCCATGAACAAAACAGTCAAGAATCAGTCAAGCAAAACCAAAAAATGAAAAACAATAGAAAAAAATGTAAAATACCTAATTGGGAAAACAACTGACCTTGAAATTAGATCTAAAGATTACTGGCCTCTCTGAAAACCATGATGAAAAAAAAAGAGTATAGACACTAATTTTCAGGAAATCATCAAAAGAACTGCCCAGATGTCATAGAATCAGTAGGTAAAATAACCATTGAAAGAATTCACTAAACACTTCCTGAAAGAGACCCCAAAATTAAAACTCCAAAGAATATCATAGCTAAATTTCAGAACTATCGGACCGAGGAAAACATAATGCAAACAGCCAGGAAGAAAAAATTTAAATACTGAAGAGCCACAATAAGGATTGCTCAGGACTTAGCAGCTTCCACTATAAAGGATCTAAATTCCTAAAGGAGAAGTTAAGAGAGTTGCAGGAAGAAATAGATAGCAAAACTATAATAGTGGTAGATCTCAACCTTGTTCTGTCAGAACTGGATAAATCAAACCACAAAATAAATAAGAAAGAGATTAGAGAGGTAAAGTAGAAAAATTAGGTATGATAGATCTTTAGAGGAAATTGAATAGAGAAAGAAAGGAATACACTTTCTTCTTTGCAGTTCCTGGAACCTATAAAAAAACTAACCATATATTAGTACATAAATCAAATACAGAAAGGCAGAAATAGTAAATGCATTTTTTTAGATAACAATGCAATGAAAATTACTTTCAATAAAAGGCCAGGGGAAAATAGATCAAAAAGTAATTGGAAACTAAATAATCTCATACTAAAGAATGAGTGGGTGAAACAGCAAATTATAGACACAGTAAATAATTTCATCCAAGAGAAGGACAATAATGAGACAATATACCAAAATATGTGGGATGCAGCCAAGGTGGTAATAAGGGGAAATTTTATATCACTAGAAACTTACTTGCATAAAATAAAGAGAGAAAAGAATTGGGTTTGCAACTAAAAAAGCTAGAAAAAGAACAAATAAGAAACCCCCAATCAAATACCAAACTTGAAATTCTAAAAATAAAAGAAGAGATCAATAAAATTGAAATTAAAAAACTATTGAATTAATAATAAACAAAACTAAGAGTTGGTTTTATTAAAAAACCAACAAAAACAGAGAAACCTTAGTTAATTTGATTAGAAAAAGGAAAGAGGAAAATCAAATTGTTAGTTCCAAAAATGAAAAGGAAGAAATTTCCATCAATAAAAAGGAAATTAAAGCAATAATTAGAAGTTATTTTTCCCAACTTTATGCCTATAAATTTAATTACTTAAGACAAATGAAGGAATACCTACAAAAACATAGATTGCATAGATTAACAGAAGAGGAAATAAATTACTTAAATATTCCCATTTTAGAAAAAGAAAAAAAAAGCTATTAATCAACTCCCTAAGAAAAAAATCCTCAGGACCAGATGGATTTACATGTGAATTATACCAAACATTTAAAGAACAATACTATATAAACTATTTGAAAAAATAGAGAATGAAGGACTCCTACCTAATTTCTTTTATGATACAGACATGGTACTGATACCTAAATCAGGTAGGATGAAAACAGAGAAAGAATATTATAGACCAATCTCTCTAATGAATATTGATGCAAAAATCTTAAATGAAATATTAGCAAAGAGATTACAGAAAATCCTCCCTAGGATAATACACCATAACCAAGTAGGATTTCTACCAACAATGTAGGACTGGCTCAATATTTGGAAAACTATTAGCATAATTGACTATGTCAATAACAAAATTAACAAAAAACATTTGATTATCTCAATAGATGGAGAAAAAGCATTTGATAAAATCTAACACCCATTCCTGTTAAAAACACTAACAAATATAGGAATAAATGGACTTTTCCTTAAAATAGTTAGTAGTATCTATTCAAAACCATCAACAAGCATCATATGTTATGGGGATAAATTAGAACCATCCACAATAAGATCAGGGGTGAAACAAGGTTGCCCATTATCACTATTACCATGCAATATTGTATTAGAAATGATAGGTTTGACAATAAAAGAAGAAAAAAAGATTAAAGGAATTAGAGTATGTAATGAAGAAACCAAATTATCACTCTTTGCAGATGATATGATGATATAATTAAAGAACCCTAGATAATAAACTAAAAAACTACTAGAAATAATCCACATTTGCAAAGCTGCAGTATACAAAATAAATCCACATAAATCATTAGAATTTTTATACATCACTAACAAAACCCAACAGCAACAGATACAAAGAGAAATTTCATGTAAAATAACTGTCAATAGTATAAAATATCTGGGAATCTATTTAATAAGGGAAAATCAGGAACTATATGAGAAAAACTACAAAACCCTTTCCACACAAATGAAGCCAGACCTAAACAATTAGAAAAATATCAAGTGCTCTTGGATTGGTTGAGCAAATGTAATAAAGATAATGATACTACCTAAATTTATTTATTTAATGTTATACTTTACTGATCTAGAAATAATAATAAAAAAAAATTCATCTAGAAGAACAAAAGGTCAAGAATTTCAAGGGAATTAATGAAAGAAAAAAAAAAGTAAATGAATCTGGCCTAGCTGTACCAGATATAAAATTCTATTTTAAAGCAGCAGTCAACAAAATCATTTGGAACTGGTGAAGAAATAGAGAAGTTGATCAGTGGAATAGGTTAGGTTCACAGAACAAATTAGGCAATGACTATGGCAATCTAGTGTTTGACAAACCCAAAACCCCAAGTTTTTGAGATAAGAATTCACTATTTGACAGAAACTGCTGGAAAAATTAGAAACTAGTATAGCAGAAACTAGGCATTGACCCACACTTATCACTATATTCCAAAATAAGGTCAAAATGGGTCCATGATTTAGACATAAAGAATGATAGTATAAAAAAATTAGAAGAACATAGAATAGTTTACATTTCAGATCTATGGATGAGGAAGAAATTTGTGACCAAAGAAGAACTAGAGATCATTATTGATCACAAAATAGAAAATTTTGATTGTATCAAATTGAAAAGTTTTTTGTACAAGCAAAACTAATGCAGATAAGATTAGAAGGGAAGCAATAAACTGGGAAAATATTTTTACAGTCAAAGGTTCTGATAAAGGCCTCATTTACAAAATATATAGAGAATTGAGTTTAATTTTTAATTAATCAAGACATTCTCCAATTGATAAATGATCAAAGGATATGAACAGAAAATTCTCAGATGAAGAAATTGAAACAATTTCTAGCCATATGAAAAAATGCTCCAAGTCATTATTAATCAGAGAAATGCAAATAAAGACAACTCTGAGGCACATCTCTCAATTGGCTAAGATGACAAGAAAAGATATTGATGAATGTTGGTGGGGATGTGGGAAAATTGGGACACTAATATATTGTTGGTGGAACTGTGAATGGATTCAACCATTATGGAGAGCAAACTGGAGATATGCTCAAAAAGCCATCAAACTGTGTATAACCTTTGACCCAGGAGTTTTTCTACTGGGCCTATATCCCAAAGTGATATTTAAGAAGGGAAAGGGGCCCACATGTACAAAATGTTTGTGACAGCCCTCTTTGTAGTGGCAAGAAACTGGAAACTGAATGGATGCCCACAAATTGAAGAATGGCTGAATAAGTTATGATATATGAGTGTTAGGAAATATTATTTTTCTGTAAGAAATGTGACTTCCGGCCAAGATGGCAGAGTGGAAGCAGACAGCTGCTTGAGCTCCTCATTTTCTTTCAGAACTTACTTCAGGACAAGCCTCAGACTTTTTTTTTTTTCATGTTTTTTTTTATTTTTATTTTATTTTATAATTATAACATTTTTTGACAGTACATATGCATGGGTAATTTTTTACAACATTATCCCTTGCACTTACTTCTATTCAGATTTTTTCCCTTCCTCCCCCAAACCCCTCCCCCAGATGGCAAGCAGTCTTATATATGTTAAATATATTACAGTATATTCTAGATACAATATAAGTGTGTAGAACCAAATTTTTTGTTGCACAGGAAGAATTGGATTCAGAAGGTAAAAATAACAGTTTACATTCATTTCCCAGTGTTCCTTTTCTGGATGTAGCTGATTCTGTCCATCATTGATCAATTAGAATTGGATTAGTTCTTCTCTATGTTGAAGAAATCCACTCCATCAGCATACATCCTCGTACAGTATCATTGTTGAAGTGTATAATGATCTTCTGGTTCTGCTCGTTTCACTCAGCATCAGTTGATGTAAGTCTCTCCAAGCCTCTCTGTATTTCTCCTGTTGGTCATTTCTTATAGAACAATAATATTCCATAACATTCATATACCATAGTTTACCCAACCATTCTCCAATTGATGGACATCCATTCATCTTCCAGCTTCTAGCCACTATGAAAAGGGCTGCCACAAACATTTTGGCACATACAGGACCCTTTCCCTTCTTTAGTAGTTCCTTGGGGTATAAGCCCAGTAGTAGTATGGCTGGGTCAAAGGGTATGCACATTTTGATAACTTTTGGGGCATAATTCCAGATTGCTCTCCAGAATGGTTGGATTCTTTCACAACTCCACCAACAATGCATCAGTGTCCCAGTTTTCCCACAGCCCCTCCAACATTCATCGTTATTTGTTCCTGTCATCTTAGCCAATCTGACAGGTGTGTAATGATACCTCAGAGTTGTCTTAATTTGCATTTCTCTGATCAATAGTGATTTGGAACACTCTTTCATATGAGTGGAAATAGTTTTAATTTCATCATCTGAAAATTGTCTGTTCATATGCTTTGACCATTTATCAATTAGGGAATGGCTTGAATTCTTATAAATTGAAGTCAATTCTCTGTATATTTTGGAGATAAGGCCTTTATCAGAACCTTTAACTGTAAAAATGTTTTCCCAATTTGTTACTTCCCTTCTAATCTTGTTTGCATTAGTTTTGTTTGTGCAGAAACTTTTTAATTTGGTGTAATCAAAATGTTCTATTTTGTGATCAATAATGGTCTCTAGTTCTCCCTTGGACACAAACTCCTTCCTCCTCCACAAGTCTGAGAGGTAAACCATCCCATGTTCCTCCAATTTATTTATGATTTCGTTCTTTATGCCTAAATCTTGGACCCATTTTGATCTAATCTTAGTATGTGGTGTTAAATGTGGGTCCATGCCTAGTATCTGCCATACTAATTTCCAGTTTTCCCAGCAGTTATTGTCAAATAATGAATTCTTATCCCAAAATTTGGGATCTTTGGGTTTGTCAAAGATTAGATTGCTATTTTTATTCACTATCTTGCCCTGTGAACCTAACCTATGCCACTGATCAACTAGTCTATTTCTTAGCCAATACCAAATGGTTTTGGTGACTGTTGCTTTATACTATATCTTTAAATCACTATAGCTTTAAATCAGGTACACTTAGACCACCTTCCTCTGACGTTTTTTTCATTAGTTCCCTTGCAATTCTCGACCTTTTATTCTTCCATATGAATTTTGTTGTTATTTTTTCTAGGTCATTAAAATAGTTTCTTGGGAGTCTGATTGGTATAGCACTAAATAAATAGATTAGTTTGGGGAGTATTGTCATCTTTATTATATTCGCTCGGCCTATCCAAGAACACTGAATGTCTTTCCAATTATTTAAATCTGACTTTATTTTTGTGGCAAGTGTTTTGTAATTTTGTAATTCCTGACTCTCCTTTGATAGATATCTTCCCAAATATTTTATACTATCGACTGTTATTTTGAATGGAATTTCTCTTTGTATCTCTTGCTGTTGGATTGTGTTGGTAATGTATAAAAATCCTGAGGATTTTTGTGGATTTATTTTGTATCCTGTGACTTTGCTAAAATTCTGAATTATTTCTAATAGCTTTTTAGCAGAGTCTTTGGGGTTCTCTAAGTATACCATCATGTCATCTGCGAAAAGTGACAATTTGATTTCTTCATTTCCTACTCTAATTCCTTGGATCTCTTTCTCGGCTCTTATTGCCAAGGCTAGAGTTTCTAGTACTATATTGAATAGTAATGGTGATAGTGGGCAACATTGTTTCACTGCTGATCTTACAGGGAAAGGTTCTAGTTTATCACCATTACATATGATGTTTACTGAAGGTTTTAAATATATGCTCCTTATTATTTTAAGGAATAGTCCATTTATTCCTATACTCTCAAGCGTTTTTAGTAGGAATGGATGTTGGATTTTATCAAATGCCTTTTCTGCATCTATTGAGATGATCATATGGTTTTTATTAATTTGATTATTAATATGGTCAATTATACTAATAGTTTTCCTAATATTAAACCAGCCCTGCATTCCTGGTATAAATCCCACTTGGTCATAGTGTATTATCCTGGGGATGATTTTCTGAAGTCTATTTGCTAATATGTTATTTAAGATTTTAGCATCAATATTCATTAAGGAAATTGGTCTATAGTTTTCTTTCTCAGTTTTCGATCTACCTGGTTTAGGTATCAGTACCATGTCTGTGTCATAGAAGGAATTTGGTAGGACTCCTTCAATCCCTATTTTTTCAAATAGTTTACATAGCATTGGAGTTAGTTGTTCTTTAAATGTTTGGTAGAATTCACCTGTAAATCCATCTGGTCCTGGGGACTTTTTCTTAGGAAGTTGGTTAATAGCTTGGTCTATTTCTTTTTCTAAGATGGGACTATTTAGACTACTTACTTCTTCCTCTGTTAATCTGGGCAAGCTATATTTTTGAAGGTATTCCTCCATTTCATTTAAGTTATCGAATTTATCAGCATAAAGTTGAGCAAAGTAGCTCCTAACTATTGTTCTAATTTACTCTTCATTAGTGGTGAGTTCACCCTTTTCATTTTCAAGACTATCAATTTGCTTTTTCTCTTTCCTTTTTTTAATCAGGTTTACTAAAGGTTTATCTATTTTGTTGGTTTTTTCATAGAACCAACTCTTAGTTTTATTAATTAATTCAATAATTTTTTTTACTTTCAATTTTATTAATCTCACCTTTTATTTTTTGAATTTCAAGTTTTGTGTTTGTCTGGGGGTTTTTAATTTGTTCCTTTTCTAGCAATTTTAGTTGTAAGCCCAATTCGTTGGCCCTCTCTTTCTCTATTTTATGCAAGTAGGCCTGTAGAGATATAAAACTTCCCCTTATTACTGCTTTGGCTGTATCCCACACATTTGGTATGATGTCTCATTATTGTCATTTTCTTGGGTGAAGTTATTAATTATGTCTATGATTTGCTGTTTTACCCGATCATTCTTTAGTATAAGATTATTTAGTTTCCAATTATTTTTTGGTCTATTTTCCCCTGGCTTTTTATTAAATGTTATTTTGATTGCATTATGGTCTGAAAAGGAGGCATTTACTATTTCTGCCTTACTGCAATTGATTTTGAGGTTTTTATGCCCTAGTATATGATCAGTTTTTGTATAGGTTCCATGAACTGCTGAGAAGAAAGTATACTCCTTTCTGTCTCCATTTAGCTTTCGCCAAAGATCTATCATATCAAACTTTTCTAGTATTCTATTTACCTCTTTGACTTCTTTCTTATTTATTTTGTGGTTTGATTTATCTAATTCTGAGAGTGCAAGGTTGAGATCTCCCACTATTATAGTTTTGCTATCTATTTCCTCTTGCAGCTCTCTTAATTTCTCTTTTATGAATTTAGATGCTGCACCACTTGGTGCATACATGTTTAATATTGATACTGCTTCACTATTGATGCTTCCCTTTAGCAGGATATAATGCCCTTCCTTATCTCTTTTAATTAGATCAATTTTTGTTTTTGCTTGATCTGAGATGAGGATGGCTACTCCTGCTTTTTTGGTTTTGCCTGAAGTATAATAGATTCTGCTCCACCCTTTTACTTTTAGTTTGAATGTCTCATCCTGTTTCAGGTGTGTTTCCTGTAAACAACATATAGTAGGATTCTGCCTTTTAATCCAGTCTGCTAACTGCTTCCTCTTTATGAGGCAGTTTGCCCCATTCACATTTATGGTTAGAAGGACTAATTCTATATTGCTTGCCATCCTATTAACCCCTGCTTATGCTTTTCCCCTTTTCTTCCTTTTTACCCTCCTATCCAGTATTAAACTGGTGAACACCACTTGCTTTTCACAGCCCTCCCTTTTTAGGATCCCTCCCCCACCTTAAACATCCTCCCCTTATTTTACCCCTTTTCCTCGAAATTACTGTATTCCCTTCCCCTTAGCTTACTCCTTCCCTTTCACTTTTCAATGAAGTGGAAGAAGTTTCACCATAAATCGAATATGTCTATTGATACACGCTATGTTCATTTCCCTCCTTTCTTTCTCTCAGATATAATAGGTTACCTTTGCCTCTTCATGAGATGTAGCACCACCACTTTATACTTTTTTATGATATAATCTCCTTTCCACCTCTAGTTTCTAAGACAAATTGTACATATGTTCTGTACATATTTTTTTGACAGAAGTATAGTTCTCAAGATTTCTTTTTACCTTTTTAGAAATCTCTTGAGTTCTGTATTTGAAGATCAAACCTTTTATGTAGGTATGGTTTTTTCATCAAAAATAGATGGAATTCATTTATTTCGTTAAATGTCCATCTTTTTCCCTGGAAAACGATGCTCATTCTTGCTGGGTAAGTTATTCTTGGCTGCATACCAAGTTCCTTAGCCTTTCGGAATATCATGTTCCAGGCCCTGAGTTCTTTTAATGTGGATGCTGCTAGATCCTGGGTTATCCTTATTGTGGATCCTCCATATCTGAATTGTTTTTTTCTAGCAGCTTCCAATATCTTTTCCTTTGTCTGATGGTTCTTGAACTTGGCCACTATATTTCTTGGCGTTTTGATTTTAGGGTCCCTTTCAGTAGTTGATCGATGAATTTTTTTCAATGTCTATTTTACCCTCTATTTCCAAAACGTCTGGGCAGTTCTCTTTAATAATTTCCTTGAAAATGGTGTCCAAGCTCTTTTTTTTCCTCCCATTTTTCAGGGAGTCCGATTATTCTCAAATTGTCTCTCCTGGATCTCTTTTCCAGGTCTGTTGTCTTTCTGGTAAGGTACTTGACAGTCTTTTCAATTGTTTCATTTCTCTGGTTTTGCTTGACTCCCTCTTGGTTTCTCCTTGAGTCATTCATTTCTACTTGTTCCAGTCTAATTTTCAATGATGTATTTTCTTCACTCACTTTTTTTATATCTCTTTGTAATTGTCCAATTGAGTTTTTTAGAGAGCTGATTTCTTTTTCCTGCTCACTAATCCTGTTTTCCTTGGAGTTGTTTACCTTTTCCAGCTCACTAATCCTGTTTTCCTTGGAGTTGTTTACCTTTTCCAGCTCACTAATCTTGTTTCTCAATGATTTGATTTCTTTATCCACTCTGTCTTTGAATGCATGGGATGACTTCTCCAGGCTCTCTTGCCAAGCTTCCCTTTCCTTTTCCCATTTCTCTTCCAGCTCTCTTGTGAGAGCCTTTTTGATTTCCTCTATGAGGTTCTTTTGTATTGAGGAGCAGCTTATATCCCTCCCAGGGGATACATCTGGAGACAGTCTGTTCCTAGTCTCCTCAGCATTTGAAATCTGCTCCCTCTCCACACAGAAGCTGTCAATGGTTAGAGCCCTTTTGTATTTTTTGTTCATTTTGTCAGAGTAGGAATCAAAGAAAACAAACTGACAAGAGAAACAATTGGTCTGTTTTGCGGGGGATGGGGCTGGATGGTATTAATGGGCTTCCTCTACAGATTGGGAGTAGGGCAGCAGAGAGCCACTAACAGAACAGCAATGACTGTACTGAGTCTGCGCTCTGAGGCTCCGAGAACTCACCGAGTCAGTCCAGGTGGGGGTTGGGGGTGGCCGGGCTCTGAGAGACGCTGGCTTTCTGGGGTTTTAATCTTCATCTCTGGTGTTTACACCCTCTCCACCGCTCCTGGCTTGCTGCCAAGACGGAGCATCCACACTGGGGCAAAAGCCCTGTCACAGAAACGGCAGAGATCACACCCCTCCCCCTCCGGTCTGAGCTGTGTGAGCTGCCTGTCTCGCTCTGGCTGTCTGCCCTCAGTCTGCGCCCAGTCTGATTGACCCTCCCCCGAGCAAACACAGACCTTTTCTGGCGACTTTCAAGGATGTCTTCTCTTGGTGATAATTTGTGGATTTCTTTCTGGGTCAAGCATTAAGTCAGAGGCTTGTCATGAAGTAAGTTCTGAGAGAAAACGAGGAGATCAAGCAGCTGTCAGCCTCCACGCCGCCATCTTGGCCGGAAGTCCCCCAAGCCTCCGGCCACCGCCAACCCCCATCTGGACTGACTCAGCGAGTTCTCAAAGCCTCAGAGCGAAGACTCAGTACAGTCATTGCTGTTCTGTTAGTGGCTTTCTGCTGCCCTACCCCCAGTCTGTAGAGGAAGCCCATTAATACCATCCAGCCCCATTCCCCCCAAAACAGACCTATTGTTTCTCTTGTCAATTTGTTTTCTTTGATTCCTACTCTGACAAAATGAACAAAAAATTCAAAAGGGCTCTAACCATTGACAGCTTTTGTATGGAGAGAGAGCAGACTTCAAACAATGAGGAGACTAAAAAGAGATTGTCCCCAGATGAATCCCCTAAGAGGGATATGAGCTGCTCCTCAATACAAAAGACTCTCATAGAGGAAATCAAAGAGGCTCTCAAAAGAGGGCTGGAAGAGACATGGAAAGAGGAAAGGGAAGCTTGGGAAGAGAGCCTGGAGAAGTCATCCCATGCATTCAAAGACAGAGTGGATAAAGAAATCAAATCATTGAGAAACAAGATTAGTGAGCTGGAAAAAGAAAACAGCTCTCTAAAAAATAAAATGGATAAAATGGAAAAAAATTCCATAGAAGATAAAAACTCAATTGGACAATTACAAAGAGATATAAAAATAGTGAGTGAAGAAAATACATCATTGAAAATTAGACTGGAACAAGTAGAAATCAATGACTCAAGGAGAAACCAAGAGGGAGTCAAGCAAAATCAGAGAAATGAAACAATTGAAAAGACTGTCAAGTATCTTATCAGAAAGACAACAGACCTGGAAAACAGATCCAGGAGAGACAATTTGAGAATAATTAGACTCCCTGAAAAATGGGAGGAAAAAAAGAGCTTGGACACTATTTTTGAGGAAATTATCAAAGAGAACTGCCCAGACGTTCTGGAAACAGAGGGTAAAATAGACATTGAAAAAATTCATCGTTCACCTACTGAAGGGACCCTAAAATCAAAGTGCCAAGAAATATAGTGGCCAGGTTCAAGAACCATCAGACAAAGGAAAAGATATTGGAAGCTGCTAGAAAAAAGCAATTCAGATATAGAGGATCCACAATAAGGATAACCCAGGATCTAGCAGTGTCCACATTAAAAGTACGAAGGGCCTGGAATATGATATTCCGAAAGGCTAAGGAACTTGGTATGCAGCCAAGAATAACTTACTCAGCAAGAATGAGCATCGTTTTCCAGGGAAGAAGATGGACATTTAACGAAATAAATGAATTCCATCTATTTTTTATGAAAAAACCAGACCTACATAAAAGGTTTGATCTTCAAATACAGAACTCAAGAGATTTCTGAAAAGGTAAAAAGAAATCTTGGGAACTATACTTCTGCCAAAAAAATATGTAAAGAACATATGTACAATTTGTCTTAGAAACTAGAGGTGGAAAGGAGATTATATCATAAAAAAGCGTAAAGTGGTGGTACTACATCTCATGAAGAGGCAAAGGTAACTTATTGTATCTGAGAGAAAGAAAGGAGGGAGATGATCATAGTGTGTATCAATAGACATATTCGATTTATGGTGAAACTTCTTCCACTTCATTGAAAAGTGAAAGGGAAGGAGTAAACTAAGGGGAAGGGAAAACAGAAATTTGGAGGAAAAGGGGTAAAATAAGGGGAGGAACTTTAAGGGGGGGAGGGATCCTAAAAAGGGAGGGCTGTTCACAAGTTTAATACTGGGTAGGGGGGTAAGAGGGAAGGAAAGGGGAAAAGCATAAGCAGGGGTTAGTAGGATGGCAAGCAATATAAAATTAATCCTTCTAACCATAAATGTGAATGGGGCAAACTGCCTCATAAAGAGGAAGCAGTTAGCAGACTGGATTAAAAGTCACAATCCTACTATATGTTGTTTACAAGAAACACACCTGAAACAGGGTGATACATTCAAACTAAAAGTAAAAGGGTGGAGCAGAATCTATTATGCTTCAGGCAAAACCAAAAAAGCAGGAGTAGCCATCCTCATCTCAGATCAAGCAAAAACAAAAATTGATCTAATTAAAAGAGATAAGGAAGGGCATTATATCCTGCTAAAGGGAAGCATCAATAGTGAAGCAGTATCAATATTAAACATGTATGCACCACGTGGTGCAGCATCTAAATTCATAAAAGAGAAATTAAGAGAGCTGCAAGAGGAAATAGATAGCAAAACTATAATAGTGGGAGATCTCAACCTTGCACTCTCAGAATTAGATAAATCAAACCACAAAATAAATAAGAAAGAAGTCAAAGAGGTAAATAGAATACTAGAAAAGTTTGCTATGATAGATCTTTGGTGAAAGCTAAATGGAGACAGAAAGGAGTATACTTTCTTCTCAGCAGTTCATGGAACCCATACAAAAACTGATCATATACTAGGGCATAAAAACCTCAAAATCAAATTCAGTAAGGCAAAAATAGTAAATGCCTCCTTTTCAGACCATAATGCAATCAAAATTACGTTTAATAAAAAGCCAGGGGAAAATAGACCAAAAAATAATTGGAAACTAAATAATCTTATACTAAAGAATGATCGGGTAAAACAGCAAATCATAGACATAATTAATAACTTCACCCAAGAGAATGACAATAATGAGACATCATACCAAAATGTGTGGGATACAGCCAAAGCAGTAATAAGGGGAAGTTTTATATCTCTACAGGCCTACTTGCATAAAATAGAGAAAGAGAGGGCCAACGAATTGGGCTTACAACTAAAATTGCTAGAAAAGGAAAGAATTAAAAACCCCCAGACAAACACAAAACTTGAAATTCAAAAAATAAAAGGTGAGATTAATAAAATTGAAAGTAAAAAAACTATTGAATTAATTAATAAAACTAAGAGTTGGTTCTATGAAAAAACCAACAAAATAGACAAACCCTTAGTAAACCTGATTAAAAAAAGGAAAGAGAAAAAGCAAATTGTTAGTCTTGAAAATGAAAAGGGTGAACTCACCACTAATAAAGAGGAAATGAGAACAATAGTTAAGAGCTACTTTGCTCAACTTTATGCTGATAAATTCGATAACTTAAATGAAATGGAGGAATACCTTCAAAAATATAGCTTGCCCAGATTAACAGAGGAAGAAGTAAGTAGTCTAAATAGTCCCATCTCAGAAAAAGAAATAGATCAAGCTATTAACCAACTTCCTAAGAAAAAGTCCCCAGGACCAGATGGATTTACAGGTGAATTCTACCAAACATTTAAAGAACAACTAACTCCAATGCTATGTAAACTATTTGAAAAAATAGGGATTGAAGGATTCCTACCAAATTCCTTCTATGACACAGACATGACACTGATACCTAAAACATGATACTGATACCTAAACCAGGTAGATAGAAAACTGAGAAAGAAAACTATAGACCAATTTCCTTAATGAATATTGATGCTAAAATCTTAAATAACATATTAGCAAATAGACTTCAGAAAATCATCCCCAGGATAATACACTATGACCAAGTGGGATTTATACCAGGAATGCAGGGCTGGTTTAATATTAGGAAAGCTATTAGTATAATTGACCATATTAATAATCAAATTAATAAAAACCATATGATCATCTCAATAGATGCAGAAAAAGCATTTGATAAAATCCAACATCCATTCCTACTAAAAACGCTTGAGAGTATAGGAATAAATGGACTATTCCTTAAAATAATAAGGAGCATATATTTAAAACCTTCAGTAAACATCATATGTAATGGCGATAAACTAGAAACTTTCCCTGTAAGATCAGGAGTGAAACAATGTTACCCACTATCACCATTACTATTCAATATAGTACTAGAAACGCTAGCCTCGTCAATAAGAGCCGAGAAAGAGATTCAAGGAATTAGAGTAGGAAATGAGGAAAATCAAATTATCACTCTTTGCAGATGACATGATGGTATACTTAGAGAACCCAAAGACTCTGCTAAAAAGCTATTAGAAATAATTCAGAATTTTAGCAAAGTCGCAGGATACAAAATAAATCCACATAAATCCTCAGCATTTTTATACATTACCAACACAATCCAACAGCAAGAGATACAAAGAGAAATTCCATTCAAAATAACTGTCGATAGTATAAAATATTTGGGAATATATCTACCAAAGGAGAGTCAGGAATTATATGAGCAAAATTACAAAACACTTGCCACAAAAATAAAGTCAGATTTAAATAATTGGAAAGACATTCAGTGCTCTTCGATAGGCCGAGCAAATATAATTAAGATGACAATACTCCCTAAACTAATCTATTTATTTAGTGCTATACCAATCAGACTTCCAAGAAACTATTTTAATAACCCAGAAAAAATAACAACAGAATTCATATGGAACAACAAAAGGTCGAGAATTTCAAGGGAAGTAATGAAAGAAAAATTAAGTGAAGGTGGTCTATCGGTACCTAATCTAGAACTGTATTATAAAGCAACAGTCACCAAAACCATTTGGTATTGGCTAAGAAATAGACTAGTTGATCAGTGGCATAGGTTAGGTTCACAGGGCAAGATAGTGAATAAAAATAGCAATCTAGTGTTTGACAAACCCAAAGATCCCAAATTTTGGGATAAGAATTCATTATTTGATAAACACTACTGGGAAAACTGGAAATTAGTATGGCAGAAACTAGGCATGGACCCACATTTAACACCACAAACTAAGATTAGATCAAAATGGGTCCAAGATTTAGGCATAAAGAACGATATCATAAATAAATTGGAGGAACATGGGATGGTTTACCTCTCAGACTTGTGGAGGAGGAAGGAGTTTGTGTCCAAGGGAGAACTAGAGACCATTATTGATCACAAAATAGAACATTTTGATTACACCAAATTAAAAAGTTTCTGCACAAACAAAACTAATGCAAACAAGATTAGAAGGGAATTAACAAATTGGGAAAACAGTTAAAGGTTCTGATAAAGGCCTCATCTCCAAAATATACAGAGAATTGACTTTAATTTATAAGAAATCAAGCCATTCTCCAATTGATAAATGGTCAAAGCATATGAACAGACAATTTTCAGATGATGAAATTAAAACTATTTCCACTCATATGAAAGAGTGTTCCAAATCACTATTGATCAGAGAAATGCAAATTAAGACAACTCTGAGGTATCATTACACACCTGTCAGATTGGCTAAGATGACAGGAACAAATAACGATGAATGTTGGAGGGGCTGTGGGAAAACTGGGACACTGATGCATTGTTGGTGGAGTTGTGAAAGAATCCAACCATTCTGGAGAGCAATCTGGAATTATGCCCAAAAAGTTATCAAAATGTGCATACCCTTTGACCCAGCCATACTACTACTGGGCTTATACCCCAAGGAACTATTAAAGAAGGGAAAGGGTCCTGTATGTGCCAAAATGTTTGTGGCAGCCCTTTTCATAGTGGCTAGAAACTGGAAGATGAATGGATGTCTATCAATTTGAGAATGGTTGGGTAAACTATGGTATATGAATGTTATGGAATATTATTGTTCTGTAAGAAATGACCAACAGGAGAAATACAGAGAGGCTTGGAGAGACTTACATCAACTGATGCTGAGTGAAAAGAGCAGAACCAGAAGATCATTATACACTTCAACAATGATACTGTACGAGGATGTATGCTGATGGAAGTGGATTTCTTCAACATAGAGAAGAGCTAATCCAATTCCAATTGATTAATGATGGACAGAAACAGCTACATCCAGAAAAGGAACACTGGGAAATGAATGTAAACTGTTATTTTTACCTTCTGAATCCAATTCTTCCTGTGCAACAAAAAATTCGGTTCTACACACATATATTGTATCTAGAATATACTGTAATATATTTAACAGATATAAGACTGCTTGCCATCGGGGGAGGGGTTTGGGGGAGGAATGGAAAAAATCTGAATAGAAGTAAGTGCAAGGGATAATGTTGTAAAAAATTACCCATGCATATGTACTGTCAAAAAAAATGTTATAATTATAAAATAAAATTAAAAAAAAAAAAAGAAATGATCATCAGGATTTAATTGAGCCTGAAGAGGCCTACATGAACTGATGCTAAGTGAAATGAGCAGAACCAGGAGATCATTATACACGGCAACAACAAGTCTATATGGTGATCAATTCTGATGGACGTGGCTCTTTTTAACAATGAGATGATTCAAATCAATTTCAATTGTTCAGTGATGAAGAGAGCTATCTACACCCAAAGATCCGACCATGGAGCTGAGTGTGAAGCACAATATAGCATCCTCACTCTGTTTGCTTGCATTTTGTTTTCTTTCCAAGCTTTTTTTTTTTCTTCTTGATCCGATTTTCCTTGTGCAGCAAGATAGCTGTATAAATATGTATACATATATTGGATTTAAATATATTTTAATATATTTAACATGTATTGTTCTACCTGTCATCTAGGGAAGAGAATGCAGGAAGGAGAGGATAATTTGGAACAGAAGGCTTTGCAAGAGTCAGTGTTGAAAAATTATCCATGCATATGTTTTGTAAATAAAAAGCTTTAATTTAAAAAAAAAGGAAAGAAAGATTCATTTATGTAGAGTATATTCATAATAAGGTAGAAAATGGGATTTTAAGAAGGAATATAAAAGATTTTCATTTTAAAAGATTTCCATTTCCATTTAAAAGAACAAAATTTAGAAATCTTTCTATCAAAAATGAAAATTGAAGTGTTTTTTTTTTTTGTTTAGAATAAATTCCAGCTAATTAAAAAACTACAGGTGACTTCAATCCTTATTAATGCTGAATAAATGGAGTCTGACCATAATACAAATGTATTTATTAGTTGATTCAAAACAATGAAGCTTTTTGGTCAATTTCATCAAAAAACTGATTGATTTTATGGTTGTGCTGTAATAAATTATGATAAGAAAAAATATAGGAAGGCATGAGAAATACTATATAAACTGATGCAAAGAGAAGAAGGTAGAATCAGGACAACTATATTCACAATGACCACAAGAGCAATAAATCAATTGAATGAATGTTGTAAAATTATGACCAAATCTATCCCCAAAGAAAAAATACAAGTAGCCGCCTTCCTACCTTCTTTTAAGGCACCGGGAAATATCCTCTTTTTTTCAAGGTATTACTAGAAAGTTATGCCTTTGGTCAAATAAATTATTTTAAATTCACTTCATACTCTTACTAGCTGTATGAATATGGACAAACTGCTTTACCTCTCAAATCCTTAGTTTCCTCTTCTGTAAAACAAGAATGATAATATTCATGCTAAAACACAATGTCCTAAATTCCAGATTTTCATAGGCCAGAATGGATCTTAAGGGCTGACCTAAAAAATTTGTGACACATTTTGGCTCATTATGCCCTCACTCAGAGTATAATCTGACCATTCTCTAAATGTCTTGTCTAGGTTTCAAAATTTCATGTCAATATTTAAAGTAACAAATGCTTTTATCAGGTATAAAATAGTCTTTATTTTATACCACATATAATACAAAGATTCACAAGGGCCCATAAAATTCATAAGGAAATGTAAAAAATTCATATAGGATCCATGATGGCCTATAAACTTTCAGTACTATTCTTCATTCTTTGATGGTTTCCACTTTCCACCAAAGTCTTAAAGTCTTCTACATTCAGCATTATCATTTAATTTTGGATCCTACTTAAAGGGGTCCTATTTCAGATTACTAAGGGAAAATTTTAATGTGTCACATTTTTCCACAGAAATTCAAACTGAAGTTACTCCATATTCATGGCAACACCCTCAGATTTATACTCTCTTTTTACTCTACACTTGAGTCTTCTTTTTTTAAAATTAATTTTATAATTATAACATTTTTGACAGTATATATGCATAGGTAATTTTTTACAACATTATCCCTTGTACTCCCTTCTGTTCCAAATTTTTCCCCTCCTTCCCTCTGCCCCCTCCCCTAGATGGCAGGCATTCCCATACATATTAAATATGTTATAGTATATCCTAGGTACAATATATATGTGCAGAACCAAATTTTGTTGTTGTTGTTGCAAAGGAAGTATTGGATTCGGAAGGTAAAAATAACCTGGGGAAAAAAACAAAAAAATGCTAATAGTTTACACTCATTTCCCAGTGTTCCTTCTCTGGATGTAGCTGATTCTGTCCATCATTGATCAATTGGAATTGGATTAGCTCTTCTCTATGTTGAAGATATCCACTTCCATCAGAATACATCCTCATACAGTATCATTGTTGAAGTGTATAATGATCTCCTAGTTCTGCTCATTTCACTCAGCATCAGTTGATGTAAGTCTCTCCAAGCTTCTCTGTATGCATCCTGTTGGTCATTTCTTATAGAACAATAATATTTCATAACATTCATATACCATAATATATCCAACCATTCTTCAATTGATGGGCATCCATTCATTTTCCAGTTTCTAGCCACTACAAAAAGGGATGCCACAAACATGTTAGCACATACAGGTTCCTTTCCCTTCTTTAGTATTTCCTTGGGATATACTATACAGCCCAGTAGTAGCACTGCTGGATCAAAGGGTATACACAGTTTGATAACTTTTTGGGTATAATTCCAGATTGCTCTCCACTTTGCTTTCACAACTTCACCAACAATGCATCAGTGTCCCAGTTTTCCCACAAACCCTCCAACATTCATCATTATTTGTTCCTGTCATCTTAGCCAATCTGACAGGTGTGTTACACGAGTCTTCTATTGACATTCTGATGAATTCTTCTTTTAGCTCCATAGAGAACCAAATATTCAACTTTATAATTTTATTCTAAGTACTTGGGACTTATCTGAAAGAAAAACACACTTGGGGCTGATAAAGTCAGTATCTTTACACTCCCTTTCCTTCAGACCTACATAATAAATTTAAGATCTTGGGATCCAGTGATCACCATATCTACTTAAAAGTCATAATCTTTATTAAGTAATAGCACTTCTTGATTTAATCAATAAGAACTGAATATGAACAGGGTCTATACACCTATTAGAATCATATGAATCAATTATATGAATGACTTGGTAATGTGCAGGAAATTTGTATCAAAAGAGACAAAGCATTTGTATTTTAGAACAGGAGTTAAAGGTCCTGAGGACAGGAGGTGGAGAGTAAAAAGCTGAGTTAAGAAACCAGAAGTCAGGGAGCAATCAAGGAAAATGGACATAGAAGATAGAACCAAGAGAAGGGAGAGGAGAATCATTAGCTCTATAGATATCTCAGAGTAGAAGACTCAAACTGATCATCAGTGTACCCACTTATTCAAAGACTTAGGAAAATCCCAAGAAAAAATGTCTGTTCTTTTTCCCAGTTTCCCCTTCTAGAGTTTGCCTTCCCACAGATACTATATTATAATATGCTATTTCATTACCCAAATGTTTTCAGTTAACCTAATTTTTGCTTCAACCACAAAAAGGCCATGAGTTAACTAGAGATAGACATAGATGTAAATTTAGGGAGAAAGCCCAACATAAACTCCTAAAGAAGAGGAAACCATATAGACATTGTGGGCTATTCTATTATCCTGAGGCTTTAAAGGAACCCAATTATTGTAATAGTGTGTACAAACACAACTCAATATAAAAGCATTCGAGGTCCAAGCTCCTTGTTCCCCTATATTGTGATTTTAATACCCCATCTAAGCTCCTTCCAGCTCAAAATTATAGTCTTATTAAGAGTCAGGTTGTTTATGAAATTAACTCTTCTTTAGGTATGCCTTCTAGGTTGGCTTCCCAAGTCCCCAAATGTAGGGTTATGTTTTCTAAGATCTTCCCTCTTGATACATATGATCAAGCCTCCTTGTTTCACTGTAAAGCTTCTTCTGGTAAACAGTAATTAATGGATACTCTTGGGAATCCCTCTCATCTCTACCCTTGTAGAATATCTCTTGAAAAAAAGCAGAAGGGAAAAGGTGAAAAATAATCAAGGTCTTCAATAACTCTTATTATAGAGTCAGAAAAAGAGATATTTCTTCAGAAAAAAATTCCATCTTTCCAAGAGTGAGAGCCAATCTTGGGAACATAGCTCATTAGCAAAAATCCATATTCCCAAAAGCACTAAATGGCAAATCCAAACTAATTGATTCATATTGTGAAAATTAGAGCTCTGTGAGAATAAATCTGGAGATATCTACTTCTGTACACAAAGTACCAAATGACACCTCAAAGTTCTTTACAAGGAGATGCTTTCAAAAATCCTAAAGGTTCAATATCCTCCAACTCATTAAACTGATCCAGCAACTTCCTTGATTAATTTCTTAGAGACAGCTTAGTGGTTCAGTGGCTTAAGTGCTATGACAAAAATCAAGGTAAACTCTCAAATACTTATTAAACTACCTGATTCTGAATAAAATCCCTTAACCTCTGTCTCACAACCAAAAATGTCTCACAAACCTTGACATCATATAAGCAACATTGTACAATGAACAATTAGAATAACATAGTTCTCAGCAAGACAATGATCCAAGAAAATTTCAAAGGATTCATGATGAAAAATTCTATTTATCTCTAGAGAAAGAACTGATGGAATTTGGATACAGTTGAAGCATATGATTTTCACTTTTTTTTCTTTTTTTTTTTTTTACTTTTTCTTCTTTTATAACATGATTAAAATAGAAATATGTTTAAATGATTATACATATATCAACTATATCAAATTGCTTACCATCATAGGAAAGAGGGATGTGCAGGAAGTAAGGAAAAAATTTGTAAATCAAAGGTTTTTTTTAAATAAATGTTAGAATTTGTACATACATGTAATTAGAAAAATACTATTAAGAAAAAAAAAACAAAATGCAAAGGAACAAAAAGACTGACATATAAATATGAATTAATATTATTATTTTAGAGGAAAGCTATTGAAAATACAGACTTGAAATGACTTGCTTTTCCCCTTTTCTGAGGATAAATAAATTAAAAAGTACTTCAGGTGCCATAACTTTTAACTATAGTTTTACAGCCTCAGGGAATGAATTAGCCATATAAATGAGTCAGTATGGTATAGTGAATTGGTTCTCAAAGGAATAGGGTTCAGATTTTCACAGTGAAAATTACTAAGTGACATTAGACAATTAACTTCTCTGGGGCATAAAGGAGAGAGGCTGGATCAGATGATGATCTGTATTTATTCTTAATCCTACAATCTATTACTGAAAAAGAACCATAGAAATCATTTAGCTCAAAACTTTCATTACACAGATGAATAAATTAATGTCCAGATAAATTTCTTAAAGGTTCACACAGATAGGAAGTCATTGAATCAGAACTCAAAACCAACTTCTCTGTGTCCACATCTGCTGTTCCACCTACCACAATGACTATAGTTGACTTAGTGAAAGTTTAGCCTGAGTAAACATCACAAATTGATTATTTTAATAGCATTAAGGAGAAATTGATGCTCTGAGACCAAATCACAGATCCAAATAGTAAAAATTACAAAACTGATCCTAACTTTGACCTGGGGTGTGGGGAATTAAATTTAGACAGTTTAAATTCTAGGATTTTTTAAAAGCTATTTTAAATAAAACTGTTCAGCATTCAGTAGGCAGTTTTATAAAAGTATCTAAAGTCGGCATATACCATTTGCTTTTCCATAGTTTGCTTGCAAGAAAACAAAGGCAGAAACACATGTGTGTGTATGCATACATACAGATATACACACACACACATATAAACATAATCTGTGTGTGTTTGAACCATAAATTGAACATTAAATGATATATTTGTTTATAACTCATATTTCTCTACTATTGTCCCATGATTTTTTTTTAAAAATAGTCTCTCATGCATATATTGTGAGCTGTAACTTTGGGAAATGGAAAGCCTCATAGAATAGTCTACAAATTGTTTGATAAATGAGTGAAAATCTTATGAAAGATACTTTATACTATCAGATAGCAAGGTAAAGAAGTTTCACAATATGCCATGTTTCAATAAAGACAAGAAGACTTCCTTAAGTGGAATAATAGAATGTTAGCATTCAAAGGATTTTTAAAATCATTTGGCAATGGGGCAGCTAGATGGCACAGTAGATAGCACCAGCCCTAAAGTGAGGAAGGACATGAATTCAAATCTGGCCTTAAACACTTAACACTTCCTAGCTGTGTGACCCTAGACAACTCACTTAACCCCAATTGCCTCATTTACATGAAACTGGACTAAATTGTGATCTGATTCCCTTGGTTTTACAGATGAGAAAAATTATATCTCACTTATTTACTATGTAACTATGGAAAAGTTCCTTGGCATCTCTCAGCTTCAGCTTCCTCACTTTTAACATAAGAAAGGAAAGGAAGGGTATTGGACTTGAAGGCCTTTAAAGCTCATTCCAGCTCTAAATATGTGATAGAACATAATTCAATTCAATTTAACAAACTTTTATTAAGTGCCAACTACATCTAAGGCTGTATGTACTATTATACAAACACAAAAGAACAAATTGCTCTCAGTCCAGAATAAATAGATACAATGTGATTTGAGAAGAGAGAAAAAAACTGATAAGGAGAGAGGAAATGTTTCCCATAGAAAGTAAGACCTGAGCTAATGTCTGAAGAAAATTTCTAACTGTTAGAAATGGAAAGGAGTGAGTAGTCAGGCCTTTGAAAGACTGTGTAAAAGAACAGATAAGGGACATAAATGTTAATAAGCTGATTGACCAGTTTGGCTAGGTCAAAAACTGTGTAAGATGCGTACAATAGAGATATAGAATAATGGAGTAATCAGATTATGAATCAGATAGATCTGATGAGACCTGCAAAATGTTACTTTTGAGCCACTTTTAAGGGAGTGGGAGGAATGGAAATACTTTCAGAAAGGAAGGGGAAAGCAACTCCAAAGTAGAAGTATAACATGATTGTTGTTGGTCAGTCATTCAGTCATGTCATGTCTAATTCTTTGTGATATGGACAATAGGACACTAGGTCCTCCTATCCTGCTGAAGACTGTCCATATTCATGTTCACTATTTCCCAAAACACTATCTATCCATCTCACCTTCTGCCACTTTCTTTTTCTTTTGTTTCAAATCTTTCCCAATATCAGGGTCTTTTTCCAATAAGTCCTATGACTACTATTGTTCTAGCCAATCTCCAGGCCCCTACTTCTCATCCACACATTTTATGCATAGTGGGAGGTCACTTTGGTCAGAAGAGCATTTATTTTTTGAAATATCTCAAACTATATATTAAGTAGTTATGTAACCACTTGGGAAACTATCAGTAAGATTTTCCCAGGAGATTAAGGGGAAAAAAGAAAAAGAGAAGCAGAAAATTGAGGAAAATAGTTGAATCTGAAAGATACCCCTTTAAATTACAGTGTTCTCATGTAACAAGTGGAATATTATGTATCACATAAAAATGTTAAGAGGAATTAAATTCTCAAATATAAACCATTGCTTTATATACTTACATCTATATATACACATAGAAATAGGACTTAGGAAACATTTTACAACAATATATTTGTATTAAATCTGGACACTTGCATGCTGCTCTTTCTACCTTTAAGAATGTGACTGGGGAGTTGCAGATAAGGTCACAGATCTGTTGAACTATATTTTCCTAACTAAATTAATTAAGCATTAAAATAGATAGGATTGCATTGAAATGAATAGAATTTAAATGACTTGCTATCTTTGTCCTTTATATATGCTCACAAATCATCACACACACCCAACCCCCATTTCACTCCCTCCTCTTCTCTGCCTCTGAGAATATCTATTTTCTGACAAATCCCAGTTTAGTTGTTATATGCTGCAATATTGTTTCTTTATCCTAACTAATAGGATCCTGCCCAATGTCAAATTTTCACAAAGAATTTTATCCAGTTTCTCCTTTGTTTCCATTGCTCCTTTTCTTATTCTTATGTATCTGTTAGATCTTTGCCCTCACTCCTATCAAATTCACCTCTTTTTCCTTCCCCCTATGTTCTTACAATAGACATTAAGTTTCTTGAGGTCAGAGATTGTACATAGTGGAAGTTTAACAAATATTTGTTGAATTTACAATGGAATTTGATATTGGAATTCAAACATAAATCAATACTTCTAGTAAATGAGTTTGCCTCAAATCTAAGAATTGAACATTAAGGGGAAAAAAAACAAAAAACAGTAAGGGCCCTACAAGAAATGAGTCACCTCTTCCCTTCCTTTATTCTCCTTTCAAATTTGCTTTTCATGAAATCTGTGTTTAAACTATTTTGCAGATTTGTCTTTGAAGAATCCCTGTCATTCTCATTTCTGAAATGGTGAATTGCTGAGTGATGTCATCAATAAGTAGAGCAAGTTGACTGTTAAATTTGCAAGGGATCGCTGCCTGGCCCAATTTATTCTGGGGCTGAACTCTTTCAAGATATGACATAACTGATTCATATTCAGCAATGTGTCAGAGTCTCCAAGAGAATGTTTGACATCTGTAGAAAGCTTGAAATCAAGGATACTACTGAGAGAAAAATACAACCCAGATTGTTGCTGATAGATAGGCTTCCATTCTGGTTAAAAGAAAATCATCTCACTATTTCACGTGTGCCATGCACTCATGTTTTAAATCTGGTGATGGCAATATCTTTACCTGATTTTCAATGTTATTTGGCTTTTGACCTTCATCCAAGTTCTTTTTCTCATTTATTGATTATGGAGAATTGAGTTAAAACATTTGTCCATTTTAAATTTTTAAGGTTTAGCTTAGAGGCTTTTAGACTGTGGATTGTTAGATTTATTTTATTTTAACCCATCTGCTTTTAGATACTTCTAGACCTCAAACTCTCAATCACCACTCAGATACAAGAGGAAAATGACAGCTGATCTCTAATAACATCTGTCTTTATGAATGAGAAAAGATGGTCCAACACATGAAAAGTCTCTTTTGCAAGATCACATACCCTGGTCTTTTCACAAACTAGGATACTATAACTACTATAATCATTTGGACAATGCAGGCAGTAGGTTTTATACACAGCCCCAAGTCAGATTGCTAGGGATCTTAAGAAATTAGAAACAGAGGGTTTTAATGAAAGCCATTTTGTGATCTGAAGGAGTAGTACTCACTGGGTCTCCTTCAGTACAAAGAAATTCAGTGAGTTTCTTCAAGTCAGTATTCTTTTCTGATCTCATCAATGTGAAATTACTCTCAACTGGTTCAAATCACAGCCCATATATATTTTCCCATTTTATGAGATTTTTGTCTCTATGCTCCTCCTAGTTTTCCAAAGAACTACTTAATGCAATAGATCAAATAACCTGGCTATAAAATGGACATTCTCCACAAAGTTTCCAAGAGAAAAAAGAGAAATTCTTCCAAAATCATAAATCTCTTACTTGTTTAGTTAAACAGGCATTTGACCATCAATTAGGAGCATAAGATTCAATGACTATATGAAAAATGAAAATAGGATCATAGTCTTTGAGCTCAAAGGGACTATAAAAATAACTTATTCAAAATTTTTCCTTTAACAGAAGAAGATATAGTTATCCCTTCCATATGCATGGCATCCATGCAATATGGAAAATCTGCATAAAAATTTTGCCCATCACTTCATTCCAGAGAAGTCTGATTTTTTTTGTTTCTTTTATTGAGTATTTACAGCCCCTTATTGTAAAATTTGGGTTCAGTATTTGATTATAGCCTCTCTGTCATCTGCTATCCTTTGTTATCTGCAGCTTCCATAAAACTCTCAAACAATTCCTATTTAATGTTTTCTACTGACTGGCAATATATCAAACATTATTGTGGAAAGTCATGATGTGGAAAAGATAACTGTACTGAGGTACAGAGATAGGAAGTGAATTGTTTAATGTCATAGAGTCAAATAATAGAGTTAAGATTGAAACTACAGATCTTTTGACTTTAAGTCCAGAGATCACTTTACTATATGAGAACTACTTTAGGTAAATCACATTCAATATGGGAAAATCTACATGACATTGCAACTCTGAAACCCCTTAAAGTATCCATGTTAATACTTAAAAGCCTTGCAGTAATCCCTAAAGCAGTAGACTGTTCCCTTTCAGGATAGAGGAAGTGAAGGAGAAAGTAAATTAGTTCTTACTTTTGGATTTTAAAAGAGGAAGGGCAAGAATTGAGAAAAAGCAAATACAGTGAAAAGGGACTGAGTCCAGTGCCGTGGGACATAAGCTTCTCAACAGTCAAGGCCATTTCTAATTTTGTTTTTCTATTTCTAACATCTTTCTCAGAACTTGTAGATAGCAAATTCTTCATATAGGCTTATTGGATTCGAATTAAGACACCTAGATTCCAATCCTAGTATTTAACTAGTGTTAAATGTGTCAATGTGTCACCTTGGATAAATTATTTTGCTGGGTCTCAGTTTCTTTATGTATAAAAAGAGAGGGAGATCATCTAATCTCAAAGATCTCTTTTAGCTTTAAAATCCATTTAGATGGAAATTTGGCTGTTTCATTAGGATAGTCAGAATTTTTCTAAAATCATCAACAATGAAGCAAAATATACCCCAATAATAATCTAAATAAAATACATGTAAGTATTTTGTCCAGAAATAAAGAAGAAGTATATTTTTATGGTGACAGTTGACATGTCCACAATGGTAAGACAACTATAAATAAGTCTATCCCAGTAGACTTAACACATTTGGAAGATGAAATTGGAATTGAGGACCAGTGTGCATGATGGAGCAATAAAAATTTATGTATTTGATGTAAAAAGTTCCCAGTAATTGCCATCAATAAGGAGGTGAGAATCAGCCCTAATTGGCTTGAGCAGCTGGACACATAGTCAAGTTTTGAATTTTCTCAACAAAAATTCACCAGTAAAATAAAATTAGGGTGTGCTTTTTATGAAAATAAGTGGTTTTAATTGAAGACCTTTGACCTCAAAGAGCTTTTAGACTTTCTTTTTTTAAAGAAACAGATGTTCAAAAAAACTGATTATTGCTACTGACCTTTGAACTTATACATGCTACATAATATAATTATGAGCCTTTTAAGATGTACTAGTTACCTAGATACAACCTTTGCTTTGAGAGCTTGGACCTAACAATTTGTCATTGTAGGTAGGAAAATAAGGAGTTTATGGAGCCCTCTAATGTAGCAGTTTTATTTCAAACTGCTGTATTTTTATTAGACAGGACTAATAAAATCTTCAATGGATTCCATGTTTACTTTTGGAAATCTTTAAATGCCACCCTCGATTATGAATCACAGGCTATTAGACAACATGAAAAAGCTAGTCAAAGGAAATTGAGGCTTGGAAAGCTGAAGGATGGATGACGGATACCTCTTACACATGATTTAAATTATGAAACTAACTTCAGAGAGAGTCAGAACTTTCTGGCAAAAACAAGACTAAGAATGGGGTAAGCAATTGGGTAGATTATGGGTGTGATGGGAGGGAAGAACAAGGGATAGAAAAAATTATCGTAAACTATTTCCACTGATCCAATTGACTTCTTTAGAAGGCTACCTCCATAAAAAGTTAGTTAATCCTATTTAAATTTTTTAAAATTTATTCCATTAAATGACAGAGCAGGCAAGTTATAGGTCGAATAGAGAGAGAGAGAGAATAAATATGATATGGATTCTCTTTCTCTTTCTCTCTCTCTCTCTCTCTCTCTCTCTCTCTCTCTCTCTCTCTCTCTCTCTCTCTCCCCATCTCTCTATCTCTATCATTCTTTTTATATGTGTATTACATACACACATTTAAATACTAATGTGTCAGGCCCCTTGTGCCAAATGCTTTACAATTATTATACCATTTGATCTTCTCAAGAACCCTATGAAGTGAGGTAGGTGTTATTATCTCATTTTTCACATGAGAAAACTGAAGCAAACATAACTTAAGTGAGTTGTCCAAGGTCCAAAGTTATAATTGAATTCAGTTCTTTCTGGTTACAGAGCTAGTACTCTATACACCATACAACCTAGTTGATATATATATATATATATATATATATATACACATATATGTATATATACACACTTTTTGATTTATTTAAATAGATATGTATGTATATTTGTGTGTATTTGTTTATTTCTACATATTTATTTAAACAATCCAAAAATTATTTAAGCCTTTAAATGTGCTAGACATTATACTAAGGATTGGAAAGGGAAAAAACACAATCCTCTACTTCAAGTAGTTCACAAGCTAATTGGTAAGACAATTTGCAACCAACTGTGTAAATAGACAAGGTATATATGTTATTAATTGGAATTAATCTCAGAGGGAAGACACTCAAGTATCAAGATGGTCTACATGCTCACCAAAAACTGTGAAAGAAGTTAGGGCTAGATATACAGATTTGAGAATCATCTGCCTAGAGAAGACAATTGAAGGCATGAGAGCAGATGAGATCACCAGTAGAAAATTCTGGGTCTAGAGTGTTATCCACTGCAGAATTTAGCTGCCTTGACCATTGCCTCCTCAAGTATCAAGATGGAGAAAAAGGCCAATGGAAAACAGTTTCATTTCAATGATAAAATCTGAGGCCAGATTGAAAAGGATTTAGAAGAGAGTGGGAAAAAAAATGTAGATATTGATTGTAGATGGTTTTCTCAAGGTAAGGTACAAAGGGAGAAAACAAAGGGATGATAGATAATAGGCATAGTAGAATTAAGTGATGTGCAACAAGAAAATTGGATTTACACATATATATTGTATCTAGGTTATACTGTAACACATGTAAAATGTATGGGATTGCCTGTAATCTAGGGGAGGAAGTAGAGGGAGGGAGGGGAAAATTTGGAAAAATGAATACAAGGAATAATGTAATAAAAAAATCACTCATGCATATATAGTCAAAAAAATTTATAATTATAAAATTAATAAAAAATATTTAAAAAAATAATTAAGTGAGAGATTTTTTTTGTTTTTTGTTTTTTTTTAATGGAGGGAATATATGAGTGTTTAGAGAGAGCTAGGAAGTAGTCAGTAGGAAAGATTGAATATAGTAGAGTGGGAATGAAAGAGGGATCTTTCTGGAGGTGAAAAGTGATGAAATCAAGGTGATTTGTAAACAATCAATCATGGAGCTATTTACCTTGGCAAAGAGAAAGTTCTCCTCTTTGTGAAACAAGGGAGCCAAGGAATGCTTGAAGAGGGATAAGAAGAAATGGAATACCTATCATGGTTTGTAGAAAAGTAAATCCCTTAGTAAGTTTAAAAGAATTGTCTTGCCAAAATTTATGTTATATGTATCATCTTAAATGTGCCCAATAACTACAGTTTTGTTATTATTTTGCAAACTCTATTTAGTAGAAATATCAAAGATAGCAGATGTTGGAGCAATCTAAAGTTGTAGTTTGACAAAGACATGATAGGTAGGTGTAGAAGGAGGTAAAAAAATTGAGAGTAGAGGATTGAACTGATTCACCAAAGTGTTAAGATTGGGCAAGGAGGAAATTTAAAACAGTGATGGCCTTGGGGGAAAAAATGAGGAGTAAAGCGATTGAAGGTCAGATTGAGAATGAATAACAGGATTAAGGTCCCTAAAATGCAAGGGAAAATGAAATAATAGAAGGTCATGATCTGATAAACGGATGTCAGAGTTCATATATCTGGAAAATGTATGGGTGATAGTAAGACAAATTGGATGATAATCTTTAAATATAACCCTAATGAAGTGAAAGATTAGGTCAAGAGTTATTTATACACACATATAACTATATACAAACATATTTGGATATAATGTTTATGCTCATGTATGTGTAAACAAAAAGAGAAATGTCAAATCTACCCCTTCAGAATCAAAATCTCTCTAGAGTAAAATTATTTCAGTGAAATTTGGGCACTTATTCAATGGCTAACAGTATAAACAACAATGACTGCTACTTTAAGGAACAATTGTGGTTCACCACAACAGGAATATTAGGAAATAATATCCATGGAATTAGATGTAGTAATGATAAAGAGGTAAAAAAGAAATATACAAATATTAAAAACCATTCCCTAGTATATACATGGAGAAAGGATGTGAACAACCATTTCAAAAGAATAATTACACACTATTGACTACTATAAGAAAGATTATTTCAAATAACTAAGCAAAATTAAAATAATTCTGAGTTTTACTTCACACCCACCAAAATTGGTAAAAATCATAAAATATTAGAACAGTCATTGCTAAAAGGTTTATGAAAACAGAAACACTGATGTACTATCAGTAGAATTGTGATTGGTCCAAATATTCTAGAAAGCAATTTGTAATTTTGCTAGGAAATTTTTTAAATGCTCATACCTTTTGATGCATAGGTTCATTTGACCCATTGCTGGACAAGTATCCCAAGTGTAAGGGCCCTTTAAATGGGCGGACACAGTGCATCGGGAGATTGAGGCCCAGAAGTAATTTCTGTGGATATTAGGACTGCCCTTGGGCGGGATCCTGGCCATATTGAGATAGTTTTGTAATGGGTGACTCTCTCGCTGATTGGCTGTGTGTGTGACCTCACAGGCCCTATGTAAGCCCACTGCAGGCAGCAACCGCCCTCTTTAACCTCGTGCTGTTCACCCTGGCTCCCTAGCCTGGGTGGCCAAGCCAAGATGGGTAGCCAAAAGAGGTAAGGGTTTTGGTAGTGAACACATGGGTCTTCTGACCAGGTGTTCATCAGGGAACCAACAAGTCAGGGCATCAGTTAGGGCATTATGTGAGTAGGTATAATAAAGGCTTTTAAGATTACATGTGGTTGTTCTTGAGTGCGCTACCGGTTACTAAGCTATAGATTCAAGAGATTGTGGCCAGAGACCTTAGAAGGCCTCAGAGGAGGCGAGCCGGGTAGAGCTCACACTGCAAAGGACAGTGGTCAAAGGTACTCTGGTGGGTCTAGGACAGACTAGTAATTGTAACTGCCAGGAGAGCACGTTACATATGGCGCCCAACGTGGTGGACGCATCAGGAATTATCAGGTTTTGAAAATATTTAATATTCAGAATTAAGATTCTGAAAGATCCGGTAGAAACGCCACTTAGGAGGGAAGACAGAGAAGCAATATGGACCCAGGTAACTCTGGGATCAGACTCAAGGACACAGCTGAACATAATGCTTATATCAAGAGGTTAAAGAGCCAGATGGAAGATCTTTTAACAAAGATCACCACTGAAGAACAGCAGGAAGCTTGTAATCAAGTTCCACAAAGGCTATCCCCACACCCAGTAAATAGAGCTAGGAGAGGGAGCAACCTAGAGCTAATGCGATTGTATGACAGTAGAGAGTATAAAATGCCACAGCAAGAGTTGCTGGAATTGCAGGTTAAACTACAGATGGAGATAGAGAAAGAAGAAAAAGCTAGGTTACTACAGATAGAACAGGAAGAGTTCAAACCAGTGGCAGAAACTAAGGAAGGAAATAAACGAATCACATGGACTTCAGTTGTAGAAATTCTTCTTAGCGTTTTGTTGGTTTACCTTGTGCATTGTTGTTTTAAGGAATTTATTGATTACTCTTCCATTGAGAAGTTTAGTTCTTTTTATGTGCAAAGCTCAGGTTTGATTTTAAATCAGCCTTTGGGGGATTTTCCAATTCTTCTTCCCTCTGCCTCACCTTCTTGGGCCAAGGGAGAAGGGGGAGGAGGAAAAGGAAGGGCGATAATACCATCAGCACTGCCCATTAATCCATTCAAAACTCCTGTGTCTTTTCAAAGGACCGGAGTAGGCTTTATGCCCCAAGGCAAAAAGGAATTGTGGGTTATTGAGTATAATCAGAAAAGTTTTAAAAATACAGTTCAGTTAATTTCTAAGAAACCTTACAGGGACAAGACCTTGCAGTTAGAGAGAGTGGAGTTTTATACTTGTAAAACTGCTAGGATCGTCTTTGGAGAGTTGAAACTCCTCTTTTCTTACCTCGTGGATTTTCCACTTCCACAGGTGAGCTTGATTTCCCAACCCCCCACGGGTACTTATAAAACAGTGTCTATGTCTAGAATGGGTTGGAAAATTGCTGTTTTAATCACTAGAATAAATAGACAGTGTGTGATCTTTGACCCAGGAGGAAAAGTAATATCAGATTTATTGATTCACACTCCTGGAGTACAATTCGGTATCAGAAACTCAAACTTTGATTTTTAGGCAAAAGAATTCAGGGATATAGCCGAGTGTTCTAGTAAAGTCATTACTGCACAGACTATCCCCAAGATCTTCTCTTCTAAACAAGAGAAGGGAATTTTGGGATATGTGATTGCTTACAATTTTTAAATTTTGATTTTACATTTTTAAACATTTTTGATTTTACATCTTCAAAGTATTTTGATTTTACATTTTAAAGTTATTTTGGTTTTATATTTTTAATCTATTTTGGTTTTACATTTTTAAATTCTTTGCCTTTTACCTTAGCAATGCACTTCGGGCATACACAGAAAGTGCAGCTAAGTGACAGACTGACTAACTTTTGTCTGACTTTTGTTAATCTTTTTGACAACAACTTTGTTTCCACTGTGATGTGGAAAGGCCTGGATGGCATTTGGAAAGGCCCAAGTTGGGCCCCGGGGACATTCCTTCCTAGGTGCAGATCCAGCAGTAGAGTTCATCCCCACCAGAGACATTTGTAACCTGGGGATCCAAGAGAAGGACCAGACAACAGTCCAGAGAGACCAGCCAGATGTCCGCAGCCCTTCAGACGCTGATGGCAGCAATGCCCCTCCTGACCGTGACACCAGAGACACCAGACACAGTTCCAGTGTTGCAGCTGAAATGGACTGTTTTGGGTGATATGCAATATAAAGACTGTAAATGGACAATGGGCCTGCTTGCTTCTCCCGTGGCCACTTGCCATATGGTGGCCTGGGAAGAGGCTTTGCCCTATGCTTTCTATTGAAGGACTATGCTTTTAAATTAGTGGGTGAAAAACCAACACACCCACCTGCCGTTGTTATTGAGACAATGTTACTGGACATGACTTTGCTTATGTGCACCTGTGAAACTAGAATTGTTCTAGAATTGTGAAAAGTGCAATTGAGAATTGTGATAAGCTAGAATTGTTCTAGGAGTGTGAAAAGTGCAACAGAAAATTGTAAGAAACTAGAATTGGTCTAGAACTGTGATAAATGTAACTAGAATTGTGACAACCTACCTACTGATATTTGTTAACTAGAATTGTGATGTTTTACCTTGTTGACTTCCCACCTCAGTGTTGACATCCTACCTCATTGGCATCCAACCTCTTTGGCTTATTATCTCGAGTATGACTTTGATGAATGGGTTGAACATTTGGGCCACTGTTGAGCCTGGTTCTCATTGTCATACTTCTGTTTACTGATCTGCTGCTTTGTACCTTCTTGGGCATAACACACTGTCATCTCATGGATCAAGTGAACTATAGCTGGTGCTAAAAGTTTAGCTTGGTGAGATGTGCGGTTCCCGCAAAACAAGAGAAAGGGAATTGTAAGGGCCCTTTAAATGGGCGGACACAGTGCATCGGGAGATTGAGGCCCAGAAGTAATTTCTGTGGATATTAGGACTGCCCTTGGGCGGGATCCTGGCCATATTGAGATAGTTTTGTAATGGGTGACTCTCTCGCTGACTGGCTGTGTGTGTGACCTCACAGGCCCTATGTAAGCCCACTGCAGGCAGCAACCGCCCTCTTTAACCTCGTGCTGTTCACCCTGGCTCCCTAGCCTGGGTGGCCAAGCCAAGATGGGTAGCCAAAAGAGGTAAGGGTTTTGATAGTGAACACATGGGTCTTCTGACCAGGTGTTCACCAGGGAACCAACAAGTCAGGGCATCAGTTAGGGCATTATGTGAGTAGGTATAATAAAGGCTTTTAAGATTACATGTGGTTGTTCTTGAGTGCGCTACCGGTTACTAAGCTATAGATTCAAGAGATTGTGGCCAGAGACCTTAGAAGGCCTCAGAGGAGGCGAGCCGGGTAGAGCTCACACTGCAAAGGACAGTGGTCAAAGGTACTCTGGTGGGTCTAGGACAGACTAGTAATTGTAACTGCCAGGAGAGCACGTTACACCAAGGACATCAAAGACAGAAAGTCACATATATACTATAAATTTATTAAAACCCTTTTGTAATAGCAAAGAAATATTTTTTAAAAAAGTATGATCAGGGGCAGCTAGGTGGCACAGTGGATAGAGAACCAGCCTTGGATTCAGGAGGATGCGAGTTCAAATCTGGTCTCAGACACTTAACACTTCCTAGCTATGTGACCCTGGGCAAGTCACTTAACCCCAGCCGGGGGGCGGGGGAGGGGGGGAATTGTAATCATTAATCAAAAGAAATGTCTAACCAGTTACTGATATAATGGAATAATACTGTAATGTAAGAAATGATGACTATGAAGAATATAGGGACAAAAAAAATGACATTGACTGACTAAGATAAGCAGAACCAAGAAAACAATATACAAAATAATTACATCAATGTGAATTGAAAGAATAAAAATAACAATAGAAATTTCACACTATGTTTATTCAGAATTGAATTTGTCATCTTCCCCCAAACTTGCCCAACTTTCTTATTTCTATTGATATTACCAATACCTTGCTACTCACTTGGGCTTAAAATGCCATACCCATTTCACTCATTGCTCTCCACCATCCATATTAATTTCCATATCCTATCTCCTCTACTTCTACATCTGTACTTATTTCATTCTCTCTTACTACAAATCTTACCAGAAAGATTTTAGTTTTGATAAGAGTTAGGTAAGGGGTACCTAGATGAAATTAGGGCTAATTGAGGTCTAATGGCAGGTTCGGGGTACAAGGAGTCATATAGAGCTCCCCTGCCACCCCTTTGGATTCAGTGCAAGGATACAGAATTAGATTAGGTCTATTAGCAGCGCAAGAGTCCCTTGTAAAAGAATTTACAGACCCAAAAACCTAGATTAATAAAAGAGGTTTATTTTGGGGTTTGGAAGTAAGGTTAAAGGTAGAAAGATTCCAGGGCCAGGGCTGGTGCTGGGCGGACAGGAACCCTTGGCATAGTGGGCATATGCTATGTTTGGGGCTCCTACAAAGAGTGGGCTCCAGTTTCCCTCTTTTATAATGGGGGGCTTTTGGTGAAGGTGGGTGGAGTCCCATGTTGGCTCCTGGATGGTTTCAGCCAGGGTTAGAATTGAATTGAATTCAATGGGTTTTTAGATAAGGAACTGTTTGTGCTGGGGATGGGGGGTGGGGAAACCTGAGCAGATCACTAGAGTGGGGACTGGGACAGCCCAATTTAGCTAGGATCCAGTGGGGGCTGGGAAAGCCTGGATATTTCTCATTGGGATTCATGGGGGCTGGGAACTAGAAAGGAATCTTTAACCCATATCAGTTTGAGTCAAGCCTTATGAATATCCATTTATGTCTTCCTTGTGATGGATAAGAATGGTGAGTGGGTTTAAATATCAGAATGAAATGAAGACTTTGGGTTCCCTCCTACAGGTGTAGGGATAGGAAGTCAACATTCAACTGAGAAGGGAAAAGAATTGGCATTACCTGAAATAACTCTGCACAGTATTAGGATTCAAATTGTTTCAGTAGGAAGGGTAAGAATTGAATTGAATATTATACTAGTATAATAGCTGGAACCTTCCTTATCCTTGACTGCTTTCTATCCTCTCTGACTAAATAAAATTCTTTGAATTAAGATACACTTTTCAAGAGAAATCACATACAAATTTGTAAAGAGAAGGATTCTAATATAAAAACTCTAAAATTTGGATTACCACATAAGTCTTTCTAATTTGAATGCAAGTTTGTTGATTAATTAACCAATTAACTGATTTCCCTACCCTATGTTGGTATCTCTTTATGTCTGCTAAATAAATGAACTCTATAAAAATAGGTAAACTAATCTGGATAACAGAAATTCAAATATATATATATATATATATATATATATATATATATATATATATATATATATATATATATATATATATATATATATATATGATATGACAAACTTTTAAATTTAACCTGCATCATTAACATTTTCTCCATCATTTTCTTAAGTCTAGATAATCAACAAAATGAAAGAAGCCCTAATTTTGTAGCGTTTGGAAATTTTCAAAATATAAATTCTCACCCAGAAAATTTAACCATCTGTTCTCTTGACCCTTTGAGCTGGCTCCAATATGTTGACACTGGTTCCTTTGTAGTACAGGGATTGTCATTGTTTCCTTTACAAATCTACATTTCATATTTTGGTGGAGAAGAGAACTTAGACTATCAACTCTACTATGAAATATTTTTTTAAAAATATGATCAAATAGACCCATTATTTTATTTAAATGTATGCAAGGGTATTAAATTTAACTAGTTGAATTTTCCTTGTTTACTCCATTCTCTCAATTTTCAAAATAAATTGAATGGCCCTTGGGGAGATATATTGAAATTGTGCAAGAATTCTTAAATCAAGTCATCAATATTGACGTTTAAATTTCAAATCTTCAGAGCTACAGAACTAAAATCAAACATTTGAAAAACAAACTTGGACAATTGAGCATTTGGTTGGATTTCTGTTGATTAGAGCAAGCTTTCCTTCTCCTAGCTCAAAATAACTTCCCTGCTGAGGCTTAAAATTGAACCATTAACAATTCATTCCTTTATTTTGAGTTTTACCCTGTCATCCTCTTTTAAAACGAAAACATTCATAAGTGGAGTGTCACTATAAAACCCTAATACTTTAATGTGACTATCAGATGGTTTTCTTCAAAATGAGAGATGCTGGGTGTCAGCAGAAGGGCACTGACATTCGAAGTGAAGAGGTTACAACGCAGGTGTATTGAAGATAAGTTTTGCTCAATTGACAATTTTGCCTAGTTTTGCTCCTGCTCCTTATTGATTGTCATATTAAGCATTTACTAGTACTTCCTATAAAACACAGACTTTCAGATACCTCAGGAATACACCAGATGTTAATAAAGAATAATTTAGTAGAAAGGTCACTTTGTTGAAAATGAATCTGAGTTCTAGTCCTAGCTATTTCGCAAATCAAGTTAGTGATCTTTTTTTTTTTTTTTAATTTTTATTTTATTTTATAATTATAACATTTTTTTGACAGTACATATGCATGGGTAATTTTTTACAACATTATCCCTTGCACTTACTTCTATTCAGATTTTTTCCCTTCCTCCCCCAAACCCCTCCCCCAGATGGCAAGCAGTCTTATATATGTTAAATATATTACAGTATATTCTAGATACAATATATGTGTGTAGAACTGAATTTTTTGTTGCACAGGAAGAATTGGATTCAGAAGGTAAAAATAACAGTTTACATTCATTTCCCAGTGTTCCTTTTTTGGATGTAGCTGGTTCTGTCCATCATTAGTCAATTGGAATTGGATTAGCTCTTCTCTATGTTGAAGAAATCCACTTCCATCAGCATACATCCTCGTACAGTATTATTGTTGAAGTGTATAATGATCTTCTGGTTCTGCTCATTTCACTCGGCATCATTTGATGTAAGTCTCTCCAAGCCTCTCTGTATTTCTCCTGTTGGTCATTTCTTATAGAACAATAATATTCCATAACATTCATATACCATAGTTTACCCAACCATTCTCCAATTGATGGACATCCATTCATCTTCCAGCTTCTAGCCACTGTGAAAAGGGCTGCCACAAACATTTTGGCACATACAGGACCCTTTCCCTTCTTTAGTAGTTCCTTGGGGTATAAGCCCAATAGTAGTATGGCTGGGTCAAAGGGTATGCACATTTTGATAACTTTTTGGGGATAATTCCAGATTGCTCTCCAGAATGGTTGGATTCTTTCACAACTCCACCAACAATGCATCAGTGTCCCAGTTTTCCCACAGCCCCTCCAACATTCATCGTTATTTGTTCCTGTCATCTTAGCCAATCTGACAGGTGTGTAATGATACCTCAGAGTTGTCTTAATTTGCATTTCTCTGATCAATAGTGATTTGGAACACTCTTTCATATGAGTGGAAATAGTTTTAATTTCATCATCTGAAAATTGTCTGTTCATATGCTTTGACCATTTATCAATTGGAGAATGGCTTGATTTCTTATAAATTAAAGTCAATTCTCTGTATATTTTGGAGATGAGGCCTTTATCAGAACCTTTAACTGTAAAAATTTTTTCCCAATTTGTTACTTCCCTTCTAATCTTGTTTGCATTAGTTTTGTTTGTGCAGAAACTTTTTAATTTGGTGTAATCAAAATGTTCTATTTTGTGATCAATAATGGTCTCTAGTTCTCCCTTGGACACAAACTCCTTCCTCCTCCACAAGTCTGAGAGGTAAACCATCCCATGTTCCTCCAATTTATTTATGATTTCGTTCTTTATGCCTAAATCTTGGACCCATTTTGATCTAATCTTAGTATGTGGTGTTAAATGTGGGTCCATGCCTAGTTTCTGCCATACTAATTTCCAGTTTTCCCAGCAGTTTTTGTAAAATAATGAATTCTTTTCCCAAAATTTGGGATCTTTGGGTTTGTCAAACACTAGATTGCTATTTTTATTCACTATCTTGCCCTGTGAACCTAACCTATGCCACTGATCAACTAGTCTATTTCTTAGCCAATACCAAATGGTTTTGGTGACTGTTGCTTTATAATATAGCTTTAAATCAGGTACACTTAGACCACCTTCCTCTGACTTTTTTTTCATTAGTTCCCTTGCAATTCTCGACCTTTTATTCTTCCATATGAATTTTGTTGTTATTTTTTCTAGGTCATTAAAATAGTTTCTTGGGAGTCTGATTGGTATAGCACTAAATAAATAGATTAGTTTGGGGAGTATTGTCATCTTTATTATATTCGCTCGGCCTATCCAAGAACACTGAATGTCTTTCCAATTATTTAAATCTGACTTTATTTTTGTGGCAAGTGTTTTGTAATTTTGCCCATATAATTACTGACTCTCCTTTGGTAGATATATTCCCAAATATTTTATACTATCGACTATTATTTTGAACGGAATTTCTCTTTGTTTCTCTTGCTGTTGGATTGTGTTGGTAATGTATAAAACTCCTGAGGATTTATGTGGATTTATTTTGTATCCTGCGACTTTGCTAAAATTCTGAATTATTTCTAATAGCTTTTTAGTAGAGTCTTTGGGGTTCTCTAAGTATACCATCATGTCATCTGTGAAAAGTGACAATTTGATTTCTTCATTTCCTACTCCTTGGATCTCTTTCTCAGCTCTTATTGCCAAGGCTAGAGTTTCTAGTACTATATTGAATAGTAATGGTGATAGTGGGCAACCTTGTTTCACTCCTGATCTTACAGGGAAAGGTTCTAGTTTATCACCATTACTTATGATGTTTACTGAAGGTTTTAAATATATGCTCCTTATTATTTTAAGAAATAGTCCATTTATTCCTATACTCTCAAGCGTTTTTAGTAGGAATGGATGTTGGATTTTATCAAATGCCTTTTCTGCATTTATTGAGATGATCATATGGTTTTTATTAATTGATTATTAATATGGTCAATTATACTAATAGTTTTCCTAATATTAAACCAGCCCTGCATTCCTGGTATAAATCCCACTTGATCATAGTGTATTATCCTAGGGATGATTTTCTTAAGTCTATTTGCTAATATCTTATTTAAGATTTTAGCATCAATGTTCATTAAGGAAATTGGTCTATAGTTTTCTTTCTCAGTTTTCAATCTACCTGGTTTAGGTATCAGTATCATGTTTGTGTCATAGAAGGAATTTGGTAGGACTCCTTCAATCCCTATTTTTTCAAATAGTTTACATAGCATTGGAGTTAGTTGTTCTTTAAATGTTTGGTAGAATTCACCTGTAAATCCATCTGGTCCTGGGGACTTTTTCTTAGGAAGTTGGTTAATAGCTTGGTCTATTTCTTTTTCTGAGATGGGACTATTTAGACTACTTACTTCTTCCTCTGTTAATTTGGGCAAGCTATATTTTTGAAGGTATTCATCCATTTCATTTAAGTTATCGAATGTATTGGCATAAAGTTGAGCAAAGTAGCTCCTAACTATTGTTCTAATTTCCTCTTCATTAGTGGTCAGTTCACCCTTTTCATTTTCAAGACTACCAATTTGCTTTTTCTCTTTCCTTTTTTTAATCAGGTTTACTAAGGGTTTGTCTATTTTGTTGGTTTTTTCATAAAACCAACTCTTAGTTTTATTAATTAATTCAATAGTTTTTTTACTTTCAATTTTATTAATCTCACCTTTTATTTTTTGAATTTCAAGTTTTGTGTTTGTCTGGGGGTTTTTAATTTGTTCCTTTTCTAGCAATTTTAGTTGTAAGCCCAATTCGTTGGCCCTCTCTTTCTCTATTTTATGCAAGTAGGCCTGTAGAGATATAAAACTTCCCCTTATTACTGCTTTGGCTGTATCCCACACATTTTGGTATGATGTCTCATTATTGTCATTTTCTTGGGTGAAGTTATTAATTATGTCTATGATTTGCTGTTTTACCCAATCATTCTTTAGTATAAGATTATTTAGTTTCCAATTATTTTTTGGTCTATCTTCCCCTGGCTTTTTATTAAATGTTATTTTGATTGCATTATGGTCTGAAAAGGATGCATTTACTATTTCTGCCTTACTGCATTTGATTTTGAGGTTTTTATGCCCTAGTATATGATCAATTTTTGTATAGGTTCCATGAACTGCTGAGAAGAAAGTATATTCCTTTCTGTCTCCATTTAGCTTTCACCAAAGATCTATCATATCAAACTTTTCTAGTATTCTATTTACCTCTTTGACTTCTTTCTTATTTATTTTGTGGTTTGATTTATCTAATTCTGAGAGTGCAAGGTTGAGATCTCCTGCTATTATAGTTTTGCTATCTATTTCCTCTTGCAGCTCTCTTAATTTCTCTTTTAAGAATTTAGATGCTGCACCACTTGGTGCATACATGTTTAATATTGATACTGCTTCACTATTGATGCTTCCCTTTAGCAGGATATAATGCCCTTCCTTATCTCTTTTAATTAGATCAATTTTTGTTTTTGCTTGATCTGAGATGAGGATGGCTACTCCTGCTTTTTTGGTTTTGCCTGAAGCATAATAGATTCTGCTCCACCCTTTTACTTTTAGTTTGAATGTCTCACCCTGTGTCAGGTGTGTTTCCTGTAAACAACATATAGTAGGATTCTGCCTTTTAATCCAGTCTGCTAACTGCTTCCTCTTTATGAGGCAGTTTGCCCCATTCACATTTATGGTTAGAAGGACTAATTTTATATTGCTTGCCATCCTATTAACCCTTGCTTATGCTTTTCCCCTTTCCTTCCCTTTTACCCTCCTATCCAGTATTAAACTGGTGAACACCACTTGCTTTTCACTGTCCTCCCTTTTTAGGATCCCTCCCCCACCTTAAACATCCTCCCCTTATTTTACCCCTTTTCCTCGAAATTACTGTATTCCCTTCCCCTTAGCTTACTCCTTCCCTTTCACTTTTCAATGAAGTGGAAGAAGTTTCACCATAAATCGAATATGTCTATTGATACACGCTATGTTCATCTCCCTCCTTTCTTTCTCTCAGATATAATAGGTTACCTTTGCCTCTTCATGAGATGTAGTACCACCACTTTACACTTTTTTATGATATAATCTCCTTTCCACCTCTAGTTTCTAAGACAAATTGTACATATGTTCTTTACATATTTTTTTGACAGAAGTATAGTTCTCAAGATTTCTTTTTACCTTTTTAGAAATCTCTTGAGTTCTGTATTTGAAGATCAAACCTTTTATGTAGGTCTGGTTTTTTCATCAAAAATAGATGGAATTCATTTATTTCGTTAAATGTCCATCTTCTTCCCTGGAAAACGATGCTCATTCTTGCTGGGTAAGTTATTCTTGGCTGCATACCAAGTTCCTTAGCCTTTCGTAATATCATGTTCCAGGCCCTGCGTTCTTTAATGTGGATGCTGCTAGATCCTGGGTTATCCTTATTGTGGATCCTCCATATCTGAATTGCTTTTTTCTAGCAGCTTCCAATATCTTTTCCTTTGTCTGATGGTTCTTGAACTTGGCCACTATATTTCTTGGCATTTTGATTTTAGGGTCCCTTTCAGTAGTTGATAGATGAATTTTTTCAATGTCCATTTTACCCTCTGTTTCCAAAACGTCTGGGCAGTTCTCTTTGATAATTTCCTCGAAAATGGTGTCCAAGCTCTTTTTTTCCTCCCATTTTTCAGGGAGTCCGATTATTCTCAAATTGTCTCTCCTGGATCTGTTTTCCAGGTCTTTTGTATTTCTGGTAAGGTACTTGACAGTCTTTTCAATTGTTTCATTTCTCTGGTTTTGCTTGACTCCCTCTTGGTTTCTCCTTGAGTCATTCATTTCTACTTGCTCCATTCTAATTTTCAATGATGTATTTTCTTCACTCACTTTTTTTATATCTCTTTGTATTTGTCCAATTGAGTTTTTATCTTCTATGGAATTTTTTTCCATTTTATCCATTTTATTTTTTAGAGAGCTGATTTCTTTTTCCAGCTCATTAATCCTGTTTTCCTTGGAGTTGTTTACCTTTTCCATCTCACTAATCCTGTTTTCCTTGGAGTTGTTTACCTTTTCCAGCTCACTAATCTTGTTTCTCAATGATTTGATTTCTTTATCCACTCTGTCTTTGAATGCATGGGATGACTTCTCCAGGCTCTCTTGCCAAGCTTCCCTTTCCTTTTCCCATTTCTCTTCTAGCTCTCTTGTGAGAGCCTTTTTGATTTCCTCTATGAGGTTCTTTTGTATTGAGGAGCAGCTTATATCCCTCCCAGGGGATACATCTGGGGACAGTCTGTTCCTAGTCTCCTCAGCATTTGAAGTCTGCTCCCTCTCCACACAGAAGCTGTCAATGGTTAGAGCCCTTTTGAATTTTTTGTTCATTTTGTCAGAGTAGGAATCAAAGAAAACAAACTGACAAGAGAAACAATTGGTCTGTTTTGCGGGGGATGGGGCTGGATGGTATTAATGGGCTTCCTCTACAGACTGGGGGTAGGGCAGCAGAGAGCCACTAACAGAACAACAATGACTGTACTGAGTCTGCGCTCTGAGGCTCCGAGAACGCACCGAGTCAGTCCAGGTGGGGGTTGGGGGTGGCCGGGCTCTGAAAGACGCTGGCTTTCTGGGGTTTTAATCTTCACCTCCGGTGTTTACACCCTCTCCACCGCTCCTGGCTTGCTGCCAAGATGGAGCATCCACACTGGGGCAAAAGCCCTTTCACAGAAACGGCAGAGATCACACCCCTCCCCCTCTGGTCTGAGCAGTGTGAGCTGCCTGTCTTGCTCTGGCTGCCTGCCCTCAGTCTGTGCCCAGTCTGATTGACCCTCCCCCGAGCAAACACAAACCTTTTCTGGCGACTTTCAAGGATGTCTTCTCTTGGTGATATTTTGTGGATTTCTTTCTGGGTCAAGCATTAAGTCAGAGGCTTGTCATGAAGTAAGTTCTAAGAGAAGACGAGGAGCTCAAGCAGCTGTCTGCCTCCACGCCGCCATCTTGGCCGGAAGTCCTCAAGTTAGTGATCTTGGGTTAATATGTTACTTCTTTTGAGCCTCAATTTACTCATATGCAAAATAAGGGAATTGGATTTGATGATCCTATAATATTCTTTCTAGCTCTAAGTTGTAAAGCTATTGATTTTGTACATTAGGAAATTAAGTCCCATTAAGACTAAATAAATGCTTTATCCAAGTCACACAACCAAGTTAGTAGAGTTTTCTTGTTTAAAAAGCTCATATTATTGACTATATTCTTTTTTTCCTCATGTGATTCAATTTACACTAAGAGGAAAGATGTGTTCCTGCAGAAGCAAATAATGAAATGAAATAATAATCAATGGTAAGGAAAGATATTTTTCCCTCAAAGAATGACAGAGAAGGAAGATGAAAGCATTGTTTTCAGCTGTCATAAAAAAAAATTTTGTGTTGAGGATTATTTTGTGAAGTAAAATGAATAACCAATATAATCGCTCTCATATTCAAATATTCCATTGAATCTGTGATATCATCAGTGTGGGTATTATGTGCAACAATTGCAACTCATCCATGTCTGCCTGTCCTGTATCCCAACCAAGGCAGAGAAAGAAAGAAAGAGAACTTATATCAATGTAAGGATGCCAATGGAATATGTGAATTATATAGTGGTTTTACTTCATTCACAATAACTCCAACTTATTTCTCTATCCTCTCCTACTCATGTATCTTTGATGATTCTTTGTACCAGAGCTGAGAAACTTATGACTCCTCAAATCGCCCAAACCTCCCAATCAGTATAAAGTATATTTGGGAAATGTTGTGACCCTGGATATCTTAGAATCAGCTGGAGTCAGAATAAGCAAAAATCTTTATTCTTTTTCTTTTAAGGTTGCTCTCAGGGGATTAGATATAGGAATCTCTATACCTCCTTCCTCTCTCTCTACTGCCAAAGAATCAATCTCCTCCTCCTACTCCACCCACTGATCTCACTTCCCCTTCTTTGCCCACACCCACTGATCTAGACAGCACAGAATAGTTAAGGTCATCCTCCTAACATGTTAATAGAGAATTGTCCAAATAGTAATTAGTCTCAAGTGCTAGGTTACCTTGCATCTGCTCATTTGTAGCCCTTTACAGGGAAATACTTAACAAAATATATAAAAATATAATATGATGGAGATAATGTAAATTTGTTATTTTCTAAGTCAATTTGATGATAGAAAGGATTCATTTCTATTTGACTTTGATACCCCTGTTCTATACCACTTTTACTGAATACCTTCTGGAAGGTAATGCTTTTCTCATGTTCCCCAGGCAATTAGGTATTGCCTGACTGATCCTCATTTTCAACTCTTTGAAAGCTATAGTTTAACTTGCAGAGCACCAAAAATTTTGATATTGATTATTAGCCTTTGTTTTAAAATCAGGAAACTTTTCTTGAAATTGAGTTATATACTATGTATAGCACCACTTAATAAAGTCTGCCTTCACAGAATATTCACTATATGGAGACAAGGATGCACAATTTAAAATATAGGTAATTTACCAAGGCAATTCTCCACTAAAACCCCGCATTGAACATTAAATGCCTAAAATAACAATCTTGGTAACACTGATACCAACTAGAAAAATTTCTGAGAATTAAAATTAAGGGGAACAAGTATAGTTGAAAATTCCCTTTTTCTTATAAGTTTAAAACAAATCTCTACCCTTAACCAAACTGTTTCCACATTAGTGCATTTGGTTTCCAAAGTTAGAGATTCTTATAATAAATCTGTACCTTTAATGAAATTACCTTAAATCAGTGTTGCCTTGCAATACAAATTATCATCACTTGAATACATTTTCCTTCTTGTTTGAACTTACATTTTTTTTCTATTAAAAAAAAATGACCCAACATTTATCCACAGGGCAAGGGTATATTCATGTAGAAGAAATACTGTGCTGAAATGAAAAATTAGTGGTAGAAGAAAGTTTTCTTTGAGAGAATGGTGGAAAGAAAGAAGATGATGATAGGACATTGTTTTCAGTTGTAAAAAATAGTATTTTCATGTTGGGTAAAATCCAAGAGATATCCAATCTAAAATAACAAAATTATTCAAAAGTAAGGGTATGGAATGGAAAGTTATATTCAAATGGAAATTTTTTCTATACATTGGCCTATTCTGGTATCCTCATGTCACAATTGGTGATTCTTGCTATTTTTTTTCTTTTGTACAATTCAGTTTTTCTCGTCTTATTTCCTGGGATTTCAATGTAGTTATTCATTCTTCAAAAACACTCACTTTTTTCAACCTACTCAATTTCTATGTCCTCCTATCCTACTCTACCTCAGGTACCCACAGAAGTGATTACAACTAGAAGGGCAGTTAAATGGCCCAGGAGAGAATTCTGAGCCTAAAATCAGGAAGACTTGAGTTTGAATCCAGCTTCAGATATTTTCCACTCTGTGACCCTGAGCAAGTTATTTAACTTTTGTTTTCTCTAGTTTCTTCATCTATAAAATGAAAAGAAGGGAGAGAAGAAAAAAGTAAAAGGAAAGGAGGAAAGAATATGAAAGGAACTTAGGGAAGAAAGGAAGGGAAGAATGAAAGAGAAAAAGAAAAGGAGGGAGTCAGAAATAAAGGGGAAAGAAAGGAAGGGACAAAAAATGGATAGACAAAGGAAAGAAAGAGAGAAAAAAGAAAAATAAGTCAAGGGAGAGATTTTTTTTGTTTTGATTTGTCATCATTGTTATTATTTGGGGGATTTTTTTGTTGTTTTGTTTTTGTTTTTGTTTTTGTTTTTTGTTTTTTTTTAGCAGATAAATTACATGGTCATATCTGTTCTTTAGGAAATTGGTTTTGGCAGTTTTGCAAGATGTTTTAGAAATGTGAGAGGATGGAGGCAGAAAAACCAATTGGGAAGCTATATCATAATTCTAGGAAACAGTCATAAAGACCTGGATTATGATAATAGACATTGGTAGAGAGATGTTATGTAAGAAATGTTATAGACATAGAAGTAATAATACTTAACTAAATACGAAATATAAAGGGAAAGGAAGAGTCAAAGATGATTGAGATTAAGAAGGTAAATAATGTTTAGAAACAAAAAATGGAAGTTTTGGGGGAAAATATTATAAGAGAGAATAGGACTAGTTCTGCTTCTAATTCCATTGAGAAAATAATGGAACATTCAAGTTAAGCTATCCAACAGGAATAGAAGAGATGGCATTAGAGTTCAAGGGGAAATTAGGGCCAGATATATAAATCTGTATAAAGTCTGTGCCCATAGAGTCCATGTGAGTTGATAAGATTTCTAAGAGGATCTGTCAACAGAAAGACATCTAGGACTAAACTTTTGAAGGATACACACACACACACACACACACACACACACACACGCACACACACACACACTTAAAGCTTAGCAGATGGTTAATATCACAAAGCAATCTAAGAAGGAGCAATCAGGCAAGTAGAAATAGAATCACAAGAGAGTAATATCATAGAAGTCAAGGGAGGGGAGAGTATTTAGGAAAAAAATGGGATTAACAATGTTATAACTAATATAAAAACAGCTTGAATATAAAACAAAATAGGATGTTCATTTTAATAGTAATTCCAACATTTAAATTGATTTTAATTTATTACTCTTTGCTGTGCTTCTAACTTTCTGGACTTAAATATCATTCCTCATCAGTAATTTCACTTCGGAAATGTTTTCAGTATCTGGGGCCTCCTTGCCATAGAACATTCATTTAACATACCAGTCTCCTTCTCTTATTAGTGGAGGTTTTCTTAGTACCTTCATTTTGAGGAAGGGCAAGGCCAGACCTATCAATCTCCACTCACCTTCTAAGTGGACTTTTGATTTTTCAGATTTCAACATTAGGTGTGAGATGATATTTCAAAATTGCTTTAATTTTCATTTTTTCCAAGAAATAATTAGAGCATTAATTATCCCCTTAACCATCATCCTCCTCCTATCCCACCTTATTATTTTTCAACTCATTTTTATCCACTATCTTCCCCATCAGAAAATAAGCTCTTTGAGGGCAGAGTTTGTCTATTTTGTTTATATTTATATATCCTTAGCATTGGCTGGAATATACTAAACACAACAAATATCTCTTGCTTTTTGTCTTTTTAAGATGAAAATATCTGATTGGTACTAATAAAAGAATAATTTTGCTAAGAAAAAATGTAAAAATAGTATACTGCAACATGATTGCAACTGAACTCTGAAATGATTTTTGAATAAAATTAAGAAAATAATTTTCATTGTTAATAATAGCCTGCTTTGATTTTAGGTCATTTTTCTGAATAATATAGGCATTTGACTGATAACAGTCATTGTTGTTATCACTGATAACAAAAATTTCTCTTTGGCTTTTTGTTCTCCTAGTAAAGAAGTCATTATACTTTGATACTTTTGATAGATCTATGATTTGATTGCTATAAGTAATTCTTTTAATGGTATAGATTGTAACACATCAGTACATGATCATTCATTGTGACGTTTATCCATTGATTCACATCTATCCTCCACAGAGTCAACTCAATATGTTGCCCTACTTCCTCAAAATCTCTTGACATTAAGTAATGATAATAACCAACATTTAGATGACACATTTTATGTGCCAGAATTCAGGGGTTCTCAAACTATGGACCACAGGCCAGATGCGACCCACTGAGGACATTTATTCGGCCTGCCGGGTTATGGCAAATGGGCTGAAGGGCAGAGATAGTGTGAGTTTTTGTTTTTACTATAGTCCAGCCCTCCAACAGTCTGAGAGACAGTGAACTGGCCCCCTATTTTAAAAGTTGAGGACCACTGTGCCAGATATTCTACTAAGAGCTCTACAATTATTATCTACAATCATTATCCTCACAACAACTTTGGAAAGTGGATGTTGTTCTAATCTCCATTTTACAATGAGAAAACTGAAGAAAACAAAAGTTAAGGATCTTATTTATTTATTTGTTGGTTTATGCATTCATTCATTCATTTATTAATTTATATATTCATTCATTCATTCATGTATTGATCTATGTATTTATTTACTTACAAAACATGCATGGGCAATTTTTCCAACATTGATCTTGCAAAACCTTTTCTTCCAAATTTCCCCACCCCCTTCCCTAGCTGGCTGGTAGTCCAATATATGTAAATATGTTGAAATTCGTATTAAATCCAATATATGTGTACATATTTATACAGTTATCTTGCTGACCAAGAAAAATCAGATCAAGAAGTAAGGAAAAGAAAAACTAATAAACAAAATAAAATGCAAGCAAATAACAACAGAGAGAGTGAGAATGCTATGTTGTGTTTCACACTGTTTCCATGGTGCTCTTTCTGGGTGTAGGTGGTTTTTTCATCACGGAATAAGTGGAACTGATTTGAATCCTCTCAATGTTGAAGAGAACCATGTCCATCAGAATTGATCGTTTTATAGTCTCGTTATTGCCATGTATAATGATCTCCTGGTTCTGCTCATTTCATTTCTCATCAGTTCATGTAAGTCTCTCCAAGACTCTCTGAAATGATCCTCCTGGTTGTTTCTTACAGAACAATAGTATTCCATAGCATTCATATAGCAGAATTTAATCAGCCATTGTCCAATTGACGGGCATCAATTCAGTTTCCAGATTCTTGCCACTACAAAAATGGCTGCCACAAACACTTTTTGCACATGTGGGTCCCTTCCCCTCCTTTAAGATCTCTTTGGGATATAATCCCAGTAGAAACACTGCTGGATCAAAGGGTATGTACAGTTTGATAACTTTTTTGAGCATAGCCCCAAACTGCTCTCCAGAATGATTGGATCTGTGCACAGTTCCACAACAATGTAACAGTGTCCCAGGTTTTCCCACATCCCCTCCATCGTTTGTAATTATCTTTTCTTGTCATTTTAGCCAATCTGACAGGTGTGTAGTGGTATCTCAGAGTTGCCTTAATTTGCATTTCTCTGATCAATAGTTATTTGGAGCACCTTTTCATGTGACTACATATAGTTTTAATTTCTTCATCTGAATATTGTCTGTTCATATACTTTGACTATTTATTAATTGGAGAGTGCTTTGAACTATTATAAATTTGAGCAAATTCTCTATATAATTAGAAATGAGGCCTTTACACTTGGATGTAAAAGTGTTTTCCCAGTTTATTGCTTCCCTTCTAATCTTGTCTGCATTAATTGTGTTTGTACAAAAACTTTTTAACTTGATATAATCAAAATTTTCTATTTTGTGATCAATAATGGTTTTACTTTGGTCACAGATTCCTTCCTCCTCCACAAATCTGAGAGGTCATCTATCCTATGTTCTTCTAATTTGTTTATATTATCATTCTTTATGTCTAGATTATGAACCCATTTCCATCTTATCTTGATATACAGTGTTAGGTGTGGGTCTATGCCTAATTTCTGACATACTACTTTCCACAGCAGTTTTTGTCAAATAGTGACTTCTTATCCCAAAAACTGGGGTCTTTGGATTTGTCAAATATTAGATTGCTATAGTCATTGATTATTTTGTTCTATGAACCTAACCTGTTCCACTAATCAACTTCTCTATTTCTTCACCAGTACCAAATGGTTTTGATGACCACTGCTTTATAATATACTTTTAGATCTGGTATAGCTAAGCCAACTTCATTTGCTTTTCTCTTCAATAATTCCTTTGAAATTCTTTACCTTTTCTTTGTCCAGATAAATTTTGTTGTTATTTTTCCTAAGTCAGTAAAATAGTTTCTTGGGAGTTTGATTGGTATAACACTAAATAAATATATTAGTTTAGGGAGTATTGTCATCTTTATTATATTGGTTCAACTTATCCAAGAGCACTTGATATTTTTCCAATTCCTTAGATTTGATTTTATTTGTGTGGAAAGTGTTTTGTAGTTTTGCTCATATAGTTCCTGACTTTCTCTTGGCAGATGGATTCCCAAATATTTTATACTATTGACAGTTATTTTAAATGGAATTTCTCTTTGTATCTCTTCCTGTTAGATTTTGTTAGTGATATATAAAAATGCTGATGGTTTATTTGGATTTATTCTGTATACTGCAACTCTGCTAAAGTTGTAGATTATTTCTAAAAGTTTTTTATTTGATTTTCTAGGATTCTCTAAGTATACCATCATATCATCTGCAAAGAGTGATAATTTGGTTTCCACATGACCTACTCTAATTCCTTTAATCTCCTTTTCTTCTCTTACTGCCAAAACTAGCATTTCTAAAACAATGTTGAATAGTAATGGTGATAGTGGGCAACCTTGTTTCACCCCTGATCTTTTGGGAACGGTTCCATTCATTACATATGATGCTTGGTTTTAAATGGTTTTTAAATAGATGCTACTGTCTGTTTTAAGGAAAAGTCCCATTTATTCCTATAGTCTCTAGTGTTTTTTAATAGGATGGGTATTAGATTTTATCAAATAATTTTTCTGTATCTATTGAGATAATCATATGGTTTTTGTTAATTTGGTTATTGATATAGTCAATTATGCTAATAGTTTTCCTAATATTGAACCAGTCCTACATTGCTGGTATAAATCCTACTTGGTCATGGTGTATCATCCTAGGGATGATTTTCTGTAATCTCTTTGCTAATATTTTATTTAACATTTTTGCATCAATATTCATTAAGGAGATTGGTCTATAATTTTATTTCTCTGATTTCATCTTACCTGATTTAGGTATTAGTACCATGTCTGTATCATAAAATGAATTTGGTAGGAGTCCTTCATTCCCTATTTTTTCAAATAGTTTATATGGTATTGAAGTTAATTTTTCTTTAAATGTTTGGTAGAATTCACATGTAAATGCATCTGGTCTTGGGGATTTTTTTAGAGACTTGATTAATAACTTGTTCTATTTCTTTTTCTAAAATAGGACTATTTAACCAATTTACTTCTTCCTCTGTTAATCTGGGCAAGATATATTTTTGAAGGTATTCATCCATTTCATTTAAGTTATCAAATTTATTGGCATAAAGTTGGACAAAGTAACTCCTAATAATTGCTCTAATTTCCTTTTCATTGGTAGATACTTCTCTCTTTTCATTTTTGGGACTAACAATTTTATTTTCCTCTTTCTTTTTCTAATCAAATTAACTAAAGTTTTATCTATTTTATTGGGTTTTTCATAAAACCAACTCTTAGTTTTATTTATTAATTCAATACCTTTTTAGTTTCAATTTTAGTGATCTCTCCTTTTATTTTTAGAATTTCAAGTTTGGTATTTGATTGAAGTTTCTTATTTGTTCTTTTTCTAGCTTTTTTAGTTGCAAGCCCAATTCATTGATCTTCTCTTTCTCTATTTTATGCAAGTAAGCTTCTAGAGATATAAAATTTCCCCTTATTACTGCTTTGGCTACATTCCACAAGTTTTGGCATGTTGTCTCATTATTGTCATTCTCTTGGATGAAATTATTGATTGCGGCTATGGATTGCTGTTTCACCCATTCATTATTTAGGATGAGATTTTTTAATTTCCAATTACTTTTTTATCTAATTTCCATTGGACTTTTACTGAATGCAATTTCTATTGCATTGTGATCTGAAAAAAAAGCATATACTATTTATGTCTTTCTGCATTTGATTTTGAGGTCTTTATGTCCTAATATTTGGTCAATTTTTGCATATTGCAGAAAAGAAAGTGTACTCCTTTTTGTTCTCCATTTAATTTTCCCAAAGATCTCATATCTAGCTTTTGTTGCATTTTATTTACCTCTTTAACTTCTTTCTTTTTTTGTGATTTAATTTATCTAGTTCTGAGAGAGGAAGATTGAGATCTCCCACTATTATTGTTTTGCTATCGACTTCTGCTTGCAACTGTCTTAACTTCTCCTTTAGGAATTTAGATGCTATACCACTTGGTGCATATATGTTTAATATTGATATTGCTTCATTATTTATGGTACCCTCTATTTTAATTAGATCAATGTTTGCTTTTTCTTGATCTGAGATCAGGATGGCTACCCCTGGTTCCTTTTGTTGTTTGTTTGTTTGTTTGTTTTTACTTCACCAGAAGTCTAATAGATTCTGCTCCAGCCTTTTACCTTTACTCTGTATGTATCACTCTGTTTTAAGTGTTTCTTGTAAACAACATATTATAGGATTTTGGATTTTAATCCAGTCTACTATCCACTTATGCTTTATGGGAGAGTTCACATTTACAGTTAAAATGACTAATTCTGTATTTCTTGCCATTTTATTTACCCCAAATAATATTTTTCTCTTTCCTTTCCACTTTCACTCCTCCCTAGTATTTTACTTATGAGCATTACTTGCCTCAAGCAGTCCTCCCCCTTTAGAAACCCTCCCCCTTTCTTATACATTTTCTCTACTATTTCTGTTTTCCCTTCTATTTAGCCCACTCCTTCAGTTTTTGTCTTTCCCCTCCTGCTTTTCTATTAGGTGAGAGAAGTTTCTCAGTGAAAACAAATATATCTAATATTCTTTTTTTTAGCCAAATCTGATGAGAGTAAGATTCACACAATATTTGTCACCCTCCCTTCTTTCCCTCAATTATAAAAGATTTTCTTTTCCCCTTCCTAAGATGTAATTTCCCTCATTTTATCTCCTTTCCCCTTTTTTCTGTTACAATCCCCTTTCCACCTTTAGTTTCTTTTTTATATTATAACAGTAAAATCAGAATATACATACATTCTCTATGTATACCCACAACAGAAATAGATCTCAAGAGTTTTTTTTTTTCTTTTTATCTTTTCATGTTTCTCTTGAGTTCTATATTTGGAGGTCAATTTTTTATTTAGCTCTAATCTTTTCATCAAAAATAAATGGAATTTACCAGTTTCATTGAATTTCAATCTTCTACCCTAAAAGAAAATGCTCAGTTTATCAGGGTAATTTATTCTTGGCTGCATTCCAAGTTCCTTTGCCTTTCAGAACATCAGATTCCAGGCCCTTCTATTCTTTAAAGTGGAAGCTGCTGGTTCCATAATCTATATTGCGGCTCCTCAGTATTTGAATTGTTTCTTTCTGGCTCCTTATAATATTTTTCCTTGGTCTGATAGTTCTGATATTTCCTTGGAGTTTTAATTTTAGAGTCTCTTTCAGGAGGTGTTCAGTGAATTCTTTCAATGGTTATTTTACCTTCAGATTCTATGATATCCAGGCATTTCTCTTTGATGATTTCTTAAAAAATAGTGTCTAGGCTCTTTGTTTCATCATGGATTTAAGAGAATTCAATAATTCTTAGATTGTCTCTCCTAGATCTATTTTACCAATTAGTTATATTCCAAATTAGATATTTTAATTTTTTTTCATTTTTTTTGGTTTCCCTTGACTGATAACTTTTTGTCTCATTGAGTCATTCATTTCCATTTGCTCAGTTCTGAATTTTAGTGAATTATTTTCTTCATTTACCTTTTTTTTTACTTTTTGTAATTGTCCAATTGAATTTTTAAATGAGCTGTTTAGTTCTATGGAATTTTTTTTTCATTTCACAAGTTTTGTTTTTTAAGGAGTTATTTTCTTTTTATGTTTCACATTTTCTCTGGGAGTTGTTTTCTTTTTCCATTTTATCAAATCTCTCTTGAAATGAGTTATATGCCTTAAAAAAAAAAAAAAAAAAAAAAAAAAAAAAAAAAAAAGTTAAGATCTGCTTTTAGACAGGGGAGGTTTTTCCAAGGTTCATCTACAAGCAGCAGCTTCTTCTTTGAGCAGCCGCAGCTGTGCTGGGTCAGTGCTGACTCACTCCCAGTGCTGGGTGGGTGTGGCCAGATCCCATGAGACTCTGGCTTAGGGGTTCACTATTAACTTTTGTGTTTGAGTAGGATGTTTTCTAACTTCTCTGCTGATCTACTGGCTTGCAGCCAGGTAAGAGTAGCCAATACTGCTATTGTAGATTCCTCTCAGATGATTCTCCACCATGTGGAGTCTGCACTGCCACACAGAGTCTGCACTGCCCTCAGAGTCAGCAAAGCCCAGGGACTCTACATTGTCTGAGCTGGTATTTGTGCTCAGCTGCTTGTGCTGACTGCCTCCCTTCCATTTCCAATCAAAACAGCTCTTTTCTGGTGATCTTCTAATTATCTTCTGCTGGTAAACTGTTACACTCCCAAAATCTGTGGGTTTTGCCAGTCTAGAACTAATTCTGAGGCTGAATTTACTTAATTAGTCTGAGAGTTGTAGGAGAAGGTCAAAGAGAAATGTATGTCATCTTCACCATCTTGGCTCCCAAAGGTTAAGGATCTTATCCATTGTCCCACAGTTAGTTAGTTTCTAAGGCTGTATTTGAACTTATGTCTTGTGTTCGACCCACTGTACCACCATGATCAACCTTCTTTTCCAAACTTCTGTCTCCCTTTCACAGTCCTCAGTAGTTTTTTATTGGTATGTGAAAATACTAGCAATCATCTGTTGTCTTTTGGATGATTCATATCTTTAATTCTGTAGAGAATGGGGAATTTCATTAATTTTCAGACACTAACAAAAGATTAACAGAAGGACATTGTTGTTTGTTTGTTTATTTTAAATGAGCCTATTTTTTTGTTTTTGATATTTTGGTTTGGTTTTAAAAGCATTGTATGGTTACCCAAAGATAATTTTGACCACTTTTCAATCACTTGGTATCCTTCTGTTTTTCATATTCATATATAGATATATATGTATGTGTGTGTAGTGAATCAATTATTCAATCCCTTTAAAAATTATATTGCCTCCAGCACAGAAGAAGCTTTTGCATATACTTTTAACTAGTTCTCTCTCTCTCTCTCTCTCTCTCTCTCTCTCTCTCTCTCTCTCTCTCTCTCTCTCTCTCTCTCTCTCTCTTTCTCTCTCTCTCTCTTCTCTCTCTCTCTCTCTCTCTCTCTCTCTCTCTCTCTCTCTCTCTCTCTCTCTCTCTCTCTCCCCCCCCTTATTTTCTTTACTAAAATTTCTATTTCCTCATTCATCACATTAGGGTCCATGATATTCCCAGGGTAGTATCTATTGATCAAGAAAATAGTTTGCCATAAAAATCTTACAGATCTTTTCCATTTTTTCATTTCTTTGTTATTTATTCTTTCAATTTCATTCTTAGATTCTCATGGGACAGTGCCTAATTAGGTTTCTTCACCAAATTTTCTGAAAACTTTCTCTGCCCACCTCTGTTCTTGCAATTTTTATATTGATAGTCTTCCACTACCTTCTTTTGAAAGATTTTACAAATAAGGTGTAGTCTAAAACAGTGTTGCCCCTTGTCCATCTTTAAAAAGTGATTTCTTGGCTTTTCATCTCATAGTGATCATCAATTTATATCAGTTCGACTTCTGAAAGGGTATTAGTTCTTATTGATGTCTGTTCTTTCATTCATTTCCATTTAAGTCCATGAAATTGAAATTAATTCAAAAACATACTATTTCTTTTCATTTTCACCTTAACAAGTTTATTGTTAGACTCTAATTACAGAGAAGTGATTGAAAATTACTCTCACACAACAACATAGCATTTCCACTCTTTCTGTTATTATTTGCTTGCATCTTGTTTTCCTTCTCAGATTTTTTTCTTTCTTTCTAGATCAGATTTTTCTTGTGCAGCAAGACAACTATATAAATATATATATACATATATTGTATTTAACACGTACTTTATCATATTTAACATGTATTGGACTACCTGCCATCTAGGGAAGGGGAGAGAAGAAGAAGAAAAATTGGAACAGAAGGTTTTGCATGAGTCAGTGTTGAAAAATTACCTATGCATATATTTTATAAATAAAAAGCTATAATAATAATAATAATAATAATAATAAAGAAACTGACTCCCACCTTAGTAATTTGTCATTGCTGTCATATTATAATCAATTTTACTTATGCTGTTGTTTAATCCAAACCATGTCTGGCGCTTTCTTCAAGAAGACATATAAATGTGAATTTTCTTTATAGTCTATGAAATTTTAACATTTTGTATTTCTTACTCTGTATTCCAGTGTATTTTAAACAATTTCTTCATAGATTTTTTTTTCTATTCCTTTATCATCTGCAACAGGCATGTATGTGTAAGCTACAATTATCATCATGATGGTCTCCTTGAAAATATTTACCATGATTTCTTCAATTCAAGATGATAACTGTCTCATGAAGTGATTTTTCTTGTTCATCTTGTACACATGATAAAAACAGCTCTACCAGTTTATTTACTTATCTCTTCAGGAATACTTGAGAGCCATCTTACCATTTTATTACACCTTCAATTTTTTTTTGCTTCTGATTTTATGTATTGTGAGAACATTAAGTTTAATGTGATTATTCTTTAATAGTATGTTTATTAATTGGTCACTGGGCAAAGATGACAATATTTAGAATACCAACAGATATGTCATACTCATAAACTGTATAGAAACTGTACTTCTTAAAATTTTCCAATCTTCTTTATTCCATCTTCTCATTATTAATGCAGAAGAACATGAATAATTAATGGATTGTTTCTAGTTTTTCTTTGCTTAAAGGGTTTTTATGAATAAAGAAGTAATCATTGTCAAGAGGTCTCTCTACTTAATAGTAGTGGGTTTCTGCACTTAAACTATACTAGTTGACTCATAATAGATGTAGTCTGTTGCATTTCTAACCTAATAGGATCTGAGAGAGCTTATGTATTCCTGTCATAAACTTCTAGAACCCAAATCATCTTCATACTAGACATCAGAGGAGACATTTATAGGAAGTCATCTATAAAAATAAAGCTTCATGAAAGCCTTTATACACAGAAATTAATTTTTTGTCACTAAAAAGGACTTAAAGTTGTCAGAAAAGTTTTACATGGAAAGGCAATTCTGCTAAAACACAACATATACATTTCTCCAAAGCACCTCACCATGTAAATGGTATTGTCTAGAAAATCAACGTAAAAGTTCCCCCCCACACCCTTGTATCAGAGAAGTCTAATCTTATCCTTTTCTTTTTGGGGGGTATTTACAGTACTCTACTGCAAAATTTGGGTTAAGTATTTGGTCATAGGTTCTATATTATCTGCTGGTCCTTGCTTGTCATCTGCAGCCTCCACAAACTTTCATAATATTTCCATTCAATTTCTTATGCTGAGCAGCAATACATTGAAACCCAGTAGGGAAAATCCTCTGTCACATTTTGATGAATGTGACAATATTCCAATATTTCAAACTTTTTATTATTATCTTATCTGTTATGATATGATCAGTGTGATCAGTGATCTTTGATGTTGCTTTTTTAATTATTTTTTGGGGAAAGGAACACAAACTATCTCCAAGTAACATAATGAACTTAGTTGCTAAATGGTGTGTGTGTGGGGGGGTGTTTTCTGACTACTCCATCTCTCTCCTCTCCTTGGTCTTCCCTATTCTCTGAGACACAACAACATTTAAATTAGGCCAATTAATAACCCCTATAATGGTCTCTCAGTGTTCAAGTGAAAGGAAGAGTCAATAATTGTGGCAAACTTCATTGTTGATTTATTTTAAGACATTGCCATAACTGCATCACTCATCAGCCACCATCTCTCTGATCAGTTAGTAGCCATCAACATCAAGGGAAAACCACCTACTAGCAAAAAATTACAACTCAATGAAGGTTTAGATGATGATTAGTATATTTTATCAATAAAGTATTATTAATTAAGGAATGTACATTTTTATATACAATACTATTGCACACTCAATAGACTATAGTAAAATGTAAATATAATTTTCATATGCACTGGGAAACCAAAAAGTTCATGTGACTCACTTTATTGAGGTAATCATTTTATTGGAACAGATGTAAAACCAAACCAGAAATATCTCTGAGGTATGTCTATATTTAAAAACTCTACAGAAGTAAGTTACTGAAATTAAGAGGTACCAAAATAAACAAATGTATACGTATATCAGTACTGCACATAGAAGCATTTATAGATATCACTCTGGACCATATGATCACAATACAGATTGAATTTATTTTTACACAAATGGAACTTATACAAAACTTACATCTAGGCTATCATAAATGAGGTTTGCAATTGGGGTGGTGGGTTTGTTTTTTTTGTTTTTGTTTTTGCTTTAGTGCATAGTTCTAAGAGAGACAATATAATAGAGAAAAAATAGATTTGGAGCTGGAAGACAAGCATTAGAAGTAATAATAACTGATTAAGGCTAAAAATGTTTTTTGCAAAGATAGTGTCATTTGATCCATACCATATCTGTGAAATGGGGGCTGTTATTATTTAGGGATGAGGAAAGAGAGGAGTTTAGTGGCTTACTCAAGGTCACACAGTGTTTCAGGCAGGATTCAACCAAGTTCTTCCTAATTCCAAGTATAATACTCTATCCACTAATATAATATGAATTCTGGATCAGCTATTATCTCCATTATTTTGGACAAAGACTTTGGAACTCAATTTCCATACCTGTAAAGTAATGAGGGAGAAATAGAACCACAAGTTCCATAAAGTCCTTTCTAACTTTAAATGCAATGTTCCTTAAGTGCTGTATTATTTTTTCTTTCAGAAATTTCATTCTAAAGGAGTTACCTCATATTTTAAGTCTCGCCTATATTAATATAATTTCTTCATTTTTTAACATTAAATTCATTTTCAATTTACACTAAGTTAGCATGAGGAATTTAATAGCCTATCTCTCTCTCTCTCTCTCTCTCTCTCTCTCTCTCTCTCTCTCTCTCTATATATATATATATATATATATATATATATATATATATATATATATATATGTGTGTGTGTGTGTGTGTGTGTGTATACAAATATGTTGTGCTACAAATTCTATATGTATATAATATGCTTTCTGTATAGATGTATTTGTACATTTTTACACATGCATATCCCTTTGTAGTTTACACAGCACTTTCCTTACAACAGTAATGTAGTGAGTTGAGTAGTGTATTATCTCCATTTTACAGATGGACAACTTCTGCTATGATCTTATTCTGATGCCTAAAGATGATTCTGTATTCTTGAAAGCATCAACTCATTGGAATACATGTTTTAGTAGAATCTAATAAGCTGGACAGGAATTGAATATATTTTTGATATAGACTATATATCTCACATCTAAGATCAAGCTTAGTTAAATTGCAGGACTTCTTCAAAAGACAACTAGAAAAATGATTAATTACTAAATCACAGTGAATACTAAAGAATATTTACTAAATACTAATCTAATAAAAAGTTAATATTTCAATCAATGGAGGGGAGATCTCACATCCAAGAGATCAAAATTTTTTGAACCATTAAAGTATCAGTGAGAAATCCAAGGCTCAGTCTTGCCCATTGATGCACAAAGAAGGTGAGCAAAACCATCAAGTCTCCTACATGCAAGTCCAGAATTCTTTCCATTAAAACATACCGAGTACCATGAACTATTTTATAACTAACAGCTTCATTCTCTATTTGTTCATTTGTCCCACTTATAGACTGATCAGTCATTTTATAGCTTTTGATCCCATCTATTTGAGCCTAAATTCAGCTGCTACTGAACATTCAGGTATTAACTTCATTTTTCATACTTTTTTTAATATTCATTCTAAATCTTAAATGTCCTTAAATGGCTTTTAGATTTTCTTGGACAGGGATCTCCTCTGTTATATGTAATTCTAATCCTCTCATCACTTTCAGGCCATCTGAAAACTTACTTTTAAAGAAGTCAGCAAAGCAGTCCTGGCTGGTGCTGCAAAACTGGAACAGCTCTGTATTGACAAATAGCACACTATAGTAGAGAGAGTGGTGGACTTGGACTCAAAAGACCTGTATTCAAATCCAGTTTCACAAGCTAACTAGTTATGGGACTTCAGACAAGAACTTTGAATCTCAGTTTCCTCATTATTTTTTATTCTTAATTACCTTCTTCTTATCATTTTGAAAGGGAGTTTAGACAGAAATAGACCTCCAATATTTAAAATTTAATTCTGAGGACTATTTCATAGGTGGATAAAACAGCTACTTTTTTCCTTTGATAAACATTTTTGAATATAAATTCATCTTTTGTTGGCTTGCTGAATCTACCTCTGGGTCAATGCTAGTATCAGAAAGGAAATTAGAGATAATTTGTACTTCAGCCTGTTCCTATATGATTTTGATTCAACTGGGAGATTATGAGTATTTGGCATGACAGCATCTATTCAAAATATTCTTAAATTTTGAGGAATCAATCATTTGAGGAAAATTTTGAGCAATAGTTCTATCTATGATAATGGTAGGGTTCCAATAGAATTGATTTCTTGAATTCTTAAGGGTCTTTGTAATTTAGAGAGACTTTTCATCTACTTCTTGATCAATAATGAATTTTTGGCACAAAATTCATGCCACTAAACCATATCTTGCTCAATATTTGTATGTGTCAAATCTTTTTCACCTTGCAATAATGTATTGCACAGCTTCTATTATTCCCTTATCTTATCTTCATTTGTCAGTAAATCCAGGATCCTTAATGATAACCAATCTGTCTTTACTAGTGGAAATAATCTGGTTCTGAATTATCTTTATAAATCCCACCATTTTCATAAACAAATCTACAAGACTCAGCCATTGTTTGAGGATGCTTCTTTGTCAACTTATTGCTGGTTGTATTCCTGTGGATGTGACCCTTGGAGGCCTTTTGATTCCACTCTTGGTTGTGAGCCATTTCATATGGCTACATGCAGTTTAACAACTTAGTTCTATTTTATAAATCTACTGGCATGCCCTGGTTGTCAGACTTTACTTTGGCTCAGTGAACTGATGTCTGCTTGTTCCACAAGTATTTCTGTAAATTTCTGAAAATATTTATCATTCCTTTCCTTTTCTTTATTAGTGTTATCATTCCACAGCTGCTTTAAGGTGACCAGATCCTGTATGCTGTTAATATTGTACACATTTTTGTTAGGAAACTTACAATCAGAGTTCATTTTATAGTTCCAAAAGTCTATGTAAAGACTGAGATTATGTAGATGCTAATTGCTTCAAACATGTGCTTCTCATTGAGCTTGGATTTCTTGATTCCAATAAGATTCTTAACATATACTACATATACTACAGCTTTCTCCTTGATAGCTTGATAGGAAACTAAATGGAACAGTGGATAGAGTGCTGGGCCTGGAGGAAGAGCTGTGTTCAAGTGTTCAGACATTACTAGCTGTGTAACCTTGAGCAAATCACTTAATCCTGTTTGTCACAATGTAAAAAATGAATTATAGGGGAGAAAATGGCAAACACTCTAATATCTTTGCCAAGAAAACGCCAATAAAGGAGTAAGAATAATTGAATAATAACAGCAACAACAATATATATATATATATATATATATATATATATATATATATATATATATATATATATTCCTAAAGACAGGATTCAAATACCATCACAGCACAAATGACTTGAGAAGACCACTATAGACCAGTAGAAAGACATTGAATTGAAACATTACATCAAAATTAGCTGTGATGGTATTTGAATCCTGTCTTTAGGAACGTTCCTTGATAGCCCTACCTTCCCTTCTATGAGACACATACAATGTTGTGTTCAAGTTTGGAAATGTTTATACACTTTCTGATATTATGAGAAAATGTGTTCTTTCATGATGGTTATGACAAATAACAACTTTCTTGAGATACTCTATTTTGTATAAATAGTCTGCTAGTTAGACTCCAAATCTAACTCCAAACTCACAAAGGGCTTTTGAAAATCCAATTCAAAGCAAGACTCTCCTTTCTAAAGTTATTTGAGATATCAATGTGGTTGTAACCCACTTACTTTTTAGATATAATTTCTGATGTTTGTATTAAGTGAATACTTTTAGTGATTGCAACTTCTTCAATTTTCCCCATTCAGATTTTAATCATTTTTCAATTTAATCTATTTCTTTTGATCTTAGTTTAAAGATAAAGTTATTTCTGATGATTTCCCTCCACTAGTAAGCAATATGTTGTCCAGATACTTGGAGCTGAAGATCTCATTGACAAGAAATAAATATTATGAAACTCTGTGCTGTTATGGGTAATACTTATTTACCATACTTTGATGATATGGCATCTTGCAGAATGATAAAAGTTTCAATTTCATTAGTCCATTAAACATGGACATTTCTTCTTTAGTGGTCATCTTTCATTCTGAAGCATTCCCAGTAGATAGGAAGTTGTCATTTTCTCTTTGTCCACTTTATCTAGTCTTTCTGTAGTAGTAGAAAAAAGGGAGTGACACTTATCTGGTTATCTCCTGCATAAAGTTTATTATCTAGGAATTTAAGAAAAACTACCCTAGAGACCTAGGAAAACCCTCAATATCCTTCACTTTTAACAGTATTTGCATAACATGGAATTGCTAATCTCACCACTAGTATCACCTGAACTTGATTTAAAATCATTTAAAGAATTCTCTAAGAGCTTCAAAACAACCACAATGGTGCCAAAGCACACTAAGTTGCCACTACACATTACCATGCTTTACATTATCCTACTTTGCCACTTCCCTAACCCATCTGGATGGCAGATTGGGCTTTGGGGAGATTACTGTTATTAATGATAATAATAGTAATAACAATACCCACTTTCTGTTTTTTTCTAATTTACTTATGCAGTCTATTGGCCTCCAGATAAATACTACAACTTTAAAATATTAGATAAAAACAAAGCATATGTTAAAAATTAGCAGATTTCTTTAAAAGTACAAGAATTTAGCAATAAGTTTAGGCCAGAGTCTATTCTTTGCATTTACATCGCAGTGTTTTTCTTATTTTTCCTTTTTTCTCACTAACAGAAGATAAGCTCCTAGCCCAAATATTGTTTTCATAGAAAACTCTATCATTGATATAAAAAAAAAAAAAAAAAATCTGAAGAAATTAAGTAGCAAATTTAGGTGTTAGTCTGAATAGTAGAGCTAAAATATGTTTATTTATTTATTGGTATTTCTTTTAGTTTGGGAGGATGGTACCATCAAAGTAACCACTGGGTCCAATTCCATCATTTAAAAAGAGATATTCAACAGTCTCTGTACAAAGTCTGAAAAGCTCAGAGTGAATACTAGCTCTGTGGAGTTAAAAGGATTTCTGGTTTGTTTCAACTTGAAAGTGATTTAATAGGAGGCCCACAGAGAAAAATCTGTCTCAGTAATCAAATTATAACAAGTAAGGATTAAAAGTATTAAGAAGTTTAAGCAAACTTTTTAGCTGCCCTGATTTTTTGGGGTCATTTGAAGTTGGCTGTGGGAATAAGTACAACAAAATTATAAGGAGAAAAAACTAAGGGAGAGGCAAAAGCTGAACAAGTTTTTTGGGTTCCTCATATGTCTCTAGCAACAATGTTTTTTAAACACTTGGGTTTGGCAATATTATAGGAATCTTTTGCCAAGCCCTCTTCTCAAACAGTTCCTTACTCCTTTTAATTCCTAAATCCATGTACATTTTAAAGGTAAATTTAGTTTACATGCTTCTGATTCATTTACACTTAACTCATCAGATCATTGTGCACTGTTAGAGAAAGTTTATGATCTTTTTTAAGAGGCCTTTTGGCCCATTTTTCTTTCTTAGAAACAGGAAGCCACTTTGGCCAAAAGCAAACAAGGTTAAACCCAAAGTGTTCGATCTGAGCTTGAAATTTAGAAACCACAGGTCCAAATGAGTCCCAAACTTGGCAAAATACTCCCTGTCTCCTATTGGAAGGGTAAAGTGGGGAGGGAACCATGATGTGTTTCAGATATGCATTAAAAACTATTATTCTTTGCTTTCTGTTACAATAATGGCTTTATGCTCATAGAATCTTGAATTATTTTTCTCCTTTTTCAAACATGTACCATTAACTTCAGAAAAACACATTGCTGTAAGTATCTACCATTTATAAAACTCACAGCTCACATTGGCTAAGAATTTGCTCTTCACCAAAATTAATGTATCATATAATCTCAGGATCATCCAGCAGGAAGGAATCTCAAAAGACTATTTGGTCAAATCCCCAGCCTCAAGGAAGCTCAATGCCCAAACTAAAAAAGATTGCTGACTGTCCTATTTTTACTTATCTATAAGGATAAAGATTACATGACCTTCCTTGTATGTCAAGAGCTAACAAGATTAAGCTCATTATTTGTTATCATAGCAGAGAGACAGGGCAGTAGAACTGTGGGAGCAGGAAGGCTGCAGCTGCTGCCAAAATCCCTAACAAGGTCATCAGCTTTTCTACCACTGAGTCAGCCTATAAGCAGTGGATAAAAGCAAGAAGAGCTCAGGTCTCTGGTCTGGTATTTCAGAACTAGACTTAATACTTGATCTTTACAACCAATCCCATCAAAAGGAAACATTTCAAGAGAAGCAGGTGAGTAGCAGAGTAATATAGCATTATCTACTTACATAATGGATTTTTCTAAGTTGTTCCCTTTGTTGTGCTAGAAAGTCTTATACATTAGTCTTTGCTACTAGCTGCCTGAGGTCTTGAGCACAGACAACCAAAGGACTTGAGAGATGAGTGTTCTGTCACAAGGCCAGAAATAGCAAGCTACATTCTTGATAATATCTTTTAGTGTTATGTCAACTATATTTGAGCCAGAGGTTATAAGTCACTGACTTCATATTAGGTGGGAAAAAGCTCATCTCTCTTCATTGACAAGAATGTTATTAACTCAATATCAAAGATGATTAACATTAAAATAAATCATAAAAGAGAATTATACCTGAATTCAGGGTCAAAATTGAAATGCTGATATGGGATCCAGTGTATAAAAATCTAAACCAATAGACCATAAGAGATAGAGCAATACCTAAGCCATCTTTAAAATGCTACTGTTTTTCATATTTTTATATCACAAACAATGGAAATTATTTTCTTTTATGATGATCTATTGATCTTATAGTCAAGGAAAATTTCTTTGTGTCAAACTGAATTTATATCTGATTTTTTAAAATACCTTTGTCTTAAATACTTTTTCTTTCTCTTAGTAGAAGAAAAGCAAAAACTATTAATTATTTTTTCATAATCCTTCCATACTTGAAGATAATTTTTTTGTGGATCAAAGAACATTTCATTCATGCATTCAACAAACATTGATTTCCTCACTATGTACAAGGCACTTTTTTAGAGACACCTGAGCAAAAAGGCAAAGAAAAATTGAAAACTCTCTATCTCCTCATTTTTAACCTTCATTTGACAAATTTTCAAAGACTTTATATAACTTTTGCTACTTAGTTTTGTTTCTCTCCATCTTACCAATTTGTTTTTACAAAATGTGTTCTAAATTGGATCCCTGATTTTAAATATAGCATAACAGAAGCATGACTTTCTAGCTCTCAACCTCCCTGGACCTCAGCTTCCTTTTTTGTGAAATAAGCAAGTTGTCTATCCTAGTAACTTCAGAGGTCCATTTTAGTTCTTAGATGAATAATCTTGTCATGTCATTCACTGAGAACATATCAACCAGTCAAACAACAACCATTTATTAAACACCCATCATGTGAACCAAGCATTCACCAGACACCTTTGATACAATGAAAGGGAGACAGTCTCTGCTGTTAATACTTTTACATAGGAGAGACAGAATATTTACAAAGAAATATTACACATATGTATGTGTGTATATGTCTGTTTATATATATATATATATATACATGTACACAAAATACTCGGTAATCAGTTGATAAGAGTGCTCTTCCAACCAGGGAAATCAGAACAGGCCTATTGAAGAAAATGATACTTGAGGTAAGCCCAGAAAGGAGTTAGGAGATATAAAAGGTAAAAAGAAAAGAAGATTCTAGTCATGTAGAACAACTTTTACAAAGGCATAGAGATAAGAAGAGAACAGCAAGTAGATAAATTTATCATAAAGTAAAAAGAGCATGAGAACTAATGTACAATCAATCTGGAAAAAAAAAAAGACTAAAGCCATTTTGACAAAGTTTGAAATGATAAACTGAGACTGAAAGTTGTATTTTAAACTGAAACTAATGAAAATCACAAAAATTCAAAAAGAAGGGTGACATAGTCAGCTTTCCAATTTAGGAATATCATTTTGGCAGCTATAAGGAAGATAGATTCTGGAGGTAGGGGTGACTAGATTCAAAGATGCCTCAGGTTTGGTGAAATGGCCTATTTGGGGAAGTAGTAGGTTGTCCTTCATTTGTAAATTCTTGAAACAGAAGGTTGATGATCCCTTGGGATTGTTGAATGGAATTCTTTGAGGATATGAACTGAACCCATGTTTGCTGTTATCAAAAATGAAAATTATAAATTATTGCTGACATTTATATGGTGCCTTAAAATTTAAAAAGCAACTTCCGGCCAAGATGGCGGCATGGAGGCAGACAGCTGCTTGAGCTCCTCGTTTTCTCTCTGAACTTACTTCATGACAAGCCTCAGACTTAATGCTTGACCCAGAAAGAAATCCACAAATAATCACCAAGAGAAGACATCCTTGAAAGTCGTCAGAAAAGGTCTGTGTTTTCTCGGGGGAGGGTCAATCAGACTGGGCGCAGACTGAGGGCAGGCAAGCCAGAGAGAGACAGGCAGCTCATACAGCTCAGATCTGAGGGGGAGGGGTACGATCTCTGCCAGTTCTGCGAAAAGACTTTTTCCCCAGTGTGGATACTCCATCTTGGCAGCAAGCTAGGATCAGCAGAGAGGGTGTAAACACCAGAGGTAAAGATTAAAACCCCGGGAAGCCAGCATCTCTCAGAACCCGGCCACCCCCAACCCCTACTTGGACTGATTCAGTGCCTTCTCAGAACCTCAGAGCACAGATTCAATATAGTCATTGCTGTTCTGTTAGTGGCTCTCTGCTCCCAGTCTGTAGAGGAAGCCCATTAATACCATCCAGTCCCATTCCCCCCAAAACAGACCTATTGTTTCTCTTGTCAATTTGTTTTCTTTGATTCCTACTCTGACAAAATGAACAAAAAATTCAAAAGGGCTCTAACCATTGACAGCTTTTGTATGGAGAGAGAGCAGACTTCAAACAATGAGGAGACTAAAAAGAGATTGTCCCCAGATGAATCCCCTAAGAGGGATATGAGCTGCTCCTCAATACAAAAGAATTTCATAGAGGAAATCAAAAAGGCTCTCACAAGAGAGCTGGAAGAGAAATGGGAAAAGAAAAGGGAAGCTTGGCAAGGGAGCCTGGAGAAGTCATCCCATGCATTCAAAGACAGAGTGGAAAAAGAAATCAAATCATTGAGAAATAAGATTAGTGAGCTTGAAAAGGTAAACAACTCCAAGGAAAAGAGGATTAGTGAGCTGGAAAAAGAAAACAGCTCTCTAAAAAATAAAATGGATAAAATGGAAAAAAATTCCATAGAAGATAAAAACTCAATTGGACAAGTACAAAGAGATATAAAAAAAGTGAGTGAAGAAAATACATCATTGAAAATTAGACTGGAACAAGTAGAAATGAATGACTCAAGGAGAAACCAAGAGGTAGTCAAGCAAAACCAGAGAAATGAAACAATTGAAAAGAATGTCAAGTACCTTATTAGAAAGACAACAGACCTGGAAAACAGATCCAAGAGAGACAATTTGAGAATAATCAGACTCCCTGAAAAATGTGAGGAAAAAAAGAGCTTGGACACCATTTTCGAGGAAATTATCAAGGAGAACTGCCCAGACGTTCTAGAAACAGAGGGTAAAATAGACATTGAAAAAATTCAGCAATCACCTACTGAAAGGGACCCTAAAATCAAAATGCCAAGAAATATAGTGGCCAAGTTCAAGAACCATCAGACAAAGGAAAAGATATTGGAAGCTGCTAGAAAAAAGTAATTCAGATATGGAGGATCCACAATAAGGATAACCCAGGATCTAGCAGCATCCACATTAAAAGAACGCAGGGCCTGGAACATGATATTCCAAAAGGCTAAGGAACTTGGTATGCAGCCAAGAATAACTTACCCAGCAAGAATGAGCATCATTTTCCAGGGAAGAAGATGGACATTTAACGAAATAAATGAATTTCATCTATTTTTGATGAAAAAAACAGACCTACATAAAAGGTTTGATCTTCAAATACAGAACTCAAGAGATTTCTAAAAAGGTAAAAAGAAATCTTGAGAACTATACTTCTGCCAAAAAATTATGTAAAGAACATATGTACAATTTGTCTTAGAAACTAGAGGTGGAAAGGAAATTATATCATAAAAAAGTGTAAAGTGGGGGTACTACATCTCATGAAGAGGCAAAGGTAACCTATTATATCTGAGAGAAAGAAAGGAGGGAGATGAACATAGTGTGTATCAATAGACATATTCGATTTATGGTGAAACTTCTACTTCATTGAAAAGTGAAAGGGAAGGAGTAAGCTAAGGGGAAGGGAATACAGAAATTTCGAGGAAAAGGGGTAAAATAAGGGGAGGAACTTTAAGGTAGGGGAGGGATCCTAAAAAGGGAGGGCTGTGAAAAGCGAGGGGTGTTCACAAGTTTAATACTGGGTAGGGGGGTAAGAGAGAAGGAAAGGGGAAAAGCATAAGCAGGGGTTAATAGGATGGCAAGCAATATAGAATTAGTCCCTCTAACCATAAATGTGAATGGGGCAAACTGCCTCATAAAGAGGAAGCAGTTAGCAGACTGGATTAAAAGTCAGAATCCTACTATATGTTGTTTACAGGAAAAATACCTGAAACAGGGTGAGACATTCAAACTAAAAGTAAAAGGGTGGAGCAGAATCTATTATGCTTCAGGCAAAACCAAAAAAGCAGGAGTAGCCATTCTCATCTCAGATCAAGCAAAAAGAAAAATTGATCTAATTAAAAGAGATAAGGAAGGGCATTATATCCTGCTAAAGGGCAGCATCAATAATGAAGCAGTATCAATATTAAACATATATGCACCAAGTGATGCAGCATCTAAATTCTTAAAAGAGAAATTAAGAGAGCTGCAAGAGAAAATAGATAGCAAAACTATAATAGTGGGTGATCTCAACCTTGCACTCTCAGAATTAGATAAATCAAACCACAAAATAAATAAGAAAGAAGTCAAAGAGGTAAATAGAATACTAGAAAAGTTTGATATGATAGATCTTTGGCGAAAGCTAAATGGAGACAGAAAGGAATATACTTTCTTCTCAGCAGTTCATGGAACCTATACAAAACCTGATCATATACTAGGGCATAAAAACCTCAAAATCAAATGCAGTAAGGCAGAAATAGTAAATGCATCCTTTTCAGACCATAATGCAATCAAAATTACATTTAATAAAAAGCCAGGGGAAAATAGACCAAAAAATAATTGGAAACTAAATAATCTTATAATAAAGAATGATTGGGTAAAACAGCAAATCATAGACATAATTAATAACTTCACCCAAAAAAATGACAATAATGAGACATCATAACAAAATGTGTGGGATACAGCCAAAGCAGTAATAAGGGGAAGTTTTATATCTCTACAGGCCTACTTGCATAAAATAGAGAAAGAGAGGGCCAACGAATTGGGCTTACAACTAAAATTGCTAGAAAAGGAACAAATTAAAAACCCCCAGACAAACACAAAACTTGAAATTCAAAAAATAAAAGGTGAGATTAATAAAATTGAAAGTAAAAAAAACTATTGAATTAATTAATAAAACTAAGAGTTGGTTCTATGAAAAAACCAACAAAATAGATAAACCCTTAGTAAACTTGATTAAAAAAAGGAAAGAGAAAAAGCAAATTGTTAGTCTTGAAAATGAAAAGGGTGAACTGACCACTAATGAAGAGGAAATTAGAACAATAGTTAGGAGCTACTTTGCTCAACTTTATGCCAATACATTCGATAACTTAAATGAAATGGATGAATACCTTCAAAAATATAGCTTGCCCAGATTAACAGAGGAAGAAGTAAGTAGTCTAAATAGTCCCATCTCAGAAAAAGAAATAGACCAAGCTATTAACCAACTTCCTAAGAAAAAGTCCCCAGGACCAGATGGATTTACAGGTGAATTCTACCAAACATTTAAAGAACAACTAACTCCAATGCTATGTAAACTATTTGAAAATATAGGGATTGAAGGAGTCCTACCAAATTCCTTCTATGACACAGACATGATACTGATACCTAAACCAGGTAGATCGAAAACTGAGAAAGAAAACTATAGACCAATTTCCTTAATGAATATTGATGCTAAAATATTAAATAAAATATTAGCAAATAGACTTCAGAAAATCATCCCCAGGATAATACACTATGACCAAGTGGGATTTATACCAGGAATTCAGGGCTGGTTCAATATTAGGAAAACTATTAATATAATTGACCATATTAATAATCAAATTAATAAAAACTATATGATCATCTCAATAGATGCAGAAAAAGCATTTGATAAAATCCAACATCCATTCCTACTAAAAACGCTTGAGAGTATAGGAATAAATGGACTATTCCTTAAAATAATAAGGAGCATATATTTAAAACCATCAGTAAACATCATATGTAATGGCGATAAACTAGAACCTTTCCCTGTAAGATCAGCAGTGAAACAAGGTTGCCCACTATCACCATTACTTTTCAATATAGTACTAGAAACTCTAGCCTCAGCAATAAGAGCCGAGAAAAAGATTCAAGGAATTAGAGTAGGAAATGAGGAAATCAAAATATCACTTTTCGCAGATGACATGATGGTATACTTAGAGAACCCCAAAGACTCTGCTAAAAAGCTATTAGAAATAATTCAGAATTTTAGCAAAGTTGCAGGATACAAAATAAGTCCACATAAATCCTCAGCATTTTTTTACATTACCAACACAATCCAACAGCAAGAGATACAAAGAGAAATTCCATTCAAAATAACTGTTGATAGTATAAAATATTTGGGAATATATCTACCAAAGGAGAGTCAGGAATTATATGAGCAAAATTACAAAACACTTGCCACAAAAATAAAGTCAGATTTAAATAATTGGAAAGACATTCAGTGCTCTTGGATAGGCCGAGCAAATATAATTAAGATGACAATACTCCCTAAACTAATCTATTTATTTAGTGCTACACCAATCAGACTTCCAAGAAACTATTTTAATAACCTAGAAAAAATAACAACAGAATTCATATGGAAGAACAAAAGGGCGAGAATTTCAAGGGAAGTAATGAAAAAAAAATTAAGTGAAAGTGGTCTATCGGTACTTGATCTAGAACTATATTATAAAGCAACAGTCACCAAAACCATTTGGTATTGACTAAGAAATAGACTAGTTGATTAGTGGCATAGGTTAGGTTCACAGGGCAAGGTAGTGAATAAAAATAGCAATCTAGTGTTTGACAAACCCAAAGATCCCAAATTTTGGGATAAGAATTCATTATTTGATAAACACTGCTGGGAAAACTGGAAATTAGTATGGCAGAAACTAGGCATGGACCCACATTTAACACCACATACTAAGATTAGATCAAAATGCATCCAAGATTTAGGCATAAAGAACAAAATCATAAATAAATTGGAGGAACATGGGATGGTTTACCTCTCAGACTTGTGGAGAAGGAAGGAGTTTGTGTCCAAGGGAGAACTAGAGACCATTATTGATCACAAAATAGAAAATTTTGATTACACCAAATTAAAAAGTTTCTGCACAAACAAAACTAATGCAAACAAGATTAGAAGGGAAGTAACAAATTGGGAAAACATTTTTACAGTTAAAGGTTCTGATAAAGGCCTCATCTCCAAAATATACAGAGAATTGACTTTAATTTATAAGAAATCAAGCCATTCTCCAATTGATAAATGGTCAAAGCATATGAACAGACAATTTTCAGATGATGAAATTAAAACTATTTCCACTCATATGAAAGAGTGTTCCAAATCACTATTGATCAGAGAAATGCAAATTAAGACAACTCTGAGATATCATTACACACCTGTCAGATTGGCTAAGATGACAGGAACAAATAATGATGAATGTTGGAGGGGCTGTGGGAAAACTGGGACATTGATGCATTGTTGGTGGAGTTGTGAAAGAATCCAACCATTCTGGAAAGCAATCTGGAATTATGCCCAAAAAGTTATCAAAATGTGCATACCCTTTGATGCAGCCATACTACTACTGGGCTTATATCCCAAGGAAATACTAAAGAAGGGAAAGGGACCTGTATGTGCCAAAATGTTTGTGGCAGCCCTTTTCATAGTGGCTAGAAGCTGGAAGATGAATGCATGTCCATCAATTGGAGAATGGTTGGGTAAATTATGGTATATGAATGTTATGGAATATTATTGTTCTGTAAGAAATGACCAACAGGAGAAATACAGAGAGGCTTGGAGAGACTTACATCAACTGATGCTAAGTGAAACGAGCAGAACCAGAAGATCATTATACACTTCAACAATGATACTCTATGAGAATGTATTCTGATGGAAGTGGATATCTTCAACATAGAGAAGAGCTAATCCAATTCCAATTGATTAATGATGGACAGAATCAGCTACATCCAAAAAAGGAACACTGGGAAATGAGTGTAAACTGTTATTTTTACCTTCTGAATCCAATTCTTCCTGTGCAACAAGAAATTTGGTTCTACACACATATATTGTATCTAGAATATATTGTAATATATTTAACATGTATAAGACTGCCTGCCATCTGGGGGAGGGGGTTGGGGGAGGAAGGGAAAAAATCTGAACAGAAGTAAGTGCAAGGGATAATGTTGTAAAAAATTACCCATACACATGTACTGTCAAAAAAATTATAATTATAAAATCAAAAAAATTAAAAAGCAATTTACATACATTATCTCATTTAATCTTCGTACCAGTCCAGTGAAGGGACAGTCAAGTGAAACTGCATGGTGTATAGATAGCCAAGATGTGTTATGAAAACCCAGCAAGGTAAGATGAAAGATTCACTTATAAGAGCCAGGTAATAGTGGGAAGGAGTCTAAGGTTGAGAGATGAGGAGATAAGGAAGACATGAAGGAGAAGGAGAGGTATGAAGAACTGGAAAAGGGGCAGAGGGAGAGTATAATGGCTGTAAGGATATAGTTTTGAATGAGGTCTGGTTCCAATCAAAATAAAGAAAAGAGTGATATCTCTCAGATAGCCCTAGTTATCACGAAGTTCTCATTCTACCGTGTATATGTGTGTGTGTGTATGTGTTGTATGTTTATGTGTTTATGTGCTGTATGCAATGGGCTGGGCTTATATATATGTGCATATATATATACAGATAAATAACCATGAAATAATATAATTTCAAAACAAAGAAAATACTAAATAATTACTAAGTGACATGATCAAATGTGTAAATATAGAAGACATAGGAAGTGAAGACATCAACAATGGAGATGGAAGTTCTAAAGGTAAACATGAATATTTTGGATATATTAAAGATGAGAGCAAATTAATGGGTTGGGATGGTAGGGCAGAAAAATTTGATAGTGTCAAATGAGCAGCAGTGTTTTGAATACAACATTCTGAAATAACCAGAAGTGGAAATAAAACAAAATAACTTAGTAAGAAAGGATTAGTACAACTAGCCTAAAATGGACATATTATACTCTTTTGTCTTTCAAACTTTTCCTGTGATTATTAGGTACAGATTACCTTTATGATGCCAAAGCATTTCCATTTAGGAAATTAGTCAAATTATTTTTTACATCAGAGAGCCAACAAGCTCTGTGAAATGCCAAAATTTTCATTCTTCAATTAGTTGTTTTGGCATCCTGGAGACATTGCCAATAAGACAATAATAAAAGTCATGAATGAAAGGGAACTATAGACTTGGGCACTTAATAGGTGACTTCTTTTACTCAGTTGGCCAAGGCCACCACTCAAACTTAAACAGCCAAATCCTAAGAGGAGAAAAAAAAAAGATGACCAAGTTTCAGTCTTCCTCTTTCCTTGAAGCCTATTTGGTCACAAGTCCATGCAATCACCAAACTGTTTTTAGCTAACTTGGGGGGAGGGGAGAACAGAGCAATTCCCAGCCAAAGTTCAAATCTCTGGCAAACATTTCACAACAGCCTTTCTTGCCATGAGACACAGGTTCTTACTTGTGTTTCCCATATGTGATTTATTCTCCAGCCAATTAAAAGATAAGCCTTCTCAGAAAGCATATGGTATTTATTCTACAATCATTTAGAAAAGCTCAGTATAGCATATTCTTCTTACAGCCTCAAAAATTAAGAGAGAATATAAATGCACTTTAGTGTGTCAAGGACAAAAAGGAACCAAGTGTCATGCCATTGTAGTTATTTGTAAAATTAATCATACTATACCTATATAGACACACCCCTATTTTCTTAGCCTAAAATGTAACTTGTTAGATATTGTGAATTTCATAAATGGTGAAAGAGAGTGATAATGGCATCAATTGATGTGTTATGCATCCTGTTAAATGCAAATTAATATATTTGTGTGAATGCCTATTTTAATCTTTTTCTAAACCACTGTTGAACCACTACTGAAGTCCTAAATCATTATAGCATGTTTTAATTTCTTAATCTTCTTTATCCCTGAATTCATAATGAAATGCTAACTTGTAAGGTATCCTCTGGATATTGTCTTAGATGTTTTTTTCTCTAGGGAAAATGTTTCCAGTCCCAAACAGGTTGACATGACCCTTTAATTTATAATTCAAGCAAAGGCACTATTTGACTGTAAGTATTTTACTCTTGGTCTTCTCCCTGTGTATTTTTAATCCCTGTGATGTTTCAGTCCCAGATGTTGGAATGTAGCTGAATGGGGGCTACTGCTAATTACTGAGTTAATATCCACATGAAGTCCAGATGTGAATGTGTGACCATTTATCCTATCAGCAAATAGAGGTGTTCCTCTGCCCTACTGAGATCTGACCTCAATTTACCAAGTTCAAGTCCTCAATTGGCTGATTTTGAATCTACTGCATCTTCATTTGGTTGAACTCCTGCAAGAGTCCCCTGACCCAATAAAATGACATGATCCATCTTCATTAACCTATTAAGAATAATCTTGCTTAGGCTTCTAGAAAAAGTAAAATCCTAAAGGACTTTTTTAAAGGAAATTTTTGTTTACAACATATCAAATAAAATGGTGAAAGTAGACACAAAGGGAATGCCAGGAGAGAATAAATGTGTCTCTGATATTTGAATTGTACATGTTTCCTTCCAGGATGGAGGTTATTAATGTGACAGTGATCCAGAACTTTCAACTAATTGTGTGACAATTGGTGGAATCCAGTGGAACAAAGATTTAATCATCCATTTGCAATTGTCTAATAGTCTATTGTAATTGCAATATATTTTCAAAATCAATAATTTCATTTTGTAATGAAATTATTTCCATATTTTAATTCAATTTGTATTTGTTGCCTGGGATAACTGGCTTCTAATACCCCCCACAGCCTCAAGCAAAATAGATTATCACATAAAACCAATTATTCAAATGTGTTCTAAAGCCAGAATCCATTTTTAATGGCTATATACACTGTCTTCAAGACTCTAGAAATACTGGCATTTTAAGTCAAATGCTTTGTGCCAAGGAAATTGTATTCTAGTCTATAGCTATGTAATGCTGGATAAAATAAATTTAGAACAAAATCCAAATGGATAATTTAAGAAGAATTAAAGGCTATTGAGCTTAAATTTATTCTTGAGCCAATAGTTGCCATGGCAATCACTATATAACTCCTTTTTGGTTCTTGGAAACATTGAATAAACACTTTATTAATGTGTGTCTCAGTTACACAGCAAATGCATAAATTTACTTCATTTGCAGAAAAAACTGGATGAAGAAATCCAGGAGACCCTATAATTTTAGAATTTGTTTTTCTGCTCAAACTAGGGCAACAATGTCATAAAGTTCCTCAAACAACCAAGGAGTTATAGAAAAATATTTATTGTCTTAGTTGGCCCAGGTGACAAGGATGCTGCCTTGTCACATAGTTGAGTTGATGGTGAATTTCAAATGGATCAGAATTATTTAAAAATACAGTCAGATTGCTTTGTTGTCAGCATAGAAAATATGGAAATATTCACCTCGAAAGACATCCAGATATAAAGACATTTTATTTTAAAATAAATTTTGCTTGATTTTACCATGCCAGGCAATTTTCAACAATGCAGCTTTATGGAAGAGAATTAACCTTTTTCAGTCACTTAGTTTAAAACATATTGCCTAAAACCAAAAAATTATTCCACCTGCTGTCTCATCTATCATGAAGCTGGCTGATTATAGTTTGTTAATTAGAAAATCAGATTTACTAAACAATTCCATATTCTAGGCATTTGACATATGACTAACATTAGGATAGTGAGTCAACATCAGTCTTGTGATCTTTTATTATTACATTTCCTTAGATTCCTTTTAGAATTTTTCCATTGTTCTAGAGGATGTCCTGGGATGTACTTATTCAAATAAGATTTTCCTATCATGACCCATTCGCTAAGCCTCTCCACACTTCTAGAAACTTAGACTCCACCTCTGGTTTTCCCAAATCTGATAAATGAACTTTTTGCTTTATCTTTACAGGGTCTAGGCCCTAAGAACCCTTTCCACAGTTTCCTCCACAATGTGGCTACTCTCTCTCCCTCCCTGCTTTCCACCACCCCTTTTATGTAAAGTCCTTCCTCATTAAAATTTAGCTCCTAGAAGGCAAGTACTATTGCTTGTTTTCATTTGAATCCCCAGAACTTATCATAATTCTTGGCATACAAAAAGTGCCTAATAAATACTTTATCAATGGCAAAATTTCATAAATGTTCAGTTTCATACATAAAATTAAAGTAACAGCATCATAGTTGCTCAGTGAAATACATAATCATTTGAAAGAGACTGAAATTCAATACAATACTGGAAAAACAAAATAGATGAAAAAATGATTAACTAAATTATAAAAATGCAATAAAGAAAAAACCTATTAAATCAGTCAATCAGTATTTGCATCCAGAAAAGGTACAACAAATAAGCTGGCCAGATTAGAACCAGATGTGACTTTAAAAAAGGAAAAGAAGTAAGCATTTATCAAGTAGCTAGTATGTGCTAGGCATATGTGCATATGACAAATATTGTCTCATTTGATCTTCATGATTCTTTTAGGAAGGAACTATTATTATTCCTATTTTAGTGTTGAAGTCAGCAAAAGTTAAGTGATTTTCTCATGTCATACTACTAAATGGGGGTCAAATTTAAATTTAGGTTTTTCTGATACAAGTTCAATGCTCTATCAATGGTGCTATCTAGCAACTAAGAATAGAAAGAAGTCATTAGGTTGTTTTGAGAATATCATGGAAAGATTTTGATGATACAAAACTGCCCTTACCATGAAAGTCTAACATTTTACCATCAATATACTATTAGTAAAGTCACCAACCTGAGAATCTTAAAACATTACAATATCAGAAAAGTAAAAATTGCAAGTAACTCAAAACACAGCAAAAATACAGACCATTAGTAGAAATATATGTCAATATCATTAACAACACTCTGTCCCATAGCTAGGAGCATCAAAGATATCATCAGTAGCATAGATGATTAGAGAAGGAAGTAAAAGAGTCATGTAGCAAGAGTGAAAAGTGAAACCTGTACCATTGAACCCTATTGCCCCTTGAAATACTACACATGAACAATAGGAAAAACACAGTGGCTTGGAATGGATCCCTTATAGAGCATTTATTTTAAAATATGAACTACAACTAGATTGTTGTAGGATTGGCACAGTCAGAGAGAGAGAGAGAGAGAGAGAGGGGGGAAGAAAGGAAGGAAGGAAAGGAGAGAGAATGATGTTGAGAACCTGGATCTTTGCAAATATTTAAGTAGTCTGTTTATAAGTACTCTGGTAATAGAATATTCTCAGAAAAAAGTAAAATTGTGTAACTAGAAGCTAATGACTTCATGAGAAATCAAGAAGCAATAAAAGAAAAGCAAAAGAATGAAAAAATAGAAGATAATGTAAAATATCTCAATGGAAAAATAATTAACCTGGAAGAGGGATAGTTTAAAAATTATTGAACTACCTGAAAGTCATTATCAAAAAAGAGCTTGGTCATCATTTTTAAAGAAATTATCAAAGAAAACTCTTCCGATATTCTAGAATTAGAGGGTAAATATAGAAAATGAAAGCATCCACCAATCACCTCTTGAAAGAGATCTCAAATTATTATAGCTAAATTCCAGAACTTCCAGGGCAAGAGGAAATTTTGAAAGCACCCCAAAAAAACCCAATTCAAGTATTGTTGAGCCACAATCAGGATAACAAGGCTTGTAATATAAGAATCTGGAGGACAAAGGAGGTAGAATTACAACTAAGAATCACTAACTTAACAAAATTAAGTATAATCCATCAAGGGAAAAAATGGATATACAATTTAATAGGGGCCTTTTAAATGAAAAGAACAGAGCTAAATAGAAATTTTGACTTTCAAAAATAAGACTCCAACAAAGCATAAAAAGGTAAACAAGAAAAGAAATTCAGGAAACAAGAAGGGGACTTAAAATAATTAAACTGTTTACATTCCTATATGAGAAAATTATACTTGTAATTCATAATAACTTTCTCATTATTAGGGTAGTTAAAGGGAAAATATATAGGCAGAGAATAGGGGGAGATGAATATGAATAGACAATATCTAAAAAAAAAATAAAATGGTGAAAGAGGAATGCTCTGGGAGAAAGGAAAGGGAAAGGGAGAATGAAGCAAATTATATGACATCCAAAAAGCAAGAAAAAGCTATGTTACAATGGAGGGGAAGAAGAGAGAGGTAAGACAGAGTAAGTAAACCTTAGTACCATCAGAATTAACTCAGAGGGAATAATATATTTATTAGGTATAGAAATCTATTTATGCTATAGGAAAGTAGGAGGTGAAGGGGAAAAGAAAAATAAAGTGAAAGAAGAAAGGGCAGATTATGAGGTATGGGATAGTCAGAAGAGAAACACTTGAGGGATAGAGGGGAAGGGAGAGAGAATAGACTAGAAGAGGGGAATAAGATAGAGTGAAGTATAGTTAGCAACTGTGAAAATAAAAATTGAACTGAGTTTTCCTGATAAAGGTCTCATTTCTCAAGCATATACAGAACTAGATCAAATTTATAAAAATAAGAGCAAATCCCCAATTGATAAATGATCAAAAGATATCAGGTTTTCAGATGAAGTAATCAAAATATTCTAAACCAATATTGATTAGGAAAATGCAAATTAAAACAATTTTGAGCTACTATTCATACTTACTAGATTGATAAATAGCACAGAAAATGGAAATGATAAAATGGTAGAAGGGATGTGGGATAAATGGGATATTAATGTTTGTTGATGGAGTTGTGACATGATTCAACCATTCTGTGGAACAATTTAGTACTATGCCCAAAGGCCTATAAAACTAAACACACACACACACACACACATACACATACACACACACACACACACACACACACACACACACACATATATATATGTGTGTGTGTGTGTGTGTGTGTGTGTGTGTGTGTGTGTGTGTGTGTGTGTGTATATATATATATACACACACACACACATATCCTTTGAGCTAGTAATACCACTAATAAATGGTATCCAAAAAAAGATTTTTAAAAAAAGGAAAAGGAAAGGAACATATATATATATATATATATATATATAGAGAGAGAGAGAGAGAGAGAGAGAGAGAGAGAGAGCAGTTCTTTTCTGGTGGCAAATAATTGGAAATTGAGGAAATGCCCATCAATTGGGGAATGGCTGAGGATGGAATATTATCATGCTATAAGAAATATTGAGAAGGATGCTCTCGGAAAAATCTAAAAAGACTTATATGAGCTGATGCAAAGTGAAATGCATTCTATACAAATAACAGCAATATGATTTCTGAGAGAGAGTAAGTAAACCTTAGTACCATCAGAATTGACTCAGAGGGAATAATATATTTATTAGGTATAGAAATCTATTTATGCTATAGGAAAGTAGGAGGTGAAGGGGAAAAGAAAAATAAAGTGAAAGAAGAAAGGGCAGATTATGAGGTATGGGATAGTCAGAAGAGAAACACTTGAGGGATAGAGGGGAAGGGAGAGAGAATAGACTAGAAGAGGGGAATAAGATAGAGGGAAGTATATTTAGCAACTGTGAAAAAAAAAATTGAACTGAGTTTTCCTGATAAAGGTCTCATTTCTCAAGCATATACAGAACTCAGCAATACTGTGATCCAAGACAAATATGAAGAACTTTGATTTTAAAATGCCATACATCCCCAACTGATAGTGTTTGAATACACATTGAAGCACACTCTTTTTTAACTGTATGGTTCTTGAGGTTGGGGCTGGGTTCTTTTTGATCTATATTTTCTTTCACAACATGACCAATATGGAAATACCCTTTGCTTGCCTTCTTAATCAGGAAGTTAAAGAGGGAGGAAGGGAGAGAATTTGGAATTCAAAGTTTTAAAATGTTAGATATTTTTTAAAATGTTAAAAATGTTTTTACATGTAACTGGGGGAAAATAAAACACTAAATAAAAATTTTAAAAAGAAAAAAATTACTCTTTGTCAGAGGATGTTAACTTAAATTCCCACTCTCCTACTCACTACTTCTGTAATCTTGGATGAGTTGCTTAAATTATTTTGAATTCAGATTCTTCATCTCTAAATGAAGGAAGATGGACTAGATGATCTCTACAGAGCCTTCTAATTGTAGAGCTATGATCCTATGTCAATGGTATGAATTAGTAAAGGTGTATGAGTTCTTTTAGCAGTCAGAGTATAGCTAAAAGGAAAACGAGTACCATACCTAAAATCCCTTCCATTAGCCATCTAGAACAGGATGAATGCCAGAGCCCATCATGTGGGTGTAGATATTTTTATAATGAAAAGATCCATGAGATTTAATTAGCTCAGTGGTCTGAAGGATTGGATCATTTACTTCATTTCCCGATTGTCTGAATACAAAAGAGGTAACTGCTTCAGCTACTTTCTGATGCCCACTACTGTGGGCAAATCAGATTCATGGAAGCTACATTTTACTCAATAAACACAAGATAACCTTGATGCATATTCTTATTGGACATAATTTCCCTAGTGTAGTTGGATAAATCACCTAATTCTAAGCAAGTTGCACCTACCCTGTATAGACCTTGTAGATATCTAATCTAATTTAGAAAATTAACACAGGCACATATACACATAATTCAGTAGATTGCTTAAGCATATTTAGTAATGAGAATGACGCCAGCACATTGTTAGCTTTTTCTCTGTATTATTAAATTTTTCATGTTGCAACTCAAACCCATTCTTTTTTTCTTAAACCATGTTGGCTGTTGTTGAAATAGAAAACAATAGCTTACAAATTCTGATCAATATGTTTTTTTAATTTTTTAATTAAGCTTCAAATGATACCATATAGGTCCTGATATTTATTGTTTGTTTAAGAATTAATTACTATTAATTACATTGGATCTATGATCTCATTAGTGACCTATTCATTCCATCCATAGAATCACATTTTAGATATGGAATAGCCAATGGTTTCAATCCCTCTAGAATGATCTCTAGAGTATAACTGTGTCCATAAGACTGTTGTGTAGATCTCCATAGAGGGGGAAGCTACTGCCTCCAGAAATTCGATTCTATTTTTGTTCAGATCTAATTTAAATATGTAGTTATTATAACTCCTTCACAGCCCACAATCTTCTCAACCTTCAAAATTTATGTCTTTCTAAAAATGTTTCACAGAGTTACAGCCAGATTTGGAAAGATTGAGAAAGCTAATCACTTGTTTACTAGGCAGCTCATAAACTTATGTTCTGATTTTAATTGAGATCAATATGGTGAAAAGACCATAGCCTCTACCAAAATTATTTTCTAGAAGCCTATCTAGCTAGATAAGAACAAAGTAAATTTATTATATACATCTACATGCATCTCAAAATTGTCTCTTTTTTTGATCATATGATTTGTTTTTGCCTTCAACAATTCCAAAAATTCAATGCCATGTCACTAAAAATTCTCTCCAACAATGCTTACTATATGCATCTATACTTACTTGGCCTATGTTGACTCATGTCCATCTATAAGTTCACTATAACAAATGGTCTTCCTAATATTCTTTTACATTTCAAGGATATTGATGGAACAAAAAAAACTATCCATAGGGTTATCCCTGTCTCTTGCTGTATGACCAGACCCTTCTCAGTTATCCATCACAAATCAAGTGTTAAGTCAGAAGGAGGAGAATTTAACATTCTATCAAGTACTATAACTACACAGATACAAAATGCATCATCTAAGATATATATATATCTTGGCACTGTATTGGACAACAAACTGATTATACTTCAGCAATATACTTTACTGAGCAAAAAAGAAAACACAATATACTTCCCTGAAATGATAAGTTTATATTCAGGAAACAGGAAATCATTTTATTCTATCTGACATTTATTGAACAAAAGAGTATCTTTTTAATCTTTTTTATCTTTTTATATCTTTTTAATCTTTTTTAAAAAGAGTATCATTAATGTTTCCCAATTAAAAAAAAAACTATCTCAATACTTCAATAAATTTATAATAACATGGATGTTAGCATATTCTTCAAGAGGACTGATCACAATCCATCCATTTCTTCTCACTCTACGCAATTTTTATCTGCAGCCTTCCACAATTCCTCCAAAATTAATCAACTCAACATGCTGGAATCCTTGCTGTAGGTCTTTGAATATTTCACAGAGACCAGTACAGTACTTAAACTAGTAATCTATTATCTCTCAGTCTGGTTACACAATTGACCCCACCTCCTTTTCTAATCATACATTTTCATTTTGGTGCTTTTTACTTCCTCAGATCACTTCTCATGAAAAAGTTATTGCTGGTAAAATTCTGTGTTGTATTTATTGTTATTGTAGGTATCTCCAATTTCCCTCTTTAAAAAAAATAAGATATTATTTATCAAATGCCCTTTCAATAATCTTCTATTTGGATTACTGAAAATATATGATATACCATAAATTGTACCTATATAGGGTGAAAAGAAAAAGAACCACGGCAGGTATGTGGAGGTTCTCAAGAGCCACTTATAGAGAGTAGGATAGTAAGTTCATAGGAAAGTACCAAAGATTGCCAAGAAGCAGTGAGGGTCCAGTCAAGGTTATGTAACATAAATTTGTATTGGGCCTAGCCAAAACAGTTACATGATTTTCTCCACTTTTGTTTAGTAGCAAGTGTATCAGAAAGAAAGCAATGAATGCTGGAAATGATCTGAAGTTGAGACTTGGTTGATCACAATCAAGATAATATGATAAGAAAGTTAGGGATTCAAAAAAGGAAGACAGCATAGAGTTGGATTGCTTCATCAAGAAATCAAAATGGGAAAAGAGAAAATGGCTATTGCAGGGGTGATGATTTTGAAGAGAATTGAGGATCAAATGATTAAATGTCACATAACCTATGAAATAATATGGTACAAAGAGAAACAGCACACACTTCCACTATGTACCTTAGGCATATGCTCTCATAAATATACAAACCATCAGGGAAACACTCGATTTCCCAAGGGAATATTTATGGAAGATTATGCACACAGGGAATGTGTATGGGCAGAATGAAAGAAACAAAACATAGGAAACCCAAATGGACTGAACACATATATGAAGAAACTTATACATAGGAAACATGTTAAGAGGCCACATGGTGGACACACACATTAGGAACATATGTGACCACACACACTCTGGAAGGTTATATATATTAAGAACAAGATAGTAGTACCTAAGCAAGGAAGCTCATGCATAGGAATCATATGGAGCTAGAGTACATATATAGATAGAAATACATATTTCCAAGAAATACTTAGAAGAACAACTCACACCTCTATGAGATACGATGCTATAGGTCATTGATATTTTCTGATGATGCTATTTCTTTGCTCTTACAGAACTTTTTCTTGCGGGACCACATCCTGTGCATGCATTCTGCTGTTCCATGTTTCATTCATTCCCTCCTCTTCGCATATCTTCTCTGCTTCCCATCTCTTGTTCTCCTCTGGGATGTGCTTGATACTACTGTATACTAATACCCAGCTAGTGTCCTCGGCTAATGTGCTACATCATAAAAGAAGGTTTTTTGGGTTTTTTTTAAATGCTGTTTCATTTTTAGTATAGAGTTCAGAGTCTAAGCTTCACATTTTTCAGTGAAAGCCACAAATATAATATAATACCCCAATCATTACAATAAGAAAAATTCCTCAACCATTTTTTTTCTTGAAAAGCAAAAAGTTCTAATAAATGTTTAGGAGGCTACAATAACCTATGAATAAGATTAAAGAAATTAGGATTGTTTAATGTAAAGAAGATGTTGGTTTCATTACTAAATGAAATGGATAAATAACCATGAGAAGGATATTTTAATCATAGTTTTTAGATTTGGAATAGAAAAAAAACATTAGAAATAATTTAATCCTGTCATATCATTTTTCAGGTGAGAAAGCTGAGGTAGAGCAAAGAAAAATGATTTGCTCAGTATCTGATGAGTTAAATAACAAGGCTAAGATTTGAACCTTTGTCTTTAGATTGCAAATTTAATGGGGATCTTTTTTTCCTACAATTATATTTTCTCCTAGCAGAGGGAAAATAAAGTGTATTTACTGCTAGGACTCAGACTTAAAAAAAAAAAAAAAACCTCTCTATTATATGGGTAATTAAGAACTGAAAGGAGATAATGTAATCTCCATTAATAAGACAATTTAACAATAGGGCAGACAATAATCTTGTCTAACACAACTGGAGATTGACCTCCCTAAAGGAAAGAAATTACACCAGAAGACCATTTTTCCTAAACCAAATTAATCCTGTGCTCTGATCCTGATCAATGTGTTTATATTTATGTTTCCCCAGAAGACAATTAGCCTTAAGTGACTTGTCCAGGGTCACAAAGCTATAATGTTCTAGGCTGGGTTTGAACTTAGGTGCTCCTGTCTCCAGAGCTAATTTTCTATCTACTGTACCACCTAGCTTTCTCTATCTTAAGTTTTTTAAGAAGAAAAAAATAGCCTTTATACTTTGCCTGCAATTTCTGATTTTAATGGTCCAATGGCCATTAAATTTTTACTTACAACTTCTGCTGATGAACTAATATAAATACTGTAGAGTTTAGTACCATATATTTCTATATTACTTTCTAGTTAAGGAAGCACTTTCACATGTATTATCTCATTTGAAGATAGATCAGGTATTCTATTCAATAAGATCTCATTAGTTATGTACTAGGATTTTAGGATTTTAAAAAAATTTATAGGATCCCTAGGAGCAGTAGCACTTCTCAGACCACTGTTGGCCCTGCCCCCAAATCAGTCTTCACAACCATCACCCAGAAGAGCCATTCCTATGAAAAGAGGAAAATCATCTCCAGCAATCGTCAGCTCCACACAAAACAGGCCGTCTAACCTGATTGATGAAGTAGAGCAACCAAAGAAGAGACAGAAAGAAGCAATTGTGACACACAAGCCAAACCATTACCATTTTGATGCCATCTTTCAAATCTTGTTGGAAGCAGAACCAGATCCTGAAACCAAGGAACTTGGAAACAGCAGTAGTTCTAGCCCAATGCCCTCAGCCATCATCTGATGAAGCTCCACCCTGAAAACTGTCAGGTAGTATAGCCACAGTTACTACAGATCTAGTGTTTGAAATCAAAATGCCTGGCAATTTCAAATGATTCAATTGTAGAAACTAGTATAGTAAGGACCATGAAATCTTTCATTAGACTTAGAGCTGAAACAAACCATGTGTATTGTGTGCTCCATTAGAATGGGAGTTTCTCTATATCCATACATATGAAAGAGTGTTCCAAATCACTACTGATCAGAAAAATGCAAATTAAGACAACTCTGAGATACCACTATATACCTGTCAGATTGGCTAAGATGACAGGAACAAATAATGATGAATGTTGAAGGGGATGTGGGAAAACTGGGACACTGATGCATTACTGGTGGAATTGTGAAAGGATCCAGCCATTCTGGAGAGCAATTTGGAACTATGACCAAAAAGTTATCAAATTGTGCATATCCTTTGATCTAGCAGTGATACCATTATAAGCTGGCTTATATCCCAAAGAAATACTAAAGGGAAAGGGACCTGTATATGCCAAAATGTTTGTGGCAGCTCTTTTTGTAGTGGCTAGAAATTGGGAAATGAATGGATGCCCATCAATTAGAGAATGGTTGGGTAAATTATGGTATATGAATGTTATAGAATATTATTGCTCTGTAAGAAATGACCAGCAGAATGAAGGCTTGGAGAGACTTACATGGACTGATGCTGAGTGAAATGAGCAGAACTAAGAGATCATTATACACGTCAACAATACTATATGAAGATATATTCTGATGGAAGTGGATATCTTCAACATAAAGAAGATCCAACTCACTCCCAGTTGATCAATGATGGACAGAAACAACTACACCCAGAGAAGGAACACTGGGAAGTGAATGTAAATTGTTAGCACTACTGTCTATCTACCCAGGTTACTTATACCTTTGGAAGCTAATACTTAAGGTGCAACAAGAAAATTGGATTTACACACATATATTGTATCTAGGTTATACTGTAACACATGTAAAATGTATGGGATTGCCTGTCATCTAGGGGATGAAGGGAGGGGATAATTTGGAAAAATGATTACAAGGAATAATGTTATAAAAAAAATTACTCATGCATATATACTGTCAAAAATTTATAATTATAAAATAAAGAAAAAAAAGAAGATCCAATTCAGTTACAGTTGATCAATGATGGACAGAAACAGCTACACCCAGAGAAGGAACACTGGGAATTGAGTGTAAAATGTTTGCACTATTGCATTTCTACCCAGGTTACTTACACCTTTGGAATCCAATTCTTACCAGGCAACATGAAATTTGTTTCTACACACATATATTGTATTAAGGATATACTGTAACACATTTAATATGTATTGGATTGCCTGTCATCTAGGGAAGGGAGTAGAGGGAGGGAAGGGAAAATTCGGAAAAGTGAATACAAGGGATAATCTTGTAAAAAAAAATTACCCATGCATATGTACTGTCAAAAAAATTATAATTATAAAATTAATTTTAAAAAGAGAGAATAAGGTATGCAATCAAAGTAAAAAAGAAAAGAATGTGAGTTTCTTTAAAAGAAGGGTTCTAGTTATATCACAAGTATTTTTCACATTGCCTGACATAAGAGTTATTTAACCAAAATTTACTGATTGAGTCATTCATGCATGCATGCCTACCTCTCCATGTAGATGGAGACAAAAGTTGACCACATGGTTCAACAGTCTCTCCAATAAATCAATCTTGAGGACAGTCATGGTTTCATTTTTTTTCTTTTTATCCTCAAGCCCTACCACAGTGCTTGGCACATAGTAAACATATAAATATTTGTGGATAATTCATTGATGGATTAATTTGAGGAGAATCAGGGAGAAAAATACCCATGTTAGATGGCCTCTGTTCTCAATTTGTTATGAGTAGAACTTTTCTGAAGAGAGAGGGGGAAAGAAATAATGTAGATGGTTGAAGAGGGAAGGAAGTTTAGAGCAAGATTTAATTACCCTCTACTCTAAACCTATCATCTAATTGTAATGGGGGACTGGCCAATGGAGGTACATTCCATCTAGTATGTGTAATATGTTCTGCCTGATTCTAATCCATGTGGAGGCATGGTGAGCCTACTTCTGGGAATATGTAATAGAGAGGTCTTCCTGTGACTGTACAGCCCACATAAGTAATTTCTGACTGGTGCTTGTCAATTTATTTTATGGTGAATAAAGGGCTTTTAAATGATTTCTGAGTCAAAACCCTATGTGCATAAAACAGGTTCAAATAAACAATCTGTCCTTTTCCCTGGTGGCTTTTACTTGAAGAGAAAAAATTGTGGGCCTCCTGGTAAAGAAATTGTATCAGACCCTATCTTCTATCTGGTCATCATGTGTCTTTAATGCATCATGCTTCTATTACTTTCATTTCTTTTATTTATTATATCCTGATCTTAGGTGAATTACCATTCAGAAATAGAACAGACCATATATAATACCATGTGAGCTTTTAAAGGTCAGAAAAGACATCAGAAATTCAGAAATTAGAGCTACTAGTAGAGGTTACTATTAGCCACAGATTCTGAGTGGTGTAAAAAAAAAAAATTTTTAGGAGCTAGCTACTTAATCCAGTTCAGCAAGGAATGGATCCAACAGCAGAGACATTGTGTCTTAAAAACAAGTGAGTAACTTGTGCATCTGTCAGTCAGTTAACCAAAAAGCATTTATCAAGCACTTGCCATGTGCCAGTCACTGTGCTAGGTGTGTGAAAACAAAAATACAAACAGAAAGATAGCCCCTGCCCTCTGGGAGCTTATGCTCTAAAGAGAATAGATGATGCATTAAAAAGAAGTTGGAAAGAGTGGATAGAATGAATGTATCCCACACAGGAGCATTGTTGAGAAAGCACCAGGAATGCATCCTAGAGAGGAATGAAAACATGGATAGCCCAAGTATCTAGGGGGAAAAAAAGAAGGAAAAGTGGAGTATACTTTCAATGTGTGAAAAATAAGATGAAGTGAACTGCTAGGACATTATAAAGTCCCAGAGAAGAATCACAAATGCCTTCTGGAAAATTATACCACACCAAGAAATAATAGGGATTCTGCAAAGGTAAGGAAAAAGAAAAGCAAGATCAGGAAGTACATCTTTCCACACATGTTCCCAGGAGATGTTTTTAGTATCATTTTGATTCAAGTTTGATCCCACTCTTCTCAAAAATATTTTATATTTACAAATAGGAAGTACCTCATATTGGGGGATGAGGAAGTTGTTCTTAAGTCTTTGTACAAACAATCCTAAATAGAAGCTAACCAATATTGATTGGTTAATTGATATTGGAATAATATTAACTAATTAAATTTTAATGTGAAGTACCTAAGCATGTGAACAACATTGTTAATAACACTAGCTCTTCAGATGTTTATTTATATAATCTCAAGAGGAAAAGTAATCAGCCACCTTCTGCATCCAATAGCATCCAACCTGTTCAGTGTAAGGAGAGAGTTAGCCGCAGAGAAGATTCTACATAATGATCACCATTTTACATCTAAGGCTACTAGGATGTCAAGAGGTCATATACAACTAAAATTCCATGGCTAATAAGTAGTAGAACCACACCTTGAAATCATGTCTTTTGACTCCAAATCTAGTAATGTTTATGTCCCAAATCATCTGTTTGCTTTCAAATTTACTCCTTGAACTGAGTTACCATTGACAAGGGCTAGTTATGGGCTAACTGAATTCCTAACTTTGCTCAATGTACACAGTGACTGGGAATATGTTTTCTTTGCTAAAGGTAAATATAATTGAACATGTCTGGCCAGCTACAATTAAATTTGAAAAGCTAAAAACATTCTAGCCAGAATTCAACGGGTGGAATGTGATAGTACATTTACATCATTAAATGTTACATACCCTATATAATGCCACAAAAGAGACATTCCATTTTTAAAAAATTATTTGTTGTGTTCAAAATGACCCAATTGACTGTTAGGTAGAATTTGTTTCCTTGGAGAAATGAAAGTGATACAGTCCTTGTCGTTTAAATGCTGATCTCTTGGTTCTCACATTTTCCAGAACTGGGATTTGGCCTGCCAAGCTTTGGCAAGCCGTATGTTGGTATCAAGCAAATTTACTTCCAAAAAAGTGCTGGAAATCCCTACCATAACTCCATAGCTGTACTGAAATCCAAATGTGAATTTCTTGGAATAGGGAGAGGACGTCCAGTCAACGGATTTCTGAAATTGCATCCCACTATTTTTGTTGATTTTTTTTTCACTCTCAAATCTTGGAATAAGCTTTATTCATAAACTTCCCAATAGAGTTCAGAAAGAAAATGCCCAAACTAAAATGACCTCTTCAACAACAAATCCCCTCCCAAATAGGCTTTTCTTTTTAATAGCATTCATTTACATGAATATAAAATGCTTTGCACAGATTTTCCTATATGACGCTCAGAGAAACCCTGTGCAATAGATGGTGGTAAATGGTAGTGATATCATAATCCCTATGTTATTATTCAGTTAACTGTAGTTCAGCAAAGTTAATTGATCTAGGCACAGTCGTCTAACTAGAAAGTGTCAGAATTAAAGCATAAAATCTGTTTTTTTAATTAGTTTGTTTTTTTTACTCAAAGGTCAGTCTTCATTCTGCAATACCAGACTGTCCATACATGAGGTACAGTGAATATCAATAGGTTAGGGATAGGGTCTGGATTTGTGAATTAAATAACATAAGGAACCACCCCATACTCCCAATGAGAAAACAGAATTACCAAAATAGATCACCCAGCTAATGTGTACGAGAGGAAAGACTTGAATGCACTCCACACTGTGCTACATTGTCCCTCAAAGTATTAGTATTAAATATTAGTATAAAAGGATTATACGAGAGACATTGTATGAAACAGCTAGAAGGTATAATGGATAGAATGCTTGGCTTGCAGGCAGAAAAACCCAAGTTCAAATCCAGCCTCAGAGAAAAGTTGTGTTTCCCCAAGAAAATCACAAATTTGCCTCAGTTTCCTCATCTGTAAATATGAACTGGAGAAAGAAATGGCAAACCACCCTGGTATCTTTGAGAAGGAAACCCCATAAAGACGTCACATAAGGACTAAAACAGTTAAACAACAACTTGGGAGAAAAAACACTGAAATTAAAGGAAAGGAAGCGTTAAGGGACGAACAGAAGGGTAAAGTGAGAAAAGAGGGAAGGGAAGAGGAAGGGGAGAAAGAAGCTTAATCATAGACACTATAACTAAACAACATTTATTAAATATCTGCTATGGGTGAGAGACATATTGAAGAGATATCATTATTTCACAACTGTTCACACTTGATCATTTTACTTCTTTTCACACCTGGTTTTGAACATAGTCAACAACAACAACAACAACAACAATAACAATTTTCAGTGTTCTTTTATACCTGCTGATGTATTACAATATTACAATTTGACCTGGGGGAAGGAGGAAACTATCCTACTTTTTAATGCATTTTCATAAGATTTTACACCCTGCTTATCTTTTTTTTACCAGTTACCTTATTAACTAAATCAGATACTGTATCCTAAAGGACTTCAGATAAGAAACTGATATGAGACCCTGCTGATCTCATAAGTGAATATCTCATTTGACTCAGGATAATTAAAAAGATTCCCTGATCTATTCCCTAGAATTTTCTTGTGAACCACCTTGCTATCACAACTGCTTTTTTTCTCCAACCATCCCTGTTTCCAACTCCTGTTCTAAAACTATAATCAAATTAGTACCAATAGGTCTCTATTAATACATATTTCCATTGAGATGGAACCAATTACTGTATTTTACATAATTATAATTTTGAAAAGTGTGACTCCAAATATGTGCTATCATATTATAGGATTCATTCCCACTAATCAGAACACAGTGGTACTGTCACTGCTATTAGAAAAAACAATGTATCAATATATGTTTTCATTCACCATTTCAGTAATTTCTGAAGTTAAAATAGTCCTCCCTGGCCATGGTTCTCCTTTATGTACTATACCTCCTTAATTAGAATGCTAACTCCTTGAGGCAAGCAATTATCTTCATTTTTATTTTTCTACTTTCAGTGCTTAGCATGGTGCTTAGCACATAGTAAGCACTTAATAAATACTTTTTTCATTTATTATTTGTTTAAATATTTGTTTTATGTACCTCTTAGAGTAATATTTTATCCAAAGAGGCAAGTGTGGTATAATATAAAGAGCATTGAACCATAAAATCTGGAACCAAGTGGGTTTCCACTACTTACTAGTTATATGACTGAAAATATATAGCATTAAGGTCTCAGATGTACTATAAAAATTAAGAAATAATATTTTAACAGTATCCTTGTCTGTTCTGAGGTCTCACTTGAATTAAAGACTTAATCAGACTTCCTTTCAATAGAAGACGATATATTTCATAGAGGTAACTTAATTGTTTGAGATTAGAAGTTTTATGTGACTATATATTATATGTGACCAGGTGAATAAAGAGAATTCCATTGGTTTATCCATTCATTACACTGAAAGGGGAATCATTAGAGGAAATAATTAAAGAGAGAATAGTTAATTATAGGAAGACATTTTTTTCCAGAAGTTCCTTGACATTAGCTTTACTATTGTTCTCTTTGTTAAGTCAAAAATTCTTAATTTAAATGTCATATTGTTGTTTTATTTTCCTCTTAAGAATAGTGATTATATTCATATAAGTACCAAATATGTCTTGATATGTTAGCTTTCAAATATCTCATGTATTTTATACTTATTCAAAATGAATTTTTATGCATTTCTATGGGATTTTCTAAGTTTTTTATCTATGTATCTACTGAAAAGTTTGTGAATTTATTTCATACTTTGCCATTTTGATGAAAACATTGATTTTTATGAATTTTGTTGTTGAAACTAGAATTTTCTATGAAAGCCAAAATAATATATAGGAAGATAATCAATTTTGTCTCTTTTTAGCATGTTTATTGGTTTAAAATCTTTTTTTAGCATTTCTAGAATTATATCAAATAGAATAATGAGCATGGATATCTTTAATGATCTCATCAGATATTACTAGAAAAGTTTCCAGTCATTTACTATTACAAATAATGATAGCTCCTGCTTTTTTATAGCTTTTTATTGACAAGACACATGTACGGATAATTTTTCAGCATTGACTCTTGCAAAAACTTCTGTCCCAACTTTTCCCCTCCTCCCCTGCATCCCCCCCCAAGATGGCAGATAGTACCATACATGTTAAATATGTTAAAATATATGTTAAATACAATGTATACATATTTATACAGTTGTCTTGCTACACAAAAATATATATAATTTAGAAAAAAAAAGGTAAAAACAACCTGGGAAGAAAAACAAAAATGTAAGCAAACAATACAAAGAGTGTAAATGCTATGTTGTGGTCCACACTCATTTCTCAGTGCTCTTTCACTGGGTGTACCAGCTGGTTCTGTTCATTACTGATCAATTGGAACTGATTTAGATCCTCCCATTGTTGAAGATAGCCACTTCCATCATAAGTGATCCTCATATACTATTGTTGTTGAAGTGTATAATGATCTCCTGGTTCTGCTCATTTCTCTTCTCATCAGTTCATGTAAGTCCAAAAGCTTCTCTGTATTCATCCTGCTGGTAATTTCTTACAGAACAATAGTATTCCATAGCATTCATATACCACAATTTACTCAGCCATTCTCCAATTGATGGGCATCCATTCAATTTCCAGTTTCTAGCCACTACAAAAAGGGCTGCCAACAAACATTTTTGCACAAACAGGTCCTTTTCCCTTTTTTAATGTCTCTTTGGGATATAAGCCCAAATGTAACACTGCTGAATCAAAGAGTATGCACAGTTTGATAACTTTTTGGGCATAGTTCCAAATTGCTCTTCAGAATGGTTGGATCCATTCACAACTCCACCAACAATGCATTAGTGTCCAGTTTCCTCACATCTCCTCCAACATTCATCATTATCTTTTCTGGTCATCTTAGCCAATCTGGGAGGTCTGTTGTTGTATCTCAGAGTTGTCTTAATTTGCATTTCTCTGATCAATAATGATTTGGAACACCTTTTCATATGAGTAGAAATAGTTTCAATTTCATCATCTGAAAATTGTCTGTTCATATCCTTTGATGATTTAATCAATTGGAGAATGACTTAATTTTGTGTAAATTTGAGTCAATTCTCTATATAATTTGGAAATGAGGCCTTTATGAGAACCTTTAACTATAATGATGTTTTCCAAGTTTATTGCTTCCTTTCTAATCTTATATACATTAGTTTTGTTTGTACAAGAGCTTTTTAACTTGATATAATCAATTTTTTTTTTATTTTGTGATCAAAAATGATTTCTAGTTCTTCTTTGGTTACAAATTCCTTCTTCCTCCACAAGTCTGAGAGGTAAACTATCCTATGTCCTTGTAATTTATTTATAATCTCATTCTTTATGCCTAGATCATGAACCCATTTTGATCTTATTTTGGTGTACGATGTTAAGTGTGGGTCAATTCCTAGTTTCTGCCACACTAATTTTCCAATTTTCCCAGCAGTTTTTGTCAAATAGTGCATTATCCCAAAAGTTGGGGTCTTTGGGTTTATCTATAGTTATTGACTGTTTTGTCCTGTGAACCTAACCTATTCCACTGATCAACTAGCATATTTCTTAGCCAATTCCAAATGGTTTTGGTGACAACTTTATAATATAGTTTTAGATCAGGTACAGCTAGGCCAACTTCATTTGTATTTTTTTGTTTTTTTGTTTGTTTGTTTTTTCCATTATTTCCCTTGAAATTCTTGACCTTTTGTTCTCCAGATGAATTTTGTTGTTATTTTTTCTAGGTCTTTAAAATAGTTTTTTGGGATTCTGATTGGCATAGCACTAAATAAATAGATTAGTTTAGGTAGTGTTGTCATCTTTATTATATTTGCTTGACCTATCCAAGAGCAGTTAATATTTTTCCAGTTGTTTAGATCTGACTTTATTTGTGTGGAAAGTGTTTTGTAGTTTTGCTCATATACTTCCTGACTTTCCCTTGACAGGTAGATTCCCAAATATTTTATACTATCGATAGTTATTTTATTTTTGTATCTCTTGCTGTTGGATATTGTTAGTGATATATAAGAAAGCTGATGACTTATGTGGATTTATTTTATATCCTGCAACTTTGCTAAAGTTGTGGATTATTTCTAATAACTTTTTAGTAGAATCTCTGGGGTTCTCTAAGTATGCCATCATATCATCTGTTGTAATGTTTTTGAATTGTGAGGGACCTGCCAACCTGAGTTTTCACCTTGTAATCCTAACAATCTGTAGAGAGTAATAATTTATTTTCCTCATTACCTACTCTAATTCTTTTAATCCCCTTTTCATCTCATTGCTGAAGCTAGCATTTCTAACACAATATTGAATAATAGAGGTGATAGTGGGCAACCTTTTCACTCCTGATTTTATTGGGAATGATTCCAGTTTATCACCACTAGTATTTTGCTTACTGATAGTTTTAAATAGATGCTACTGACTATTTTAAGGAAAAGTCTGTTTATTCCTATACTCTCTAGTGTTTTTAATAGGAATTGGTGTTGGATTTTATCAAATGCTTTTTCTGCATTTATTGAGAGGATCATATGGTTTTCCTTAATTTGGTTATTGATAGCTCCTGCTTTTGATAAATATTGCATGTCACAATTTATTCATTGACTTTCAATGCTTTTAATATGAACACAACATATTAACCTATATTACACAGCATTAAAATTAGGGTCTATAGTTTTTGCTGTTGTTCATATCTGACTCTTAATAATGTCATTTGAGGCTTTCTTAGCAAAAGTACTAGAGTGTTTTGCCATTTCCTTCTCAAGATCATTTTATAGATGAGGAAAATGAGGTAATAAGGTTAAGTGACTTCTCCATGGAAACATAGCTTGTGTCGATGCCAGATTGGAACTCAGAAAAATGAATTTTCATGCCTTCAGATCTTGTACTCTATTCACTGCACTAATACATACATACATATATATATATATATATATATATATATATATATACACATATATATATATATATACAATGTCAATGGTACTATATAGTTATATATATATGCATATATATATGCTACTATACAGTTGTGTGTGTGTATATATATATATATATAAAATGTAAATGTAAATGGTACTACATAGTTATATATATATATATATATATACATATATATATATATATATACATATAGATACACAACTACATAGTTGATTATATATATATTATATATATATATATATATATATATATATATATATATATATATACACACACACACATATAAACAACTATGTAGTACCATTTATAACAAATAAGCAAAATTTAGTAAAATTGGAGTAACCATCCTCAGCTCAAAAAAGATAACAAAATATAGATAGTTAAGAGTAGTAAATAGAAAAAACAACATTATGCTTAAAGTCAACATAAATTTTGGAACATATCAAGTAAATACGTATGCACACACACAAAGTGGCATAGCAGCTATGTATTTGAAATATAAGCAAACAGAATTACAGGAGTAGAATCCAGTCAATAATTTTATTTACTTCAATCTAGACTTAAATATAAGAGGGAAGAAGTTAAGTATTTCAACATAACATTAGAAAATTTAATTATGGTAGACCTTCAGCCATTACTGAATGAATATATTAAAGAAACTATTAAAGAGTCTACATAGTCTTTAGCTCTACAAATATTTTGCAGAAATTAATCATGTGTTAGTGTATAGAGAACATTTAATAAATGGAGAAAGACAAATTTTAAACATAACCTTTTTATGTCATAAAGCAATAATACTCTGATTAACGTGGGAACTATTAACAAGGCACCCCAGATTTAAATAGAAACTAAACAATAAAATCCAAAATAATGAAAAGTTGGAAGTTAAAATCACAAGGACAATAAATAATTAGATGAAATTTTAAATCAAGTCATATTCATAAGATTTCTTTTTATCCTTAATGAACTGGTATTTAGTAATGATGAGACAATATGAAAAAGTTTCCAATAAAGCAGCCTTTAGGGGAAAATGTGTATGTCTAAACACTAATATGAACAAGAAGCAGTATAATACAGTGAAAAGTATGCCTTTTCAGTCAGAAGACCAACTGAGTTTAAATACTGCCTCTGACATTAAATATCTGTGTAAAGTTATTTAAACTGTCTGGGTTACAGTTTCCTCATCTGTAAAATGAGAGGATAAGACTTGATAGCTTCTAATTTCATTTTCAGCTCTATACCATAAAAAGAGGGAAGAAAAAAATTAATGGGAAACTAAAAAACACACTAAAAAATAAAATCATGATAATCTTTAACTGTACATAAATTTATAAATCCCAGAAATCAAAGGAGATAAAAATTTATTAAACACCTACTAAAATGATAAATAAAATATTTTTAAAATAATATGTATTATGCAAACTAGTAGCTAATAGAAAGATAAAAAGGCAGACTAAATTTCAAAAATCTAAAATAAAAAAGGGAAATTTACATTTGGAGAAAATGGAAAATTATTATGAACCCATCTAATTATAGGCAAAGATAATTGAAAATATAAAAGAAATGGGCAAATGTTTATAAAACATAAAATATATTGATTAACAGAAGTAAAACAGAATATGAACAACTTAATCTCATTTTTAAAATTGAGGAAATGATAAATGGACTCCTATAGCAAGGAAAAATAGAAACACTAGTCCTTATTTAAATGTTTGCTCTTTGGGGTCATAAAATATGCCAAAAAAAAAAAAAAATAGAGGGGAAAAGGGTTTCCTTCAAAATCCTTTGATAGGCAAATATCTTTTTAATACCTAAATCAGAGCGAAAGAGATAGAAAGCAAAGGAAATTATGTACTTCAGTTTTTCTTTTTAACTGTAGCTATGGTTATATTAATGCAGAGAACTTCATGTGAGGGAAGCCGTTTATCAATGTAAATGAGCAACGGCTTGGTAACTTAAACTTATTGTGACACTGACAGGTTAACACTGACAGATTTTGCCCAGCATTACAGATTTTATATGGATTGGAAATAGGATTCAAATTCTTCTTTTCTGACTTTATATCTAGTGTTCTCTATCTTGTCCCATTACACTTTGTAACAATTTTTGCATAATGTAAAAATAATGAATAAATTACTGGAAAGGTTAGAACAATAAAGTCCACAAATCATTGACTGAACAAGAGTAGGTTGAATTTAGATCAGAACTGCAAGAATGGTAGATCATTAGAAAAACTATCAACATATATATCACATCAATTATAAAACATCACATAATCATATCAATAGACAGAAAAGGCCTTTGACAAGATATAGAATGTATTTATGACAACAGTTCAAAATACACATAAATAAAATGGCTAGTCTTGAATTATCAAAAATTATCTTTCTAAAAACAAGAATCTGTAAAAGAAAAATACCATCAGTTTTTCCTGTTAGTTATAGGGTAAATCAAGAGGGCAATTATTTATCTACATTTTGTTATCTTAGAGAGGTTTAGACCTAGAATACTGAGAGTGTAAGTGACTTAGCATAGAAATAATATGTATCAGAAGCAAGACTTAATTTGTTTTCATAATTTCAAGGTTAGCCTTCTATTAATTAATTTACCCTGCCTCATTTATAGAGAGTGCTATAGAAAGAGAGAATGCTAACCACAGAAATAATACAAAAAGAAAAAAAAAAAATAGAAGACAAATAGGAATTAAAAGGAGGTGAATTATCTCTATAGATAATATGATACTTAAAAGAATTTCAGAGAGTCAATTTAATATAAAAGACAAGAAATTCAGTAAAGTTGTAGGATATAAAATGTAACAATAAAAATCTGTATTTTATTAATAAAATATCTCTATATTTTACAAAAAGGAGGAAAAATTAGAAAAAGAAATTCCAGATAAAATAATTACAAAATTAATAAGAATATATGGGTACTCACCTAATAAAACACATGTAAAATTTATAAAACAAAACAAAAACAATAAAATATTTTTTTACAGAAATAAAGACAATGGGAGAAATGTTTCTTGCTTATACATAAATTATATCAATATTTTTAGTATAGTAACATTACCAAAATTATTTTATAAAATTAGGGCCAGGGGACTTCTGGCCAAGATGGCAGCGTGGAGGCAGACAGCTGCTTGAGCTCCTCGTTTTCTCTCAGAACTTGCTTCATGACAAGCCTCAGACTTAATGCTTGACCCAGAAAGAAATCCACAAATAATCACCAAGAGAAGACATCCTTGAAAGTCGCCAGAAAAGATCTGTTTGCTCCGGGGAGGGTCAATCAGACTGGGCGCAGACTGAGGGCAGGCAAGCCAGAGAGAGACAGGCAGCTCACACAGCTCAGACCTGAGGGGTAGGGGTGCGATCTCTGCCTTTCTGCAAAAAGACTTTTTCCCCAGTGTGGATATTCCCTCTTGGCAGCAAGCTAGGAGCAGCAGAGAGGGTGTAAACACCAAAGGTAAAGATTAAAACCCCAGAAAGCCAGCATCTCTCAGAACCCGGCCACCCCCAACCCCCACTTGGACTGATTCAGTGCCTTCTCAGAGCCTCAGAGCGAAGACTCAGTACAGTCATTGCTGTTCTGTTAGTGGCTCTCTGCTGCCCTACCCCCAGTCTGTAGAGGAAGCCCATTAATACCATCCAGTCCCATCCCCCACAAAACAGACGAATTGTTTCTCTTGTCAGTTTGGTTTTTTTTTTTTTTTTCGATTCCTACTCTGACAAAATGAACAAAAACTTCAAAAGGGCTCTAACCATTGACAGCTTTTGTATGGAGAGAGAGCAGACTTCAAACAATGAGGAGACTAAAAACAGACTGTCCCCAGATGAATCCCCTAAGAGGGATATGAGCTGCTCCTCAATTCAAAAGAATCTCATAGAGGAAATCAAAAAGGCTCTCACAAGAGAGCTGGAAGATAAATGGGAAAAGGAAAGGGAAGCTTGGCAAGAGAGCCTGGAGAAGTCATCCCATGCATTCAAAGACAGAGTGGAAAAAGAAATCAAATCATTGAGAAATAAGATTAGTGAGCTTGAAAAGGTAAACAACTCCAAGGAAAAGAGGATTAGTGAGCTGAAAAAAGAAAACAGCTCTCTAAAAAATAAAATGGAAAAAAATTCCATAGAAGATAAAAATTCAATTGGACAAGTACAAAGAGATATAAAAAAAGTGAGTGAAGAAAATACATCATTGAAAATTAGACTGGAACAAGTAGAAATGAATGACTCAAGGAGAAACCAAGAGGTAGTCAAGCAAAACCAGAGAAATGAAACAATTGAAAAGAATGTCAAGTACCTTACTAGAAAGACAACAGACCTGGAAAACAATCCAGGAGAGACAATTTGAGAATAATCGGACTCCCTGAAAAATGGGAGGAAAAAAAGAGCTTGGACACCATTTTCGAGGAAATTATCAAAGAAAACTGCCCAGACGTTCTGGAAACAGAGGGTAAAATAGATATTGAAAAACTTCAGCAATCACCTACTGAAAGGGACCCTAAAATCAAAATGCCAAGAAATATAGTGGCCAAGTTCAAGAACCTTCAGACAAAGGAAAAGATATTGGAAGCTGCTAGAAAAAAGTAATTCAGATATGGAGGATCCACAATAAGGATAACCCAGGATCTAGCAGCATCCACATTAAAAGAACGCAGGGCCTGGAACATGATATTCCGAAAGGCTAAGGAACTTGGTATGCAGCCAAGAATAACTTACCCAGCAAGAATGAGCATCATTTTCCAGGGAAGAAGATGGACATTTAACGAAATAAATGAATTCCATCTATTTTTGATGAAAAAACCAGACCTACATAAAAGGTTTGATCTTCAAATATAGAACTCAAGAGATTTCTAAAAAGGTAAAAAGAAATCTTGAGAACTATACTTCTGCCAAAAAATTATGTAAAGAACATATGTACAATTTGTCTTAGAAACTAGAGGTGGAAAGGAAATTATATCATAAAAAAGTGTAAAGTGGGGGTACTACATCTCATGAAGAGGCAAAGGTAACATATTATATCTGAGAGAAAGAAAGGAGGGAGATGAACATAGTGTGTATCAATAGACATATTCAATTTATGGTAAAACTTCTTCCACTTCATTGAAAAGTGAAAGGGAAGGAGTAAGCTAAGGGGAAGGGAATACAGAAATTTCAAGGAAAAGGGGTAAAATAAGGGGAGGATATTTAAGGTGGGGGAGGGATCCTAAAAAGGGAGGGCTGTGAAAAGCAAGAGGTGTTCACAAGTTTAATACTGGGTAGGGGGGTAAGAGGGAAGGAAAGGGGAAAAGCATAAGCAGGGATTAGTAGGATGGCAAGCAATATAGAATTAGTCCTTCTAACCATAAATGTGAATGGGGCAAACTGCCTCATTAAGAGGGTGAACTCACCACTAATGAAGAGGAAATTAGAACAATAGTTAGGAGCTACTTTGCTCAATTTTATGCCGATAAATTCGATAACTTAAATGAAATGGAAGAATACCTTCAAAAATATAGCTTGCCCAGATTAACAGAGGAAGAAGTAAATAGTCTAAATAGTCCCATCTCAGAAAAAGAAATAGACGAAGCTATTAACCAACTTCCTAAGAAAAAGTCCCCAGGACCAGATGGATTTACAGGTGAATTCTACCAAACATTTAAAGAACAACTAACTCCAATGCTATGTAAACTATTTGAAAATATAGGGATTGAAGGAGTCCTACCAAATTCCTTCTATGACACAAACATGATACTGATACCTAAACCAGGTAGATCAAAAACTGAGAAATAAAACTATAGACCAATTTCCTTAATGAATATTGATGCTAAAATCTTAAATAAGATATTAGCAAATAGACTTCAGAAAATCATCCCCAGTATAATACACTATGACCAAGTGGGATTTATACCAGGATTGTAGGGCTGGTTTAATATTAGGAAAACTATTAGTATAATTGACCATATTAATAATCAAATTAATAAAAACTATATGATCATCTCAATAGATGCAGAAAAAGCATTTGATAAAATCTAACATCCATTCCTACTAAAAACGCTTGAGAGTATAGGAATAAATGGACTATTCCTTAAAATAATAAGGAGCATATATTTAAAACCTTCAGTAAACATCATATGTAATGGCGATAAACTAGAACCTTTCCCTATAAGATCAGGAGTGAAACAAGGTTGCCCACTATCACCATTACTTTTCAATATAGTACTAGAAACTCTAGCCTCGGCAATAAGAGCCGAGAAAGAAATTCAAGGAATTAGAGTAGGACATGAGGAAATCAAAATATCACTTTTTGCAGATGACATGATGGTATACTTAGAGAACACCAAAGACTCTGCTAAAAAGCTATTAGAAATAATTCAGAATTTTAGCAAAGTTGCAGGATACAAAATAAATCCACATAAATCCTCAGCATTTTTATACATTACCAACACAATCCAACAGCAAGAGATACAAAGAGAAATTCCATTCAAAATAACGGTCGATAGTATAAAATATTTGGGAATATATCTACCAAAGGAGAGTCAGGAATTATATGAGCAAAATTACAACACTTGCCACAAAAATAAAGTCAGATTTAAATAATTGGAAAGACATTCAGTGCTCTTGGATAGGCCGAGCGAATATAATTAAGATGACAATACTCCCTAAACTAATCTATTTATTTAATGCTATACCAATCAGACTTCCAAGAAACTATTTAAATAACCTAGAAAAAAATAACAACAGAATTCATATGGAAGAACAAAAGGTCGAGAATTTCAAGGGAAGTAATGAAAAAAAAAAATTAAGTGAAGGTGGTCTAGCTGTACCTGATCTAGAACTATAAAGCAACAGTCACCAAAACCATTTGGTATTGGCTAAGAAATAGACTACTTGATCAGTGGCATAGGTTAGGTTCACAGGGCAATATAGTGAATAAAAATAGCAATCTAATCTTTGACAAACCCAAAGATCCCAAATTTTGGGATAAGAATTCATTATTTGACAAAAACTGCTGGGAAAACTGGAAATTAGTATGGCAGAAACTAGGCATGGACCCACATTTAACACCACATATTAAGACAAGATCAAAATGGGTCCAAGATTTAGGCATAAGGAACAAAATCATAAATAAATTGGAGGAACATGAGATGGTTTACCTCTCAGACTTGTGGAGAAGGAAGGAGTTTGTTTCCAAGGGAGAACTAGAGACCATTATTGATCACAAAATAGAAAATTTTGATTACACCAAATTAAAAAGTTTCTGCACAAACAAAACTAATGCAAACAAGATTAGAAGGGAAGTAACAAATTGGGAAAACATTTTTACAGTTAAAGGTTCTGATAAAGGCCTCATCTCCAAAATATACAGAGAATTGACTTTAATTTATAAGAAATCAAGCCATTCTCCAATTGATAAATGGTCAAAGCATATGAACAGACAATTTTCAGATGATGAAATTAAAACTATTTCCACTCATATGAAAGAGTGTTCCAAATCACTATTGATCAGAGAAATGCAAATTAAGACAACTCTAAGATATCATTACCCACCTGTCAGATTGGCTAAGATGACAGGAACAAATAACGATGAATGTTGGAGGGGTTGTGGGAAAACTGGGACACTGATGCATTGTTGGTGGAGTTGTGAAAGAATCCAACCATTCTGGAGAGCAATCTGGAATTATGCCCAAAAATTATCAAAATGTGCATAACCCTTTGATCCAGCCATACTACTACTGGGCTTATATCCCAAGGAAATACTAAAGAAGGGAAAGGGACCTGTATGTGCCAAAATGTTTGTGGCAGCCCTTTTCATAGTGGCTAGAAGCTGGAAGATGAATGCATGTCCATCAATTGGAGAATGGTTGGGTAAATTATGGTATATGAATGTTATGGAATATTATTGTTCTGTAAGAAATGACCAACAGGATGAATACAGAGAGGCTTAGAGAGACATCAACTGATGCTAAGTGAAAGGAGCAGAACCAGAAGATCATTATACACTTCAACAATGATACTGTATGAGGATGTATGCTGATGGAAGTGGATATCTTCAACATAGAGAAGAGCTAATCCAATTCCAATTGATTAGTGATGGACAGAATCAGCTGCATCCAGAAAAGGAACACTGGGAAATGAGTGTAAACTGTTATTTTTACCTTCTGAATCCACTTCTTCCTGTGCAACAAGAAATTCGGTTCTACACACATATATTGTATCTAGAATATGCTGTAATATATTTAACATGTATAAGACTACCTGCCATCTGGGGGAGGGGGTTGGGGGAGGAAGGGAAAAGTCTGAATAGAAGTAAGGGCAAGGGATAATGCTGTAAAAAATTACCCATGCATATGTACTGTCAAAAAAAAAGTTATAATTATAAAATAAAATTAAAATTAAATAAAAAAATAAAATAAAATAAAATTAGGGCCACACCCTACAAACTTTCAAGAAGTCATTGTTAAAAAAAGATAAAATAATAATCTAATTTATCTGGAGTAAGTTAAAATCTAGAATTTTGAAAGATTTTTTTTCAAAAAATATTTTTTACACTGAAGTAATATTATTTTAAAAACAACTTTGAATGACTAAGTTATTTTAAATATTATAAATACCCAAATTAACTGCAAGGACCTATGAAGGAAGGTGCTAACTGTATCCAGAGAAAGAATTGATAAAAAGCAGTGTGAGGACAATGATTTTACATATATATGTACTTTTGTCTAATGGTAGTCATCTCAGGCTGGATAAAGGGGATAGGAAAGAAAAGAAATAAAAAGTAATAACTTTATTACATATTTTAAAGGATTACCAAATTGTGCATAATAGACTTGCAGTTTCATGTGCAAAAATACTTTTTTCTATTTTACTATGCCATGGGAATAGTTTTATTTCTTAATTTCAGAATAAAATAAATAAAATATTTAAAATAAAATATAAATATATAAAAATAACAATATAAAATATTTAAATTATAATATTTCAAGCTGGATTATAAAATAACAACCATTATTTAAAAAAAAACAACCATTTGATACTTATATACAAAGAGAAAAAATTGTGAAGCAAACTAAGTTAGTTCTAGATGAAACTGAACACAGTAACGCAATATTGGATCAACCTACCATCACAAGACACAGTGGAAAAGGCTCCCAATTTGACAAAAAGTGCAAAAACTGGGGAGGAGTTTGGCAGAAATTTGGCTGAGAAAAAATTATTCACTATATAGCATGAGAAGACAGCCCAAAATGATATATTATCTGAATATAAAGAGAAATGCCATTTAAAAAATTAAAGAAGAGATAATGTTATCTTTTTAAACAATAGTTTTGAAGAAATGTATAATCAAACAAGGAAGAAAGATGACCATAAAAGATAAGATAAACATTTTTGATTGCATTTCTTTCTTTCTTTGTTTTAATTTAGGATTATATCTTTTTTTTTGTAAATAATCAGTTATTTCCTTAAATTCTTGGTTTCACTATGGTTTCACATGTGGTTGTGTATAATTGATTTCCAAAATTCTTTTTACTATTTACATTTTTGTTGTGAATTAACCTTATTCATTTTTATTTCAATAATTTAATTGTCTTCTTTTTAAAGGTTTTGCTGAATACTTTTATTAGTGTTTACCAAAAATATCTTAGTTTTGTTGATAATATCTAGAATATTTTATTTTCGGAGGACTTCCGGCCAAGATGGCGGCGTGGAGGCAGACAGCTGCTTGAGCTCCTCGTTTTCTCTCAGAACTTACTCCATGACAGGCCTCTGACTTAATGCTTGACCCAGAAAGAAATCCACAAATTATCACCAAGAGAAGACATCCTTGAAAGTCTCCAGAAAAGGTCTGTGTTTGTTCGGGGGAGGGTCAATCAGACTGGGCGCAGACTGAGGGCAGACAGCCAGAGCAAGACAGGCAGCTCACACAGCTCAGACCGGAGGGGGAGGGGTGTGATCTCTGCAGTTTCTGCGAAAGGGCTTTTGCCCCAGTGTGGATGCTCCGTCTTGGCAGCAAGCCAGGAGCAGCAGAGAGGGTGTAAACACTGGAGGTGAAGATTAAAACCCCAGAAAGCCAGCGTCTCTCAGAGCCCGGCCACCCCCAACCCCCACCTGGACTGACTCGGTGTGTTCTCAGAGCCTCAGAGCTCAGACTCAGTACAGTCATTGCTGTTCTGTTAGTGGCTCTCTGCTGCCCTACCCCCAGTGTGTAGAGGAAGCCCATTAATACCATCCAACCCCATCCCCCGCAAAACAGACCAATTGTTTCTCTTGTCAGTTTGTTTTCTTTGATTCCTACTCTGACAAAATGAACAAAAAATTCAAAAGGGCTCTAACCATTGACAGCTTCTGTGTGGAGAGGGAGCAGACTTCAAATGCTGAGGAGACTAGGAACAGAATGTCCCCAGATGTATCCCCTGGGAGGGATATAAGCTGCTCCTCAATACAAAAGAACCTCATAGAGGAAATCAAAAAGGCTCTCACAAGAGAGCTGGAAGAGAAATGGGAAAAGGAAAGGGAAGCTTGGCAAGAGAGCCTGGAGAAGTCATCCCATGCATTCAAAGACAGAATGGATAAAGAAATCAAATCATTGAGAAAGAAGATTAGTAAGCTGGAAAAGGTAAACAACTCCAAGGAAAACAGGATTAGTGAGCTGGAAAAGATAAACAACTCCAAGGAAAACAGGATTAGAGAGCTGGAAAAAGAAATCAGCTCTCTAAAAAATAAAATGGATAAAATGGAAAAAAATTCCATAGAAGATAAAAACTCAATTGGACAATTACAAAGAGATATAAAAAAAGTGAGTGAAGAAAATACATCATTGAAAATTAGACTGGAACAAGTAGAAATGAATGACTCAAGGAGAAACCAAGAGGGAGTCAAGCAAAACCAGAGAAATGAAACAATTGAAAAGACTGTCAAGTACCTTACCAGAAAGACAACAGACCTGGAAAACAGATCCAGGAGAGACAATTTGAGAATAATCGGACTCCCTGAAAAATGGGAGGAAAAAAAGAGCTTGGACACCATTTTCGAGGAAATTATCAAAGAGAACTGCCCAGACGTTTTGGAAAGAGAGGGTAAAATAGACATTGAGAAAATTCATCGATCACCTACTGAAAGGGACCCTAAAATCAAAACGCCAAGAAATATAGTGGCCAAGTTCAAGAACCATCAGACAAAGGAAAAGATATTGGAAGCTGCTAGAAAAAAGTAATTCAGATATGGAGGATCCACAATAAGGATAACACAGGATCTAGCAGCGTCCACATTAAAAGAACGCAGGGCCTGGAACATGATATTCCGAAAGGCTAAGGAACTTGGTATGCAGCCAAGAATAACTTACCCAGCAAGAATGAGCATCGTTTTCCAGGGAAGAAGATGGACATTTAACGAAATAAATGAATTCCATCTATTTTTGATGAAAAAACCAGACCTACATAAGAGGTTTGATCTTCAAATACACAACTCAAGAGACTTCTAAAAAAGGTAAAAAGAAATCTTGAGAACTATACTTCTGTCAAAAAAATATGTAAAGAACATATGTACAATTTGTCTTAGAAACTAGAGGTGGAAAGGAGATTATATCATAAAAAAGTATAAAGTGGTGGTACTACATCTCATGAAGAGGCAAAGGTAACCTATTATATCTGAGAGAAAGAAAGGAGGGAGATGAACATAGCGTGTATCAATAGACATATTCGATTTATGGTGAAACTTCTTCCACTTCATTGAAAAGTGAAAGGGAAGGAGTAAGCTAAGGGGAAGGGAATACAGTAATTTCGAGGAAAAGGGGTAAAATAAGGGGAGGATCTTTAAGGTGGGGGAGGGATCCTAAAAAGGGAGGGCTGTGAAAAGCAAGTGGTGTTTACCAGTTTAATACTGGATAGGAGGGTAAAAGGGAAGGAAAGGGGAAAAGCATAAGCAGGGGTTAATAGGATGGCAAGCAATATAGAATTAGTCCTTCTAACCATAAATGTGAATGGGGCAAACTGCCTCATAAAGAGGAAGCAGTTAGCAGACTGGATTAAAAGTCAGAATCCTACTATATGTTGTTTACAGGAAACACACCTGAAACAGGATGAGACATTCAAACTAAAAGTAAAAGGGTGGAGCAGAATCTATTATGCTTCAGGCAAAACCAAAAAAGCAGGAGTAGCCATCCTCATCTCAGATCAAGCAAAAACAAAAATTGATCTAATTAAAAGAGATAAGGAAGGGCATTATATCCTGCTAAAGGGAAGCATCAATAGTGAAGCAGTATCAATATTAAACATGTATGCACCAAGTGGTGCAGCATCTAAATTCTTAAAAGAGAAATTAAGAGAGCTGCAAGAGGAAATAGATAGCAAAACTATAATAGCGGGAGATCTCAACCTTGCACTCTCAGAATTAGATAAATCAAACCACAAAATAAATAAGAAAGAAGTCAAAGAGGTAAATAGAATACTAGAAAAGTTTGATATGATAGATCTTTGGCGAAAGCTAAATGGAGACAGAAAGGAATATACTTTCTTCTCAGCAGTTCATGGAACCTATACAAAAATTGATCATATACTAGGGCATAAAAACCTCAAAATCAAATGCAGTAAGGCAGAAATAGTAAATGCATCCTTTTCAGACCATAATGCAATCAAAATAACATTTAATAAAAAGCCAGGGGAAAATAGACCAAAAAATAATTGGAAACTAAATAATCTTATACTAAAGAATGATTGGGTAAAACAGCAAATCATAGACATAATTAATAACTTCACCCAAGAAAATGACAATAATGAGACATCATACCAAAATGTGTGGGATACAGCCAAAGCAGTAATTAGGGGAAGTTTTATAGCTCTACAGGCCTACCTGCATAAAATAGAGAAAGAGAGGGCCAACGAATTGGGTTTACAACTAAAATTGCTAGAAAAGGAACAAATTAAAAACCCCCAGACAAACACAAAACTTGAAATTCAAAAAATAAAAGGTGAGATTAATAAAATTGAAAGTAAAAAAACTATTGAATTAATTAATAAAACTAAGAGTTGGTTTTATGAAAAAACCAACAAAATAGACAAACCCTTAGTAAACCTGATTAAAAAAAGGAAAGAGAAAAAGCAAATTGATAGTCTTGAAAATGAAAAGGGTGAACTCACCACTAATGAAGAGGAAATTAGAACAATAGTTAGGAGCTACTTTGCTCAACTTTATGCCGATAAATTCGATAACTTAAATGAAATGGAAGAATACCTTCAAAAATATAGCTTGCCCAGATTAACAGAGGAAGAAGTAAGTAGTTTAAATAGTCCCATCTCAGAAAAAGAAATAGACCAAGCTATTAACCAACTTCGTAAGAAAAAGTCCCCAGGACCAGATGGATTTACAGGTGAATTCTACCAAACATTTAAAGAACAACTAACTCCAATGCTATGTAAACTATTTGAAAAAATAGGGATTGAAGGAGTCCTACCAAATTCCTTCTATGACACAGACATGGTACTGATACCTAAACCAGGTAGATCGAAAACTGAGAAAGAAAACTATAGACCAATTTCCTTAATGAATATTGATGCTAAAATCTTAAATAAGATATTAGCAAATAGACTTCAGAAAATCATCCCCAGGATAATACACTATGACCAAGTGGGATGTATACCAGGAATGCAGGGCTGGTTTAATATTAGGAAAACTATTAGTATAATTGACCATATTAATAATCAAATTAATAAAAACCATATGATCATCTCAATAGATGCAGAAAAGGCATTTGATAAAATCCAACATCCATTCCTACTAAAAACACTTGAGAGTATAGGAATAAATGGACTATTCCTTAAAATAATAAGGAGCATATATTTAAAACCTTCAGTAAACATCATATGTAATGGTGATAAACTAGAACCTTTTCCTGTAAGATCAGGAGTGAAACAAGGTTGCCCACTATCACCATTACTATTCAATATAGTACTAGAAACTCTAGCCTTGGCAATAAGAGCCGAGAAAGAGATCCAAGGAATTAGAGTAGGAAATGAAGAAATCAAATTGTCACTTTTCGCAGATGACATGATGGTATACTTAGAGAACCCCAAAGACTCTGCTAAAAAGCTATTAGAAATAATTCAGAATTTTAGCAAAGTCGCAGGATACAAAATAAATCCACATAAATCCTCAGGATTTTTATACATTACCAACATAATCCAACAGCAAGAGATACAAAGAGAAATTCCATTCAAAATAACAGTCGATAGTATCAAATATTTGGGAATATATCTACCAAAGGAGAGTCAGGAATTATATGAGCAAAATTACAAAACACTTGCCACAAAAATAAAGTCAGATTTAAATAATTGGAAAGACATTCAATGTTCTTGGATAGGCCGAGCGAATATAATAAAGATGACAATACTCCCCAAACTAATCTATTTATTTAGTGCTATACCAATCAGACTCCCAAGAAACTATTTTAATGACCTAGAAAAAATAACAACAAAATTCATATGGAAGAATAAAAGGTCGAGAATTGCAAGGGAACTAATGAAAAAAAAGTCAGAGGAAGGTGGTCTAAGTGTACCTGATTTAAAGCTATATTATAAAGCAACAGTCACCAAAACCATTTGGTATTGGCTAAGAAATAGACTAGTTGATCAGTGGCATAGGTTAGGTTCACAGGACAAGATAGTGAATAAAAATAGCAATCTAATCTTTGACAAACCCAAAGATCCCAAATTTTGGGATAAGAATTCATTATTTGACAAAAACTGCTGGGAAAACTGGAAATTAGTATGGCAGAAACTAGGCATGGACCCACATTTAACACCACATATTAAGACAAGATCAAAATGGGTCCAAGATTTAGGCATAAAGAACGAAATCATAAATAAATTGGAGTAACATGGGATGGTTTACCTCTCAGACTTGTGGAGGAGGAAGGAGTTTGTGTCCAAGGGAGAACTAGAGACCATTATTGATCACAAAATAGAAAATTTTGATTACACCAAATTAAAAAGTTTCTGCACAAACAAAACTAATGCAAACAAGATTAGAAGGGAAGTAACAAATTGGGAAAAAATTTTTACAGTTAAAAGTTCTGATAAAGGCCTCATCTCCAAAATATACAGAGAATTGACTCTAATTTATAAGAAATCAAGCCATTCTCCAATTGATAAATGGTCAAAGGATATGAACAGACAATTTTCAGATGATGAAATTAAAACTATTTCCACTCATATGAAAGAGTGTTCCAAATCACTATTGATCAGAGAAATGCAAATTAAGACAACTCTGAGGTATCATTACACACCTGTCAGATTGGCTAAGATGGCAGGAACAAATAACGATGAATGTTGGAGGGGCTGTGGGAAAACTGGGACACTGATGCATTGTTGGTGGAGTTGTGAAAGAATCCAACCATTCTGGAGAGCAATCTGGAATTATGCCCAAAAAGTTATCAAAATGTGCATACCCTTTGACCCAGCCATACTACTACTGGGCTTATACCCCAAGGAACTACTAGAGAAGGGAAAGGGTCCTGTATGTGCCAAAATGTTTGTGGCAGCCCTTTTCATAGTGGCTAGAAGCTGGAAGATGAATGGATGTCCATCAATTGGAGAATGGTTGGGTAAACTATGGTATATGAATGTTATGGAATATTATTGTTCTATAAGAAATGACCAACAGGAGAAATACAGAGAGGCTTGGAGAGACTTACATCAACTGATGCTGAGTGAAACGAGCAGAACCAGAAGATCATTATAAACTTCAACAATGATACTGTACGAGGATGTATGCTGATGGAAGTGGATTTCTTCAACATAGAGAAGAGCTAATCCAATTCCAATTGATTAATGATGGACAGAACCAGCTACATCCAGAAAAGGAACACTGGGAAATGAATGTAAACTGTTATTTTTACATTCTGAATCCAATTCTTCCTGTGCAACAAAAAAAATTCGGTTCTACACACACATATTGTATCTAAATTATACTGTAATATATTTAATATATATGACTGCTTGCCATCTGGGGGAGGGGGTTGGGGGAGGAAGGGAAAAAATCTGAATAGAAGTAAGTGCAAGGGATAATGTTGTAAAAAATTACCCATGCATATGTACTGTCAAAAAATGTTATAATTATAAAATAAAATTAAAAATTAAAAAAAAAAAAGAATATTTTATTTTCAAAATTATCTATTTCTCCTCCAATTTTCATGATTTTTATTTTGTGTTTATTAATTTGGCTTTTATAACTTTTAAAATTATTTTTGTTGTTGAGCTTCTTAATCATTTCCTTTTTTATTAATGCAGGTTTTCAGACACATGATTATTCCTTTAGGACTGCATTAGTTATAGTCTCAAATTTCTGGTGATTTATATTGTTATCAATCACTTTCCCTAGTTAATTTCTTCCATGATTTGTTCTTTGAGTCACCTATTACTCAAGATACAATCACTTAGTTTACATTTAAATTTAAATTGTTTTTTTTTCTGTTTTAATGACTATTTTTATCATATTGTCTAGAAAAAAATGCATTTAATTTTGTTTTTAATTTTTCCATTTATTTGTAAACATCTAGTGATAAACCTCTCCAAGGGTAGTGAGCCTAGTTCATGGAGAAAAGAGCATGGTTCATCACTGAATCCACACTCAGAACCAGTAAGGAAAACTGAGGGATTGATTTATTATTTTATTGATGGACAAGTCTTAAATGATAGAGAAAATGTTGACCATGTAGATTCAACTTAAAAGGGTATTTTATATTCATTTTTGAGATTTTAGAAAATCTCTTATTTAATATTTATGAACACATTCATGTTTTTTGCTCTTTTCTCTGGATTAGTTTCATTCAACTCAGCTAAATTCCAGATAAGGATACAGACATTTTTTTCTTTCTCCTGTATCCTGTCTTATAATATCTCATTGACAACTCTTGTTAGTTCTATTTTTTAAAGGAACTAACTGATGAACATTGTATTCAAAGAACTGTGATAGCAAGATATAGAATTGGTAGGGACATGAAGAAAAATAAAGTTTTAAAGTATAAAAATAAGCAATTGAAATCCATGAATATTTATTTAGCTCCTATTTAATAAAGAATTAAAATTCAAAATAAGTGAGAACTTGGTGACTGATGAAATAAAGACATTAGGCCAAGATAAGCTGCAATCTAAGATACTCAAAGAATTAATCAAGATGATACTGAGCTATGGGTAGGGGGCAAGATGGCTGAGAGTAGAGAGGTCTTTATTGAGGTCCTCCTGGCATCCTTCAGATCAAGCCTCTGAACAGGTTTTGAAGTGGCAGAACCCATAAATATTTGGAATGTAACAAATTTTCAACAGAAGATATTTTGGAAAAACTTCAGAAAAGGTCTGCTTCAATTGAATGGGAGGGAGAAGAGGGGTGCGAGAGTAGAGGAGAGGATGGGGGCATGGGAGGAGTGCTGGGGAAACTACCAGGTTGATTTTTTTTTTTTTTTTGAGTCTGGTGTTAAGTGACTTGCCCAGGGTCACACAGCTAGGAAGTGTTAAGTGTAGGAGATCAGATTTGAGCTCAGGTCCTCCTGAATTCAAGGCTGGTGCTCTATCCACTGTGCCACCTAGCTGCCCCCTTACCAGGTTGATTCTTAGTCAAAATACTGAGGCATTGGCTACTCTGTCCTGGTTACAAAACCAGTGGGTCATCAGATTAGCTGTGAAACATCCAACACAAATACAAACCCCAGAATAACAGGGACCTGGCCACACTCACCCATCATGAGAAGGGAGTCAGCAGCACAGGTCCAGAGCAGCCTAAAAATAGCTGTTGCCAGTACAGGAAGCTTGGGACAATATCCCTTTGCCTTAAGAGTAGACCTTAACCTTAAAAAAATCTTTTATGGAGAACAGACCTCAAATGTTAAGGATCCTAAAGGCAAATTATGAAGATCCAAAAGATGATATGATTTGGTCTCCATCTCAAAAGGCTCTCTTGGAAAAATTCAAAAAGGATCCTTATAAAGAGATAGAAGAAAAATGGGGAAAGAAAATAAAAATTTTTTCAAGAGAGTTTGGAAAAGAAAAAAACAGAAATTATCTGAAGAAAACTCCTTAAAAATAGATAAATTGAAATGGAAAAATCATATAGCTCCTCACAAAATAGATTTGATAAAATGAAAAATGCATATAACTCCTTAGAAAATATATATGAAAAACAACCAATTTGTTGAAAAATGGAATTTGTGAAATTGAAAAAAAAAAATCCAATGGACAAAATAGCTTATTTAAAAGTCCAATTGGCTAAATGGAAAAAGAGATAGAAAGGCTAACTGAAGAAAATAATTCACTAAAAAATAGAATTGAACAAATGGAAGTGAATGATTCAATGAGACTGCAAGAATCAGTCAAAGAAAAACAAAAAAAATGAAAAAAATACAAGAAAATGTAAAATGCTTCATTGGAAAAATAACTGATCTGGAAAATAGATCTAGGAAAGACAATTTAAGAATTATTGGACTTCCTGAAAACCATGATGAAAAAAAAAAAAAAGCCTAGACATCTTCTTTCAGGAAATCATGAAGTAAACTGCCCTGATATCCAAGAACCAGAGGGTAAAATAGCCATTGAAAAAATTCACTGATCACCTCCTAAAAGAGATCCCAAAATAAATACTCCAAGGAACATTGTGGCTAAATTTCAGAATTATCAGATCAAGGGAAAAAAATTACAAGCAGCCAGAAAGAAACAATTCAAATATAGAGGAGCCACAATCAGGATTAGCAGCTTTCACTTTAAAGGATTGAAGGACCTAGAATTTGATATTCCAAAAGACAAAGGAATTTGGATTTCAGTTAAGAATCAACTACCCAGCAAAATTATGTATTATCTTTCAGGGAAAAGATGGCTATCCAACAAAATAAGTAAATTTCATTATTTCTGATGAAAAGACCAGAGCTGAACAGAAAATTTTATCTTCAAAAACAAGAGGAATATAAAAAAGGTAAAAAGGAAAGAAAAAAAATTTTCTTTTAAAAGTTAAAAAGCTTGTATCCCTATATGGTAAGATGATATGTTTAACGTCGAGATGTATATCTCTGTTACTGGTATACTTAGAGGATGCAGGTATAATTTCATTTTATTGTGATGATGTAAAAAAAAAGAAACTATAGGAGGAAAGGGGATTCTACTGGAAGAGAGGAAAATGGAGTTAAAATAGGATAAATTACATCTCATGGAGAGGCAAAAAAGACCCATTATAATTAAGGGAAAGAAATGAGGGTGATGAGCATTGTGTGAATCTTATTCTCATTAAATATGGCTCAAAGAGAGATTATCAGACATTTTTAACTGCACAGTAAAAGTTATCTCATTCTATAGGGAAGGAGGAGGAGAAAGGAGAAAAGAAAGGGGGTAAATAGAGGGGAGAACAGAAGTAGAAGAGGAAAGGTATAAGAAAGCGAAAAGGGCTATAAAAGAGGAAGGCTGTTTGAGAGGAGTAGTGATCAGAAAGAAAATTCTGTGGAGGAAGGAAAAGGGGAAAGGAAAAAGAAAAATATAATTTGGTAAAAACAAGACAGCAGGAAGCACAGAGTAATTTTAATCATGAATGTGAATGGGATAAACTCTACCATAAAACAGATGCAGATAGCACACTGGATTAAAAGCCAGAATCCTACAATATGCTTTTTTTTTTTTTTAATAACAAACACATTTAAAACAGACTGATACAGACATAGTGATGGTAAAAGGCTGGAGCAGAATCTATTATGCTTCAGCAGATCAAGCAAAAGCAAAAATAGATAAAATTAAAAGCGATGAGGAAGAAAACTATATCTTGCTAAAGGGTATCATATATAATGATGTAATATCAATACTAAACATATATACACTAAGTGGTATAGCATCTAAATTCCTAGAGGAGAAGTTAAGAGAGCTGCAGGAAGAATTAGACAGCAAAACTATACTAGTGGGAGATCTCAACCTTGCTCTATCAGAACTAGATAAATCAAACCACAAAATAAATAAGAAAGAAGTTAAGGAGGTAAATAGAATTCTAGAAAAGTTAGATATGATAGACCTTGGGATGATATTGAATGGAGACAGAAAGGAGTATACTTTTTTCTCAGGAGCACATGTAACCTATACAAAAATTAACCATGTATTAGGGCATAAAAACTTCAAAATCAAATGCAGAAAGACAAAAAAAGTAAATGCATATTTTCAGATCACAATACAATAAAAATTACATGCACTAAAAGGCCAGGAGAAAGTAGAACAAAAATTAATTGGAAACTAAACAATCTAATCCTAAAGAATGAATGAGTAAAACAACAAATCATAGGCACAATTGATAATTTTAGCCAAGAAAATGACAATAATGAGACAACATAACATTAACATAGTCAAATATAACCAATTGGAAAACTATCAAGTCCTTTTGGATAGGTCGAGCAAATATAACAAAAATGACAATACTACCTATGTTAATCTACTTATTCAGTGCCGTACTATCAAACTCCCAAGAAATTACAGATCTAAAAAAAATAACAACAAAATTCATCTGGAAGAACAAAAGGTCAAGAATTTCAGGGGAACTAATGAAAAAAAATCAAATGAAGGTGGCCTAGCTGTACCTGATCTAAAACTATATCATAAAGCAACAGTCACTAAAACCATTTGGTATTGGCTAAGAAATAGACTAATTGATCAGTGGAATGGGTTAGGTTCACAAGAAAAAATAGTCAATGATCATACAGTCATTTAGTGTTTGACAAACCCAAAGACCCCAGCTATTGGGATAAGAACTCACTCTCTGATAAAAAAATTGCTAGGAAAATTGAAAATTATTATGACAGTAACTAGGCAATGAGCCATATCTAACACCCTCTACCCAAATAAGATCAAATTGGGTTCATGATTTAGACATAAAGAGTGATGTTAAAAGCAAATTAGGAGAACAAAAGATAGTGTAGCTCTCAGATCTGTGAAGGAAGGAATTTGTGGCCAAAGAAGAATTGGATTACATTACTGAATACAAAATGGATAATTTTGATTATATTAAGTTAAAAAGTTTTTGTATAAACAAAAACATACATACAAAATTAGAAGGGAAGCAATAAATGGAAATTTTTTTTACATTTAAGCATTTCAATAAAGACCTCATTTCTAAAATTTATAGAAAATTGACTCAAATTTATAAGAATTCAAGCTATTCTCCAATTGATAATCAAAGAATATGAACAGACAATTTTTAGATAAGAAATTAAAACCATTTCTAGTCATGTGAAAAGGTACTCTAAATCACTGTTGATCAGAGAAATGCAAATTAAGACAACTCTGAGGACTAATACACACCTGTCAGATTGGCTAAGATAATAGGAAAAGATAATGATGAGTGTTGCAGGGGATGTGGGGAAATTGGGACATCAATACATTGTTGGTAGACCTGTGAACTGATTCACCCATTCTGGAGAGCAATTTGGAGCTCTGCCCAAAGGGCTATCAAACTGCATACCCTTTGATCCAGCTGCATTTTGACTAGGCTTATATCCCAAAAAGACATAAAGGAGGGAAAGGGACCCACATGTACAGATATTTGTAACAGCCCTGTTTGTAGTTGTCAAGAAACTAGAAACTGAATGGATGCCGATCACTTGGAGAATGACTGAATAAGTTATGGTATATGAATGTTATAGAATATTATTGTTATATAAAAAAATGATAAGCACAATGATTTTAGAGAGGCCTAGCAAGATTTACATGAACTGATGCTAGACAAAATGAGCAAAACCAGGAGACCATTATACATGGCAACAATAAGACTATATGAGGATAAATTCTGATGGCTCTCCTCAACAATGAGATGATTCAGGCCAGTTTCAATGATCTTGTGAAGAAAGCCATCTGTACCCACAGAGAGAACTGTGGGAACTGGGTATGTATCATAACATAGTATTTTCACTTTTTTGTTGTTGTTTGCTTGCATTTTGTTTTCTTTCTCATTTTTTTCCTATTTGATCTGATTTTTCTTGTGCATCATATTTGTGGAACTATGTATAGAAGAATTGCACATGTTTAATATATTGGATTGCTTGACATCTAGGAGAGGGTGTAGAGGAAAGGGAGCAAAAAAAAATTTAGAATACAAGGTTTTGTAAGGGTGAATGTTGAAAATATATATATGTATATATATATATATATATATATATATATATATATATATATATATATATATACTGAGAATAAAAAGCTTTAATTTTTAAAAAAATGATACTAAGCCACTCTCAGCTGAAGGGAAAAGAAAAAAATACTGTCATTTCAAATTATAGATTGTCAAATATAAAATACAGATAGAGTCTTCAGACCATACTTTTATGAGCTTGCCTTGGGATCTAGTCTAATCTATATTATTAAAAAAAGATAGATTGTTAAGAGTTAGGAAAACAGAATCAATGAGAGCTAGCAAATAGGTCATGCCATTTGAACACTCATTTCTTTTCTGACAGAAGTACTAATCTGATGGTTAGAGAAATGCCACAGACTGAGTATATCTGGATTTAATCAAAGTATTTGACAAAATCTCTTGTGCTGTTCTTATGGAGAATTTGAAGAAATACTGACTAAATGATAGTGCCCTGAGTAAATTTGGCTATCTAGCCAAAACCACATAAAATACCAAATAAAATCTGCCAAGATATTAGCTGGGCAGCTAGGTGAGACAGTAGTGGATAGAGCTCCAGGATCTTTAATTAGGAAAATCTGAGTTAAAAATCTGACCTCAGACACTTACTAGCTTTGTGATCCTGGGCAAAATAATTTCTCCCTTGCCTAATTTCTTTAACTGTAGGATGGAGATAATAATAGCACCAATCTCACAGAGCTATTGTAATGATCAAATAAGATATTTGTAAAATATTTATTAAGCTCAGAATTTGGCACATTACAAGCACTAAATAAATGCTTTATTCCATGCTTCTTCCTCTCGATCAACCAAATGTCTGTACTAAGTCTGGAACCAATATAGTGTATCCCTGGAAGTAAGAAGACATTAGATTACTTAAGAAAAGTCAAAATGACCTAAGTCAAAAATAGTGCTGGTCAAAATTTCCATACCATGCATTCATATGCCTGTATCAGATCTATGAGTGGCCACTGCATTTCCAGTTCATGCAAAATAAGAAGATACTATCTCCAAAAATAAAATTTCACACAGTCCTTAACACTTGCATATATTTATCAAAGACCATATGTAATCATATACTAGACTATATGATACACATCACAAATGCTGGGAGAGGAAATTTCAAGTATAGAGAAAAGTGAGGAAAAACAATTTGCCTATGTATTAGAGCCTAAAACACTCTGAAAATTGATTACCAAAGAAAAATTGCCCTTTTGCTCCCCACTCTCAATGTGACTGGTTGGAAATTGTCACTTTATCATAAGCATCTGAATAAACTAATGCCAGTATCCCAAGTGGGCCAGTTTTTAGCATCTTTTGCTAACATAGGTCAATTTGTATGTTTTCAAACACCACATGGATTTTAAAGAAAAATAAGTCCCAAACCTCACATATCATGTTTAGCCAGGACAAATGTTTGAAGGATGAGGCAATTTTAGTCATTGCTCTGTTTTATTTCACTGGTTCAATTGTGTGTCCTTTTTGAAAATGCAATCCAACATCACAAGATCCAGAAACACATTCTAAGGTCAAAACATTTGAGAATCAAAAGTGAAAGTTGGTGAATGACATGCCAAATTGAAATCCCAAAGGGAAGTATTCATTCTGCCAATCCAAGTACTTGTATACTTTCAAGTCAACAGGTGTTTATATAGCAGCCAAAAAAAAAAAAAAGTATGACATGCAACAACTCTCTTACTTTTTAAAGAAAGTTTATGATAATGACGACTAATATACCATTTAAGATTTGCAAAGTGGCTTACAAACATTATCTCATTTGATCTTGACAATGACCCTATGAAGTAAATGCTCTTATTAACCTCACTTTAAAGATGAGATAATTGAGAGTCATAGAGAATAGCTGACTTGCCCAAGAGAATATCCAAGGAGGAATTTGATCCTAGTTCATCTTTTCACAAAATCCAATATGCTATTGATTATGTCACATTGACTTGAAGTAAAATCAAGGAGAAAGTAATCAGAAATGAAACTACTTAGGACATTGGTGTGGAACTACATGCAGTTAAAATATAGTATGTCATGTTCATGGAATGGAAATATTGGGGCAAGAGAAAGAAAAGGAAGAAAGAGAAAGAAAGAAAATAGTATTGGGTGTGATGTGTTCATAATTAAAATCATCTGCCTTCAGAATTGCCAACCTGAGGTCACTGATTAGCACCACCTTCCCTGAAGAGAAGACTCCAGATTCTCTCAGATAAAGTATTACTCCTACAGAGTCAGTGAGGAAATGTCTATCAAAGCCATCTGTAAAATGGATGAAATGAAATATATTTTTAAAGCACAGTGACTAGTAAATAAATATTAAGCACTTAACAAATTTCTTGTTCTTCTCCTTTCCTTAAAATGGTACATACATGACTATTTAAATAAGATTAAAAAACAAAAACAAAAACAAGCCTCCACTGGTTTGACTGTTTCAATGTTTAGAAATGATATAGGCACCAGAGCAGAATGGAGTAGTAGAAAAAAGACTTTAAAGCCAGGAAGAGGTTAGTTCAAATTCTGACTCTGACTATTGGCTCTATCACTTATTCTCCCAGTGCTCTGGGCAATTCTCTAAGAGTCTAGAGAAAGTGACATCCTGAATGAATCGTCTTAGGTAGGAGTTTCTTATATCAATAAAATCACAAGTCTATTCCCTAGCACTATAGGAACTGAAAATTAGATTGATTATATTTTTTTAATTAAATTTTATATTTTAATCATCATACATTAACTATCACTCTCCCACCCTCCTCTTCCACAACTTTGTACAACTGAAATGAACATGGAATTGGGGGGAAAGTGGATACATACAGTCCACCTATGTATGGGGCCAAGAGCAAAGCTTTTAACAGTGGTAGGTTTACCCTTTTCTTGGCCACAGAAAAGAAATTAAAAGCTTAAAAGGAAAAAAAAATGTCCTCTGTGTCTGTATAATAGGGGCAGTTCCCAGTTCTGAAAGGAGAATTTGAATTCAGTGAAAATAAGGCACTCATTTTGTTTCTCACAGATTGACCAAGAAGAAATAGAATTCTGGGTAGGACAATATGAGCCATGGCCACATACATAGTCCAACCACTGCACCAATCCTGCTAGCTGTAGCTGCATTGGCATGCCTAAGAACAAAGTCAAATGTCAAGGTCCAAGCCACTAGGAACATCTCCAAGGCAGACATTTTCAAATCTTTCACACTTCCCAAGCTGAATATGAAAATACAATACTGCATGAAGTCCAAACTGTAGCAAACAACCAATTCTGTAAGGCAACAAGATACACTCCTTCCCCTATCAGTCAGAATCAGCAAACATCTTTAAGTACATGCTTTTAAATAAAAAGAATCTCTAGTAAGTAAAACAGAATCATCTTATAGGCATCATTGCATTATGCATAAGCATAATAATAGGAAAAAGTGATTTTCCCTTTACCACTCAACATAAACTTATATTAAGTATTCTGGGGAGAGTTCATGAGAAAAATTTTCCTCTTGACAATAGTCAAGCTGTAAGTTCAGGACTTGATGAGGAATGAATGGAAGGGTAATACACACTCTTGTGGACACCAGGGTACTATTTAATTTGTGCCTATACAGAAACAAAAAGATCCCACAAATTCCATCAAATTAGATAAAGGATAGTTCAGTTAAATGGAACTCATACATTTACTTAGCTGAATTGCTCTGTCCCTTCAATTGAAAGATATAGCCTGAGTGCAGTAGAAAACATCTGCCATTATAACCATGAGCCAACTTCTGGAATAACCAGCATTTCTGTTGTCACTGGGCCTATTCCTGTTGTATAGCCATTAAAAAAAATGTAAGTGATATTCAATCTCCTTTGCATTTTTTAAACTATTCTTCCTTTACCAAGAGCTAGTAGTATATTAGACACCATGTTGAAGAGAGAGGAGGTTTGGTCTCTGCCCAGTGGGCTTAGCACCTGACTAATAGATATATGTTACGCCACTGACTCACCACATGTGCATGTGTGAGAGTGAATTTAGCTCTGGTAAGCAGTGCAATATGACAAATACTGTAATAGTTATGCCTGGTGTTTATGTCTTTGGAAGATTTGTGATTTTTCTAAAGAGTCTTGGCTGCTACAAAACTTTCTCTTGTTTGGAAGGGAGTGTTATGGAAGGAGGATTGGGAGAAAAGGAGACATGTCAATTGAGTAACGAAGAACAGTTGATTTTCTCATTGAGAGTAAGGTGAGATTATACCTTTTGCCTTGTATTTGAAAGGTTATGCCTGCTCCTTAACATAACCTTAAATAGGAATCATCCCCTTTTGGCTTTAACAGCCTACATCCCAATTCACTACAGAACAGCCCAAACCACCCACCATACAGCATAAACAGACATAACAGAAACAGCAGGTTTTCATTCATGGCTTTCATTAGAGGAAAGTGAAAAATAATTTCACTAGTTAAAAGAAACAAACATGTGGGTTTCAACAGAGCCTATCTGCCATGTGTATTTTAAGTGATTAAATAGGAATTTCTTTACTGGTTTTCAATTTATGTTGGTTGGGATACAGGAATTTCTTTCCATGGGATAATGGATCTAGAGCTGGAATACAAATTAGAAATCATCTAATTTTATTTCTTAATTCTATAGATGAGGAAGCTAAAGATCAGTATTTTTAAAAGAAATTCTTCTATACATGACTTTTATAATGGAAGACAGCTTAGTATTTTTATTTATGAATGTATGATTCCAAATAACTCATCTATCTTCACAACTTTTCATCATTTCAATTTCTTTCAATTCAATAAACATTTTTAACCAACTGGTTTTCCTTGATTTACTTTCTTGCTTGCATTGATATAGGAATCTTAAAAATAACTGATACCCAAGAAGACAATTAGGAAAAGTATATTTCATGTGGTATCATTTTGTCAGCAATATGTATTGGATATTTATTATATGTTCAACACTATACTTGCTATAGTAATTGAAGATTTAGAGTCAGAAGAGACCTAAGGCCTTGTAATTTAACTCCCTCATTTTACAGATTCAGGAGAGTGAGTCACAGACAAATTAAGTGACTTATTCAAGGTAAGATATTAAATAGCAGAGCTATAGAATTTCCAATCAACGTTTTCTGGATTTAGAATTTTCATTCCTTCTACCATACCACCAATCTCTCTTAAAAGATGGGGGGGGGGGAAGAGACATAGTTTTTATCCTTAAACAATTTATAATGATGTGGAAGAAATGATACTTTTACAAGTAAAAATAACTTAGGAATCTGAAAAATCAACATTCAAGTGCATGGAGTATACACATGCAGGATTCAGAAACCCTTATTTTGTTATATTTTGAATAAGTCATGGAATCCCTACGGGGAGGAAGTAATTGGTCAAATAGATCATGTAGGCTATCTGGCTTCTGAAAAACTTATTTTCCTTATTTCTTTCCCAAGGTATCTGAAATTCAGTTTAATTCAACTCAACATTTGGATAATGAATTATCTAAGAGTTCTCATGAACAGCTAGATTGTTAAGTTCCTCAAAGGTAGAAATTGGTATGTTTTTGTTTGTTTGCTTGTTTGCTTTGGTAAAGCCAGTATCTAACACATAGAAAGTACTTAATCAATGCTTATAAGTTGATTCATTGATTAACTGATGAAATCTATCTACCTCTTTGTCTTAAAAATAATTTTGACTCTCATGTCACTCCATTTAGAAAGACTGGGTGGGTAGGAAGAGAAGACAGAATCTTCAGATTCTGTTCATTGTGCCTCCTTCCTGCTTGTTCTTTATTGAGACATTTTGTTTTGAAATAGTGGGCACAGTCAACAAAATTTATGTAGTCCTTCCTCCCAACAAATTTCATTACCTGAAAACACTTTAATAAAATTAACTTAAAGAGCTATGATGGTAGGCAAAATAAATAAATAAATAAAAATAAAAACAAAAACAAAAAAAGTATCAGTTTCAGTTTTAGTTAGCTAAAAAAAAGAAATGTATACTTTAACTTTAATAATTTAATACTGTCATTGTTCACTGAATTTGACCTGAAATGTGTGTTGCTTGATATCCTTATTTATATGATTATAGTCTCCCCCTCTTTGGTTTTGCTTTATTTATTCTGCATCTGCATTCCCATGTTTCCCCAAATTCTTCATTTTTGACTTTCCTGACAGAGAAATAATGTTCCATTACACTCATATATAGCAATTTATTTGGTCATTCCTAAATTGTTGGGCACACAGTTAATTTCCAGATTTTTGCTATTATAAATAGTAACACTATGAATATTTTTGCAAATCTTGGACTTTTTTGCTGCTAATAACACCTCCTTAGGGTGTAAACTGAGTAGTGAGTCAAAGGGCATAAACTTAGCAACTTTTCTAACATAATTCCAAATTGCTTAACAGAATGGTTGGAATAATTCACACCTACATCAGCTGTGAATTAGTATGCTTACTCCCCCTTCCCCACTGTCCTTCTGACATTGAATATTTTCCATCTCTTACCATCTTTGCAAATTTCAAAAAAAAATTAAAAATATATATATATATATATATATGGGAAATGGAAATGATAAGATTTAACAATAAACTGGATGTGTGAAGAGTGAGGTGTTGGAGACAACAAGTTTGTTAACCTGGGTGACTGGAAAAATGGTGATACACTTGACAGGAACAGGAAAGTTCAAGAGACATGAATTTAGGAAGCAAAGAGGATAAGTTAAGTTTTGAACACAATAAATATGAGATGTCTCTGTCATATCCAGTTCAAAATGCCCATTAAATAATTATTTCTAAGGGACTAGAATTCAGGAGGGAGACTAGGGCATATATTGATCAGGAATGGATATGTCCAGCCTTAGATTCTATTGCATTAACCTTCATGACTCAAATCTCTTCCTAATCTCCAAAGGAAGAAACTCCAAGAAATTCCAAACTCCAAGGAATTCCCAGAACATTTTTTCTGAAGATCTGACCATGTTACTTCCTTTCTCCATAAACTTTACCCAATGGAGGAGAGAAAAAGATGGCAGAAAGAAGCCAAGATGCTGCCTGGGCTCTACCTATTTTCTCTCAAAAACAATGTCAAACAGCTAGTAAGGAGATTATAGGAATCTGTTTGCTATCAGTGAGGCAGGACTCTGTTGCTTTGCCCATACTCAGATTCAGTAGGCAGCCCTGGTTTAGAGTCCCAAGGTAAGGAGATGCACTAGTATGCCAGAACTTACAGCCACAATGGAGCTTCTTCACAGTGCCAAAGCACAGGTCAGGAAAGTAGAAAGCACAGTTCACTTTCTATCACATAACCTCAGAGAAACTGAAAACTTACAGGTCCCTAAAAGTACTTTTGAAAACAGTACTACAAACCCCAGAAACTTGGGACATTGAAATCTCCACCCTGGAAATAGAGCCCTACTTTAACAAAAAGTTAAAAGCTAAGTAATAGACTGGAGAAAGGAGCAAACAACAGAAAAAGATTATCACCACAGAAAGTTGTAATGATGACAGGAAAGATCAAAATACATGCTCAAAACAAAGTCAACACTTTTATATCCATAACCTCCAAGAAAAATAAAAATTGGTCTCAGGCCATGGAAGAAATCAGAAGGGATTTTGAAAATTAAGTAAGAAAGGTAGAGAAAAAATTGGGAAGAGAAATGAGAGTGATACAAAAGAAAATACAAAAATTTAATGAGGAGAAGAATGCCTTAAAAAGCAAAATTGGCCAAATGGGAAAGGAGGTATGAAAGTTCTTTGAGGAAAACAGTTGCTTAAAAATCAGAATTAAGCAAATGGAAGTTAATGTCTTTATGAGAAATCAAGAAACAATAAAACAAAACCCAAAGAATGAAAAAAAATAGAAAACAATGTGAAATATCTCACTGGAAAAACAACTGACATGGAAAACAGTTACAGGAGAAATACTTTTAAAATTATTGGACTGACAACCATGATTTAAAAAAAAAGCTAGATATCATCTTTCAAGGAAAAACTATCCTGATAATCCAGAACCAGAAGGTAAAATATAGATGGAAAGAATATATCAATTATCTCCTGAAAATGATACCAAGGTGAAAACTCCTAGAAATAGTATAGCCACATCCCAAAGCATCCAGATCAAGGAGAAAATAACTAGATAGATGGTAGAAAATGAGGGACACCCATCAATTAGGGAATGGCTTAACAAATTCTGGTATGTGATTGTGATGTAATACTATTGTGTTAAAAGAAATGATTATCAGGATGCTCTCATAAAATCCTGGAAAGACATACAGGAGCTGATGCAAAGAGAAATGAACTGTATACAAAGTAACAGTAATATTATAAAATGATCAATTATGATTAGCTTTGTTATTCTTATCAATACAATAGTTTAAGACAATGCTGAAGGACTTACGATGAAAAATTTTATATGTACCAAGAGAAAGAATGAATGATGTCTGAATACAGATTGAAGCATATTTTTAAACTTAACTTTATCTTTATTTTTTTTGAGGGGAGGAGGATTTAGGTTTTCTTTCACATTAATGGAAATGTTTTATATAACTTCACATGTCCCCTCTAATTGCAGGGGAGGGAAAGATAAGAAGGAGGAAAATCTGGATCTCAATGTTTTAAAAACAAATTTAGAAATGGGCCAAGTGGAAGCTAAAGACTCTATTAGATATCAAGAATCAATCAAGCAAAATAAAAATAATGAAAAATGATCTGGGACAGCATCTTTCAAAAAATTATTAAGTAAAACTATACTTTACCAGAGGATAAAATAGTTATTGAAAGAACCTATCAATCACCTTCTGAAAGAGATTCCAAAATGAAAAGTCTAAGTAATATTATAGCCAAATTCCAGAATTATCAGATTAAGGGGGGAAATACCATAAGAAGCAGAAATAAATAATTCAAATATAAAGGAGTCACAATCAGGATTACACAGGACTTAACAGCTTCTATATTAAAGGAGAAGATATTGAATATGATCATCTAAAAGGCAAAGGAGCTTAAATTACTACAAAATTAAGCATAATTTTTAGGGGAAAGAGACTATTCGTTGAAATAGGGAACTTTCCTGATGAAAAGATCAGTGCTGAAAAGAAAATCTGATCTTCAAATATGATACTCAAGAGAAACATAAAAACGGAAATAGGAAAGGCAAAAAAATATTCAATAAGGTTAAACTGTTAACATCCCTAGAGGAGAGGATGATACTTGTAACCCTCGAAAACTGTATCTCTATTAGGATAGTTAGAAAGGGTATGCATAAATAAAGGGTGTGAATATAATTTGACTTTGATATGATGATATAAAAATATAAAAAAGTAAAGGGAAAAGGACTGTATAGGAGAAAAGAAAAGAGGGAGGCAGAATGATGTGACAAATCACATGAAGACTCACAAAAATATATTACAGTAGAAAGAAATAAAGGAAAGGTTGAGCATTGTTTGAAATTTATTGTATTCATTTCAAAGAGGAAATAACATATACATTCAGTCTTACTCAAAAGGGAAGCAGGAGAGAAAAGGGGAAAGTAAAATAGAAAAGGTACCAATAGAAGACAGTTTGAGGGAGATTGTGCTCAGTGGCAAATCACTGGGGAGAAAGACACAGTGAAAGAAGAAAGAAGAGTATAAATAGAGGGTGGGGGAATAGGTTGGAGAGAAATATAGTTAATAATCATAAATGTTATAAATGGCATGTACTAGCCCATAAAACAGAAGTGGATAGCAAAGTTGATTAAAAACCATAATCCTACATTTTGTTGTTAAATAAACAGTTGGGAAAAAAACCTTCTAATCATTTGCTATTCCTTTAGGATCAAATAGACATTACTTTTTATGGTACTTAACACCCTTCACAATTTGGCCCAAAGAGACCTGTCCAATATTCTCATTCAGTCACTATGGAAAAACCTGGTCATTTTTTTTTTGTTTGTTTGTCTTGTGCTTTCCGAGCTCCATTATTTTGCACTGAATATCCTCTTTGACTGGAATGAATTCCTTCCTTTTAAAATTCCAAATATCCTTCAAGCCTCAAATTAAGTGCTATTGTCTATATGAGTCTTTTTCTAGTCAACTTCTAGTGCTCTTTCCACAAAATTTCCTTGGATCTATTTTGTTTATATCACTATATGCTCATCCACATCCACAGGTTGAAATAAATTCTCTGAGATTGGCAATTGTTTCATTTTTTTCTTTGTATCTCTAGAAGTTAGAATAATGCCTGACACAAAGTTTCTTTGATTGACTGACTTCTCTTTTTTATTGTTTTATACTCATTTTCACATTAGCACTATGTGTGTCTTAGAAAGACAACTCCAACACATTTAATATATTTTTGTGTTATTTTAAATGCTATTTGTATTGCTAACCTATTAGTGAATTTTTGCTAGTCATAGACAGAAATTCTATTAGTGTTGATATTATTTTATGTTCCAACAATTTTTCTGAAGCTATTATTTTAATTTTTGCTATTTTCTGTGATTTTATAATTAAATCATGCTATCATCCACAAATGGAGATGATATTACTTTCTCTTTGCCAATACCCATCCCTATACTTTTTTTTTTGTCTTATGACTATAGTTAACATTTGTAGTACCATTCTAGAGAAAATATTATGTAGAACAGTGAGCATCCTTGCTCTACCACTAATATTATGTGGCAATTTAAAGAAAGATATCAATATACTCCTTCGTCCAAAAAGTCAACCAGTGAGGCCACTGCAAGTTTAGATGAACATACCAGAAACCTATAGCATTTGGCCAACTTCAGGATAATAGAAATATGTGGAGATCAAACCTATAACAGCAATTTATCTAGTTACAATCCAATTTAAATGGAAGCCTGTAGGAATACCCTGAGTGTTGATATCAATAAGTAGAAGAAAGCCTAAAACTGCATGTTAGCCAGGGATGCCTCAAGGGATTCAGAATACCAGAAAATAACCTGAAAACCAGGCTGCCTCAGAAGAACTAGATAAGAGCAAATCCCTGATATGATAAATGAAGCCATTCCGTATTCTTAGCTCAAACACACCATAGAGAAAAAAATAGTGGTAATGCATCCAGAAAATCAAAGTCAGGATCAAACAGGGTCGGCTTGGATAATTCAATGCTGCAAGATAAGACAGAGCTCAGTTGTGGTGCAAAGTATTAAATCAGGAAATGAGAATATAGATATAAATAAACAAGAAGATTCAACATATTATGAAACAAACGTGATAGGTCAAGTGATATGAATGCATTAAAAAACAAAAGTCCAAAACAATAATTATAAGCAGAACCTCAGAGAAGATAATGACTTGATGAGGAGTACAATAGTACATGAAAGAAATGAAAGAAGATATTTTAATTAATTTTATAATTATAAAAATTTTTGACAGTACATATGCATGAGTAATTTTTTAATAACATTATCCCTTATATTCAATTTTTCCAAATTATCCCCTCCCTCCCTCCACTCCCTCCCCCCGATGACAGGTAATCCCATACATTTTACATGTGTTACAATATAACCTAGATACAATATATGTGTGTAAATACCATTTTCTTGTTGCCCATTAATTATTAGCTTCCGAAGGTATAAGTAACCTGGGTAGATAGACAGTAGTGCTAACAATTTACATTCACTTCCCAGTGTTCCTTATCTGGGTATAGTTGTTTCTGTCCATCACTGATCAACTGGAAGTGAGTTAGATCTTCTTTATGTTGAAGATATACACTTCCATCAGAATATATCTTCATACAGTATTATTGTTGAAGTGTATAGTGTTCTTCAGGTTCTGCTCATTTCACTCAGCATCAGTTCATGTAAGTCTCTCCAAATCTCTCTGTATTCATCCTGCTGGTCATTTCTTACAGAGCAATAATATTCCATAACATTCATATACCATAATTTACCCAATCATTCTCCAATTGATGGACATCCATTCATTTTCCAGTTTCTAACCACTACAAAAAGAGCTGCCACAAACATTTTGGCATATACAGGCCCCTTTCCCTTCTTTAGTATTTCATTGGGATATAAGCCCATTAGTAGCACTGCTGGATCAAAGGGTATGCACAGTTTGATAACTTTTTGGGCATAGTTCCAAATTGCTCTCCAGAATGGCCAGATTCTTTCACAATTCCATCAACAATGAATTAGTGTCCCAGTTTTCCCACATCCCCTCCAACATTCATCCTTGTCTTTTCCTGTATCTTAGCCAATCTGACAAGTGTGTAGTGGTATCTCAGAGTTGTCTTAATTTGCATTTCTCTGATCAGTAGTGATTTGGAACACCCTTTCATATGAGTGGATATAGTTTCAATTTCATCATCTGAGAATTTTCTATTCATATCCTTTGACCAATTATCAATTGGAGAATGGTTTGATTTCTTATAAATTAGGATCAATTCTCTATATATTTTGGAAATGAGGCCTTTATCAGAACCTTTAACTGTAAAAATATTTTTCCCAATTTGTTACTTGCCTTCTAATCTTGTTTGCATTAGTTTTGTTATTCAGAAGATTTTTAGTTTGATGTAATCAAAATCTTCTATTTTGTGATCAATAATGATGTCTAGTTCTCCTCTGATCATAAATTCCTTCCTCCTCCACAGGTCTGAGAGGTAGACTAGTCTCTGTTCCTCTAATCTATTTATTATCTCATTCTTTATGCCTAAGTTATGGACCCATTTTGATCTTATCTTGGTATATGGTGTTAAGTGTGGATCCATATCTAATTTCTGCCATACTAATTTCCAGTTTTCCCAAGAGTTTTTTTCAAATAATGAATTTTTATCCCAAATGTTGGTATCTTTGGGTTTGTCAAACACTAGATTGATATAGATGTACACTTTTTTTTCCTTTGTACCTAATCTGTTCCACTGATCGACTGGTCTATTTCTTAGCCAATACCAAATGTTTTTTGATGACTGCTGCTATATAATATAGCTTTAGATCAGGTACACCTAGACCACCTTCATCTGACTGTTTTTTCATTAGTTCCCTTGAAATTCTTGACCTTTTATTCTTCCATATGAATTTTGTTGTTATTTTTTCTAGTTCATTAAAATAGTTCCTTGGGAGTCTGATTGGTATAGCACAAAATAAATAGATTAGTTTGGGGAGTATTGTCATCTTTATTATATTCGCTCGGCCTGTCCAAGAGCACTGAATGTCTTTCCAATTATTTAAATCTGACTTTATTTTTGTGGCAAGTGTTTTGTAATTTTGCTCATATAATTCCTGACTTTTCTTTGGTAGATGGATTCCCAAATATTTTATACTCTCAACATTTGTTTGGAATGGAATTTCTCTTTGTATCTCTTGCTGTTGCATTTTGTTGGTGATGTATAAAAATGCTGAGGATTTATGTGGATATATTTTGTATCCAGCAACTTTGCTAAAGTTGTGAATTATTTCTAATAACTTTTTATTAGAATCTCTGGGCTTTTCTAAGTATACCATCATATCATCTGCAAAGAGTGACAGTTTGATTTCCTCATTTCCTACTCTAATTCCTTGAATCTCTTTCTTGACTCTTATTGCCGAGGCTAGCATTTCTAATAAAATATTGAATAGTCATGGTGATAGAGGGCAACCTTGTTTCATTCCTGATCTTACTGGGAAAGGTTCCAGTTTATCTCCATTACGTATTACATTACTTACTGACGGTCGTAAATATATGCTCCTGATTATTCTAAGGAATAGTCCATTTATTCCTATGCTCTCAAGTGTTTTTAGTAGGAATGGATGTTGGATTTTATCAAATGCTTTTTCTGCATCTATTGAGATGATCATATGGTTTTTATTAATTTGATTATTAATATGGTCAATTATACTAATAGTTTTCCTAATATTAAACCAGGTATAAATCCTACTTGATCATAGTGTCCTGGGGATCATCCTGGGGATGATTTTCTGAAGTCTTTTTGCTAATATTTAGCACCAATATTCATATAGGAAATTGGTCTATAGTTTTCTTTCTCAGTTATCGATCTGCCTGGTTTAGATATCAGTAGCATGTCTGTGTCATAAAAGGAGTTTGGTAGGACTCCTTCATCCCCTATTTTTTCAAATAGTTTATATAACATTGGGGCTAATTGTTCTTTAAATGTTTGGTAGAATTCACATGTAAATCCATCTGGTCCTGGGGATTTTTTTCCTGGGGAGTTGATTAATAGCTTGTTCTATTTCTTTTTCTGAAATGGGACTATTTAAGCAATTTGTCTCCTCCTCTGTTAATCTAGGAAGCCTATATTTTTGGAAAAAGTCATCCATTTCACTTAAGTTATCAAATTTATTGGCATAAATATCTATTTTATTGCCTTTTTCATAAAACCAACTTTTGGTTTTATTTATTAATTCAATAGTTTTTTTTACTTTCAATATTATTGATTTCTCCTTTTAATTTTTGTATTTCAAGTTTGATTTTTGGTTGGGGGTTTTTAATTTGGCCTTTTTCTAGCTTTTTAAGTTGCAGGCCCAATTCGTTAATCTTCTCTTTCCCTATTTTGTTCAAATAAGCCTCTAAAGATATCAAATTTCCCCTTATTACCGCTTTAGCTGCATCCCACAGATTTTGGTATGATGTCTCATCATTGTCATTGTCTTGGGTGAAATTATTAATTGTTTCTATAATTTGCTGTTTCACCCAGTCATTCTTTAAAATTATATTATTCAGTTTCCAATTACTTTTTGGTCCATTTACCCCTAAGTTCTTATTGAATGTAATTTCTAATTGCATTGTGATCTGAGAAGAAGGCATTTATTATTTCTGCCTGCCTGCATTTAATTTTGAGATCTTTATGTCCTAATATAGGGTCAATTTTTGTACAGGTTCCATGAACTGCTGAGAAGAAAGTATATTCCTTTCTATCGCCATTCAGTTTTCTCCAAAGGTCTATCATACCTAGTTTTTCTAATGTTCTATTTACTTTTTAAATTTCTTTCTTATTTGTTTTGTGGTTTGATTTGTCTAAATCTGAGAGTGCAAGGTTGAGATCTCCCACTATTATAGTTTTACTGTCTATTTCTTCTTGCAATTCTCTTAACTTTTCCTTTAGAAAGTTAGATGCTATACCACTTGGTGCATATATGTTTAGTATTGATATGTCTTCATTGTTTATGCTACCTTTTAGCAGGATATAGTTTCCTTCCTTATCTCTTTTAATTAGATCAATTTCTGCTTTTGCTTGATCTCAGATAAGGATGGCTACCCCTGCTTTTTTTACTTTATCTGAAGCATAATAGATTCTGCTCCAACCTTTTACCTTTACTCTGTATGTATCTCCCTGCTACATATTGTAGGGTTCTGATTTTTGATCCAGTCTGGTATCCATCTCTGTTTGATGGGAGCATTCATCCCATTCACATTTACAGTTAAAATTACTAATTCTGTATTTCCTGCCATCATATTATCCGCAGATTATGTTTTTTCCCTTGATCCCCCTGAACCTCTTCCCCAGTATTTAATTTATAGACCCCTAAGTTCTTATTGAATGTAGTTTTTATTGCATTGTGATCTGAGAAGGCATTTATTATTTCTGCCTGCCTGCATTTAATTTTGAGATCTTTATGTCCTAATATAGGGTCAATTTTTGTACAGGTTCCATGAACTGCTGAGAAGAAAGTATATTCCTTTCTATCACCATTCAGTTTTCTCCAAAAGTCTATCATACCTAGTTTTTCTAATGTTCTATTTACCTCTTTAATTTCTTTCTTATTTTTTGTGATTTGATTTATCTAATTCTGAGAGTGCAAGGTTGAGATCTCCCACTATTATAGTTTTGCTGTCTATTTCTTCTTGCAACTCTCTTAACTTTTCCTTTAGGAAGTTAGATGCTATACCACTTGGTACATATATGTTTAGTATTGATATGTCTTCATTGTTTATGCTACCTTTTAGCAGGATATAGTTTCCTTCCTTATCTCTTTTAATTAGATCAAGTTCTGCTTTTGCTTGATCTGAGATAAGGATGGCTACCCCTGCTTTTTTTACTTTACCTGAAGCATAATAGATTCTACTCCAATCTTTTACCTTTACTCTGTATGTATCTCCCTGCTTTACGTGTGTTTCCTATAAACAACATATTGTAGGGTTCTGACTTTTGATCCAGTCTGCTGTCTCCATTTAATGGGAGAGTTCATCCCATTCACCTTTACAGTTAAAATTACTAATTCTGTATTTCCTGCCATCATATTAACCCCTGATTATGCTTTTTCCCCTTGTCCCCCCTGAATCCCTTCCCCAGTATTTAATTTATAGACCCTACTTGTGATGCACAGCCCTCCCTTTTTAGTATCCTTCCCCCCCTCCTTTTAAGTCCCTTGCCCTTTCTTATACCTTCCCTTATTCCCCTTTTCCTTTTCTCTTTCCTCTCCCCCCTTTTAATGAGGTGAGAGAGAATTCTCTGAAAAACAAATATGTCAATTATTTACTCTTTGAGCCTACTCTGATGAGAGTAAGATTCACACAATGTTTCTCCCCCTCTCTAAATTCCCTCAGATATGGTAAGATTTTCTATGCCTCTTCCTGAGATGTAGTTTTCCTCTTTTTATCTCTCCTTTCCCTTTTTCTGATACTATCCCCTTCTCTTTACTACCTCCCTTTTAAAAAATATTATATCAATAAAATCAAATTATCCATGTGGACTTTCTGTATATCCACAACAGAGATACAGTTCTCAAGAGTTCTTTTTACCTTTTTCTGCTTCTCTTCAGTCTTGTGGATATCGATCAAATTTTTTGTTTAAGTCTGGTTTTTTTCTTAGAAACACATGGAATTCCTTTGTTTCATTAAATGACCACTTCTTCCATGGAAGAAAATGCTAAACTTAGCTGGGTAGTTTATTCTTGGTTGCAATTCTTGTTCTTTTGCCTTTCGGAATATCAGGTTCCAGGTCCTTCGATCCTTTAATGTGGAGGCAGCCAGATTTTCTATGACCCTTATTGTGGCACCTTGATGTTTGAGTTGTTTTTTCCTAGCTGCTTGCTTCCTTAGTTTGGTAGTTCTGCAGCTTAGCCACAATGTTCCATGGAGTTTTTTTTTTTTTTAGGGTTTTTTTCAAAAGGTGTTCAATTAATTCTTTCAATGCCTATTTTCTCTTCTGTTTCTATTATCTCTGGACAGTTCTCTTTGATGATTTCCTGTAAAATAGAATCTAGGCTCTTTTTTTGATCATAGTTTTCGGTAAGTCCAATGATCCTCAGATTATCTCTCCTAGATCTATTTTTCCAGGTCTATAGATTTTCCCAGTAAGTATTTGACCTTGTTCTCCAGCTTTTCATTTTTTTTTTTTTTGTTTTGTTTGACTGATTCTTGGTTTCTCAATGGATCATTCATTTCTATTTGTTCAGTCCTGATTTTTAATGATATATTTTCTTCATTCACATTTTTAGTTACTTTTGTATATGCCCAATTGAGTTTTTAAATGAATTATTTTGCTCTGTTGAATTTTTTTTCCATTTCACTAATTTTTAGTGAGTTATTTTCTTTTTCCAATTCAGAAATCCTACTTTCCTGTGATTTGTTAACCTTTTCTAATTCACAAATTTTGTTTCCCTGCAACTCCTGTGAATTCTTTATTTTTTCCAACTCAAATTTCAGAACATTGTTATTCTCTATCATACCTTCTCTTTCCTTTCCCCATTTTTCTTCAAACTCTCTTAATGTTTTAATAGTCTCTTCTTGGAGAGAGTTATGTGATGGGGGGCAGGTATCATTCCCCTTTAGGTTGTTATCTGGAGATTGTCTGCTGTTAGCCTCCTCAGGGTTGGATACCCGCTCTTTCTCTCTATAGAAGGTGTCAATCATTCTCTTCAGCTTCTTACTCATTGTTAAAAATCTGTGTGGGGTCTGCCCTTTGGGTAGGAAATTTATTTATCAGCTTCCTCCCAGATGGGGATAGGTTGCCTCCTGTGTCTGGACTAAGAGAGAGCTCTGGGAGAGAGTTCCCCTCCCCCCAGAAGTGACTTAGAGATATTTAGCACAGCTGCATTGTGAGGAGTGCCCAGTGAAGGACCCTCACTGTGTGGCCTAGTAACTGTCCTGAGACTAGAGGCTGAACAGTAAAAGTGTCACAAACCTCAGCCAAAGCCTCCTTGGGCCCGTGGATATTAGCAGCTGATGCAAAAAGCCCCTGCACTCAAACCAGAAGTGTCTGGCCAGAAAGCACAGTTCCTCCTCCAAAGGTTCCACTATTATGGGAGTTCTGCTGTTGCTGGAGTTTCACTGCAGGGAGAATTCCACTGCCTCAGGCTGAGCCCCGCACTATGTGGATTAGAGGCTGCCCCGAGCTGTGTCCCACTCTGTTCAGGTTCTTAACTGCCCCAAGGAAAAGCCCTGGACAGCAGCAGGTGGCTGCACAGTCCTGCCAAGATCTGTTAGGTCACTTCTGGTTTGGGGTGATTATATTATCAGGCTATTGCTTTAACATGGCTTTGATTTCTCCACTGATCTGCTATTTTTAAAAGCAGAGTAGAGCTATCAGCCTATGCCAGATTCTTCTATCTCAGTGGCTTCTCTGATCCCAGAGTTCTCCCTACCCCATTTGGCACAGTGTGCTAGCCCCAATCCAACACTGTCTGTGTTGATCTTTTTTTTTTTTTTTTCCTCCCCTCGGAACCGACCTTTTCTGTTGAAATTCCAGAATCTCTTCAGCTGGTAAGTTGTGCTTCTAATCCTTGTAGTTTTTATCAGTTCAGCGTTATTTTTGAGGCTGATTTAACTAGTTGGCATTGAGGGAAGAAGGGAGTTTACAAATTCGCGTGTTTCTTTTCCACCATCTTTGCTCCACCCCCAAAAGAAGATATTTTTAATGTCATTGTAAATGAAATAAGAAGTGTGGTTCAAAGAATTGAAAGAGAATAAATGGCTTAAAGAGAAGGTGTAAAATTTTAACCATGTGGCAAAGTCCCTGAAAATTAGAATAACTAAATACAAATTAATGACACAATAGAATAATGAAATTATTTTGAAAAATTAAAACAATTTTCAAAAAAAAAATTTAACTAACACTTATTTGTACCTTCTTTGTGTCAAGCACTATGCTCAATGCTGGAGATTTTTAAAAGTCAAAAATATTAGAAAAAGAAGAAATCTGCTAGAAAATACAATTGACCTGGAAAACAGATTGTAAGATCATTTAAGAACCACTAAATTCCTTGAAAAGTATGACAAAAATAATTAAATAAAATCATGATGCCATCTTTTAAGAAATCATAAATCGAAACTGTCTGGATTTGTTAGAAATAAAGAGAAAAGTAAAAACAGAAATAAAGCAATGCTTATGTCATTGAAGAAAATTCAAAATGAAAAATTCAGGGAATGTTATTGCCAAAATCCAAAGTTTCCAAATGAAAGAAAAAACTATAACAAAGAGCCATAAAGAGTTTATTACCAAGGAACCTTAGCTAGGATCACCAAAACATATCAGCAATTACCAAGTGCTGATAGAAAGGAAAAAAAAAAGGGAAAAAAATCTTAGAAGACACCATTGCAACAGGCAAAATGTGAATGCTTACAATCAGGAATATCATACCCTGCAAAATTTAGCATAATTGTTGTTCTTCATCATTTCAATCACATCTGATTCTTTGAAATTCCATTTGAGATTTTCTTGACAAAGATACTAGTTTGCCATTATCTTCTTCAACTTATTTTACAGATGAAGAAACTGAGGCAAATTCGGTTAAATAACTTGATCAGGATTACACAGCCATTGTCTAAGGTTAGATTTAAACTCAAGTCTTCCAAAACTCTAGATCCAACAATCTATCCACTGTGCAACAAGTATAATTCTATGGAAGTTGGTGGAAGGAGGTGGGGCTTGAACCTGTAATAAAATTTTTACATATTCATGATTTTTTTTTAAAAAGACCTGAACTATACAGAAACTTTGAAATTTGAATACAGGAGCCAAGGGAAATCTTGAAAGGTAAGACTAATGTCATTTAAAGAAGCTAAATATTGATGAAGTAATTATAATATACATTATAATATGGAGAGAAAAATAACATCATAATAATAATGATTTCAATTGTTACAAAGAAAATTAAGTGAGACAAATAAGAATTGGTAGAGCTTTTATTTTGTATTTTTTTAACCAAGGGAAGATAAAAATAATAACAGATAAGAAATGAACAAGAAGGGAAAATTTATTCTGATTCATAATTGTGGTATTCAAGAAGAATACATGAAAATGGAGGGAAAGTGTAGGGAGAGTGGATATCATTTGATCTCTTCTCAATTTTTTTTGCTGGAACCTTGTCCAGATCATGTCCAGATCACCAGTCTCACAAGGTTGTCTTGGGCCCTCTTCTCTTTCTATACTACTTCATTAGTGATCTCATGAGCTACCATTTCTATATAGATGATTCTCAAATTCACCTATCCTGCCCTGACCTTTCTGAGGACTTCCAACTTTGTATCTCCAATTGCCTTTTAGATATCTTGAAGTGAGTGTCAGTAGAAAACATAAATTCTAGATGTCCAAAACTGAACTCACTATTCCCCAAATCTGTCAGTCTTCCAACCTAGATGTTATTTTGCACTCACACACACATACCCATAACTAATCTCTTGTCAGGCTTGAAACATCTCTCAAATATTCTGCCTTCTCTTCTCCCACACTGCCACCATTCTAGTATGGGCCCACATCACCTCATACCCAGACTGTTAAAATAGCTTGCTGATGAATAGGCCTATCTTATGTTTCTCCCTACTGCAATCCATATTCCATTTAACTACTAAAGTGATTTTCCTAATGCATAGGTCCATTCATGAATCCTATAAATTCTCTTTTGAGTTCAGGATCAAATACAAAATCTTCCTTTTGGTGCTCAAAGCTCTCCATAAATTACCCCCACCCCACCCACCTTTTTAGTCTCCTTATATATTATTCCATTCTTCGACATGGCCAAATGAGACTGGTCCCCTTGCTGTTTCATGAAGAAGACATCCCATCTTATGGCTATTTTCTCTTGCTCCCTTATGCCAGAAATATTCTTCCTCCTCATCTCTTATTGCCTTCCCTAAATTCCTGTAAGATCCAACTAAAATTTATTTTTCTACATCCTTCTTAATCTTAGTGCCTTTTTTCTCTTATTTATTTTCTATTTTTCTATCCAATATCTAGTTTGTTAGTATATATTTGTTTGCCTGTTGTTTCCCACATTATACTGTGAGCTCCTTAATGGCGGAGACTGTTTTTTTTTTTTTGCCTCTTTTTGTATGTGCACTGCTTAGCATAATGCTGAACATATAGTAGATGTTTAATAAATGTTTATTGATAATTGACTGTTGATTTATTTTCATCTTATTTGCCTAAAATAAAATTGAACACACTCTCATAAAGAAATAAGGCTTCCTGTAATAATCTCTTAAACTCAACAAGCAGAGATGGTAAGAAGGAAGAGGAAGTTTAGGGGGATATTAGAATCAGTGCAGGAATAGTAATAAGCAAATCAAACATCAAATCAGAAGATGAATCTTAAAAGAAATGTTAAAAAAGGAAAGAAAATGTGAGATCTGGTGATCACTACTTTAACAAGGAAAAAGAATAATAACAGTGGAGTAGAAACATACTGTTTTAATTATAAATTACTGGCACTGATCACATCCTTTCTCTTTTGCAACCATCTCTTTAATGAGGCAAGTGGACATAAAAAAGAAATTGTGGAGATAAATGCACAGGCACTGAGAAACTATTACTTCAAAATATCCAAATAAGCAAGGACTTACAGAGACACTGGAACTGGAAAGATGTTATGGGTTCCTTTATAATTTAACATTGAGTTCTTAAAGATGGCAAGTTTTTAAAGAAAAGAACAATTATAGGAAAGAATAAAGATTTACAAAATTGGTAAAATGTAGAGAAATCAATCTCCCAAAAAGCACAAAGTACTTAGATTCAATTGAAAAGTGGAAAAATAATAAAAAAATATTTTAAATATAAAATAAATTTGTGGTTTTGATGATATCCCAATAAAATTATCAAAAAGATATTTTACAAAATAATAACAAAATTCATTTTAAAGAGTAAAGGATTGATCTGAAGAGAATTATATGAACTGATACTAAGTAAAGTGAATAGAATCAAGAGAATATTGTACACTGAACCAACTAGATTATACTATGATCAATTCTGATGGATGTGGCTCTTTCTAACAGCAAGGTGAAACAGGACAGTTCCAATGGACTTGTGATGAAAAGAGCCATCTGTATGTACCCAGAGACAGGACTGTGGGAACTGAATGTGGATCACCACACAGTATTTTCACTTTTTGTGGTCGTTTGCTTGAATTTTGTTTTTCTCATTTTTTTTCTTTTTGATCTGTTTTTTCTTGTGCAGCATGATAATTGTGGAAAATATATATAGAAGAACTGCACATGTTTCACATACATTAGAACTTGTCATCTAGAGGAAGGATTAGAGGGAAGGGAGAAAAAATTTGAACACAAGGTTTTGCAAAGGTGAATGTTGAAAACTATGCATATGTTTTGAAAATAAAAAAAGGTTTATTTAAAAAGTAAAGGATCTAGAATATCAAAGGAATTAAAAGAGGTAGATATGAAGGGAGAATAATAGTTCTGAACTTCATGCTATAGAATAGTGCAGTAGTCATCACAACCATTTAGAATTGATTTTAAAATAATGGGGTTTATAATAGAACCACAATAAGGAAAGAATTGGAAACAATCGAACTCATTAACCCAGTGTTTTGTAAACCAGAAAAAAAAAAAAAAAACTTCCTTTAATTAAAAGACAATTCTTAGAAAACCTATTATAAGGGTTTAGAAAATTATCTTTTGACACATTTCACAACATATTCTAATTGTATAAGTGACTTCTAGTATTAAATATCATTATAATATGAGACATTTTCAAATGACCTTCCATATGTGTTGTTTCTCCTATTAGAATATGAGTTCCTGGAGATCAGGGATTGTCTAACTTTTCTATTTGTATTCCATAGGGCTTAGCACAGGCTTAGCTTAGTATATATTGATCAGCATGTTTCTTTCCTTCATTCTTCATTTGTTCATTCATTAATTCATACATAGACTTGAATAAATATCAAATATAAAGTTAAAATCCAGTGGGTAGCTTTATTTTGTTGACTTAAAAATATGTGCCAAAATCTTGGGAAGTTAATTTCAAATATTGTAAATAATATTAAGCCATCATAGCAATAGAAATATGTAAAGTACAGGCTAGGTCCTTGGAGGGTTTCAGGGTCAGCCAGAATCAAGATGAATTAAAGTCCTTGGTTTTTAGGGTGAGAAGTGAAGGACATAGACAAGCTGCCACTAGGCTTGCCAAAGATCTCTCCTGGATTCTGAGTCTAGTGTTGGGACCCTGGATCTCTTAAAATCAGCCAGAGTCAGGATAAGCAAAAGTCTTTATTCTAGGTCTTTTGTGGTCGTGGTCAGGGGATTAGATCTAGCAATCTCCACACCTCCTTCCTCTCTCTCCACCACCAGGAGAATGCCTCAATTTCCTCCTCCTACTCCACCCACTCATGTCACTTCCCCTTCTTTGTCCACACACCCCGATCCAGCCAGCACTGAATAGTTGGGGAGGGTCATCCTTCAAATATGTTAATAGAGAATTGTCCAATTGGCAATTAATCTCAAGTGCTCCATTATCCAAGGGCATTTGCTCAGATCTAGCCCTTTACAGTCTAGAATCCCCAGCCTCTCTCCCGTTCATCCCGCAACCAAGTGACTCTTGCCCTCTAATCCTTGCCTAAAATTATTTTAACACCAAACATTCAGTAAGCACCAACTGTGAAAAGAGCCATTCACATTGAATAGGTAATTAATCTTAAGTGCTCATTCAAGCATACTTTTTTGGAGTTTCAGCCCTCTACAGAAAGATATAATGAATATTAAAAGTGTATGTAAAAAGTGTAAGATTTAAGTACTTTATTTTATCTTGATTAGTTTTCACAACTGAAATAAATGTTAAGAGTTGTTGCACATGAAAAATCCATTATTCTATTGCCCTATAGTTTGTTTCTTCAAACTTAGCTAAGTTAGCCTTTGGACAAGAACTATACAGTCCATTGATGTGTTCATACGCAAAACTCTTATAGTTTGGTATGAGTCAGACTAGTTCTGCTGGAATTGCCTTCAAGAACCCAGAAACCCATGCCATAATGAGACATCAAAGTAGGATCTTGAAAGAGGAATAATAGGGAAAAAATCTCCTTAATAAAGTAGTTTAATCCTCAGAAAATACACATAAAGTCTACTACTGGGTCCATATTCAAATTCTTACCAATCTGTCTACAGTTTATCTTTCTAAGTTTATTATCCATTCCTTTCTATTACCTCATAGATTCCATAATTTCCTACCACCTCCCAACCAAAACTCTTGATTCTTTTAGTTGATAATGCCCTTTCCCTGTAAATTACCTTCTCTTTACTTATTTATTTATGCACATATTATTTCTTTTCTAGATGTGAATCTCAATTAAGGACTAGTTCTTTTTTGTCTTTGTATACCCAGAATCTAGTATATTTTCAAACATACATACATTCAATCCACAGATTGCCACCTTACTTCCATAGCTATTCATCACTTTGTTAATATATTTCTATTTGTAGTATATGTCCATTAATCATTAAGCAAGCATTCATTGAACATATTCTGTTTGTAAGAGATTGTCCCAAGAACTATCTTTCATGTCTCCCCAGAGTATTTTAATTTTCTGCAAGTAAGGATAGAATTTAATCATTCTTCCACCTTCTACATGTTCAAGTACCTGTCCTTAATTCAGGAAATACTGTTGTCCAACAGATTGATAGGCTCCCCTTAGCAAGGGAAGGATTTGTAAGATGACACTCACCAGACATATTTAGCTGTTGTTGTTGCTGTTGTTTTAAGAGGCTACCTAGTCTTAAAAATCACAGCAAAGCCTCCCAGATCTAGACTTTGACTATTTGGAATTGGAGAATAACTCAAAACACAATTCCTAAATATTTGCTTCTTCCTGCTTCTATGAAATGGTAGTATTATTTTACAATATATTGTCTACATGTATGTTTTACTTAGCTTGGGATGTCTTGTATGGCTCATTAATAATAATAATATTAAAATTTATATTTCTATAGCAATTTAAATTTCACAAAATGCTTTGCCTATAACAATCTTATGAGAAAGTAAGGATAAGCATGTATATCCCCATTTTACAAATCATGAATGTGAATCTCAGAGATTGACTTGACCATTAGACAATAGCTCTGGGAAAAACTATTAAAAATTAAAACTATACTAAGTCTTTTGGGGTATCTTGTATTTCACTTTACATTTGCAAAGAATTTTTCACATGTTATGTCATATTTTATATAATATCTAATTTTAACCTCATAAAAACTTTCTAAGGTAGGTAGAACAAATATTGTTTATTCCTGTTTTTTAGTCATGGAAAGTGAGCTCACTGAAGTCAGCTACTTGCCAAAGGTCACATAACTGACTAAATGAAAGAATTAGTCTTCAAATATGGGTTTTGTGGATATTAAGCCTTGAGCTTTGTCCAATATGTCACACTATTTTTTATTAGTTTGTCCAGAAAAATTCTTTATTAAAAAATGATAAGAAGCATAAGCTCTCTAGTAAAGTTATGATTCAAATATGAGAACAATGGTATGTTTTAGCCACACACAGAGACACTACCATTTTAAAATGTTGGAACTGTGAGCTGGGTTGGCAATGAGAATCCAATGTCATTGCTACTAACTTTCCCATGAAACCCCCAAATCCTCCTAGTTTGGGTGGAAAATGAGAAGGAATGGAATATATTATACTATACCATAAGCAAGAGGGAATGTCTTAGTGGTTTAAACCTCAGCTAGACTCCCTGGAACCACAGGTTCAAATCCCTTCAGAGTTGAATCAGCCTTTTGTCCTTCTGAGATAGTAAACTGCATAGCATTCAATTTATCTGTGTGGGGTCCTTTTGATGAGACCTCAAAAACTAAAGCCTAATTTGCTCTAAAAGGGCATTAAATATTTGCGGACATTTTAAAATTACTCTAGTGTCTTTGGTCAAAGTTTGTCAGACTGTACTGAACATTTGGCAAGTTCATAAGTCAGCTAAATCTTCCATCATCTTATTAACTTAAAAATAAGCCTCTGAAAGCGTATTTAATGTGTAAATTCTTCCAAAAACTAACTGGGCCTGAACAAACCTCACTTACAGGTTCTAAATCCACTAAATAAATGTGGCTTGATGGCATTTGAAAGAATATAGTTCCACATGGTTGCCAAATTATCTTTAAAATATCTTTTTATACAGTGACATAAAGGTTCTGAGAAACTTTTTTTCATTATTCTTTTTTTTTTTTTTTTTTTTTTTTTTTTTTACTAAAAATGCAAGGCTTTTTTCATGGAAATATAAGGCAATCATGATCATCAACCTTAACTCTTTTCCTTCCCCTAAATTATGGAATCTTTCCAGGGTTCATTTTCTAGGTCAAATGAAGAAATGGAAGTTAGTTTTGATCCAGTATTCTCCTTAAAGTTTTTGTCTATTTTGTAAGGAAAAAAAAAGGCAAACAAACCAAAAGCTAACCAATATTTTAGAATGAGTATTAGTTGCTTAAACTGGAAACTGGCTCCATTCTAAAATATTTTATCAAAACATTTATTTCATACTTTTCTATCATATTCAGCAAAGATTTCCTTAAGTCTCATGCTTAGCTGTTAATGAGTCCTCCCCCTTTTTTTCATATTTCTTTAATTTTCCTATTCCAACTCTAGACCTAGGAATCTTACCTCCTAAAATTTCACTTTCTAATAAGAAGTCTTTCTTTTCCAATTCCTCTTAATGATAATGCTTCCCCTTAACTGAATATCTACAATTTATCCTATATCTTATTGCTGTACAGCTGTTGGCACATTGTTCTTTCCTTCCATCAACTTTCTCCCCCCCCCCCATACACACATACCTTTTAAATTATAAGCTCTTTCAGTAATGATTGTCTTTTCCCTTTTTTTTTTTTGTATCTGCAAAGCCTAGTACCTGGAACATAAAAAGCAATTAAGAAAGGTTATTGACTAAGTAAACTATGGTCCATTAACTTTCCATTTTTAATATTTATTTTGATAACTTTTTAATGGTTTCAGTCTTGTCAACTCTTTGTGATCTATTTGGGTTTGTTTTGTTTTGGCAAAGGTACTGGAGTGGTTTGCAATTTCATTCTCCCACTCATTTTACAAATGAGGAAATTGAGGTAAACAGGTTTAAGTGTCTTGTCACATAATAAGCGTCCTTAAGTGTTTTGAACTCAGGAAAATGAGTCAACATGACTTAGGCCTGGAATTCTATCCCTGGCATTCTATCTATTCTTGATAACTTTATTTCATTATAAATAGTTTCCTTTGAAATCTTATATATTTTAGTTTATACACTTAAAGATACTCTGAGAAGGTGTTCATAGGCTTCACTAGAGTGTCAAAGGAGTTTGTACACAGAAACAAAGTTTTAAAATTCCTGCTTTAGAATTATTCTTGAAGATGAATCTTTATATGCTAAGAGATACTTCCACAACCACTAGATGGCGTTGCCTTTTCATTCAGATATGAATGGAAAGTCATTTACCTGCCAGAAGAAAAAAGAGAAGATAAAGAAAAGAGGAGAGAAGAGGAAAGAAAAGAAGAGGGAGGGTTAGGACTAATACAATTTCTCTAAACAGGGAATATTTTTTACCCATTATTATCATTAAGTTCCCATAATGGTATGAAGATCCAAGGCCTACTTTCCATCTATCTCTATATTCAATATATCTGTATCTTTGAAGCAATTCATTTAATCACAACATCTTAGATTAGGTAATTCCTTGGATAGAGTCTATTGTACTCTTTCCTCATGATGATTCTCCTTATCACAAAAGAGACGAACCAGCAGGGGCACAGATGTTGTTTATTGGGTAATCAGAATAGAGGTCCAGGTATAGGTATAAAGTACAGCAAGAAAGAACAGAATTGTCCTAACATTTTTACCCCATCCCCAGTCAACTAAGGAATATCTGTTTCCAGTATTATACAGCTTCTTTAGGAGAATAAAAGAAAGATTTAAGGGACTGGGAAAGAGGGTCTGCTTTGTGGAAGATTTTTTCCTTAATAATCCCTCCTTCCTTATGCCTAGATATCCTGAAACCCTCTAGTTTTAGAAATCACAGTAGAAGAGTTTTGCTATTACCAGGTTAGGGAAATACATTAGTTATTACCTATGATAGCTAACTATTACTTAAAGTTATCATTTTGCTATAATAGCTGGAGGGGTAGAAGAAGAGCTCATCAACCTAAGTAAATCAACTATGCTCTTTTTCTAGCTCCTGCCATCATAAGAAAATTGATATCACTCTTTCCCAAATCCTCTCTTAGTCACTCAGAGCATGATTTTGCCATAGTCAGTGCTTCTACTTCTGTCACCAGTTAACCAATTTACAAGGAAGGTAATAGGAGTGCTCAAGGCTGATTTTCTCTAAGTAAATCATCCTACTTTTATCAATCTTTTTTCCCCCTTCTTAAACTGCTTTCTCATTGATCATTATATTGCCTAGGATCTACATCATTAATCTTTCTCTGTTATTGATAAGCTTATAAAAATAATTGTTTGCTTGCTTGGTTATTGATGAAATTCAATCCATATGATTCTTTCTAAATTCAGTCCCCACCCAGGAAAAGTTTGAAACTTTTGGACTAAGGTTAGAATCTTGACTCTTTGTGCAACATTATATACAGAAAACCATCTCATTGACTCTGGAAGTTTCCTTTTTGCAATTTTTAAATGTATAGTTCAAAATTATTTATGACCCATCTAATGTTATGCAGTTGCAAAATTCAAACTATTTTAATGGAAATTAAAAAGTAACCAAATAAAGTTTTCAATCAATTTCTGCACTACTTAAAAGAGAGAGAAGATGGAAGGTTGAGTCAATTTCATAAATCCTCTCTCAGGAAGGAAGTCAGTACCTATTAGAAATGTCTATTACTCTAACCCAGGCACACACAATATAGTAACAGACCCACCTGTCTTTTTTTCAGTGTCTCAAGCCTCCATTAAAATTTCAGTGCTCCAGGTCCACTTTTTTCTTCTCTTCACATTCAACCACCACAGCAACTTGTGGTCCAAAGTTCAAGACAATCTTAGGATTTCACAGAATGGAAAACAACAACACTAGATTATATTGCCCAAAGACTAAACAATTGTCTCTGAAGCCTTTCACCACTTGTAAAGATCCATCTCCAAAAATCACTTACATATTCATAGTTTAATTTAGGAAGTCTTTGGCAAAAAGTAATGGAAGAAAATTAGAAGGTTATTATTGCTTCAGTAAAATCAAGTTTTATTAAAAGTAACCAAATGTATTATCGCCAACATATTTGGTATTCTCTTGCTAGGGAAATAGAAAGAAGACAATTGGAAGAAGTAGCAAGCAGTTTGTTCCTTTCCTTTTCCCACAATCTGAAGCATTCAAGTCAAAGTGTTATATTAGCTATTCACACAGAATTTTCTCTCTCTCCTATCAGTGTTTTTGCAAAATAAGACAAAATAAAATTTTGGACAATGAACTTTTCCTTGTTATTATAAAGTAAGAAATATATGTTTGTTAAAGTTTTGGGGTTTTTTCCCACTATCATGGAGACAATCTACAACAAAGTCCAAGTTGAATATAGATTATCTCTATTGGATTATATTGCTTCCATCATTGGTGCCTATAAACTATGCACCAAAAAAAAAACTATGCACCAATAAATAAAGAATAATGAATCCCATGAAGTTATTGCTTGTATTTGAATTCACATTATTTGAAGTTATAAAAATACAAAATATGGCAATTTGTCCTAGCTCAATACAAATATTAATTCAAATGATGTAACCATTTCATGAAATTAATTATTTATATGATACATTATTCTTAAAACATACTTGTGAAGTACCAAGTAGGGATTATAAAGTTCATTTGACAGATGAGGAAATTGTGACACAGAAAATGAAACATTTGAACAAGGTTACATAGCAAGTTAATAAGAGAACCAGTATTAAAACCTAGGTCTTCTGACTAATTGTTTAGTGATCCTTCCACTATGCTATCCTACCCATAAGTAATTCACTATTCATGTCTTTGATGTTCTTATCCAAGTTAATATATTCTTATCCAAATTTATCCCTGAATACAGGAATAAATCTAATTCCTTTTAGGTCCAGTAATAGAATGAGTTTCAATCCTATCTACCAATTGCTATCTAAATCCTGTCACCCAACACTGTTCATAAATCAGAGGTGTTCATTGGTGTTTGTCGTAAAAATAAATTCAGTAAAGAGGCTGGAAAAGAAGCCCTGTTGCAAATACAAAATAGATGGTAAAACAAAATATCACTCATAGACAAATTTGTTTTTATGGTATCACCTTTTATGTCTAAAGAAATGGACCTGTTTTGATCTTATCTTGGTTTATGGTGTGAGACTAAAACTAGTTTGTATCCTGTTGTTTTCCAGTTTTCTGAGCAGTTTTTTTGTTTGTTTGTTTGTTTGTTGTTTGTTTGTTTTTTTGTCAGAGTTGAGTCAAGCTTGGGTCTTTGAGTTTATCAAACACTAGATTAGTAGTCACTGATCATTCTGTCTTGTGTAGGAAGTCTATTTCATTGATCCATCTATTTCTTAGCCAGTACCAGATAGTTTTGATGATTACTGCTTTATAATATATTTTATGATACAATGTTGCTAGGCCACACTCCTTGTGGTTTTTTTTTTTTCATTAATTCCCTTGATATTCTTGACCTTTTTTTTCTTCCAGATGAATGTTGTTATTTTTTGTAGCTCTATCAGATAATTTTTTTGTTTTGTTTTGTTTTGTTTTTTGGTAGTTTGGTATGGCACTGAATAAGTAAATTAAATTAAGCAGAATTGTCATTTTTATTATATTGGCTTGGCCAACCCATTAATAATTGATATGTTTCCAATTGTTTAGATCTGACTTTATTTGTGTGAAAAGTTTTATAATTGTGTTCACACAGTTCCTGGATTTGTCTTGGCAGGTAGATTCCTAAGTATTGCACATTGTTTACAGTTTTTAATTTAATTTTTCATTTTTTAAATAATTTTGCTTTTCCCCAGTTACACATAAAACATTTCAGTACTCATGTTTACAGGATTTTGAGCTCGACGGAGCCAAGATGGCGGAGAAGATACACACAATTTTATGAGCTCTCTTCTTCCCTCATTACCAGTTAGTTAAATCAGCCTCAAAAATAACACTGGACTGATAGAAACCACAAGGACTGGAAGCACGACTTACCAGCTGAAGAGAATCTGCAGTTTCAACAGAAAAGGTCGGTTCGTACAGGAGGGAAAAAAAAGAGGCCAGCACAGACGGTTGGGTGCTAGCACATTGCACTGATCGCACTGGGGAGAAATCTGGGATCAGAGAAGCCACTGAGATAGAAGAATCTGGCACAGGCTGATAGCTCTTCTCTGCTTATAAAACAGCAGTTCAGAACAGAAATCAAGCCACTTTAAAGTATAAAGCCAGATACTAGAACCACCCCAATCTGGAAGTGACCTAACAGATCTCAGCACAGCGGTGAAGCCTCCATCTGTAGTCCGGGACTTCACCTTGGGGTAGTTAAGAGCTTGAAAAGCGGGGACACAGCCCAAGGCAATACATAGTGCCTGGCTCGGCTGGAGGCTGTGGAACTCAGCCGCAGAAGTCCCATAGAAGTGGAACCTTTGAAATAGGGACCACAGTTTCTGGGCAGACTTTTCCAGTTTGAGCGCAGGGGCTTTTCACATCAGCTGCTGACATCTACGCCCCACGGGACACATTGGCTGGGCTTTGTGTCACCTTTACTGTTTGGTCTTAAACCTCAGGGAAGTCACTAGGACACACAGTGCCCTCAAAGAGCAGCCGTACTAATCACCTCTGAGACACTTCCAGGGAGGGGGAGGAGAACTCTGTCCAAGAGCTCTCTCTTAGCTAAGGCACAGGAGCCACTGCATCCATCCAGTCTGGGAGGAAGCTGGTAAAGAAATAAATAAATAATTTCCTACCCCAAGGACAGACCCCAAAAGATTTTTTAAATATGAGTAAAAAGCAAAAAAGAACCATTGATTCCTTCTACACAGAGAAAGAGCAGGTATCCAACCCCGAGGAAGTTAATAGCAGAGTCAGCAGATAAGAGCCTAAAGGGGAATGATACCTGCCCCCCATCACATAACTCTCTCCTAGAAGAGATTATTAAAAAATTAAGAGAGTTTGAAGAAAAATGGGGAAAGGAAAGAGTAGCTATGATAGAGAATAACAATGTTCTGAAATTTGAGTTGGAAAAAATAAAGAATTCACAGGAGATGCAGGAAAACAAAATTTGTGAATTAGAAAAGGTTAAAAAATCACAGGAAAGTAGGATTTCTGAATTGGAAAAGATAAAAAATTCTCAAGAAAGTAGGATTTCTGAATTAGAAAAGAAAAAAGTCTCAAGAAAATAGGATTTCTGAATTGGAAAAAGAAAATAATTCTCTAAAAAAATTAGGGAAATGGAAAAAAATTCAATAGAGCAAAATAATTCATTTAAAAACTCAATTGGGCATATACAAAAAGAAATAAAAACTGTGAATGAAGAAAATAACTCCTTAAAAATCAGGATGGAACAAATAGAAAGGAATGATTCATTGAGAACCCAAGAATCAATCAAACAAAACAAACAAACCAAAAAAAAAAAAAAAAAATGAAAAGCTGGAGAATAACGTCAAATACTTACTGGGAAAAATCTACAGACCTGGAAAATAGATCTAGGACAAATAATCTGAGGATCATTGGACTTCCCGAAAACTATGACCAAAAAAAGAGCCTAGATTCTATTTTACAGGAAATCATCAAAGAGAACTGTCCAGAGATAATAGAAACAGAAGGGAAAATAGGCGTGGAAAGAATTCATCGAACACCTTCTGAAAAATACCCTAAAGAAAAACAACCTCCACGGAATATTGTGGCTAAGCTGCAGAATTACCACACAAAGGAAAGAATATTGCAAGCAGCTAGAAAAAATCAATTCAAATATCAAGGGGCCACAATAAGGGTCACTCAAGATCCGGCTGCCTCCACATTAAAAGATTGAAGGGCCTGGAACCTGATATTCCGAAAGGCAAAAGATCAAGGATTGCAACCAAGAATAAACTACCCAGCTAAGTTTAGCATTTTTTTCCATGGAAGAAGATGGTCATTCAATGAAATAGAGGAATTCCATATGTTTCTAAGAAAAAAAAAAAAAAAAACAGACTTAAACAAAAAATTTGATCTACATCCACAAGACTGAAGAGAAACAGATAAAGGTATACAGAATCCTTGAGAACTGTATCTCTGTTGTGGATATATAGAAAGTCCGCATGGATAATTTGATTTTACTGATATAAAAAGGGGGGGTGTAGTAAAGGGAAGGGGGTAGTATCAGAAAAAGGGGAAGGAGTGATAAAAAGAGGGAGACTACATCCCAGGAAGAGGCACAGAAAATATACCATATCTGAGGGAATTTAGAGAGGGGGAGAAACATTGTGTGAATCTTACTCTCATCAGAAGAGGCCCAAAGAGTAAATAATTGACATATTTGATTTTCAGAGAATTCTCTCTCACCTCATTAAAAGGGGGGAGAGGAAAAGAGAAAAGGAAAAGGGGAATAAGGGAAGGAACTTGGAAGGAGGGGGGAGGGATACTAAAAAAGGGAGGGCTGCGCGTCACAAGTGGGGTCTATAAATTAAATACTGGGGAAGAGGTTCAGGGGGATCAAGGGAAAAAACATAATCTGCGGATAATATGATGGCAGGAAATACAGAATTAGTAATTTTAACTGTAAATGTGAATGGGATGAATGCTCCCATCAAACAGAGATGGATACCAGACTGGATCAAAAATCAGAACCCTACAATATGTAGCAGGGAGATACATACAGAGTAAAGGTAAAAGGTTGGAGCAGAATCTATTATGCTTCAGATAAAGTAAAAAAAGCAGGGGTAGCCATCCTTATCTGAGATCAAGCAAAAGCAGAAATTGATCTAATTAAAAGAGATAAGGAAGGAAACTATATCCTGCTAAAAGGTAGCATAAACAATGAAGACATATCAATACTAAACATATATGCACCAAGTGGTATAGCATCTAACTTTCTAAAGGAAAAGTTAAGAGAATTGCAAGAAGAAATAGACAGTAAAACTATAATAGTGGGAGATCTCAACCTTGCACTCTCAGATTTAGACAAATCAAACCACAAAACAAATAAGAAAGAAATTTAAAAAGTAAATAGAACATTAGAAAAACTAGGTATGATAGACCTTTGGAGAAAACTGAATGGCGATAGAAAGGAATATACTTTCTTCTCAGCAGTTCATGGAACCTGTACAAAAATTGACCCTATATTAGGACATAAAGATCTCAAAATTAAATGCAGGCAGGCAGAAATAATAAATGCCTTCTTCTCAGATCACAATGCAATTAGAAATTACATTCAATAAGAACTTAGGGGTAAATGGACCAAAAAGTAATTGGAAACTGAATAATATAATTTTAAAGAATGACTGGGTGAAACAGCAAATTATAGAAACAATTAATAATTTCACCCAAGACAATGACAATGATGAGACATCATACCAAAATCTGTGGGATGCAGCTAAAGCGGTAATAAGGGGAAATTTGATATCTTTAGAGGCTTATTTGAACAAAATAGGGAAAGAGAAGATTAACGAATTGGGCCTGCAACTTAAAAAGCTAGAAAAAGGCCAAATTAAAAACCCCCAACCAAAAATCAAACTTGAAATACAAAAATTAAAAGGAGAAATCAATAATATTGAAAGTAAAAAAAACTATTGAATTAATAAATAAAACCAAAAGTTGGTTTTATGAAAAAGGCAATAAAATAGATATTTATGCCAATAAATTTGATAACTTAAGTGAAATGGATGACTTTTTCCAAAAATATAGGCTTCCTAGATTAACAGAGGAGGAGACAAATTGCTTAAATAGTCCCATTTCAGAAAAAGAAATAGAACAAGCTATTAATCAACTCCCCAGGAAAAAATCCCCAGGACCAGATGGATTTATATATGAATTCTACCAAACATTTAAAGAATAATTAGCCCCAATGCTATATAAACTATTTGAAAAAATAGGGGATGAAGGAGTCCTACCAAACTCCTTTTATGACACAGACATGGTACTGATACCTAAACCAGGTCGATTGAAAACTGAGAAAGAAAATTATAGACCAATTTCCTTAATGAATATTGATGCTAAAATCTTAAATAAGATATTAGCAAAAAGACTTCAGAAAATCATCCCCAGGATAATACACTATGATCAAGTAGGATTTATACCAGGAATGCAGGGCTGGTTTAACATTAGGAAAACTATTAGTATAATTGACCATATTAATAGTCAAATTAATAAAAAACATATGATCATCTCAATAGATGCAGAAAAAGCATTTGACAAAATCCAACATCCTTTCCTACTAAAAACGTTTGAGAGTATAGGAATAAATGGACTATTCCTTAGAATAATCAGGAGCATATATTTACGACCGTCAGTAAGCATAATATGCAATAGAAATAAACTGGAACCTTTCCCAGTAAGATCAGGAGTGAAACAAGGTTGCCCATTATCACCATTAGTATTCAATATGGTACTAGAAATGCTAGCCTCGGCAATAAGAGCCGAGAAAGAGATTCAAGGAATTAGAGTAGGAAATGAGGAAATCAAACTGTCACTCTTTGCAGATGGCATGATGGTATACTTAGAGAACCCCAAAGACTCTGCTAAAAAGCTATTAGAAATAATTAAGAATTTTAGCAAAGTCGCAGGATACAAAATAAATCCACATAAATCCTCAGCATTTTTATATATCACCAACAAAATGCAACAGCAAGAGATACAAAGAGAAATTCCATTCCAAACAAATGTTGAGAGTATAAAGTATTTGGGAATCCATCTACCAAAGAATAGTCAGGAATTATATGAGAAAAATTATGAAACACTTGCCACAAAAATAAAGTCAGATTTAAATAATTGGAAAGACATTCAGTGTTCTTGGATAGGCCGAGCGAATATAATAAAGATGACAATACTCCCCAAACTAATCTATTTATTTAGTGCTATGCCAATCAGACTCCCAAGGGACTATTTTAATGACCTAGAAAAAATAACAACAAAATTCATATGGAAGAATAAAAGGTCGAGAATTGCAAGGGAACTAATGAAAAAAATTAGTCAGATGAAGGTGGTCTAAGTGTACCTGATCTAAAGCTATATTATATAGCAGCAGTCACCAAAACCATTTGGTATTGGCTAAGAAATAGACCAGTCGATCAGTGGAACAGATTAGATACAAAGGACAAAAAAGGGTACATCTATAGCAATCTAGTCTTTGACAAACCCAAAGATACCAACATTAGGGATAAAAATTCATTATTTGGAAAAAAAAACTGTTGGGAAAACTGGAAATTAGTATGGCAGAAATTAGATATGGATCCACACTTAACACCATATACCAAGATAAGATCAAAATGGGTCCATGACTTAGGCATAAAGAATGAGATAATAAATAGATTAGAGGAACAGAGAATAGTTCTACCTCTCAGACCTGTGGAGGAGGAAGGAATTTATGACCAGAGGAGAACTAGAGATCATTATTGATCACAAAATAGAAGATTTTGATTACATCAAACTAAAAAGTTTCTGTACAAACAATACTAATGCAAATAAGATTAGAGGGGAAGTAACAAATTGGGAAAATATTTTTAAAGTTAAAGGTTCTGATAAAGGTCTCATTTCCAAAATATATAGAGAATTGATCCTAATTTATAAGAAATCAAACCATTCTCCAATTGCTAAATGGTCAAAGGATATGAACAGACAATTCTCAGATGATGAAATTGAAATTATATCCACTCTTATGAAAGAGTGTTCCAAATCACTACTGATCAGAGAAATGCAAATTAAGACAACTCTGAGATACCACTACACACCTGTCAGATTGGCTAAGATGACAGGAACAAATAATGATGAATGTTGGAGGGGATGTGGGAAAACTGGGACACTAATACATTGTTGGTGGAGTTGTGAAAGAATCCAGCCGTTCTGGAGAGCAATTTGGAACTATGCCCAAAAAGTTATCAAACTGTGCATACCCTTTGATCCAGCATTGCTGTTATTGGATTTATATCCCAAAGAAATACAAAAGAGCGGAAAGGGACCTGTAGGTGCCAAAATGTTTGTGGCAGCTCTTTTTGTAGTGGCTAGAAACTGGAAGATGAATGGATGTCCATCAAGTGGAGAATGGTTGGGTAAATTATGGTATATGAATGTTATGGAATATTATTGCTCTGTAAGAAATGACCAGCAGGAGGAATATAGAGAGGCTTGGAGAGACTTACATCAACTGATGTTAAGTGAAATGAATAGAACCAGAAGATCACTGTACACTTCAATGTTGTATGAAGATGTATTCTGATGGAAGTGGATATCTTCAACATAAAGAAGAGCCAACTCACTTCCAGTTGATCAATGATGGAGAGAAATAACTACACCCAGAGAAGGAACATTGGGAAGTGAATGTAAATTGTTAGCACTACTGTCTATCTACCCAGGTTACTTATACCTTCGGAATCTAATACTTAATGTGCAACAAGAAAATGGTCTTTACACACATATATTATATCTAGGTTATATTGTAACATATTTAAAATGTATGGGATTTCCTGTCATCAAGGGGAGGGAGTGGAGCGAGGGAGGGGATAATTTGGAAAAAATGAAAACAAGGGATAATATTATTTAAAAAATTACTCATGCATATATACTGTAAAAAAAAATTATAATTTTTAAAAAGGATTTTGAGCTCTAAATTTTTCTCCCTTCCTTCCTCTTTCCCCTCTTCTGATGATAGACAGTTTGATACATGTGCTATCATATAAAACATATTTCCATATTAATCAAAAGACAAAAAAAAAAACTGGAAGGAATAAAATGCTTCAACTGGCATTCAGAGTCCATCACTCATTATGGATAGCATCTTCTTCCATGAGTTCTTCTTAATCTGTCTTGGATCATTGTATTGCTGGGAAGCTGAATCAACATTGATCTTCATACAAAGTTGCTGATACTGTGTAAAATGTTCACAAGCTCACTAACTGTCCCAATTTCCTCACGTTTTCTTCAATATTTATCACTTTTTTGTCACATTGGCCAATCTGATAAATGTGATATACTTATCAGAGTTGGTTTAATTTACAATTCTCTCACCAAATGTGATTTAGAGGATTTCTTAATATGCTTATTTTTTTCCTGGAGAGTTCATTAATTGCTTTTTCAATTTCCTTTTCTAATACAGGGTTATTTAGGCTCTTTAATTCTGGATCTATTTGGTCTAGGTCATTTATTTTTTTGTAAATATTCATTGATTTCACTCTGATCATCACATTTATTGGCATATAATTGGATAAAATATTTCCTAATGACTTATTTAATCATTTAATCATTTAATGGTGATTTCATCCTTTTCATTTTTGATATTGGATATTTGATTTTCTTCTTTCTTTTTTTAAAAATCAAGTTAATCAATAGTTTACCTATCTTAGTGGGTTTTTTTTTTTCATAAAATCAATCCCTACATTAATTAGCTCAATAATTTATGTTTTTGTCTTCAATCTTATTCATCTCACCTGTGATCTTCAGGATTTCAACTCTGATGTTCAATTGAGGATTTTTAATTTGCTCTTTTTCAATCTTTCTAGTTGACTGATCTATTTTTTTTCAATTTTGTTGATATTAGAATTAAGAAAAACAAAATTTCCTTAAATACTGCTTTGGTTGCATCCCATAAATTTTTGTATATATTCTCATTGTTGCCATTCTCTTTAATGAAATTATTGATTATTTCCATAATTTGTCCTTGGACACATTATTCTTTAGGATTAGATAATTTATTTTTCAATGAATTTTAATCTATCTTTCCACTGCGTTTTGTTGAATGTAATTTTATTGCATTGTGATCTGGAAAAATAAATAAATAAATGATGAGATAAATAATAATAAATAAAATATTTGATTTTGAGGTCTTATGACCTATGATGTAGTCTATTTTTGTGTAGATGCCATATGTTGCTGAGAAAAAAGGGTATTCCTTTCTGTCCCATTGAATTTTTTTTTTCCAAAGGGCTATCATATCTAACTTTTCTAATGTTATATTTGCCTCCTTAATTTCTTTCTTGTTTCTTTCTGGTTGAATTTATCAAGTGAGAAGGACCCCTCCTGAACATCCTCCACTTTTTTTATATTTTCATTTTCTGTGATAGTAACCAATTTGGTACTTCAGAATTATTTTAATTTGTACTTCCCTAATTAATAGTGATTTAGAGTATTTTTATATGACTATAAGTAACTTATATTTCTTCATCCAAAAACTTCCTGTTCATATCTTTTGACCTTTTCAATTGGGAAATGACTCATATTCTAACATCTTTGACTCAGTTCTCTATATATTTGAGAAGTGAAGTTTTTAATCATAGAAAATTGCTATAAAATGTTTCCCTGTTTCCTGTTTTCCTTCTAATTTTCATTGCATCTTTTTCTTGTGCAAAAACTTTTTAATTTTAAATAATCAATTTTTTTACTTTTTCACATTTTACATTTCATAATGCTCTCTTTTATCTTGTTGGTTTTAAATTCTTCCCTTATATATAGATCTGACAAGCCATACTCACAGGTAAACCATTCCATGCTCTCCTAATTTTCTTGTGGTATCATTCTTTATGTCTCAATCATGTGTCTATTTTGACTTTATCTTGGTATATGATGTGAGATGTTGTTTGAAATTCCATATTACAAATTTAAAAAATATTTGTTGAGTTGTATTGAATTCCAAACTTAAAGGATTTCTAGCTATAAGACTTTTATTCATTTGGACAATGATGCTGCCTAAAATTGTAGCATTATTGTCATATTCTGTGAACCATTATAAGTAGTGAAATAAAAGGCAGAAGGGAACCAAAGTCAGTGCAGCATGTTGCAGCAGTCGAGACATTCTCAAGTAGAGGAGGAATTCTTGTGGCCTGGCAGTTTGGCAACAAAGCCATCCATGGATAAGGGAGTCCAGTCCAAAACACAACTCAAGGAAAAAGATTTGACAATGTGTCTTCTCTTAGTATGATGTAGTGTGTTACCATTTAAGTATATTCTACTTTGTGTGGATATTTTTGTCCACTCCAATAGTACTTCCGAAACTGCTTATTTTAAAATAGCATTGCTTAAATTTTAAACGAAAATAGAGCTTACTATGACAAAAGCTTTATAGGTATTTTAGCCTGTTCATAAAATAAGAGTTACTTATATACTTATATGCATATATATATATATATATATATATATATATATATATATATATATATATATATATATATATATATATATATATATGTGCTATGTACTTGCAACCACAGACAATCAATGAAGAAATGAAAGGAAAGTACTTGATGCTTCACTAAAGAAGCAGGATACAGAAAAATATACATAAAAATTGTCAGCATTTTCCTATAGCAAAATGAGAAACAGTAGAAATAAATATTTGACTAAACACCATCATGAAATATATATTTCAAAGTCAACTTACCAAGCATATTAAAGATATATTTCATTAAATTAAATTACATAATAATACTATATAATACATAATAAATTACAAAATATTATTTATAGAATTTTAAATGAATTAAATAATTCAAGAGTTAGAAGTGATAGAACCACAAAAATTAATTTTGAGGTTTAGATTATATCAAACTCTTAAAAAGAGAATAATTTATAAGTCTATACTAAATAATAAATTCATGTGGAAAAAGAAAATATCTAGAATCTTGAGGGAAAATAATGAAGAAAAGCAAGAATTAGGGGAGGAATCCAGTTCTACAGGTCAAATTGTATTAAAGAGTGTAATCATCAAAAATTATTTCATGAGATTAAAAAATAGAAAAGTAGATCAGTTAAACATACTGAATAAAGAAACTCAAATTTAGAATGAAAATAAGAGAAATCAAAGACTCCATAAACCAGCAATAAATATTAGAAAATAATCAAAACCTTAAAAATAAAAGAAAATGTGTGATATAAAAAACCAAAAGGTAATATTCTAATAATACAAATTTTTCAGGCTCATATTCTTCACAGAAGAGATGGAGAGGAGGGCTGTCATCTCCTATTCAATGACAATTTGAGTCATAATTATCAATATTACTATTACAATATCCATCTTTTACCATCTTTACAAATTTTCTGGAAGTAGGGTAATATTTCAGAGCTCTTTTGTTTTGCTTTTCTTTCATTAGTAATTTGCAACAATTTTCTATTTGATTGCTAATCAATTATTCCTTTGAAGAAATGGCATTTAGATAAAAAAGAAAGACGAAAGACTATAGACTCAGAACTCTTTTTGTTCAAATTCTTTCTCTAATACTATATGAGTGGTCTCAAACATTTCAAGTCATTTAATTTCCTTGTGTAACAATTTCTTTAAATGCAAATCAGATGAACATTTAATCAGGTAAGTTTTAAGTTCCAAACTTAAACACGAACTATTTGTTCATGATATTTGGCGATTTTTCCAAAGAGAATGTTACTATATATTTGTTATATTTCCTAGTATTTCTGACTCTTTTTGGGAGTGTTTGATGCAAATATTTCATTCCTAAATAATTGATTTCCTTCTTAACCTGGATTCATTGTTATTTTTTAACTTTTATTTAATTTTTAATTTGAATTAAAATACCAAAAAATCCACATTATAGAAAATTAGATGTAGAAAATAAAGATGTTTCTGAAATTATGAACTTATTTTACACTACTTAATTTTTAAAAGTCCATAATGCATTCCATACATTTTCAAAATTATCCTGCTTGTCTCTGCTTCCCTCTGAAAATCAGTTCTTTTGAAAATAATGTAATGACTCTCTTTTGGAAAGGGAACATCACTCTTGTTAACCCACCACTTTCCCTATCTCTCATCTCCCCAAATTAATGGAAATAAAGTGCCCTTATAACAACAACAAAAAATAATTAGTCAAGCAAAATGAATTAATACAGTGGTCATGTCCAAAAATGTATGTATGTGACTTGTCCTCATAGCCTCTCAATCAGTAAGTGGAAAATATGTTTCATCATAGATGCTGTGAAGACATTCTGGGCCACTTTTTAAATCAGATTTCTGAAGTTTTCACAAGCTATATTTCTTTACAATGTTGCACAGTACTTGTATAAATTGTTGTCCTCATTTTTATCATTTTCTGTCACTTTATTCTATTCAAAATTCTCTGAAATAACCCCTCTCCTCATTTTGTAACACAATAATATTCTATTACATTCATTAACTATAAATTTGTCATATATTCCCCAATTGTTTAGGACAATCTAAGACATCACTCGAGAACCTTGTTTCTTTCCCTCTTCCCCTTCTGTCCATCCTTCAGTGTCAAGTAGTTTATTTTGCCTGTGACTTTTCTCTCCCTATGTTATCCTCCATATATATATTATATAACATATATGTATATATGTTTTATATATATATATGTATATATATATATATATATATATGTTTATTATACACCTCAATTAATGAGTGACCAGAGACTGTTGTGCTTCATTTCTGAAGAGGATCAATGATTTATAGAGTGATGTCTTGACTTGTACATGAACTGAATTTAGTGATGTAGAGTTGCAGCAAGTCATCAGTTTCACTCTTTCTACTCCAGAATCTAGTAGCAAGACAAAAGTTGACTAACTCCCTAAGATTTTGAAACCACATTGGTTCCTCTCTTCCATTAAATGTTCACCTTCTATCTGAATACTCACAGCACATCAAAAACTGCTCCTTTTAATAGTTCAAATAAAATTACTTTTCTAGACATTATATATACTCTCAGTAATAGTTAATATATGTTCTGATTTTGCAAAGCTTATACCAAAAAACTTGTCTTTTTATGTTTTGTTATAAGGGATGGTTCACTGTACAGTATACGTGAGGTGGGAAGAGAGAGATACATTCCAAAATGCATGTGGTTTTTAAAAAGATAATAAATTAAAAATAAGTAAATAAATTAGTATTGATAAAAATAGAAATACAGATCAATTGAAAGGACTATATTTAAACAAGAGTCAGAAGCTATTAAACTCAATAATTCAGTATTTCATAAATACCTTGAGGAAGACAAGAATTAATGGAAGAACTAGAAAATAGTTTGTCAAAAAATCTTTAAAAACAGAATATTGCACCACATGCCATGATAAATTCTAAATTAATAATTAAATAGAAAAGGACACATCATTTAACAATTGCAAGAAAATAGATTTTACTATCCTATAGACCAATATCTAAAGAGATAAATTTTATGCAAAAGAAGGGATTACAAAAGACAAAATAATTTTGGTTACATGAAATTCAAAAATATTATGCATAAAAATCTTTGTTAAGGATATATTATACAAAAGATATAATGAGCTAGCACAAACATCTAAGAACTGCAGACATTCTCTAATGGATAAATGACCAATTGATATAAATAAGTAGATCTTTTAAAAAAAATCACAAATTATTACTAGCCATAAAAATTATCTAAAAATCATTAAAATAATTTTCAGTTTCACCTAATATTCAACAGATGAATAAATGTAAATAGCCAATGTAGGGAAGGTGGCAGAAAGGCTCACTTTATTTTAAGTGAAACTATGAATTAGCCCAAAAATATGAAATGAAATTTGAAATCATTGGGCAAAAAAGTCTATAATTTTTGACCCAGAGGTCCCATCACTAGCATATGTTCAAAGAAAGTCAAAGGAAAAAAAGTTTGCATATACTAAAATATACCCATTGCATCACTTCTTTTTTAAATGATAGCTTTTTTATTTTCAAAATACATACAAAGTTGGAGCAGAATATACTATGCTTCAGGTAAAGTAAAAAAAAAAAAAAAAAAAAAAAAAAAAAAAACAGGGATAGCAATCCAGATCTCAAATCAAACAAAAGCAAATATATATCTAATTAATTAAAAGAGACAAGGAAGGAAACTTTATCTTGCTCAAGGGTACCATAGATAATGAAGCAATATCAATACTAAACATATATGTAATAAGTGGTTTAGCATCCAAAATCCTACAGAAGTTAAAAGAGTTTCAAGAAGAAATAAACAACAAAACTATACTAGTGGGGAATTTCAACCTTGCTCTCTCAGAGCTTGATAAATTGAACCACAAAATAAATAAGAAAGACATTAAAGAAGTAAAAAGAATTTTAGAAAATTTAGATATGATATATCTTTGGAGAAAATTGAATGGAGACACAAAAGAGTATACTTTCTTCTCACCAGTTCATGGAACCTATTCAAAAACTGATTATATATTAGGACATAAAAACATCAGAATAAAAACTGCTGAAAGGCAGAAGTAGTATTTATATGAAAAAAGCATTTATTTTTTCAGATCATGATGTAATAAAAAAAAACAATGCAATAAAAGTCCAGGGGAAAACAAACCAAAAATTAATTGAAAACTAAATAATCCAATCCTAAAGAATGAATGGGTAAAACAACATATCATAGACATAATCAAAACCTTCATCCAAGACAATAACAATAATGAGACAACATACCAGCCAAAGTGATTATTAGGGAAAATGTTATATCTCTAAATGCTTTCTTGCATAAATAGAGAAAGAAAAGATCAATGAATTGTACTTACAACAAAAAAACTAGAAAAAGTAATGAATTAAAAGCCCTCAATTAAATACCAAATTTGAAATTTGGAAAATAAAAGGGGAGATTAATAAAATTGAAAATAAGAAAACTATTGAATTAATAAATAAAACTAAGAATTGGTTTTATGAAAAAACCAACAAAATAGATAAACCTTTAGTTAAGCTTACTAGAAAAGGGAAGAAGAAAATCAAATTGTTAATCTCAAAAATGAAAAGGAAGAACTTTCCACCAATGAAGGGAAAATCAGAGCAATAAATTTGATAATTTAAGTGAAATAGAGGAATATCTACAAAAATATAGATTGCCCAGGTTAATAGAAGAGGAAAAATTATTTAAATAGTTCCATTTCAGAAAAAGAAATAAAAAAGCTACTAATCAACTCCCTAAGAAAAATTCTCCAGGACTAGATGGACTTATATGTGGATTCTACCAAATATTTAAAGAAATATTCATTCCAATACTATATAAACTATTTGAAAAAACAGGGAAAGAAGAACTCCTACCAAATTCCTTTTATGACACAAATATGGTGTCTAAATTAAATAGGGTGAAAAAGAGAAAGAAAAATATAGACCAAGTTCCCTAATGAATATTGATACAAAAAGCTTAAATAAAATATTAGCAAAGATATTACCGAAAGTCATCCCCAGGGTAATACATTATGACCAAGCAGGATTTATACCAGAAATGCATGGCTGGTTCAATATTAGGAAAACTATTAACCTTAAATGACTATATCATTAATCAAACTAACAAAAAATTGAGATAATCATCTCAATAGATAAAGAAAAAAGTATTTGATAAAATCCATCACCCATTCCTATTAAAAATACTAGAGAGTATAGGAATAAATGCACTTTTCCTTAAAATGATCAGTAGTATCTATTTAAAACCACCAGCAAGCATCATATATAATGGGGACAAACAAGAATCATCAGGGATGAAACAAGGTTACCTATTATCATCATTACTATTCAATATTGTATTAGAAATGTTAGTTTTGGCAATAAGAGAAGAAAAAGAGATTAAAGGAATTATAATTGGTAATGAGGAAACCAAACTATCACTCTTTATAAATTATATGATGGTATACTTAGAGAATCAATTGAAAAAATAAGAGAAACAATTCACAACTTTAGTAAAATTGCAGGATATGAAATAAATATACAGAAATCATCAGCAATTTAAATTCCATTTAAAATAACTTGATAACACAAAATATTTGGGAGTCTATCTGCCAAGGAAAACTCAGGAACTATATGAAAACAACTACAGAACACTTTCTATACAAATAAAGACAAATCTAAACAACTGGAAAAATAGCAAGTGCTCATGGGTAGGCCCGAGCAAGTATAATTAAATTGACAATAATACCTAAATTAATCTACTTATTTAATATCATATTAATCAAACTCCCAAGAAATTATTTTACAGGTCTAGGAAAATAATAACAAAGTTCATCTGGAAAAAAAAAAGTCAAGAATTTCATGGGTATTAATGAAAAAAAAAAGTATCATTAAAGGTGTCCTAGCCATACTAGACCTAAAACTATATTATAAAGCGGTGATCATCAAAACCATTTAGTACTGGTAAGAAAGAGAGTAATTGATCAATGGAATAAGTTAGTTTCACAGGACAAAATATTCAATAACTATAGCAATCTAGTATTTGATAAACCCAAAGACCCGAGCTTTTGGGATAAGAATTCATTATTTGACAAAAATTGCTGGGAAAATTGGAAATTAGTATGGTAGAAACTAGGCATTAAACCACACCTAACACCATATACCATGATAAGGTTAACATGGGTCCATCATTCAGATATAAAGAAGAGGCAAATTAGAAGAACATAGGATAACTTCTCAAATCTGTGAAGAAGGAATGAATTTATGCCTGAAGAACTGGAACTCATTATTCAAGCCATTGTCCAATTGATAAGTGGTCAAAGGATATAAAGTTTTCAGAAGATGAAATTTAAAAATTTCCAGTCATATGAAAAGGTGCTCTAAATCATTCTTGATCAGAGACATGCAAATTAAGACAGCTCTGAGATACCACCACACATCTAGATTTTTCCCACTAATTGGGAAATTCCCAAGACATTGTTAGTGAAATTGTGAGAGGATTCAGCCATTCTGGAGAAAAATTTGGAACTATGCTCAAAAAGTTATCCAACAGTGCATATCATGTGATTCAGCAGTGTTTTTACTGGGCTTATATCCTAAAGAAATCTTAAAAGAAGGAAAGGAACTCATATGTGCAAAAATGTTTGTGGCAGCTCTTTTTGTAGTGGCAAGAATCTGGAAATTGAGTGGATCCCCATCACTTAGAGAATGGCTGAATAAGTTATGTTATATGAATGTTATGGAATATTACTGTTCTATAATAAATGATCAGCAGGATGATTTTTGAGAGGACCTGGGGAGACTTGCATAAACTGATGCTAAGTGAAATGAGCAGAACCAGGAAATCATTGTACATGACAAGAACAAAATTATACAATGATCAATTCTGATGGACGTGGCTCTTTCCAACAATGAGATGATTCAGATCAGTTCCAATAATCTAGTGATGAAGAGAACCATCTGCACCAAGAAAGAGGACTGTGGGAACTGAGTGTGGAGCATAACATAGCATTTTTACTCTTTCTATTGTTGTTAGTTTTCATTTTGTTTTCTTTCTCATTTTTTTTCCTTCTTGTTCGGATTTTTCTTGTGCAGGAAGATGAGTGTATAAATGTGTGTGTGTGTGTGTGTGTGTGTGTGTGTGTGTGTGTGTATGATTTAACATATATTTTAACATATTCAACATGTATTGGATTACTTGCTATCTAGAGGAGGGAAAATTTGAAACACAAGGTTTTTCAAGTGTCGATGTTAAAATTTTCCCATGCATATATTTTATAAATTAAATTATAAATAAAATTCCATACATATAAAATTAATATTACATATTAATAATACACACTATATATGATATATTATAATATTCTACATTATTGTAGAATATTATAATATATAATACATGTATATATACTATATAATGAAATTATATTATTCACATATAATATAATTTTATTAATTACTTATATTTATATGAGCATAATTATATTTTATATATTAATATTAAATAACTATCTTAACATTATATATTAGCAATATATTCTATATAAATATAAAGAAACTATAAATTTATAAATTATAAACAATAAATTTAAGTACAAATTTAAAGTTTTAAATAAATGGATGGATGGATGGATGGATGGATAAATAATAGAAAAAATAAATAATTTTAAAAAGTAAAATAAAATAATAATAATTACATTGCAACAACAATAATATGATAAAAGGTTATATTAGCTGAAATAGTTCATTTTTCTTGTTGTTTTTTAGTGTTGTTGTATTAAGGATCAATAAATATTGGCTTTGCAATAAAAAAAATTATGTGATAAGAATCCTTAAAATCAAAAACACAAATAAAAAAGGAAAAAATATATGCAAAGTTAGTTTTCAACCATAACCCTTGCAAAACATTGTGTTCCAAATTTTTCTCCCTTCTTTTCTCTTAACCCTTCTTCTAGGCAACAAGTAATTCTATATGTTAAACATTTGCTATTCTTCTAAAAATATTTCCCAATTTATCAAGCTACAAAAAAAAATCCTATCAAAAGAAAAAAATAAGAAAGAAAAAAGCAAATAAACAAACACAAAAAGGTGTAAATACTCTGTTGTGATCCACATTCAGTCCCTATAGTCCTCTTTTGGGATGCAGATGGCTCTCTCCATCACAAGTCTATTGGAATTGACCTGAATCACCTCATTCTTGAAAAGAGCTAAGTTCATCACAGTTGATCATCACATAATCTTTTTGTTGCTCTGTACAATGTTCTCTAGCCTCTACTCATTTCACTTAGCATCAGCTCATGTAAATCTCTCTGGGCCTTTCTGAAATCATGATGTTGATTGTTTCTTGTAGAACAATAATATTCCATAACATACATATATCATAACTTATTCAGTCATTCCAACTGATGGGCATCCACTCAGTTTCCTGTTTCTTGTCACTACAAAAAGGGCTGCTACAAACATTTTTGTACCTGTGGGTTCTTTCACTTTTTAAAGATCTTTGGGATATCTTTGGGATACAGGCCTGGTAGAGACACTGCTGGATCAAAGGGCATATACAATTTGATAGTTCTTTGGGCATAGTTCCAAATTGCTCTCCCAAATGTTGGATCTGTTCACAACTCATTTGTATCAGTGTTCTCATTGCATCACTTCTTGAGGTTTTGAAAAGAATATGAAACAAAATGTGTGCTTAGCAATGGGAATAATTATGTCACATTAGGCAAATTATAATAATTATAATACAAATTAGAAAAATTATGTCACATGATTCATAATAATATAAGAAATGAAAAAACTAAAACAATAGAAAGATTTATAGAATGAATTAGTCAAAGCTAGAAAAAACTATATGATGGCTATACCAACATAAACAGAAAAAATATATAAAATTGTACACAATATAATTGTAACTCTTTAAGTGGGTCCTAGAAAACAATAAATAAAATGTATCACTTTCTCTTTGTTGCAGAGATGGTAGACTACAAGCAAGAAATATTGCCTGTGCTGTCGGACATGATTGATGCATTGGTTAGTGGATATGGCCACAAGTATGTATAGAAATGAAAAAAAAAAATGTAAAAACACAAGGTATGAACATTTTTAAATCACTGAACTTAGGTAAGATAATACATTTAACTTTTTAAATTCACCCTAGTGTACTTGATAATATCTACTCCTTTGTTATTTATTATTTGCTTTATTAGTGAACTCTATTTAATGTCATAATCTCAAATGCTATAATAATTTGAATACACTTTATATTTGCCACTATCTCTTTGAAAGAAAAAATATAAGTAGACCATTATGAAGAAATACCATATGAAATATAGATTACTGTACAATGGGTTTGTAAAATATTTTTCTATTCAAATAAAGATAGATTTCTTGAAAGATAGCTTCACTATTTTTTATCTTTGTCATTTAATTTATGATCTTATATTTTTCCAGATCTATCATCAAAATGTATTTAAATACAATTTAGAGCTTCACTTCTATAAGTGAAAAGACTCATAGGAAAGTTCATTATTGTCTTGAAATATAATGTAAAATTGCAATCAGCTATGTTTTATCTTCACTGGAAAAAAAGGAACCAAAATGAAATCTTCAGAAATAAATCTGAGTTTAGATATAAAGAAACATTGTATAATGCAAGGGGTACTGAAATATGACACTAACTTTATCATTTAATACTTTGAGGACCCAGTTTCCCAGTCAAAATATTTCATCCTGGGGATACTTGGTCAATAGTCACCCAGAGATGGCTTACATTGAATCTTAAAGCTCAAAACAGATGAACTATGGCATTCCCTTCAATCTCTATGATTCCACAGTTCATCTGCATTTCATTCAGTGGCTTTTGCAATAGCTGTTCTGGTTTTGAGGTACAGTATTGACCAGAGTTCTTATTATTGAATTCAAAAGAAAACAATTCCACAGAATGAAAGACACATTCAGATTTTTAAACAGCTGTATTGATATTAGACTATTCCCTACCATTCTATAATCCATTTACTTATAAAAAATAATGCTCACTGAGACATGAGGCAAACATAAATTTTTCATATTTTCTGGGATTCCAAAAATCTTTTTAATGCTACAGTTCCTCCTGTGTCTAATATGTTTAGTTACAGTAGCCATGAAAACCTCAGAAAGAGTGTAAAGTTTTGCAGATTCAGCAAATTTTAATTTTAGCAGTCACAAGGAATGCCAACTGCCTAATTTTTAAACATAGTACTCAAGCTTTGGGAGTTGAGTACCGGAAAATCCCTATTCTGGGTAGAGACTTTTTATTTTACTGTTTTGTTTATCCAAGAACAGTTGAAAATAATCTTCCAATTTAAATACCAAACACATGGGAAAGAGTATTTAATGTGCTCAGGTCTCCATAACAAAATAGCAATGAACTAAGTATACATGGCTGAGGTTAAGAACAATGATTTTTGTAAGTACAAGTACTTATGCTTTAAGTAATCCTACCATTTAGATGCTTCTAAGAAAATAATAATAATAATGATAACATATATGTATAACTCTTTACAATTTACAAAGTGTAAATTTCAAACCCAGTACTCTATGACCAGAGGTACTGTAGTTGGGTCATTTTAAAATAAGATTATGTTTTCTTCAAAATATCAAAATGAGAAAAAGATACAATGTATAATTCAAGGAACTACAACTTCATCTACCTAAATAAGCAATTAATTAGGATAGTAGGAAACAGATAATATAACAGACATTGATACAAACTATTACCATTTCCTAAGGTTGAACTGTTCTAAATTAACTGATATAACAAGGAGATGAAAAAAAAAAAGACTAAAATTCACATTAGACAGAAAGCATTTAACTTATTTACCCAAAGATATCACCATCATAGATATCAATGATTTACAATATAATCTTGTTTTTAAACCTTAGGCAGGAGAATAGTAGAAAGTTGTGTTGGTTTAAAAAAAAATAAAATTAGGGTAGCCAGGTGGTGCAATGTATAAAGCACTAGCCCTGAAGTCAGGAGGACCTGAGTTCAAATCTGGCCTCAGACACTTAGCAACCCCTAGCTATGTGACCACTGGGGCAAATCATGTAATCTCTTAATTTTTGCCTCAGCAAACAAAAAAAAAAAAAAAAACACCAATAGATTAAAAAAAAATTAACTTGATGAAAGACTGAAATTTTCAAAAATCATCCTAAGATACATTAAGGAGGAAATTAAAAGAATAATTGTAAGGGTTAAAAAGCCTCTAAGAGCAAGGAACATAGTTCAAGGCATGTGGGAGGACCTGAGGGATGAGAAGTAATGAAGTTCAGGCAAGTCTTATGTGGAAATGGGGCATAGCCCAAGAAGGCGGTGTCTGACCCTGTCTAACCCCAGGTACTAGGTCTCCCTAGCTTAGTGCTCTCAAAGCCTAGCACACTTCCATCTCTCTTCTCTGGCCAATTCTGTTATGCCATGTTCCTAGAGGACCTCCCCTTCCCCCAGATCCTCAGGAGGGTATAAATATGTGCTGCCAAAGAATAAAGTTCTCTTTTTGTTTCACCTCTATCTCCTGGTGATCTGTTTCTATGTTATCTGGGTTGGTGCCTGAAGACAGGTAAGTGTGGCCTAGCTGTGCCATCATCAGATGGGCATTAAGAGTAGCTCAAAGAGGAGCTGCAAGGTTAGAGTAGCTTTAAGAGACACTACAATAATAAACAAAATAAAAATAGCCATAACAGTAGCATTTACCTCCTGACAAAGGAGCCCAGAAATTTGGATTTCTCTTTGTATCACAAACATCACAAACATCACAAAACATTACAAACAATGCAAAATGGGGGGAAAATTGCTTCAGTGATTTATTGCTATAATTTTGCATAGTTCATATACATTTTATGTTGGATGGACATATGAGGGAATTTTCCTCAGTATATCTATTTTCCATTTCACCAACTATATTTTTAAGATATTTTCTTCAGATGATTTCTGTTTCCTTTTCCAAAGCTCTTATTTCCTTTTCCTATTTTCCTTCTAACTTTCTTTTAAGATCCTTTGTGAATTCTTCCAAGCAAGCCTTTTGAATTGGAGACCAACTCATATTACTCTTTGAGGCTTCAAATGGAGGTGTTTTGCCTTTGATTTCCTCAGAGTTGGGGTTCTATTATTCCCTGTCCATAATAGCTCTCTATAGTCAGAGCTCTTTTTGCCTTTTTGCTCACTTTTAAGGTTGAAGGCCACTCTTAGGGCAAAGGGGAGATTGTCCAGCTTCCTCTACAGGCCAACAGGGATTTTGAGCTGTCCTAAGGCTGGTGCTGCCACCTTCCTTCCTGTGCTGAGTGGGTGTGGCCAAATTCTGCTTGTTAATCCAAGGTTTCAGAAACTCACTATTTGCCTTTTGTAGTTGTTTTGGATGTCTCACAGCTAGTCTGCTGATACACTGGCTTCTGAAACAGGATAGTGTAGCCAACATTACTGTGTTTTGGTTAAGAGTCTCCCCCTATATTACCATGGCAGGGAGTAGGGTTCACTCCACCCTGGGCCTCCCTATGCACAGCACTGGACTGTTCCCCCCCTTCCCCCGCCTCTTCCCAATTGAAACAGACCTTTCCTGATGTCCTTCCAAGATATCTTCTGCTGGAAATTTGCTATACTACAAATATTTGTGGGTTCTGTCACTCCAAAATTTATTCAGAGACTTGTTCTGGTGTTGACTCCAAGGGAAGCAAGAAAGAACTCAGGCAAAGACCTGTTTATTCTCTACCATCTTGGCTCTGCCCCCTGTTGGATGTACATAGGGAGAGATTATTTAGTTTTTCCATTTTTCAGAGACATAATATGCTACATGCAGTAAGAAATTAAATCACAGATTCTGTGATTGGAAAGGATTAGAAATGAATAAAAACATAAAGAAATTCTATGATCAGTGAGTTCAATGAATAGCTGAGCTCTACAAGATAACCAAGAAGAGGTCTTTAGGTCTTTAGGTCTTTCTTTGAAGATCTTCAAAGAAGTATAGCTCATTGCTTCCTAGGGTAGTCTCTTCCATTTCTGGATCATTCCAATTATTTGCAAGTTTTTCTTGATTTCAGAACCTAGCTTTGCTTTTGTACAAACAAAACTAATGCAGACAATATTAGAAGGGAAGAAATAAACTAGGAAAACATTTTTACAGTTAAAGGTTCTGATAAAGGCCTCATTTCCAAAATATATAGAGAATTGACTCTAATTTATAAGAAATCAAGCCATTCTTCAATTGATAAGTGGTCAAAGGATATGAACAGATAATTTTCAGATGATGAAATTGAAACTATTTCTACTCATATGAAAAGGTGTTCCAAATCATTATTGATCAGAGAAATGTAGATTAAGACAACTCTGAGATACCACTAAATACCTGTGAGATTGGCTAAGATGACAGGAAAAGATACTGATGAATGATGGAGGGGATGTGGGAAAACTGGGACACTGATGCATTGTTGGAGTTGTGAAAGAATCCAACCATTCTGGAGAGCAATTTGGAACTATACTCAAAAAGTTATCAAGCTGTGCATACTCTTTGATCCAGCAGTGTTACTGCTGGTCTTATATCCCAAAGAGATATTAAAGTAGGGAAAGGGAAAGTATGTGCAAAAATGTTTGTGGCAGCTCTTTTTGTAGTGGTCAAAAACTGAAAACTGAGTGGCTGCCCATCAATTGGAGAATGGCTGAATAAATTGTGGTATATGAATGTTATGTTTTCACCTTCTTTCTAATTCCAATTTTTCTTGTGCAGGAAGATAACTGTATAAATGTGTATTCATATATTGTATTTAACATATACTTTAACATATTTAACATGTATGAGATTACCTGCCATCTAGGGGAGAGGATGGAAGGAAGCAGGGGAAAAGTTAGAACAGAAGTTTTGCAAGGATCAATGTTGAAAAATTACCCATGCATATGTTTTGTCAATAAAAAGCTATAATTCAAAAAAAAAAAAGGAACCTAGCTTTTTTCACTTTGCAACTTTCACTCACTGTTCCTATTTCTGCTCTTTGAGACCAAGTAGAGTAAATCTTATCCCTCTTCCACATCCTGGCCTTAAAAAAAAAAAAAAAAGCTGAAAGATGGCTGTCTTTTCTTCATTGAGTCTTCAAGTCTCCAGAAATTGTTGGTATTATCACCTTCAAGGGGGCATTGCAATTATGCTAGGTATATGACAGCAGGACTTTTCTTTCAGAACCATATTATTGGATTTTGCCAATTTGGGGCCAATTTTGACTGGGGGAAAAAGTGATCTTCAAAGAAAAAGTCTACAAGATATAAGAAAATGTTTGAAACACTAATGAGATAGCCTTATTCATTTAACCTTGTAGGCTTGGTAGACATGTAAATGTCACATACTGACAACTTGAATAAGAGAAGGTAGAAGGATATCGTATCACATGGCATGACTCTTTGTCATCTTGGTTACCTTCCTCAGTAGACTCTCCAGTTTATTAGTGTTCTCTTGATATGTTATACAAACAATTGGACAGTCTAAGGGAAAGGCAGAAACCATAAAGAATTTAGAAAATTTTCTTTCCTAAAAAATTCAAGCTCTTTGTAGTGATAGAGTAGTTGGAACTCAATAAATAATACTGTTGCTGTCATTGTGTTGTGTTGTCATTGTTGTCATCATTGTTGTTGTTTTGCCAAGAAGGCATTATTTTACTGAATACTCTTTTAGAACTTTGAATCAAAAGGAAAATGAAAAGAAATAGAATGTGGCCTTCCTGCACTATGTGAAGATTAAAGAATTGGTAGGGGAATGCCTACTAAGATTACTCTTGACTTTGGAGCTCCTTTCATTTTTGGCATTACATGTGGATTAATCTATTTCTTTGGAAAATCCCCCATACCTATAAACAGTTTTGTGATTGAATTTAAAATAAATATACTTTACCCATTAAAGATGAGAGGACTGACAATCTCTCTCTCTCTCTCTTTTTTTTTTTAATGAATTAAGACTTGATTTTTCTGGGCAAGGAATTGGGGAAGGAAGTTTTTTAATCCCCTTCCTTGCTTTGTTCTTTTCACCTAGACTGAATACCTTATCTTGGATTATGAGAAACTTTGTACTATAGTAAGGAAAGGACTAGATTGGAATTCATAAGGACCTTAATTTAAATCTTCCTTGAGATATTTATTAGCTGTGTGAACCTGGGCAAATTTTTAATCTCTCTTGTCTCAGTTTCCTCATCAGAAAAATGAAAGCATTAGCCTCAATGTCCTCTAAGTTCCTTTTAATGATCCTATGATCTTCAGAAGGATGTTGAGAATTTGGAGAGCATGTAGAAGTGAATAAGCAAAATGGTGAAAGACCTTGAGATCACACCATTAAAGAACCAGATGATAGACTTGGGGATTATTAACCTCCAGAAAATTTAAGGACAGGACGGGAGAATGTGTATAACTATCTACATTTCAATTTGGTTCAGTTTAATTCAAATCCATATCTTCTGACTACTTATATTAAAGGTATAAAGCAAGGTATAAATCAAAGTTATTAGTTACTGTCATGGATTATGTCCCATTTAGGTAGTCTGGAGAAGAAAAACCATCAGAAATAATGGGGAGAAAAAAAATGCATGCTGTCTTCAAATCTGTTTAGTCCTAGAATGTAAAACAATGATTAATAAACACTAACATTGTGAGCTTAAAACACTTAACCTCTCTGATTCTTAGTTTCTTCATCTATAAATGAGGAGATTGGCCAAGATAGTATCTTAAGTCCATTACAACTCTGTCCATTCCTAAACTGTAAAGTAGCAAATAAAGGCCATCACTGTCTGGGACTCCCTTTTCCAGTTTCTTTTTCATCAGGTGATGGTGATGACCTAAATACTGATTAAAAACAAACAAACTTGCAACCACTATACCATTGCCTGAAGATCACAGATAAGATAGTGATCCATAAGTTTGTAGACCCAATGAGTCATGGCCTGTACAATATTCTCTTTAAGACAGCTGAAACTCATTAATTTCCTTGGGAAGACCAATGCAATAGGTCCTCCACCCAAACATGAACAACAATGAGTCCTGACCTTAGCCAAGATACAGACAACCAAAGTCCTGTGTGCAATCCATCTGTGGTATTCACTACGACAACATGAACCACTTCAAAAAACAATATGTGGCATTTGATAAAATAGAAGGTGCTGGAGGGAAGAGCCCATCAGCTTAGGCGAAATTAGATCCAGCTGAACTACATTCAGGTCAGTTCGTGTGTAAATGGCCTCCCCACCCCCATCCCCTGCCCTGTATATTACAACAATCTACTGCAGATCACAAGAGCACAGCCAAAAGCCATATGTTTGGCATCATGTGGACAGCATCTGGTTTTTTTTTGTTGTTTTTTTTTTTTTAGAATACAACTAAAAATGTTGAAAAAAAAACAATAAAACAACTATCATGCATTTGATGCTCATGCTTATATCTTAGCTCATAGATGGTTTATGACAAATAAACAATTGTATGAAGTCTCGCTCAAGTCACCTTCCTTTACACATTTCTTTCCTTGGTTAGTTAAATTTTACTTAAGTTTCTCCATTTAGCTTCTCCCCTTTTCTTCCTATACTTCCTTTTTTTGGCTACTGTCTGTTATATAATCTTTACAATATATGCTGCATAAAACTAGCATTTTAAAAAAACATTCAACAAAGTGGTCCACAAGACCATATATATTGTTTGTGCTCAATACTTATTCAGTTAGCAGCTAATTAGAATGTTTTACAATGTTGAGAGTCCTAACTTCCATTGGATCTGTGAGAAAGTAAAGCAGATATGCCTGGCACTTCTGCCTTAAGACAATAGGAATTGCCAAATCCATTGGAAATTGTGAATTTTTTTCTTTAATGATGTCCCTCTTATGGCCCACTCTCTGCTTTGAATACTGATTTGGCTATGCTAACAAGTGTAGCTGCTCAGAATTGGCAAAAATAATTGGTCTATGATAATTGATAAGTTATTTAAACTTTAAACAGGTTGAAAGCTCAACTTTTACTTTCCCACTTAAAAAGACGTTGAGGCTTCTAGGGTATATTGTAGTGCATCTTGGCTGGACATGTATTAGAGCCAGTTTGAATTGGCTCACAAGAGACAAATGTTAAATTTTCAACATAAGCATTTATCCCTTCAAAGTTCATGGGTTTTTTTTGTTTTTTGTTTCTTTGTTTTTTGTTTGTTTGTTTGTTTGTTTTACAATTTTGAGTTCCAAATTCTCTCTTTCTCTCTCTTCTCTCTAACTCTAAAAGGCAAATAATTTAATATAACTTTAGTTGTGTAAAACTGCAAAAATATTTTACTAGCCATGTTGCAAAAGATAGTACAAATGCAAAAAATGAGACTAGTAAAGAAAGTTTTAAAAGCATATTTCAATCTGCATTCATATGCCATCAGTTCTTCCTCTAGAGGTGGATAACATTTTTCAGCATAATTCCTTCAAAATTGTTTTGGATTACTGTATTGTTGAGAATGACCAAGTCAGGCACAGTTAACCATCATACAATATTGTTTCTCCTCATTCTGTTCATTTTGCATCAGTTTGTGTAAGTCTTACCAAATTTGTCAGAAATCATCCTATTCATTTTTATAACATAATAGTATTCTATCACAATCACATATCACAATTTATTCAGCTATTTCCCAATTGTTAAATAATCCATACATTTCCTGTTATTTGTCACCACACAAAAAATATGCTATAAATATTTTTGTACATATAGGTCCTTTTTCTTTTATTTATCTCTTAAAGAACAGAAACTTAATATTAGTATTGCTAGGTCACAAGGTTAAATGATATTCATAATTTTATACCCCTTTGGACATAATACCAAATTGTTTTCCTAAATGGTTAGATCAGTTCACAACTCCACAAATATGCTATTGTACATTAGTGTCCTGGTTATCCCATATCCTTTCTAACATTTCTCATTTTCCTCTTCTATAATGTGATCCAACCTGATAAATATGAAGTGGTACCTCAGCTATTTTAATATGCATTTGTCTAATCAATAATGATTTGAGGCATTCTGAAAACACTTTTTTTATCCTTTAACCATTTATCAATTGAATTATTCATGTTTTATGAATTTGACTCAGTTCTCTATATATTTGAGAATTGAGACTTTATCAGAGAAATTTACTGTAAACTTTCCCCAAAATTTCCTACTTCATTGTAGGAATGGCTCTCATTGTGGATATATTAATTTTGTTTCTGCAAAAATTTTTTAATTCAATGTAATCAAAATTACTCATTAGATATCCTCTATGACCTCTATTTGTCATAAATCTTTCCACTAAACATAGATCTAACAGGTAGAATACACTGTACTTCCCTATTTTATTTATGTTATCAATCTTTATGTCAAAATCATGTACCCAATTTGATCTTTTTTCATTATATGGTAGAAGATATTGATCTATACCTAGTTTCTGCCAAACTGTTTTCCAGTTTTCCCAAAAATCATTGTAAAATAGTGAGTTCTTGTCCCCAAATCTTGGATCCTTGTTTTTGTCAAATACTAGATTATTATGGTCATTTTACTTCTATGTCTTGTATACCTAATCTATTCCACTTACCAGTCTATTTTTTAGCTAATGACAAATTGTTTTGAGGATCATTGCTTGATAACACAGTTTGAAATACATTACTACTAAACCACTTTGTTTCACACTTTTTTCATTGATTTCATTGATTTCCTTGATATTCTTGACCTTTAAATCTTCCAGATAAATTTTATAATGATTTTTTCTAGTGCTATAAAATATTTTTTGAGAATTTGATTGATATGTACTTTAAAAGTTAATTAATTTAGGGAGAATTGTAATTTTATTGCTTTGGCTTGGCCTACTCATAAGCAGTGAATATTTCTGTCATTATTTAAATCTGATTTTATTTGGGTGAAAAGTGTGTTGTAACTGTGTTCACATAGTTCCTGAGTTTATCTTGGCAGGTAGACTTCCAAGAATTTTATGTTGTCTGTAATTATTTCTTTTTTATTTTTATTCTTTTATTAATTTTATAATTATAATTTTTGACAGTACATATGCATGAGTAATTTTTTTACAACATTATTCCTTGTATTCATTTTTTCCAAATTTTCCCCTTCCTCTCTCTACTCCCTCCCCTAAATGACAGGTAACCCCATACATATTAAATGTGTTACAGTATAACCTAGATACAATTATATGTGTGTAAAACCAAATTTCTTGTTGCACGGTAAGAATTGGATTCTGTCCAGCCATTCTGGAGAGCAATCTGGAATTATGCCCAAAAAGTTATCAAACTGTGCATACCCTTTGACCCAGCAGCGCTACTACTGGGATTATATCCCAAAGAAATACTAAAGAGCGGAAAGAGACATATATGTGCCAAAATGTTTGTGGCAGCTCTTTTTGTTGTAGCTAGAAACTGGAAGATGAATGGATGTCCATCAGTTGGAGAATGGTTGGGTAAATTGTGGTATATGAAGGTTATGGAATATTATTGCTCGGTAAGAAATGACCAGCAGGAGGAATATAGAGAGGCCTGGAGAGACTTAAATCAACTGATGCTGAGTGAAATGAGCAGAACCAGAAGATCACTGTACATTTCAACAACAATACTGTATGAGGATGTATTCTGATGGAAGTGGAAATCTTCAACATAAAGAAGATCCAACTCACTTCCAGCTGATCAATGATGGACAGAGGTAGCTACACCCAGAGAAGAAACACTGGGAGGGGAATGAAAATTGTTAGCACTAATATCTGTCTGCCCAGGTTGCATGTACCTTCGGATTCTAATGTTTATTGTGCAACAAGAAAATGATATTCGCACACATGTATTGTACCTAGACTATATTGTAACACATGTAAAATGTATGGTATTGCCTGTCGTCGGGGGGAGGGAACAGAGGGAGGGGGGGTAATTTGGAAAAATGAATACAAGGGATAATATTATAAAAAAAATATATATATATATATAATAAAAAAAAAAAAAAAGAATTGGATTCTGAAGGTATAAACAACCTGGGTAGAAAGACAATAGAGCAAACAGTTTACATTCAATTCCCAGTGTTCTTTCTCTGGGTGTAGCTGTTTCTGTCCATCATTGATCAACTAGAAATGAATTAGATCTTCTTTATGTTGAAGATATCCACTTCAATCAGAATATATCTTCATACAGTATCATTGTTGAAGTGTATAGTGATCTCTTGGTTCTGCTCATTTCACTTAGCATCAGTTCATGTAAGTCTCTCCAGGCCTTTCTGTATTCATCCTGCTGGTCGTTTCTTACAGAGCAATAATTCATATACCATAATTTATCCAACTATTCTCCAATTGATGGGCATCCATTCATTTTCCAGTTTCTAGCCACTACAAAAAGAGCTGCCACAAATATTTTGGCACATACAGGTCCCTTTCCCTTCTTTAGTATTTCTTTGGGATATAAGGGTATGCACAGTTTGATAACTTTTTGGTCATAGTTCCAAATTGCTCTCCAGAATGGCTGAATTCTTTCACAACTTCACCAACAATGCATCAGTGTCCCAGTTTTCCCACATCCCCTCCAACATTCATCACTATTTTTTCCTGTCACCTTAGTCAATCTGACAGGAGTGTAGTGGTATCTCAGAGTTGTCTTAATTTTCATTTCTGTGATTAGTAGTGATTTGGAACACTCTTTCATATGAGTGGAAATAGTTTCAATTTCATCATCTGAAAATTATCTGTTCATATCCTTTGACCATTTATCAATTGAAGAATGGTTTGATTTCTTATATGTCTAATTTCAAATGGAATTCATCTTTTTATCTCTTTTGCTAGATTTTGTTGGTATATATAGAAATGCTGATGGATTTATTTTATATCCTGCAATTTTCCCAAAGTGGTTAATTAGTTCAATTTCCTTTTTAGTTAATTCTTTGGGATTCTCTATGTATAACATCACATTATCTACAAAGTAAAATAATTTTGTATCTGCATTACCTATTCTAATTCCTTCAGTTTCTTTTTTCTTCTCTTATTGCTATAACTAGCATTTCTAGGACAATATTAAATAATAATGGTGATAATGGGCATCCTTGTTTATCCTTGATCTTACTGGGAAGGCATTTAATGTATCACAATTACAGATGATGTTTGCAGATGGTTTTAGATAGATACTAATTATCATTTTAAGGAATGCTCATTTTGTTCTCATGCTTTCTGATATTTCTAATAGGAATAAGTGTTGTAAGTTGTCAAAAGCTTTTTCTGCATGTATTGAGATAATCATATGATTTTTGTTGCCTTTGTTATATATATATATAGTAAATTATGCTAAACAACCTTACATTCTTGGGATAAATCCCACCTTGCCATAACATAATATATTAGTGTAATCTCTTTACTAGTATTTTATTTTAAATTTTTGCACAAATATCCATTAGGGAAATTGGTCTATATATTTTTTCTATTTTTGTTCTTCCTGGTTAGTAATGAGCACTCTATTTGTGTTACAAAATGAATTTTGTTTATTTGTCTATTTTTCCAAATAGTTTATGAAGTATTATAATTAATTGTTCTTTAAATGTTTGGTAGAATTCATTTGTGAATCTATATGGTTCTATGGAATTTTTTCTTAGGGAGTTCATTAATTACTAATTCAATTTCTTTTTCTCTAAAATAAATTTATTTACATATTTTCTTACAATTCTACTAACCTAGGCAATTTATGGGGTTTTGTTTGCTTTTGCTGAGGCAATTGGGGTTAAGTGACTTGCTGAGGGTCACGCAGCTATGAAATGTTAGGTGTCTGAGGCCGAATTTGAATTCAGGTTCTCTTTACTTCAGTAAATAAACACTGTGTCATCTAGCAACTTATGTTTTTATGAAGGTTTATCCATTTCACTTAAGATTGTTAGATGTATTGACGTATAATTGGGAAAATGCTTTTTATAATTGCTTTAATTGCTTCTTCATTGGTAGTGAATTCATCCTTTCCTTTTTTAATACTGACATTTTAATTTTCTTACTTTTTTAATCAAATTAAGCAAGGTTTTACATATATTTTTCATGAAATCAAATCCTAGTTTTATTTATTGGTTCAGTGGTTTTCTTTCAACTTTATTAATCTTTCCTTTGATTTTCAGAATTTTTTGAATGTTTACTTAGAGATTTTTAATTTGTTCTTTTTTTTCATCTTTTATGTGCATGATTAATTCATTGATCTGTTTTCTCTCTATTTTATTGATGTGTTTGAAGATATAAATTTTACTGTATGTACTACTTTGGCTAAATCCCATAAATTTCAGTATGTTGTCTCACCTTTGTCGTTCTGTTTAATGGAATTACTGATTGTTTCTATGATTTGTTCTTTGACCCATTCATACTTCAGAATTTTAGTTTCCAATTAATTTAAGCTATTTTCCACAACTCTTTATTGAGTTTAATTTTTATTGCATTACGGTATTAAAAGAATATATTTATTACTTTTGCTTTTCTGTATTTGGTTTATATGGTCATTTTTTTGTGAGGCAGCCATGTAAAAATTGAAAAAAAGATTCCTATTCCTATTGAATTTTCTCAAGCAGTCTATCATATCTAACTTTTCTGAAATTCTTTTCATCTCGTTAACTTCTTTTTCTTTATTTTATAGTTAGATTTATGAAGTTCTGAGAAGGGAAAATGGAGATTCCCCATTAGTATAGTTACACAATTTACAGGAGTTATTTCCTCTTGTAACTCATTTAACTTTTAAAACTTTGGATTCTATGCCACTTGATATATATATATGTTTAGTATTCCTACTACTTTATTTTCAATGATCCTTTTAGCAAAATGTAGTCTTATTTATCTCTCTTAATTATATCTAGTTTCGTTTTTGCTTTGTCTGACATCATGATTGCTATCCTTGTTTTGTTTTGTTTTAATCTTCATCTTAAACTTAATAGATTCTGCTCCAAACCTTTATTTTTATTCAGTATGTCTCTTTTCCAAGTATGTTTAAAAATATTGTTGGATTCTGATTTCTTAACCCATTCTGCTATACCCATCTGTTTTATGGTTGTGTTCATTTCATGCATTCCCAGTGATGATTATTCCCTCAATATTTCCCACTATCTTATGTTTCCTTCTTTATCCTTTTCTCCCTCTTGTTTTACACTGTTCCTCCATTGTAAAAAATGTTTCATGCCTTTTTAATGTGAGACAATTTTCCTTGTTCTTCTTCTCCTTCTTTCTCCCAGTGCATTCCTCTTTCTCATCCATTAATTTTACTTTTAAACGGTCTCAATCTCAATCATAGTCAATTCATTCATAAGCCTTCTTTGTATATGCCTCCTAAATATTCAAATTATGATAAAAGTTCTTAGAAGTTATAAGTATCATCTTTACATATAGGAATGTTAACAGTTTACTTTTATTGTATACTTTCTACCATTTTTACCTTTTTATATTTCTTTTGAATTTTGTATTGGAAATCAAGTTGCCTATTAAGCTCTGTTTGTTTTGTTTTTTTCAACAGGCATGGCAAAAAGTCCTCTCTTTAATTAAATAATCATTTTCCCCCTGAAGGATTATACTCAGTTTTGCTGGCTTGATGATTCTTAATTATAATTCTAGCTTCTTTGCTTTCTGGAATATGATATCCCTAGCTCTTTAATCAATTAGTGTAGAGGCAATTAAATTTTATGTAATTGACTATGGCTCCAAGTTATCTGAATTGTTTTTCTCTCTCTGCTTGAAATACTATTTGACCTGATAGCTATGGAATTTAGCTATAATATTCCTGGAAGTTATCATTTGGGAATTTCTTTCAGGAGATAATGTTTTTCATTTTCTATTTTACCCTCTGATCTAGAATATTGGGGCAGTTTTCTTGTATAATTTCTTGAAACATGATGTCTATGATTTTTCATGTTAACTTCCAGGTAATCCAATAATTCTTAAACTATCTCTCCTCAATCTATTTTCTATGTCAATTGTTTTTGTTTGTTTTTTCCAATGAGATATTTCGTTTTGTCTTTTATTGTTTTATTTTTTTTGATTTTATTTTGATGTTTCTTGGTGTCTCTTAGAGTCGTTAGCTGCAACTTACCTTACCCTAATTTTTTAAGTAATTATTTTCCTCCATGATCTTTTTGTTGTTGTTGTTATCTTTTTTTTTTCTATTTAATCACTTCTCTTTATGGGATTTTTGAGTGTCTTTTGACAAGATTTAGGTGCTCTTTTCTTAATTTTTTTGCAGCATTTTCCTTTTTTCCCAATTTTCTTGTATCTCTATTATATGATTTTTAAATCTTTTTCAGATCTTGAGGAATTTTTGTTAGCCTAGTATCTAATTCACACTTTTTTGAGCCTTTGTTTTTAGCTTCTTTGACATCATTATCTTCATCTGGGTTTGTGTACTGATTTTTCTAGTCACCATAATAACTTGTTATGATAAATTTATTTTTCATTTCAGATTATTTTCTCATTTTTCTAGCCTATTTTTGACTTTTAATATTAAAGTTGAGCTCTACTCCCAAGTCAAATGAGAACTATCCCAAGCTTCAGACCTTTACTGCTGTTATCAGAGCTAGCTCTTGAGATCTGTAGGTTTTAGGTTCTTCCAAAGCGGTATGATCTAAGGAGAGGTATGAGCATTATTTTCTAGGATTGTGTTCTTTGTAACCCAGAAGAGACCTCGTTTCCATCATATATGACTAAACAACAATAGTCTAACCTATTTAGGGCTTTCTGAATCCTTATTTTGTTTTGGGTTAGCTATTTTTCCCATTGGTGTAATGTCTAAAAATTATGTAAAAATCCCATTTATGCACTTATCTAAATTATCTTTAAATGCAAATGTAAAGAGCAATCATCACAATATATATAATCAAACTTAATGTTGAAAAGTCACAAAGAATAAAAATGGCCCCAAAGAAGAAATGTAATAAGACACCTTTCCCAATTTCTTTGTATAGGTGGGAACTTCCCAAAGTGGAAAATTGTTTATGTTTTCAAATTTGGGAAATATGTATGATTCAGTTTGCTCATTTATTTTTCTTTCTCTTTTTCTTTTTCTTTTTTTTTTTTTTTTTTTGCATGTATTTTCTTGCCCAAAAAGTCTTTGTTATATAAGCTGGCTTTCTGGCAGAACAGAAAGATGTAAGGAGAAAAGTAAGATATGTAAAGACAAAAGATGTCAATAAATTTCATTCTTAAATATTTTTTATTTTAAAAGGTATAAGCCAAACATAGATTCCTAAGAAACTCTATCAAAGGCTTCCTTCCAAGTTCACACCAAATTATAATGACTACTCTTTATGTTCAGCCATTAAACCATTTCATATCATATCCATAAAATTATATTATCATCTAGTACATATTTCTCTATCTTTTTTTTTTCCTGAAGCAATTGCGGTAAGTGACTTGCCCAGGGTCACACAGCTATGAAGTGTTAAGTGTCTGAAGTCAGATTTGAACTCACACAGCTAGGAAGTGTTAAGTGTCTGAGAACAGATTCGAACTAAGGTCCTCCTGATTTCAGAGCTGGTGCACCATCCATTGCTTTTCTATAGTTACCATATCTTCAATAGTCTCTTGACCTACCAGTCATAACTCTGACAAAAAATGAAACATGTTATGCTTGGCATAACATGTCAAGTCATGCAGATACTTTGTTATTGTTTTGTTTTCTAAATAGTAAATACCCATTCCTTTTACATATACATTTTCAATAAATTTATTTGTTTTACTGAGCTGTCTTTTTCTTTGCTTTGTTTTGTTTTTGATTCTTTATTTTAAAGGATGGCTCTTGGGGAATGGGAAATGAATACATTGGCAAATACTGATTAATTAAAAAGCAAAAAGATCAAATGATTAAAAAGAAAATAAATGGATAAAATATCTATCTGAGGTAATTTAAAAAGAAAATAGCTATGAGAAAATGATTCATTCATGGATTTTAAAAAATTGGTCCATTTTCACCAGTTTATGAAGAACACACAATTGTAAATGAAATTTGGAAGTTGTCGATTATCAATATAAGTTACTTGAATGGTTTGCAGCCTCAATTATTAGTACAACAGCCAATATTTTTCAAATTTTGCTATGCCATTATTAACCACAGTTCATGTTGCAAAAAAACTTAAGTCATTTAATTTTTTAAAAGATGCATGATAAAATTTTAGCTTGATAAAATTTTAATTGAGAACACAATTTGATAACTCCTTAACAACCAATTTGCATAATTATTTTTTTTTATTTTGCTCTTAGAATAACACCATAGTAGTATATTCTTGTTCATTAAGCAAGCAATGAATTTAAAGAACAAAACAAAAACACTGCTTTCTGGAGGCAACAAACTTAGAGACAGAGTCTTTGCCTTCATAAAAATTAAACTTTTATCTCTTATATAGAACTTCACCTGAAGCAGAGGAAAACCAGTCCACCGCTTCACAAACTTTAGAAGCAAAGCAAGAAACATGGCAAAAAACTGATTCCAAATCAGAGTTCAGATTCAACACTAGGACAGATCCCTGAGTTCATTCATGAACTTTCAATAAATCAGTAGTTAGGGGGCAATCCAGTGAATATGTAATGACATAAGAATGTAGAATAAACGTGCTTATCATTATCTTTTTGCCTTGACTACAAGGCCTAAATCAATTGCTCTAAATTGTACCCTTGCCCATAGACCCCTCCATGCGGACCCCTAGAAGCAAGAAATTGAGGAGAAAATTGAACTTATTATAATCAAATGAAGTAGAAGTTAAACTAATATGTATTTTTGTAACTGTCAAAGTTTGCTATCTTTCCATAAGTTTCATTTTCAATATTTTGATTTTTCTTTGTTCAAAGCCATCATAGTGGTACAGTTTCCCTCACAGGTAATCACACTAGCAAATGAATTCATTTTATCCCTGCATCATTTTGAGCACTGAGTTCTCTTCCAATATAAGAGTTATGAATAGATAATGTATTTATGCAACTGGAAGTGATTTACAACAAATTTGACTTATCAAGCAATACTGAGTTTAGCTGTGGTAAATATTAGTAAAATTTTGGATGACATTCAGACCACATTGGTTGCGACAAACCAAGATGGGTTTTAGGGGGGAACAAGGAACTAGAAGTGTAATGAAAACCATGAGCATTAAATTCACCTAAAAAGGCCAGATTGACAGCCCAGCAGAGAAAAATCCACAGTTCACTCCCAATACATTGGACACAAGCATATTCATAGCAAGGTACACTTCCTCATTTTAACCTTCTAATGACCTCATTTGGATCAAAGATTTAGAGCTAAAAGAAACCTGAATAGCTATCTACTTCAACTTTCTTATTTTAAAGATGAAGAAATTGAGGGACTATATAAGGGACCTGTCCTAGGTCACACAGGTAGTAGGTGTCAGAGGTAGGGTTTGAATACATTCTCTTGTTTTGGAATAAGAATTCTCTCTGCTTCACAACACTGCCAATGTGGGGCCATAACAGGAAATGAAAGAGAATATTTTTATCTCAAGATCTAGTCAGTCATAGACTTTTCAATATATTTTGATATTTTCCTGCAAGGGCAATTAGGAGACCCAGTGGATAGAATACTGAGCTTAAAATGAGAAAGACTAATCATTCTGAGTTCAAATCTAGCTCAAATATTTACTATGTTAACCCTGAGCAAGTCACTTAACACTATTTACCCCAGTTTCCTTATCTATAAAATTAGCTAGAAAAGTAAAGCAATCTATTCCAGTATCTTTGTCAAGAAGAAAGAAAGAAAGAAAGAAAGAAAAGAAAGAAAAGAAAGAAAGGAAGAAAGAAAGAAAGAAAGAAAGAAAGAAAGAAAGAAAGAAAGAAAGAAAGAAAGAAAGAAAGAAAGAAAGAAAGAAAGAAAGAAAGAAAGAAAGAAAGAAAGAAAGGAAGGAAGGAAGGAAGGAAGGAAGGAAGGAAGGAAGGAAGGAAGGAAGGAAGGAAGGAAGGAAGGAAGGAAGGAAGGAAGGAAGGAAGGAAGGAAGGAAGGAAGGAAGGAAGGAAGGAAGGAAGGAAGGAAGGAAGGAAGGAAGGAAGGAAGGAAGGAAGGAAGGAAGGAAGGAAGGAAGGAAGGAAGGAAGGAAGGAAGGAAGGAAGGAAGGAAGGAAGGAAGGAAGGAAGGAAGGAAGGAAGGAAGGAAGGAAGGAAGGAAGGAAGGAAGAAAGAAAGAAAGAAAGAAAGAAAGAAAGAAAGAAAGAAAGAAAGAAAGAAAGAAAGAAAGAAAGAAAGAAAGAAAGAAAGAAAGAAAGAAAGAACAACTGAAAAACAACTGAAATTTCCTGGGATGTTAATTTTTTTTTGAACTGGGCTCTATGCCACTATGAATCACATAAAAGGAACTAGCTTATTTCTCAGAATAGATAAATATATATAATACATATAATATAATATATGTACACACACATATATGTATATATAGTAGGAAGTGTTTTTTAACATATGCATTAGTAAAGTACATTTTATAGCATGTATAGTATATAATTATGAGTCAGTATGGCCTAATGAATAGAGTATTAGATCTGATTAAAGAAAATTTGCGTCAGATTCTACCTTTAAACTTACTACATGTGTCAAAATCTCTGAAAGTCCTAGTTTCCCCTTGTGTTAAAAGCAAGACTCATCCCACACCATGATAGTGGCCAGAGAAGGAGAGGAATCAGTGTTTTTGTCTAACAAAACAAGTCCTATTTCTATTTACTATTAGAATAAGATTTAGAACTGGAAGGCACTTTGAAAGCCATCTAATCCAACTCGTGCTTTTAAAGCTGAGAACATTAGGGATAGCAGATAAAAGACTGGTCCTTGAGTCAGGATGACCTGGATTCAAATTCTGCCACTGACACATATTGGTTGTGGGACCTTGTGACCCTGAGCGAGTTCTCTCAGTGTTCTAGATGACTCTCTAAGAATAAAAATTACTGAAGAATTCCTGATCTTCAGAATGGAAGAGCTGTCTAATTAGGATTTTAATGAAATTAGAAGTCTAGATTAAAATGAAAATCAAAAACAAAATAAATCAAAATCTGTAGTATCTACCTCAAATGACCTACTATCAGTTGTTGTGGGACTCAAATGAGATGACTTACATAGAGTGCTTTACAATCACATCCATGCCTCTGACTACTTATATGACATTCATCTTCCTGGATCTTAGTTCCCCATCTATGAAATGATAAAGTTGGACTAAAAGGTTTCTATTATCCCTTCCAACTCAAAATATATGATCTCATGATCTTAAGTGTCAGGTGTTGTTATTGTTACTATTATTACTACTGCAAACATTTGTGTGTTCTAACTCCCTACTATAATGGAAGCTCCATGAGTACAGAAACTATGTCATGTAAATGTTTTATCTTTCCCAGTAGTGTATTCTTTGTGCACAACTGATGCCTTTTTTTTAAATGCATAAATAAGTGAATGTTAGAGGAAACAATTAAACCATATTTCTGATTTTCCACAATATATTTATATTTATGAGAAGTAACTAAAAGCTAATCATTCACATAGTGCTTTTGAGAAGTCAATCAGAAGATTATATATTTAAAGACAGAAAGAACCTTATAAGCTGTTGAGTCTGGCTTCTAATTTTACAATAGAGGCTCAAAAATGTTAAGAGACTTGTCCAGTCACACAAAAAGTAATTGTCTAGTTTTGTTTGTTTGTTTTTTTTGTTGTTGTTGTTTTGTTTTTAACTTAGGTCTTGCTGATTCCAAACCCATTTATCTATCCTAGGACACTTTGCTGGTATTAAGAATATTTTTATTTTTTTGGAGGCTAAGATCACAAATCTGAACTCAGATCCTCCTGATTGAAGGGACCATTATCTACGGGGCCACCTAGCTGCTTTTAAGACTTTTAAATAGCTAGGTAAACTGAAACATTCCTTTCTGCCTTCCAATATCTTGTATTACACCAATGTCCCTTATTTTCTTCTTTAGAATTGAACATAACATCTCTGTTCACTGAAAACTCATTGAGTACTGAGCACTTTATGAGAGCAAGAGGATTACAGCAGAGCAGTTACATGATTTCTATCACACAATGTTGTTCTCAGTTACTCAGGAGAAGAGGGTGTTTATCTAGACACAACTTATTTTAATCTCTTCTAATGGAGGTGAACTTAACCATAGAAAATTACACAAGGGACATTTAACTTTAATGGTGCTGCGGCCAAAGACTAACAAACTGAGATTCAGTGTACTGTTTTATTATAATTATAATAATAACCTGTGATTACATTCATACTGGGGAAATGGACAAGTGTCTCATGTTTCTCAGAGGAAAAACAAGGGGGAAAATGTACCATCACCTTCATAGGGAAAAAAAAATTAAAAGCAAGTAGACAAAAGCTTGAGTGGCAAGGAAGAAAAAAATGGGAATCATCCCCAAATCCTACCTCCACTTTAGCTGGTCAATGATTGGTTGGAAGTCTTTTTCTGGGGGGAAAAAATAGGTTCTGCTCTTTTCTGAAACAGAGGATGAGGCAATTGGCAGGGCTCTAAGCCAGAAAGTGATGGGCAAAACTGTGGTCATACCTAATTTGGGGTTTAAAAGATGGGAGAGCATCCCCTGGTTATTTCATACCACTTCCTCCTTTGATGGAATTCTTAAGCAAATGTTTACCTTGTCATCATGTGTAACTTGGGCACTGTGTTCTGAGTATTATGGGGTTATGTGCTCCCCACTGTGGGCTGTACATAAAGTTTTCTGCAGTTGTTATGAAAAGTAATTTACTATGAAGGTACTCCAAGGTTCTGGTTGACTAGTGTTTGGCAAAAGTCTTGTGCTGTTATTTGTTCTTTGAAAGAAGGACTGGTAATTGTCTGGATTTTGGAACCGATTTTGTGATGTTTGGACAATGCTCCCACACTGAGTGGTGTATTATAGCATGTGGTTCACTTGTACAAAACAAGTCAAAAAATGGGTTTAAAGATATTTTTTTAAAAAGTATGAGCATTTATGAAAAAAAAATCTTACTATCAATTTTGTGCCAATGCATGCTGGCCAAAAATAGCTGGCAAGGTGCAGAAAGACAGCATTCTACAACCTGAGTTTAGAAAGCTGTTACTTGCTTTCTTCTTTCCCTTATCATAGTAATGGTTTAAATGGAAACTTAAGGACCACAATTTGAAAACCAAGCAGATTATGTGCACCATTTGCCTTGCTGCTTCATTTTTATAAAGGTCTTGATTCTGAGGAGTTGAAATTTGAATTTTGTGAACTGTTTCAAGATAATCCTCTCCCAGGTATCACAGGGATTTTTTTTCCTTCTGTTAAGAGGCCCAGAAATGAAGACAGCAACAGAATTTGCATTTTGTAAAGCAGGCAACAGTCATACAAAGCAATGCAGGGGGACTTGGAGCACTTTGTACTATTAAATCAAGGTAACTCAAATATCCTGAGAACAATGAGAACAATGAGAATAATAATATTTTGTACTGATTAAGTATTAGTGATATTAAAGGACTAAAAAATTAAGGAACAGGACAAAGTAAAGGAAGTAAAAACACTTTCTGAATAGCTGATGTAGACAATATATCAATATAAACAAGAGCATAATTAAGGTATTAAGCTATATGGAACAGTAGCATTAAATTATTACCCATGAGCCTTAGCAATTTTAGAGTCAGAAATTCTAAACATCGAAAATAAGGAAAATAAAATGTTAATAGAAATTATGATAATTCTGTGGATTCTGAAAAAGATGCCATATAATGGAAAGAGCATTGCCTCTGCAATCAAAACTCACCTCTAATTCTATTAGTTAAAAGACAAGTCACCTCACTTCACTTAGAATCATTTTCTTCATACGTCCAAAAAAGGTTAAATGAAATAATTACTGAAATTCCTTCTAGCTCTACATTTATTCCTAAAACATGTCCAGACTAGTAAAATTCAGGTGACATTATTCTAACTTACCCAACCAATGACACATTCTAAAGCACTGTCATATAGAGATTTTTTTCCAAAGATATTTTCCCTTCAACTAAAATTTTCAAATGGAAAAAATCAAGTCCAATAATTAATTTGAGCTGAATTATAGAATGTAACAAAATACACTTAACTAAGCCAACAAGGATGTTAGCTTTTATATTACATTAACTTCAAATCAGAAAATAGAAGTGTGTTAAGAAATTGTTACCAAAAGAACATCTTCTTGCTATGGTATCCTCACCAATTTCTCAACATTGAGCCTCTCAAAGATCATGACTTCATCTGTGGTTCCATGAGCAATGAGCAGCTGAAATATGCCATATGTCTCTGGCCCATAAATAGCTTCCAGGTATCATAAACACACGTTGGATTGTTACTATCAGCATAAAACTGAATTTCATTTGTTTTCTTACTGAAGACATCACTCTAAGCTTCCCCTGAACTCTACTTTTAATGGAGTTAAATGCTGCCTTTTTAGATACAGATGAACTATTCTGATAGTAAACCCTGTGAAGCCCATTGGCTATTTATCAGCTTCTGAATTTCCACATCATCCACATTCTGATCCAAATGAGTAAATGCAGTGCTGCATATCAAATATCTGAAAGAAGTCTACTTCTTTTCTCTACGACTGTTATTGACCTTGGGTTGTTTCAACTTTCCCTCCAAGTAACTGTTCTGATTCAGAGCAGTACTCTAAACCAGTGACATTGTCTTCTGGTAGTCATCATGCATTTGGGCCGCTGCTTCTGTTGAATGCAAATATTTAGCTTGGAGAGGATAAGCCTATGATCAGTCCAGTATTCTGCATAACACATTACTTTTGTCACTTTCACAGCCTTTCTGTCTCTTCTCCTTACAATGACATAGTCTATTAAATGTCAATGTTTGCTGCAAGAATACTTCCACAAAGTTATATTGCATTTAGGTAAATGGAAGAGATATACAGATCTTCAGTATTAAGTGACCATTGCTGTTGTTTTCAATCTCATTTCTCCTAAGGACTCTCTGTCATATCTAGTAGTCTGTATCTACTCCACCCTTAAAGTCATCCAGAATTATAAATTTGTTCTCTTCTGGCACATTAATAATGAGAATCTTTAGGTCTTCATAAAATTTTTCTTTGACCTAACTGGAGTTCAACATACTGGGAGCATAGACAATCACAGTCATGAACCTGTTATTCACTCCTTTTGGTAGCCATACAAGTTGTTTACTAGGTTAGTTTTGATTGCAAAGCTTATGTATAGTGCTCCCATTCACTGCAGCCACGCCAGAAAAACATGCATCCAGCTAAACTTCAGCAAGCTGATTTCCATTTACCAGACTTGTTTCACTTAGAACTGCTGTTTGGATGTGATACCAGCTGAGTTCTCTCACAAGAATTGGTTGTCTTTTAGGTCTACTAGATTTAGTGTTCTCTACAAGTATGTGCACATTTCATGTTCCAGTGATTAGTGGAATCATCTTCGGAGAAGTTTTTGTAATTTTAAATGTATTTCAACTGCAGGATGGGATCCTCACTTGTGGCAATAAACAGGTCAAAGGTACATAAGCAGAAATTTCTAGGGTACCTTTTCTAACACCTTCACACCAGGAGGTGAGCAGTGCAGTCCTTAAAAGACACCAAGAGGGCTGCTGAATCCCATTGCTGCTTCTAGTGAGAACACTTTATCTGTGTGGCTATAGCTACAGGCTTCATCTCCTGCTTCATTACTTTCCTGTCACTACAGGACTTTGAGATAGGTAAAAATGGTAAGATGATACTGATAGCTGGTAGCTTTCAAGTCTTAAACAAACTATATATAGCAAAAACATGTAGTAAGTAAAATAAAATTCTTTGAATGTTAATACATTAAGTAGATTGTGAGACTGATACTTTTAATGTCATTTTTCATGCTTCAAGCTTCCTATATTGTATGTCCTGTGAACTTTGAATAACAATATCACACCAACAATTATTTAATTATTTTTTTAAAAACTACTAGGCAGAATAGAGCAAAAAAACTCTTTTCACTACTAACTAGAAATAAAATAACATGGAATAAAATTTCAAATGACTATGAGGAACATTTAACTTAACTACTTAAGGGCTAAGGATCTGTCCTGCTTTTAAAGCATATGAGTAATAATGCAATGATTTCATTTCCATTAAGTGATCATTTAAAAACTTATAGCAAGTTCTCTGTATTTCTTCAAAAAATAAAGATTGATAGTGATGAAGAACAAAGTTGATGATCTGGTTTGACAAGAAGAAGGGCCATTTTCTTCTCTGAAATTGGAGCATTGCAAAGGAAATTTGAGTGTTGATATTGAGGTGATTTGAAGAATAAAATTAGGTAGAGAGCATTCACAATTGATAGCCTGTCTTTTTTCCATGAAATGTGAATCAAGGTTGTTTGTGGAGATTGTAGTAAAAATATTGCATCATACAACAGTGAGAGTTTTTAGTTGCGAAATTACAACTTTAGTTGCGAGTTAGGATTACTAGGTGAGAACTCAGGTTGTCTGGACAGTGACAAGGTGAGAATTCAGGTTGTCTGGACAATTACAAGGTGAGAACTCAGGTTGACTTGATAGAAGGAGCAAGCTCATTGGCTGAAGTGGTTCTTCCCAGAAGCCCTTGCATTATCCCACGCCCATTCTCTGGGAGGATAAAAGAGACAACATTGGGCCCAGAGAGCAGATTGGCCTGGAGAAGGATAAGAGCTGGAGGAGATTCAAGAAGAAGACTCTGCACTACATCTGGCTTGATGGGGCTATCTGCAGGAAGGGAAGTCACTTCTAAGGACAAGAGTTAACAGCAACTGCCTGGAGACAACGGTTCACTACAGGAAGAAGAATCTGTCTGAAAGATTTGAGTAGACACAGCAGATCTCTTCTCAGAGAGCGATCCAGCAGCTTCTGGAAACAACAGCTCGCTACATTTGGCGTCCACACATGGGGCAAGGACTTTTGCTTATCCTGACAAGAGGAGCTAGACCAGACCTTTGCAATTTGGCGCCCGAATAGGGACAGACACGGTCCTGATTCCAGTGGAAAAGCCTCCCATCCAGATCACAGTTTCTCTGACCCAGAACCGTGAGTAACAAGGAAACTTTGTTAAAGATTAAGTGAGCGTGCTAATAGATAAATAAGGAACTTAACTTGTTAAGGGCTAAACCAGGAATCTCTTATAGCTGAAATGGGGCAGATGTTAGCTATATTCAATCCCTGGACCTCAGCCGACTCAGGGCCTGCGGCGGGCTCTTGCGATGCTTTGTTTTAATTAAACAGTCGGATTCCCCTGGTCCGCACCAGTTCTAAGTCAGCTGCTAGGCGCCGGCCGAGGCGGGACGCCGCGGGCACCGGGCCGGGGGGGGGGGGGGCACCCGGGGGGGGAAGGGCCGCCGCAGATCCCACAGCCGGGGGTCTTTTATCCTCCCAGAGAATGGGCGTGGGATAATGCAAGGGCTTCTGGGAAGAACCACTTCAGCCAATGAGCTTGCTCCTTCTATCAAGTCAACCTGAGTTCTCACCTTGTAATTGTCCAGACAACCTGAATTCTCACCTTGTCACTGTCCAGACAACCTGAGTTCTCACCTAGTAATCCTAACATCAATATCTAGTTGGTATGTTGTGTGATATCCTACATAAGTATTTATCAGTAGAGAATCAATATCCATTAGGGGAATTGGTCTACAATTAGTTTTGTTGTTTTTTTCCCCTCTGTCTTTGCCCTTCTTAGTTTAGGGATCACCACCATATTTGTGTCACAAAAGGAATATGGTAGGACTCCTTTGCCTATTTTTTAAATAATTTATTCTATATTATAAATGTTTAGAAGAATGCTCTGAATCCATTTGGTTGTTAGGATTTTTTCCTTAGGGAGCTCACTGATAGTTTGCTTAATTTATTTTTATTAAGATTGGGTTAAGTATTCTATTTCTTCTTCTATTAACCTGAGTAATTTATATTTTAACGATCCATCCATTTCACATAGATTACCAGATTTATTGGCATGTAATTAGGAAAAATAGCTCCCAATATTGTTTTAATTCTCTTTCTTTGCAGTGAATTCACCCTTTCCATTTTCAATATTGATATTTTGGTTTTCTTCTTTCTTTGATCAAATTAACTAATGATTTGTCTTTTATTGTTTTCCTTCATAAAACCAGCTCCTAATTTTATTTATCAGTTCATTGGTTTTCATACTTTCAATTTTATTAATCTCTTCTTTGACTTTAAAAATATCCAGTAGGTACTAAATTAAAGATTTTTAATTTGTTCTTTTCCTTGTTTTTTTTTTAGTTGCATCTTCATTTCATTTATCTGTTCTTTCTCTGCTTTATTGATGAAAGCATTTAGAAATATCCATTTCATAAAATTATTATTTCTTTCTATGATTTGTTCTTTGCCCCACTCATTCTTTAGAAGTAAACTATTTAATTTCCAATTTAGTTTTCCAATTTGTTTCCATAGATCTTAACTGAATATAATTTTGCTGCATTATAATCTGAAAATGATGCATTTAATATTTGTTTTTTTGAATTTGGTGGTGGGGTTTTTATTCCTTAATACAGGGTCAATTTTTGTGGTGATGTCATTGATAGCTGAAAATAGGATATATTCCTTTTTATTCTTATTTAATTTTCCCTGGAATTCTATAATATCTATTTTTTCTAAAAATTATATTCACCTCCTTGACTTCTTTCTTGTCTATTTTATAGTTATATTTATCTAGTTCTGAGAAGGGAAAATGGAGGTTCCATTACTACAGTTTTACTGTTTATTTCTTCCTATAACCTATTTAACTTTTCTTTCCCAGAATTTGGATGTCATTTCGTGTGTATATATTTAATATTGATATTACTTCATTGACTCTAGTACCTTCCAGCAAAATGTAGATTCCGTGTTTACCTCTTTTAATTATCTCCATTTTTGTTTTTGCTTTGAGATCATTTCTATCCTTGCCTTTTTGTTTTTTATTTTGTTTTGTTTTGTTTGCTGGGAAATTGGGGTTAAGTGACTTGCCCAGGATCACATATATCCTTGCTTTTTTAACCTCAGCTAAAGCATAATAGATTCTCCTCTAGCCCTTTACCTTTATTCTCCCTGTATGTCTCACTGGGTTCAAGTGTATTTCTTGTAAATAACAGCCAGATTGTGTTTTTTAATCCATGCTATTTTAGTCCATGATGCTATTTTTATGGGTGAGTTCATCCCATTCACATTCATGATTATGAGTACTGTGCATTTTCTTCCATCCTATCCTCCCCCACAATTTATGTTTTCCCTCTCCCTCTTTTTAACCTGTTCCTCCTCAAAAGTCTGTTTTGTTTTTAACCACCACTTCCCTTAATCTTCCTTTCCTTCTATCAATGTCCTCTCCCTTTTTCTTATCTCCTTCCTCTCCTAGTACCCTGGAAAGGTTATAAAGATTTCTATACCCAGGGTTAGTGTACACTTATTCACTCTATTAGCCAATTCCAATGACAGTAATGTTCAAGTGCTGCCCAATATCACCCCCATTTTCCCCTGTAATGTAGAAACTTCCTTCCTTTTTTGTGAGATAATTTTCCCCATTCTTCCTTTTCTTTCATCCTTTCCCAGTGCATAAAATTCTCAATCCTTAATTTTCTTTTCTTGAAATCACAGCATTATAGTCATACATATCCATCTCTCTATCTATGTATACTTTTTGTAACTGTACCAATAATCATAAAGTTTTTTTGGAGTTACAAATATCTTCTGAAATAACAATGTAACAATTTAACCTTATTGAATCGCTTATGTTTTCTCTTTCCTTTTTTACCTTTTCATACTTCTTTTGAGTCTTGTATTTGAAAATCATAATTGTTGTTCACTTCTGGTACTTTCATCAGGAAAAAAGTCCTCTATTTCATTAAATATCCATCCTTTCTCAAAAGTGCATACTCAATTTTGCTGAATAGATTTGTTTGATTTGGGGAGAGGAAGTTATCCTAGCTCCTCTTCCTTCCATAATATCATATTCCAAACTCTCTATTTCTTTAATATAGAAACTCCTAGATCTTGAGTTATCCTTATTGTGGCTCTATGATATTCGAGTTGTTTCTTTCAAACCACTTGAAGTATTTTCTATTATACCTGGCAGCTACAGGATTTGGCTATAATATTTGAGGAGTTTACACTTGAAGATTTCTTTTAGGAAGCAATCAGTGGGTTTTTTCCATTTCTAATTTAGTCTTTAGTTCCAGGATATCATGGCAATTTTCCTTGATAATTTCTAGAAATATGATGTCTAGGTTTTTTGTTGTTGTCATTTTAATCATGGGCTACAGGTAGTCCAATAATTCTTTAATTATCTCTCCTCAATTTATTTTTAGTCCATTATTTTTCAAATGAGATATTTCACATTTCCTTCCATTTCTCATCCTTTTGGTTTTGTTTTATTGCTTCTTGATGTCTCATAAAGTCATTAACTTCTACTTGCCCCATTCTCATTTTTAAAAAGGAATTACTTCAGTGCTTTTGTACTTCCTTTTCCATTTGGCCTATTCTGCTTCTTAAGGATTTTTTTTCATTGAATTTTTGTACTTCTTTTTCCAGTTGGCCAATTCTGGTTTTTTAAATGCTTCTCTTTAGTGAGACTTTTGTGCTTCTTTTAGCAAGGTGTTTTTTTTTTTCTTTTTTTAGCTTGTTTGTTTTTTTGTTGTTTTTTTTTGTTTGTTTGTTTGTTTGTTTGTTTTTTTCCCTACCACATTTTAGGAATTTTTTTAACAAACTATTGAATCTCTTTATTTAAATTTCTTTCATCATTCTCATGTTTTTCCCTTTTTTTCTCTACAATCTCTTATATGAGGTTTTAAAAATCTTTTTTGAGCTCTTTTGAGGCTTATGTCCAATTTACATTTTCTTTGAGAAATACTTCCATCTGCTTTGGTATCTTTGTCTTCTGAGTTTGTGTCTTAATTTTCTTTGTCACTACAATTATTTTTAATGGTAAGGTTCTTTTGTTGTTCTTTGCACATTTTTCCAGCCTATTTCTTGACTTTTAACTTGGATTCCTTTCCTATGGTGAATTGGGCACTCTCCTAATCTATAAGTCTTTCTTGCTACTATTTTTAGAGCTAACACTGGGGAGGAGGAGGGTCTATGTGTTTTGGGTATTTTAAGGTGTTTTCATTTAGGGAGAAGTGTGGTCACACTCTCTTTGCCTATGCATTAGTGTTTACATTGGAGAAAAACTAGTTCCCTTGTAGGCATCAGTGTTAGCATTTCACCTGTCCCTGAGACTGTGACCAAGTTCCCTACTCTCCTGCAGCTACAGTTGCTAGAGCTTGCCTGTTTTGGAACCGAGACCAAAGTTCCTATTTCCCCATACCACAATCGCTCATTTCTACCCTGGACAGGCACCCCAATTCCCCTGCTGCTATAATCACTATTGCTCCTTTTTGCCTCTTTAACTGTGATTGGGAATTTTGCATGGGTAATGCAATAGGATTCTCAACCTGATGCCAGGAAAGAGTCCCTTACAATCTCCTTCCAACTAGTTATCTAACCCCTCCCATTGTCAATAAGCTGAGAGTCCCTGAACTGCTGCTGTCAGCAGTGTTGCTATCTCCAAGGCCATTTATGCTATTTGGTCTACACTGAGCTATAGGCCTGATCCTCTTGCCTATCTCCTAAGATATCATAGGTTGAAAAATTGCTTAATCTTTTGTTGCTTCCACTGCTCTGGAATTTGAGTTGAGATATTTTTGAGTTGTTTGGAAGGGATTTTGAGAAAGGTTGGCTGAGCTCTTCTCTACTCCATCAGCTTGGCTCAAATCCTGATATAAGCATTCTAGTAATAACCATAGAGTTCCATGAGAGTCTTTCCATGTGGATTCAAAGAATTGAAAAGGGTCTTTCATATAAGCAAGCCAACACAATCACAATTGTCTTGAGGGAAAACTTCTTTATAAATTTACCATGTCTCTGGCATATTTCCTCTTGAAAGAATACTCAGGAGTTGTATCTAATATTGTATGTTTCCCTAAGGAAAGATAATAGAAGTGCCAGTTAATGGTGATGGGACTTATCCTTCTCGCTGGAGGTAGACATAGGACACAGAGAGGTCTTGTTCCCTAACATAAATTTAAGCCCAATATATCCCAGCTGATTAAATATAAAGGTCAAAGTCAAAAGGGACCTTTGAGGTCATCTAGTCCAAATTCTTCATTTTACAGATGATGAAATTGAAGCTCCAAAAGGTTGTGTCTTGCCCAAGATCTCCCTCATTCTAAGTTCAACCCTCTTTCCACTGAACCAAATACAGAACATTAAATCAACACTTAATTTCCACATTTTAAGTGTTTTTGGAAGTTATGTTTTACAACTGCCAAGTTTTAAATCTAATACCACAGAGAATAAATATGACTGTTTTTCTTTTAATTAAGTCTTGACAGCCTTAGCTTGCAAAGCTCTAAGATAAAATTTGATTTTAAAAAAACCACCAACAAATTGCTTAATCAGAAATCTTGACTTTACAATTAAATGATTTCATCACCCCAAAACAAACCAAAAAAAAAAAAATTAAAACACTTCATGATGTCCAAAAATATAAAATAATGACTTTTAAATGTTTCAGCTGCCTAAGCTAGGATAATGAAAACAGATACCATATTTTACTCTTGTTTTTCTTGTTAGCATAAACACTAAATAGAGAATAAGAAAACTTTTCTTCATATCCTTAAATTCATAATTTCACTTAACGATACACTTTTGAATATCTACCAAACTAATTATCTCATGGTTTTACTCCTTGGTCATTCTAAAATTTCATCTTTATAAACTTATTTAATTAAAATTTAATCTATATTATTTAGACATTTCAAATTAAATAAATCTGTTTTGAAAATCGTATAGTTCTTTGTCATTTCCCACAATCCATGATTGCTATTAGTTTTGAAACATAGGATAATCTTCAAGCAAGCATCCAAAATCTTATAGGTAGGCAATTCCTTTAAGAAGAGAACATTCATTCAGTTCTGTCCCTTCAAATTCTGAGAAACCTGAATTTTGATCTTATTGGATGAGCTCCATCAGATGCTAGAAGTAGAAAACAATATCTCTTGATGATTAGAACCTTTGATCCACTAATCTTATTTTTTTCTCTCTGGCATTGCATATCTATCATTTCTTTCAAGTACTATTCTTAAGAAGATATCTCTGACAAACCCCATCTAATTGATCCTTCTGTCTCAGTTCCTATTCCTTCAGCACTTATTGCTTTATCACTAAGTACTTGAATTCAACTTGTTTTGGTGATGAATATTTTGCTACCCTAATGGGAGCTGAAATCTGAGACCAAGTGGATGGAGCTCAGCCAATAATTCTATTTCTTCTGTATCCCTCATGGTACCTAATATAGTATCATGTGCACACAAGCAGCTCAGTAAATGCTTGTTGTATGAAGGAATGAAAGTCCACTATGAGGAATTTGTTTCTTGCCATAGTTGCTGTGGAAACCATTCTTTTCGTCCATGATGCCTGATTGGACATTCAGCAGTGAGATAGCAATGCAATAACTTTTCACAAAAAAAAAAAAAAAAAAAAACCTATAAATTTCATATTTAAATTTTATTTTTCACTCATAACTACTCTATAATTAATGGCAAGTACTCCTCAGGGTCATCCTTAGAAAATAAATTATAACAATTTTATAACATTTTTTTCAGTCATAGACTCTCATAATGAAACTCCCTTAAATGGATTGCTTTTTTTCCCTCTCAAGACAGTCTCTATAATCTACTTTCTTCCATATTATCTTCCATATTCACCTTCTTCCAGTTTTTCCTTGGAAAAGAATTGACATGGAAAGGAGCAATCTAAAGTGACTTGAAACTTTGTCAAATTTGAGGGTTTTCTCTCCTCTTGCTTTTCAGCTTCCTTCCTAACCTAAATGAAAAACAGTAGATTGTTGGATGAATTTATATTCATCTTTTTCTAAACAGAAAATAAGAGAGTTCTACTAGAAGCCTACTAAGGGTATTTCCAGCTCTAAATCTATTTTGTGATAATTCTATGATAAGCAGAAACAAAAAAAAAAAAAAAAAAAAAAAAAACTGACCACTCTAAGTAGATTCAATAAAATCATTCAAATCCTTTTAAAATCCTAATTCCAAAAATTTTCACAAGAACTTATTCCCAAACAGTAACTAATATAAAATCCCTCATATATAAAGTCTTATCACATATGCCTTATTTGGTCCATAAAATTCTAGACTAGGAGGAAGACAATTGGATATCATCATTTCTCTACTCATTCCTTTTTTTAAGCTTTACTGATATCTTTTTTTAATACCACAATAATTTTCCCTTTCCCCATTCTCAAATGTACATTATCTTAGAATGAAAAGATAATAGACATAGTGACTGTTTCTGATAACATAAGCCAGATATTCCAATACTTAATCCCCTATCTCTATAATGGACTGGTATGCTTATTTTAGCATCAAAACTCTCTAGTAGTTATTACAATTATATTTTATATAATTTCACATAAATTACATAACTTATTTTCTGAGGATGACCCTGAGGAGTATTTGTCATTAATTACAGAGTAGTTATGAGTGAAGAATAAAATTTAAGTCTGAAATTTATAAGATTTTTTTTTGTGGAAAGTTTTTGCATTGCTATCTTACTGCTGAATGTCCATATCAAGCAGCATGGCAAAAAAAAAAAAAAAAAAAAAAAAAAAGTTTCCACAGTAGCTGTGGCAAGAAACAAATTCCTCATAGTGGACAAATTCAACTGTCTTTCAATATTGTTTTACTATGTACTCTTATTATAGTCATTGAGTATATTGTGGGTGAATTCAAATAAGTTTTTTTCATATTTCTCTGAATTCTATTTTTAATTTCTCATGACATTTAACACTTATATGCTATGATTCATAGCTGCTACCCAATTGAAGAACTTATTTTTTTTTAATTTTTTAATACCAAAAAGTTTTACTATACATTATGTGCTATTGGGTTTTTTTTTGTTTGTTTGTTTTTTGTTTTTTTGTCATTGAACTCTTTGGCATATAGGTCCAATAGTAAAACTATTAGATCAAAGGATTTTAATAGTTTAGAGACTTTTCTCCCATATCTTCAAATTGTTGTTTATTAAAAAAAAAAAAAAATCTTTAACAAATTTACTGTCCTACCAACAGTGTTGTGTTTTGCCATAGTCACTCCAACATTGGCCATTTCCATTTTTGTGATCTTTGTTAATTTGAGGACTATCAAATGAAACTTCAGAGTTTTAACTTGTTAATACATATTAATGCATACCCATATTATTTGTGATTTGAAGCATTCTTTCATATGGTATTTGTTGTTTGTAATTTTCTTTTTGAAAATTGTTTCTTTCCTCAGACTATCTAGTAAGGACTGGTTCTTATTAGTATATTTGAGTCAAATATATATAGATATGTGATTTTATATATATACATATATATGTATATATATATATATATTAGATATCAGACTTTTCTCAGAGTTGATGAAAAAATGTGCTTCATAGTTTCTCTTCTTAATTTATTTGTACTTTTAATTATATGTATTTATGTTGTTTTATTTTATTGTTTTTATTTTTATTTTATAATATTGTTTTATTTATTTTTATACTTATTACTTACATTTATATTTTAATTATAAAATATAAATTATTTTAGATTTTATGATTGTCTGTTCTGAGCAACAGAATAGTATAGATGATAGAAAGCTGGCCTCAAAATCAAGAAAAACTAAGTTCAAATCCCACCTATGATACATACCAGCTGAGTGACGCTGGGCAAATCACTTTCTCTCTCCAGTATTTTAAAACAAAACTTCTTAAACTGTGTAAGGGAGTCACAAAATTATGATTTATTGTCAGTAAATGCCTGATTATATACCTACTTTATATACCTATATACCTAGGGTTGCATAAAAATTTTTTCAGGTAAAAGGGGTTATGAGTAGAAAAAAAAATTTAAGAAATCCTCCTCTAGAAAGCTCTCTAAGACTACAAATTTTAAAGAACATTCAGATCTTCTTTTTGGCAGAAGAAGTTATTCTTTGGAAAGGCTACATATCATTGAAATCACAGGCTCTATGTCTTTTATGATATCTCAATCCAAAAGATATAGCCTCCCATTCGCCTCCATTTTTTAAATAACATGGCCATTTAGATTTAGATTTAGGTCATTAGTAGCAAAATCCAGATAAAGCTTATTGCAGTGTAAGATGCTGATGTAAAATTAATTTATGCCAAATTGTAGCAATTCTTCCTGATTGAAAAGTCGTTCTCCCATAGAACTTATTCAAGCAAGTCAAATTAGAGGAAACAGAAAGATATCTAGATGGAAAGACAAGAGAAAGTATGTATTAAGCAAGTCAACCACTACCAAAACCACCATCATCCTATCTCCTTATGCCCTAATGAAGATAGCCTAGGACCCTAAAATCAATTATCACAGGAATAGCAGTACCCCCATGACATTACCTATGTAACCATCACTCTCAGAAGTAATCCTTGGTATGGCAATTGTTCTTACAAATAGATACAGCTACCAAAAACTAGAAAAGAAACTTTTCATCATTCAACTCAAATACTTCTAGCTTTTGCTTATCTAGGACATTTCATTGATATATCCAGTACCAAGCAGTTCTGATGATTAGTGCTTTGTAATATAATATGAGATCTGGTAAAGTAATGTTTTCTTCATTTTTCTTTATTATTCCCTTAAATATCTAAGCCTTTTGCTCCTCCAAATGAATTTGTATTGCTATTTTGCCTCATTCTATGTCAAGTAAGCTTTAGCAGTCTTACTTGTATAACATCAAATCTCTAAATTAATTCAGCTAACATGTCATTTTCATAATGTTGGTACAGACTAACCATGGACAATCTCTTCATTTATCTAAATTTTTAGTTTTACAAAGAGTAGTTGTAGATGTATTTAACTAAGTCTTTTGTATATCTTGGTAAATTAAATTTCTAATTATCATTTTCACTGATTTTGGTTTTCCAAGCAAATATTATCCCTGTGTGAGCCAAAATTTCTAATAACTTTCACAATACATATTGGGTAATTCTTTTCAAGGCTTTGGAAACACATCCAATTTTCTTGATCCAAAATTCTGAAGGATATTCTTGCTTTCACAGGATTATAATTGAAGCCTACGGGACTTTAGAAGTCAATTAATCCAACTCACTCATCTTTTAAAATGAGAAAACTAAAGTATAAAGAGTTTAACTTCAGGGGGTGGAACCAAGATGGAGGAGAGTAGACAGTTCTTCCTGGTATCCCTCAGATCAACACCAGATCTAGGCTCTGAACTAATTTTGGAATGACAGAACCCACAAAGCTTTGGAGTGTAACAAATTTCCAGCAGAAGATATTTTAGAAGAACTTCAAAAAAAGGTCTGTTTCAATTGAGCACAGGGGAGGTGACAGAGTGCAGGTGCAAGGACCCAGGGGGGCAGTGTGATGTCTGCCATCGAGGGAACCAACTGGAAGGCTCTTTGCCAAAATACAGAATGTACTTTGTCATGCTTCAGAAACTGGTAGTTCAGCAGATTAGATGAGAGACATCCAAAAATAAATAGGGCAAGTAATGAGCCTCTGAACCCCAGAATAACACAGGACTTGGCCCAGCACCACAAGGAATTCAGCAGCAGTGGTCCAGGGAAATATAAAGTCACTGTCACCTATAGAGAAAGCTTGGGATAATCTCCCCTTTGCCCTAAAAATAGACTTCATTCTCTAAAAATAAGCAAAACTGTAAAAAGAACTCTGACCACAGACAGCTTTTATGGAGACAGAGAAGAATAGACTTCAAACACTGAGGACATTCAAAGCAAATCATCTCCAGATGAAGCCCAAAGGGTAATATGACTTGATCCCCATCTCATAAGGCTCTCTTGGAAGAATTCAAAAAGGATCTTAAAGAGAGAAGAAAAATGGAGAAAGGAAATGATAACTTTTCAAGATAGTTTGGAAAAGAATTATTATCTGAAGAAAATGCCTTAAAAATAGATTTAGTGAAATGGAAACATTATATAACTCCTTTAAAATTTTATTTGATGAACTGTAAAAACCATAAAATTCTTTTTTTTTAATAGATTTTTATTTTTTTATTTTATTTTACTTTACTTTATTTTATTTTTTTTTTACTTAACAGTATTTTTTTTTATTTTATAATTATAACTTTTTTTTTGACAGTACATATGCATGGGTAATTTTTTACAACATTATCCCTTGCACTTACTTCTATTCAGATTTTTTCCCTTCCTCCCCCAACTCCCTCCCCCAGATGGCAGGCAGTCTTATACATAAAACCATAAAATTCATTACAAAATAGATTTTAAAAAGAAACCAACTTGTTGAAAAACAGAATTTGTGAAATGGAAAAAAAAATCCAATGAACAAAACAACTCATTTAAAAGTTCGATTGGCCAAATGCCAAAAAAAAAAAAAAAAGCTGAGAAAATTCATTAAAAATTAGAATTGAATGGAAGTATATGACTCAAAGAGAAATCAAGAATCATATACAACCCAAAAAAAATAGAAGAAAATGTAAAATATGTTATTAGAAAAACAACTGACCTGGATAACAGATCCAGGAGAGATAAAATAAAAATTATTGCACTACCTGAAAACCATGATTTAAAGAAGAACCTAGACATCAGGAAAGCATTAAGAAAACTGACCTGATATCCTAGAATCAGAGGGTAAAATAGCCATTGAAGGAATTTACAGATCACCTCCTGAAAGAGAATCCAAAATGAAAACTCCAAAAAATAGTATATAAATTTCAGATCAGATCAAGAAGAAAATATTGCAAGCAGCCAGAAAGAAACAATTCAAATATTGAGGAGCCATGATCAGGATTACTCAGAACTTAGCAGCTTCCAGTTTAAAGTATCAAAGAGCAAGAAATATGATATTCCAGAGGACAAAGAAACTTGGATTGTAGCCAAGAATCAACTATCCAGAAAAATTATGAATTATCTTTCAGGGAAAATGATGGACATTCAACGAAACAGATGGATTTCATTTATTTCTGATTAAAAGATCAGAGCTGAACAGAAAATTTGATCCTTACAGAATTCAAGAAGTATAAAAAGGTAAAAATGAAAAAAAGAAATAAAAAAACATTTCTTTTAAAAGTTTTAAAAGCTTACATCTCTATATGGAAAGATGATATGTTTAATTCTTGATAACTGTATCTCTATTATGGGTATACTTAGAAGGTGCAGATATACTTTGATTTTATTGTGATTATATAAAAAAAGAACCTGGAGGTAGAAAGGTGATTGTACTAGAAGATGAAGAAAATGAAGGTAAAATGGGGCAAATTATACGTCATGAAGAGGCAAAAAAGACTTATTACAATTGAGGGAAAGAAGGGAAGGGGATGAATATTGTGTGAATCTTACTCTCATCAGATTTGGCTTAAAGAGAGAATATCAGATATGTTTAGCTTCACAAAGAAACTTGTCTCACCCTAGATGGAGGTAGGAAGGGAAAGGGGAAAGGAAAGGGGGCAGGGGGGCTAATAGAAGGGACAACAAATAGTAGAAGAGGAAAGGAATAAGAAAGGGGGAAGGGTTAGAAAGGGGGAGGGCAGTTTGAGGACAGTGGTGGTCAGAAGCTAAATAGCAAGGAAGAGGGAAAGGAGAAAAGGAAAGAAAAAAGTATAACTTAGGGAAAATAAGATGGTTGGAAATATAGAATTAGTAATTTTTAACTATGAATGTGAATGAGATGAACTCTCTCATAAAACAGAAGCAGATAGCACACTGGATTAAAAGCCAGAATCCTGAAATATGTTGTTTACATGAAACACTTTTAAAGCAAAGTGATACATACAGGTAAAAGGTTGGAACAGAATCTCAGCAGATCAAGCAAAAGAAAAATAGATCTAATTAAAAGAGATAAGGAAGGAAAATATATCTTGCTAGAGGGTATCATAGATAATGAAGTAATATCAATACCAAACACATATGCACTAAATGATATAGGATCCAAATTCCTAGAGATAAGTTAAGAGAGCTGCAAGAAGAATTAGACACACAAAACTATACTACTGCAAGATCTCAACCTTGCTCAATCAGAACTAGATAAATTGAACCACAAAATAAATCAAGAAGAGATTAAAGAGATAAATAGAATTTTAGAAAAGTTAGGTATGATAGACTTTTGGAGAAAATTGAGTGAAGACAGAAAGGAATATAATTTTTTTTTCTCAACAGTAAATGGAACCTATACAAAAATTTACTATATATTTGGACATAAAAATCTCAAAATCAAATACAGAAAGGCAGAAATAGTAAATGCATCTTTTTCAAATCATGATGCAAAAAAAATTATATTCAATAAAAGGTCAAGGGAAAATAGATCAAAAATTCAGTGGAAACTAAATAACCTAATCCTACAGAATGAGTGAATGAAACAACAAATCATAGACACAATCGATAATTTCATCCAAGAGAATGACAATAATGAGACAACATAACAAAATTTATGAGATGCAGCCAAAGCAGTTGTTAGGAGAAATTTTATATCTCTAGATGCTTATTTGCATAAAATAGAGAAAGCAAAGATCAATGAACTGAGCATGCAATTAAAAAAGCTAGAAAAAGAACACATTAAAAACATCCAATTAATACCAAATTTGAAAATAAAATGGGAGATTAATAAAATTGAAAGTAAGCAAACTATTTTTATGGAAAAAACCAACAAAATAGATAAACCTTTAGTTACTTTAATTAGAAAAAGGAAAAGAAGAAAATCATATTGTTAGTATCAAAAATGAAAAGGGTGAACTTTTCACCAATGAAGAGGAAATTAAAGCAATAATTAGGAGCTCTTTTGTCCAACTATATGTCAACAAACCTAATAATCTAACTAGAATAAAGGAATACCTACAAAAATTTAATTTGTCCAAATTAACAGAAGAAGAAATAAATTATTTAAATAATCCCATTGTAGAAAAAGAAATTAAACAAGCTCAACTCCCTAAGAAAAAATCTCCAGGGCCAGATGGATTTACATATGAATTCTAAACAAACAGTTAAGGAACAATTAATTCCAATATTATGAAAACTATTTGGAAAAATGGGGAAAGAAGGAATCCTACCAAATTCCTTTATGACAAAAATATGATGTTGATACCTAAACCAGGTAGCGTCAAAACAGAGAAAGAAAATTATAGACCAATTTCCCTAATGAATATTGATGCAAAAACCTTAAATAAAATATTAGCAAAGCAATTACAGCAAGCATCATATGCAATAGGGATAAACTAGAAACAAGGTTGCCCATTATCACCATTACTATTCACTATTGTACTAGAAATGTTGGTTTTGGCAATAAGAGAAGAAAAAAGAGATTAAAGGAATTGGAGAGGTTAATGAGGAAACCAAGTAAAAAATTATTAGGAACAATTCACAACTTCAGCAAAGTTGCAGGAAACAAAATAAATCCACATAAATCATCAGCATTTTTATATATTACCAACAAAGTCCAGGACCAAGAGATACAAATAGAAATTCCATTTAAAATAATTGTGGATAATATGAAATATTTAGGAGTCTACTTGACAAGGCAAAAATCAGGAACTATATGAACACAATACAAAACATTTTTCATGAAAAGAATCAGATCTAATCAATTAAAAAATATCAAGTGCTCATGGGTAGGCCAAGATAATATAATAAAAATGACAAAACTACCTAAATTAATCTACTATTCAGTGCCTTACAAATCAAGCTCCCAAGAAATCATTTCACAGAAAAAAAAATAACAAAGTTCATCTGGAAGAACAAAAGGTCAAGAATTTCAAGGGAATTAATGAGAAAAAATTGCAAATGAAAGTGGCCTAGCTGAACTGGTCTAAAACTATAGTAATAAGCAGCAGTCATTTGGTACTGGCTAAGAAATAGAATTCAAGCCATTGTCCACCTGATAAGTGGTCAAAGGATATAACAGACAATTTTCAAATAAAGAAATTGAAACCATTTCTAGTCATATGAAAAGGTGCTCTAAATCACTATAGATCAGAGGAATGCAAATTAAGAGAACTCTTAGGTACCACTACATATCTCTCAGATTGGCTAATATGATAGGAAAAGATAATGATAAATTTTGAAGGGGATATGGGAAAACTGGGACACTAATGCATTGTTGGGGAAATTGTGAAGTGATCCAACCATTCTGGAGAACAATTTAGAACTATGTTCAAAAGGCTATCAAACTGCATACCCTTTGACCCAGCAGTGTTACTACCTAGCTTATATCCCAAAGAGATCTTAGGGAAAGAGAGACCCATAAATGTAAAACTTCTTGTGGCAGCCCTCTTTATAGTGGCAAGAAACTGGAAACTGAATGGATGCCCATCAATTGGAGAATGGCTGAATAAGTTACGGTATATGAGGGTTATGAAATATTATTGTTCTGTAAGAAACGACCAGCAGGATGATTTCAGAGGGGCCTGGAGAGACTTAGATGAACTGGTGATAAGTGAAATGAGCAGAATTAGGAGATCACTATACATGCAACAAGATTATAGGATGATCAATTCTGATGGACGGAGCTCTTTTCAACAATGAGATGATTCATACCAGTTCTGAAGATCTTGTGAAGAGATCCATCTGCATCGAGAGGGAGAACTATAGGGACAGAGTGTGGATCACAACATAGCGTTTTTAATCTTTTTTATTGTTTGCTTGCATTTTGTTTAATTTCTCAATTTTTTTCCTTTTTGATCTGATTTTTTTTGGGCAGCATGATAATTGATGAAAAGTGTATGGAAGAACTGTACATGTTTAACATATATTGGATTACTTGTCATCTAAGGAAGGGGGTGGGAGAAAGGAGGGGAAAAAATTTAGACACAAGGTTTTGCAAGGGTTAATGTTGAGAATTATTCATGAATGTGTTTTGAAAATAAAAAAAGCTTTAATAATAAAAAAAAAGTTTTAACTTCATGAGGTCACAAAAGTAATAAGTGAAAGATCTGGATATTCAAATCCAAATCATCTGATTCTAAATCCAACATTTTCTCCATTGCACTATGAATTTCACAGTGTATTATATAGTACACATAGATTAGTTTCTGCTGTAAATAGTTTAGCTACTAAAATAAACTGATCTAGCAAATTTTACATATCCTCAGACATCTGTCAAATAAAAATTATGCATATATTTTCTTTAATGTTTGTGTCAACTTTGATCAGAAGCACATTTGTCTCTTAAAACTTCACAAGCCAAAATGAACTGAATTTTGTAGGATAATATCAATGGACAGATATACCATATTTTCCACAAATTGCAACACATATAACAATGGAAGAAAGAAAAATGAAAAAGATGGAAGAAAAGGAAAAACAACTTGCTTGGAAATTCCTGTATGAATCTTACTTACAGAATTTGAAAGAGTCATAGGAAAAACAAAAACGTGTAACTAAAATATATATAAAGTTAAAGACATACACACTGACACATAATGGCACTAATCTGTACAGTAAATTCACTTGGAATGTATTTGTTGATTATTTCTTTTTTAGTAACCTGAATATTGTCATTAAAAGTTGAGTTTGTAGCTTATATACCATTTTCATATGTAGTATTTCATTTGATCCAAACAAGTATATTAAAGAAGGCAACCCCAACTTCACAAATTACTACAATATGTGTTCATTAAAACATTATCCACATTGGCTTTCTCAAAAGTCAAGAACTATATTTTTTAAAAGAGTTAGAGATCATTTGGTCCAAATACTTCATTTTACAAATATGGAAACTAAGAAATAGAATAAGTAATTTGCCCAATTTTATGAAGTTCTAAGAGGTATAAATGAGACCAAAACTTAGGTGTTCTATTTTATTATAACTCACTACCAAAGAATTATGATTTTTAGAAGTTAGCAATATATATATATGTATGTATGTATGCTTTGTTTTGTCATGTCAAAAACATGATATTCTAGAATGGCTGATCAAACTTTTTTTATACACTGATCCTATTAATATTTTAAAGAATAAATAACATCTGGCTTTATAACAAAGTAAACTTTGTGAACAAACACAAAAACTATATTAAGAAAGAAGGCAGTTATGAAGTATGTCTTTCATGTCCAGAGCACAAAGTTCTGGCATATGTTAGCTGATGAATTAAATCACATTGAAATAAGTCTTTTAAGATAACATTCAGTAAAAAGCTATATACTTGTTTCTTTTATATGGAATAATGCAAAGAATGAATTTAGAATCAAAGGACCTTAGTTCAAACCCTAATTCTGTTTTTTAAAACTAATATGACCTAAGATAAATCACTTAATATCTCTTAACCTTAATTCCTCAGCTATAAAATGAGAATGTTAAATCAAATATCTTCAGATGCTCCTCCAGTTTTAAAGCTATGATTCTCAAAAAAAAAAAAAATCATGAAAAATAAAGAAATGCATAAAAAATTAAAGAACCAAATGCACAAGATGCAAAACCTATTTCCTCCCAAATAGTTCATATCCACCATCATCTTCTGCTGAACAATTCCAAGACATAAGTTTGTCTTTAGCTGCAAAAACTATATTCTATTAAATTTTTTTCACAATGTAATTATTTGAAGTATGCCTGCCATAACACTAACAACATAGCTCTAATTTTCATGGCCAATACTGATTATAACAAATTCCATACACAGATCAAACAGTTTCAATATATAACCAATTTATTTTTAATGTGAAAATTATTGTTTTTCTCATACGAGTTTTATTAAAAGAAAACTTTCTGCATAAAAGATGCATGTTAAAAATTAACTCCCAAACAAAAGTATTTAGCTACAAAATTATGTAGTAAATAGTTATTTTTAAAATAAATTAGAATATATTTCGCATAAACTCTTCAAAAAGAAATAACATAAAACTGACACAAACATTTTAATTTTATGCATGGCAAAAAGCAAACAAAAATCATGAACATTTAGTATTTAATGAGATCTTAAGTGTTTAAAGATTTTTAAGTAGATCATGTATAATTTATACCAATTACCAAGCCTCTGAAAAATTCTATGTAAGAACATAACTTTTCACTTTATGAAAAGCAAAAGGATTTGAGAATGATAGATTAGCTATGGGATGCATAAGCTCCTCTTTGGATTTCAATTTCTTCACCTATAAAATGAAGAAGTTGAGATACATAAACTCTAAAACTCTTCCTAACTCTAAATATTGTGATCTTAGACAAAATAGCCATCCTTCAGTTATTTAATTCCAAAGAATAGTTAGAGGATGTTCATACATCTATGAAGAAATACAAACTTCCTATAATCACAAAACCAGATTGAAATATGTCTAAAATGCCCACAACACAACCTATATTTTTTAATCAACTGGTCACATTCACCCAAGATCATATTTTTAAGTATTCAAGAGGAGAAAAAAAAATCTAATAATTGGTATTTGAATGTATCCACAAATATATTAACCATTTTCACAAGTATGCGCATTGCTATTTGATGGTAATGTTTCTCTGTAGTTTTGCCAGAACAAACATTCAGTATTTCAGAAAGAAGGAATGTTTGAGCCAGAAAAGAGATTTACTATATGTTGTAATCACTGCATTGGGAACTGAGTTCCCAAAATAGTGACTCCAAGGATTTGTGAATAGAGTCAGATGTCTCATGATATTATCCTCTGAAACAGAAACTAAAATAAAAGGAATAATTCTGTAAATCAATTTGCAAGCATGCTAAAAATGTACAACACGTTTATATCCTTTGATCAAGAAATCCCAATGGTAATCACATATCCCAAGGAGGTTTAATTATATAAAGGTTTCATTTAGATTAAAAGTATTTATAGCTGTACTCTTTGTAGTAGCAAAGAACTAGAAATAAGATAGATTCCCAATTTACTACAGAATAGTAAACAAATTGTGGTATATGAATATAATAGAATTACTTCACTGTAAGAAATGATAAATGTGAGAATACTTGTGAATTGATAATTCAAAATGTATTATGTAAAAATCTAAGCAATGATTTCAACAACCTAAATGAGAAAGAACCACAAAATAATTCAAACTAAAGGCTGTGCAATTATGATTAAGATTGACGCCCTTTTTGTAGTGGCTAGAAACTGGAAAATGAATGGATGCCCATCAATTGGAGAATGGTTGGGTAAATTATGGTATATGAATGTTATGGAATATTACTGTTCTGTAAGAAATGACCAGCAGGATGAATACAGAGAGGCTTGGAGAGACTTACATCAACTGATGCTGAGTGAAATGAGCAGAACTAGGAGATCATTATACACTTCAACAACAATACTGTATGAGGATGTATTCTGATGGAAGTGGATATCTTCAACATAGAAAAGATCTAATCCAGTTCCAATTGATCAATGATGGACAGAATCAGCTACACCCAGAGAAGGAACACTGGGAAATGAGTGTAAACTGTTTGCATTTTTTGTTTTTCTTCCCAGATTATTTTTACCTTCCGAATCCAATTCTTCCTTTGCAACAACAACAAAAAAATTTAGTTCTGCACATATATATTGTATCTAGGATATATTATAACATATTTACTATGTATGGGAATGCCTGCCATCTAGGGGAGAGGAAGGAAGGAGGGGAAAATTTGGAACAGAAGGGAATACAAGGGATAATGTTGTAAAAAGAATTACCTATGCATATGTATTATCAAAATGTTATAATTATCAAATAAAAAAAAATTTTAATTAAAAAAATGGCTAATATTGGCCTTAAAGAAGAGAAATAATAAGGCACTTCTCCAATGTCTTTTCATAGAGGCTGGGTAGTATGGTATATAACACAATATAAAATGTTAAATTTTCTGTTTTGGTTAGTTTTACTGAATCGTTTTTCCTCCCTGTTTTTCATTCTTAAAGAAAAAAAAAAATACACATGACAGAAGCAATAAAATCTTATTTGAAAAAAGAATAAAGGATGGAATCATTCATTTATTGTAAAATTTCCAAAAAACAACCCCCTCTGAATTATTTGCAGTTATAGCAAAGGTTTGAAATGACCAGAATATAGTTGGAAGAGAAGGAACTTTTATAATTAGAGTAAGTGATAAAATGGAGTCTAAGTTCTACAGTGCCTATGGAACTTTAAAAGAAGGATGCCTCTAGCAAATTGAGTATTTTTTTTTTTTTTTGCTGAGGCAATTGGGGTTATGTGACTTGCCCAGGGTCACACAGACAGGGAGTATTAAGTGTCTGAGATCAGATTTGAACTCAGGTCATCCTAACTTTAGGGTTGGTGTTCTATCCATTACACCAACTAGCTGCCCCGAGTACTATTTGAAGGAATTAGAAAATATGGATGGCATGTATTCCAGTGGAAAAGAACACTGATTTGGCAGTCCTAGAACCTCAATTTTTATTCCAGGCTTGCCACTCACTGCCTACATGACCTTAAATAAGCTATTTCTCTTATAGTCTTCATATTCTTCATCTGTACAAAAAGGAAATGAGTTACTGGTAGGAACAATATTCTAACTCCCCTGCTTTTATGCAAGTTAACCTAGTATTTCTTTAAAGTCTATTAAAACTATGGCTAGTGTCTGAGGTGAAATTTTAACTCAGGTCTTCCTGACTCCATTTTTGGTATTCTATCTTACTGTGTCACCTAACTGCTAGTATATCACAAGAGGTAAATAGAAACAGAGCTTCACTAGAAATAACTTGCAGTGTCCTCAACTTGTATAACTTTCCGTTATGTTTAAGCAACTATTATCTGTTAAATGAGCTGCACATGAACATTTCATTCTAATATAAAAATTTACTACAGGGACCTCTTCAGTTGGGGCCAGTCTATTACTGGAGTATTAAAGGAATTTCTGAGTCTCTTTATAAACAACCCAACAACAAAAGTATAAAAAAGTTATTTGGTCAACTTGATGAAATTACAGGGCACTGAAGAAAAACTAGGGTCACAGGAAACTTCTTACATTTGACTAAGACTACATATAGCCCTTGAGGCCTAAATAAAAAGCAAGCTGGTCACACTTCTATCAGTCAGCTCTGAGGAAGAAGTTTGCTCTTTACTTTTTTCTTTGTCCCTTTCAGAGTTACTAAGAAGAGGGGGAAAGAGAGGAATTTTTTTATCCTCTTCACCCCTTAGTTAGCAATCTTACAACACAAACAATAGCCAGAAATGACATAATAATGTCTGACAGAGAGCAGATCCAGAAATTCCAGCTCTGGAGTTGAATTGACCAAAAAAAAAAAAAAAAAAGTACTTGGACTCTAGAATTGATACCATGCTCTGGAAATGGTAGGTCTCTAGATAGATGCCAGCTGGTTTTAAGGTATAAGATCCTTTAAAAAAAAAAAAAACATAGCAGTACCATAGGTCCGGATCTCAAATGATCCTAAAGTTGGAGATATTGGAGATGTAGCTTGTGTATCAAACATGCCATGTCTGGCAAGGGGCAAATTCAAGGACATCAAGAAGTGATTAATCTAGCAAAAAGGTCAGACTCATAAAGAACAATAAAAGGACATTAAAAATTCATCAGGATATGATGAATATATGAAAGGTATGACTTACCTTTTCAATATTTCTCATGTGTGTGCATCTCCATTTGTGAATTTCATGTGTTTATATTCTTCTGACTGTATTTGTGGGAAAGTATACTACAGGTTTATAGAATGAGGCACTAATTACTACTGTTCATGCTGTCATTTCAATAAATGCCTTTACTTTGAGCTAATTATGTCCACTATTGAAATGAAGGAAATCCATCAATATAGGTTTATGAACTATAGTTTCAGGGGTACAGGCTGATCAAGTACTTTGAACCTAAAGTAGTCATCTTTTAGAAGAGCTGACCTTTGAGTGCAAATAGGTGAGGTAGCCCAGAGAGCTGAGATTTATTACCATGAGACCTGGAAAAGATTAACTCTAAGGTCCCCTTCCAGGAACAAATCCTGTTAGCCTACAAAAACCCCATAGCACAAGAAGGCAAGGATAGATTACAATCACAGATCCATTTAAGTATTAAAAATTAAAAGAGATAAAGCCCTGCCTTAAAAATCTCATTTTAAAAATCTAAAATGAAATCTCACTAATAACATCTACATTAAATAACAAGTTTTTAAGGATTAATATAAAAAGGGTTGCACTTCACAGATATTATGCAGAGTTTCCTGGCTTACTATACATGGTTATTAAGCACTGAAAGGAATTCAAGTTCTTTGGAATGGCGTAGCAATTCCTTTATTGGTCCCTTCATGACAGCAGTAGGAAATATTTTAAAGGAGTCTGATTCTAATTCTATTCTCCATCTTTAAAATTCATGACAAGTAATCTCTTTAACCTTCCTTTTTTTTTTAATAAAACTTTTTTTTTCAAAATATGCAGATAATTTGACAGCATTGACCTTTGCATAGCCTTGTGTTTCAGATTTTCCCCTTAATTAAGACTTCTTACTATTGGATCTGTAGGGCAAAACTTGAAACCATGGTTGAGAGCAATGTGTCATATAAATTATAATTGAATTCGTGGTTTTTAATGATTGTTAAATTAAGAGACAGAGATAGGCTTGAAGAATTTTCTACTTCTACAGCAGGGGTAGAGAACATCTGGCCAGTGGGCCTTCACTTGTATAATCCATCTTGGGCAATGAACTGAAATCTAGGCAGAACAACCTCCCATGGTTTGAATTCTATAAATTGATAATAGCATATGGCTTGCAAATGATGTTATAAATATCCACATAACTCTTACCAGAAAAAAGATTCCCCAGCTAAGTAGTGAGTGGGTTAATCTTCTCTATAAGTAACTTTAAAGATACGGTGATTGATCAACTTTTCTATGTTCTAATTTAGAGGGCATTTTTGTTTAGATATGCTTTAAACTCAGTGACTTTATAAGTATCTTCCAACTTTGATACTCTCCTTACCTCTATTCTCCAATTTGCTTTCCACTATTCTGTAAGAAGGGGATTTTAACTTTAGTATAATAAATACTCATATTTATGCAACTGCAATTTATAATTTCCAACAATCCACACTTCTTTCTTAAATAAGTCCAATGTTGTTAAATAACTATTTCCATCTGTTATATTTATCAAAAATTTGGTTAAGTAACCCATTCTGGGTCTTAAAAGTAAATTACATTAAAAGTGAATACATTCATTAATCAAGTAAAGCTTCTTTTTAACAACTCCAAACATAGGTCCTTATTAAGGTATGAAATAACCTGTTAATTTGTTTCCTTCAATTGAGACTATTACTCCTCTAATGCTAATACGTTGCTTCAATTCAAAGAAAAATCAAGAGGAATTATACTATAGTTTTGGCATACAATCTATAATCCACTTAAGTACTTTGGTTTTCTTACTTGCACCAGAAATATATTCCAGTTATTTCATAATGGATAAGCTCCTGAAAAAGTTGGCTGTAAAATTAAAATTTTTTATTTCATTCATATTATAATTGAAGGTGTGACCCTACATCTTTTCGATGTTCTGCCAATGAAAACACAAAAGAACAGTTAGTGATAATGGAAGGGAAAGGGTTAGATTGATATTTGCCATTATCTCTTTATTTGTACAGTTCTAAGCAAGAACATCGAGAGATGTCCAGCTGCTAAATAGCTGAAGAATAAGTTGTGGAAAGAATTCCTTTAATCTTATAATACATATTGAAATATTTTCATATTTTCTAGACAAGTAAATGGAAAATTTTTGTATCACTAAAATTGGGTTTGCCTTCTTTCTGTGATGTAACTTCCAGAAATCTTCCAGGAATCTTGAAAAATAACTTTATTTACTTTCTTCTACATTGATTATAAGAGGAAACATAGCAGATAGGTTAAAAGATCAGCACTGGCATCAAGAAGATGTAAATTCATGTCCTAATTCATTCAACAATGTGATCAGAGGTTAGTCACAACTTTTCAATATCCCAGACAAATTAAGACACAATTACACAAGAACTGCACTATTACAGCAATGGAATGACTTTTCACACTAATGTTACTGGAGAAAATGAGTTGATACACTGGATAGATCATTGGGCTTAAGAGTTAAAACAAAAAACAAAAAATCCTATTCTTTATTCTTGAACAGTCTGTTTGCACGTTTATAAAATGAGACAGATATGAAGACAGGGCGCTAATACTTGATGACCTCTGAGCCCATTCTTGTTCTAAATCTACAACTCCATAAAATCATAGATTCTAGACAGTATCCTTCTTATTCATTGCCTTGAGAATAACCAAGCATTCAAAGATCTTAGAGGAGTTTCTAAAAAGCGCATTTCTTAAGAGAAAGAACATTACCTACATGGTTCTTTCAACTGGAAGAACAGTAAGAGACTACAACCATAACTATATCTTGCCATCCCTTGCTATTAAAGTGAGGTACTTGGATATTGCAGATCTCATAGAAGAAAGATATCTGTTTAGCATCTCAAAATCTTCCTGGAAGCTAAAACAATTCACTCTCTTTAAGTGTTGAGGGCCCCATAAGAGTCAAGGACGTTTGCCTCACTGTGAATTCCAAATTAAGTTCCTTTTCAAAGTGAATATTAATTATTGATGTTGAATCAGAAGAGTCATGAGAACTTTGAGATCATGGTAGAGAAAAGGGCTCAGAAAAGAGGAAGAATTATATTGACTGCTTATAAGATATTGTGAACCAATTAATATGCTTTTTAAATTGACACTCCCATAAATCCTTAGGGTCATCTGAATATTATGTGGGGTGAAATAAGTGTTCTGTATCCACTATATACTTGTTACCTCAAGTACTTTTACAGGAGCCAGAGATCCTATTACTAGCATTTGTAGAAGGTCAAACACAAGTTTGTGGAGGGAAGAGAATAAGCATTTATATAGCACCTACTATGTCTGGCACAATCCTAAACACATTACATATTTTCTATTATTTCATACTTAGAACAACCTTGAAAAGTACTACTCCTCCCATTTTACCATTAAGGAATCTGAGACAAAGAGAAGTTACATACTTGCCCAGAGTCTCATGTAAAAGGAACTTTAGATGACAGAAAAGGTCATTTTGTTTTTTCTTTAAAAAAAAAAAAAATCTATTTTATCTTTTTAAAAAATATATGAATTAAGAATGAAGCTTTTTTGTAGATATCTGTTTAATATCCACAATCTCATAAAAGATTAAGTTTTGTATATTGCTGGAAATTCAGTTCAAAAGTCACCAAAATGAAAATATTCTGAAATACTCAGTTTGAAATAATGGATAGAGAATTGGCCCCACAGTTTGGAAGCTTTAGGTTCAATCTATGACATGTTATCAAGTGACTTTGGCTCTGGACTGTGACGAAGTCACATAAACCCTCAGTTCTTTATTTAACTTAGTAGATTCTAAGTTGCACAAAAGACACTGACTTAAGAGAATGAGTTTCCTCCTCTTTAAACCAATAAAATCACAGGTTTAGACTCCATTCTTGAAAAATTCAGCTAAATAATAAGATTTTCATATATACTCTGAATATGACATTATTATTTTTTTTTTTTACAGATTTTAAGGGCTTTTTTTAAACTCATAGACTGCACCTAAGCTATTAAAGACATGTTATCATAAAACCATTTCTTCAAGTTATTTAATATAGTAAGCAATCATTTTTATCTTTAAAGAAAAAACATAAAACTTAGCAATGACAATTTTAAGATAAAAATTTCAACTTTTAAAAACTAACATTGGTCACCTTTAGGAAAACATGAGCCTTCATAAAAGTGCTGAATAGCCTTTATAATATTTTTATTTGCATATCTGTGTGGTTGTCATTACCACAAATAGACCACAAATACATTGAGCTTTTGTGCCTATTATGAAAATAGCTATATTCTATTTATCTTTGTACTTTCACTAAGAAAAAACTCTGTAGAAGTGATTAATAAATAAATTTGTAGATGAATAAATGAATATACCTACAATTCAAAACTAGCAGTACAAAAGTTTGCCCAACTCATACAATGTTCCATATTTTAAAGTGTTGTTAAAAAGCAGAATTCTTTATAAACATTTAATGAGAAAATATACAGCTTCGAATAGCAGTCTTTAGTTTCTAACCTCTACTCTTCTTTAAAACCACCTGTCAAAAAGAAAAGAAAAGTATTATTTCTTTAATATATACACATTAAGCCACAGGATATAACAACAGTTTTCCTCTAAAAGCCTCTTGAAATCAACATAGGGCATACTAATTAATTAATAATTTCATTTGCAAAATTGTTGTGAACTGTGATTATTGGCATTTCAAAGTTTTCAATTTATAAAAGTACTCAATAAAATTTCCTTATAGGTTCTCCTGTGTATTATCTAACATGTATTTAAATTTTAGACAGCTTTTCAGAAAATAGAAAATAGCCTGTTGAATACCTGAGTTATGTCTATATTTTCAATCACTCTGTTTTCAATTTAGAAAGGCAAAAAAAAAAAAAAAAAAAGAAAGAAAGAAAAACACCTTGAAGACATTAAAATCATTCCACTTTTTATGAGCATAAATGTTCAGCTAGCTTTTATGATCACACTTTTCCCAACAAGAGGATGAGCTTTCAAATATCTGGACACACATTGACTTCATTTTCATCCAAACATCAAATAGAACTATGCTCAGAGATTAAATTTGGGTAGGAATTTGTTTTTTCATAATGTTCCTACCCAAACTTAAATTTGTCATATTAATATCCTTCATAAGTTTGCTGAGGGTATATAATTTCAACTCCCAGTTAGAAAATTGAGTAAACATTAAAAAGTATTTAGCATGATTATACTTAATGCTTTGTTGTAATCGTTGAACATGTTTTACTTTAGTTATAAAAGTGAATAATTTTGCTATGTCAAAAGTATTGCTAAAACTAAAATGAGAAAAAAAAAAAAAAAGAGCAAAGTTTTTCTCCTAAAGTATTATAAAGTCAGGTTATTTTTGAAACTTGTAGGTATTTTTTAACTTCCCCACCTAAAGCAAAACTATGTGAATATGGAAAATTTAATTGTACCTTTCATTTAAATTCAATAACATACTGAACACAAGCTCTGACTATCAACTACTATTGATTGAAGTATAATTACCTAAGGGTTAAGGGACAAAGGAGAAGGACACATTTGACTTATTCCATGGTCTTAAGTGTCCAAAAAAAACAAAATTCCCTTTTATAGTTACCTTTGCTGCAGCAAGTATATGCTTATCCTTAATTATCCTACTCTTATTCTGAAAAGCTTGCATCCTGGTCTCTTCTGCTAATCGATGAAGAAATAGTAAACAGTTCAAGTGTACCTTAGAAAGAAAGAACATTTTTAAATTTCCATAAGTGCTTTAAAATAGTTGATACATTAAAATAAATACCATATTGCATACATATAGACAATATTTTAAAGTATTTTCATGCGAAAATGTACCATATTGCCTTTCCCTCTTCAAATTATTTTATATTTGTTTATATGCTATATACATGTATTCACTTATTGAGAGCTGTTGGACTTTTTAAATTTTGTACTAACACTCAGTATATGCCTTTTATACAACAAATACTTAAATGCTTGATGAATTGAATTAATGCAAGTACATGAAAATTAAACTACTGTCTAATGATGCATATTTCTATAAATATAGATCCTGGTTAAGTGTCCAGGTTTGCTAGACAAACATATCTGCTTAATTTTTAAACTATGGCCACAATAACATTTCAAACAAAATGACAATTCAATCATAGTCAAAGAGATTGGATAACTTTACACATCAACAGTAAGAATAAATTGGATCAATTCAAATTTCCAAAAAACACTACTACTTCTGAAAGGCCAAAATTTTCCTTCAATTGATACAACTTTTTACTAGATACTAATTTGAAATGTTATCTTTACAAGAAATTTAGAATCATTTCATAAACAATTATTTAGTCCCTACGTTCAGAAATATTTTTCTGATATTTTCACAAATCTTGATTACTAAGAATGACTTCTAGTTCTAATGGGAAGTTAAATAGTTTTCACAGGAGAAATGCTCATGAAACAATAAGACCGTATAAATGGCACATCAAAATGGGTCCCAAAGGCCAATGTTGTTCACAAAGTCTGAGATACGAATAGAAAACAAGAGCAACTAAACGATACAAAAGAACAGGAGGTGTAAATTACTTCAGTGGATTAAAATGAAAAGAATCTGAAAAAACACTAGCTAAGAATGAATGCCAGGAAAAAGGAAAGCATGAGTTTAAAAGAAATAAAAGGAGTTTTGCAAAGTTTAGTAAGATGATAAAAGAGATCTGTTTTAAAATAATGATGCAATTGCTTGATGAAATAGTTGGGAACACAAACTAAAGTAGGGAAACAAGTAAGAAAATACACATTTTTACAAGAATTTCCTTTCTCATAAAATTGAGAACACCTGAAAAATGTTTTCTACTTTTTTTTTTTTAAATAACAAAATTTGGCAATAAAAATCTTTATCAACTTTAGCAAAGGGTCTTCAATTCAGTGCCTTTGAAGATGGGCTAAAATTCAGTAACCCAGTACTCATTCCATTTTCTAAAATCAATGCATCAGAGGAAAGCCTCATCTGATTCAGAAGATTCTTTCCTGATTAATACAGCCACCAGTGACCTCTCTCACCCCATTAGTAATATGCATTGCTTTTCTGCATTGGGATCTAGCTAATATTAAATTAAGCTGTGCGCTGTCAAAATGTCAGAGTCCTTTCTATATCCCCTTCAGCACTTATTCACATGAAGTAGTCAAATATTCTAAAATATTATTTCAATAAAATGCCTGACGGTTATATTCAGTATTTGCTTAAAGTCTCAGCTGATTTTTACTGGCCAAATATCTACAGCTAAATCATTAAATCCCCTATTCTTGGTGTCTTCATCCATAAAATAGGAAAAATAAGATTTGTACTTCCTCCATTTCCAGGTTTTTGTTATTCAGTTCAATTCAACAAGCATTTATTATTTCCTGTATGTCATGCATAAGAGATAGACAGATCCTATCCTACACAAATCCTACATTCTGCTGGGAAAATACAACTTTTACATAGCTGACTTAAAGATAACTTGAGCAGAGAGTTCTTAACCATGACAAGTATCAAGAAAGATTTCTTATATGAGGATGTCCCTCAATTACATCCTAACAATGTTGAAGTAACCTAACATTTCTGAGGAGGGAATGCACTGAAATTACAGGGAATAATTTATGGAGGCGAAAACTGAGATCTTAAAAGTAAAATAGTAAATAGGCCAGTCTGATTCAAACATTAGGTGAAAGGAAGTAATATGAAATAAATCTGGAAAGTTAGGTTGGAACAAGATTACAAAGAGAAAAATAGATGAGAGTTTCAAAAATTATTTCAAAAGTAGCATCCAGAGGATCTGCTAATAGGATGGATGTGGGAGTTGAGGGAGAAGAGACAGAGATAACGGCAATATTTCAAACGTGGGAGCTAAATGAAGTCAAGAGTAAAATAAATTAGAGAAAAAATAAAAAGGCTCAACTCTAATGTGGTGAAATCAAGTGCAGGCAGAGTTGCAAACCTAAAAATCCAAGTATTTAAGGATCAAAAACTGGTAAATTTTTCTATGATTCTTTTATTTTTTAACAATACTTTACCTCAATAAAAAGACCAATCCATTAAATAACAATGTGATAATACAGTCAGTGATCCTCAGACTTTTTAAATAGGGGGCCAATTCACTGTCCCTCAGACTGTGGGAGGGCCTGACTATAGGAAAAACAGAAGCTCACACTCAGTCTCCGCCCCTCAACCGGTTTGTCATAACCCGGTGGGCCGCATAAACGTCCTCAGCTGGCCGCAGTTTGAGAACCCCAGATACGGTTCTGCCTCCGTTCAGCAGAAAGAGCAGATTTCAATCGAAAAAAACCTTAGACCAAGCCCAAGCCCAAGCCCGAGCCCAAGCCCGAGCCCAAGCCCGAGCCCAAGCCCGAGCCCAAGCCCAAGCCCGAGCCCTAGTTCTACCATCTGCTGACTATGCAACCGCAGGCAAGTCATTGATTTCAGTATCCACATCTTTAGCGCGGGGCAGGCCGACAGACTTGAAGAACTTTTCTAACTATGAACCTGTGATTCTATTACTCCTCCGGCCCAGAAGCTCCTACCTCTGCAAAACGAGCGGTTACTATCAGCACCACCGTTCTCAAATTGTTGTCAGTTCAACGCTTAGTAACCGCTCATTTTTTGAGTCACTAATCTTAGTGATGGGAAATCAGCGGACTCTTCCTGCCCCACCCCCACCCCGAATTTACCACCCCCCCAAACCACCCAGATTCGGTCAGAGGCGAGGAGCAACAAAGCGGGGACGGGGGAGGGAAAGGGCCATTCCATCTCTTTCTCCTTCGCCTTTTCCCTACCCCGCCGCCTGCGCCCAGAGAGCTCACCCACAGGTCGACGCCAGACTTGAGGAGCAGTTGAGGTTTCCGTCGCTTGAAGAAGTTCTTCAGGAAACCACGGGAGCCTTCCGTTTCAAAACCCGGGCCGCCGGCACCACCGCGGCCGTCATCCTCTCCACGTCGTCGTCCTGCCCGGCACCGAACTCCCGCACACAGCGGTCAGGGATAAACAAGGAAAAGCAGAAAGCCAACTCTCCGGCGCGCCGGTCTAGAGCTCCGAGCTCCCTTCCGGCTGTTTGAATCCCCCGCCCTTGGCACGCGCCGCGGCGCCTCGGAGTGACGCAAGACCTCTTCTATGGGGAATCTCGGAGATTACCGCCTAAAAGGGGGCGGGGCTAGCGCCTGGAAGCAAGCGCATGCGCTCCTGTGTTTTCGCCGCCTCCGGCCACTGTTTAGGAAGGAGAGCAAAATCATCTCTTACTTGCCATTCATACATGCATTCCTAAGAGTTTTTTCCCCTAACTTCTTATCCACTTGGCTTTTTTTTTTTATTTTATTTTATTATCGTAGACTTAATATTCTTTAACAATTACAAGCATTTCAGTATAGATCTCAGAGGTCTCGACCCTTTTCCGCCATTAAAAATTATCTTTTATTCGATCCTCTTTAATCTTTAATTTAGGTCATGGGGGGAGGGGTATTTTGTTTTGTTTTACGGGAGGAAGTAACCCACGGGAGCCCCATCTTCAAAGAATGCTAAGTTCCTCGTTAGACTGATGTACATTCTTGATACTTTATTTTGTTTTATTTTTTTATTTTACTTTAACAAGGTTAATGAGGAACCATGCTAGCACACACACAGCTGAAAATAAAAATCTAATAACAGAATTCCACACTCTGGTACGTTTCTAGAAAAACAGAATCTTTCTCGGCATCCTCTGGTCTACGTCATTACCAGCATCTCCATGCTGGACCAGGAGACAATGAGAAAATCTTTGTTTTTGTTGTAATGAATATTCTTTAAAAAAAAAAATCTAAAATCATAAATTTAGATGTTAATTCAGCAGAAAACTAGATTCTGAAGAAAATAGATAATACTCAACTCCTCATATATTCACAAATTTTAGAAGGGATGTAGAGATAGCCTACAAGTAAATAAATATATTCCTTTATTAAGCAGAGGTGTCTCCATAATATATTACTGAATTTTTTTACAATCCTTAAAAAAAAAAAAAAAAAAAAAAACTTTTCAACCTGAACTTCTCAAAAGTCTCTTCTAATTTTAAATTCCTTTCATTCTATATATTTGACTAGAACTGTGATCTTAACAGAATAGAGAATCCCCAATGTGGAAGTTCTCCCTAGAGAGGCAGATAGTGATGTGGGTTGAGGTCCCTTTAAGATTCCTTTCTGATTCCCAACCCCCCACCCCCCATGACCTAAGAAGCTAGGATCTTTGATTCACAAATCCTGGTCAAAAAGCACCCTTTTGAATTCCAACGATATCGGGCTTTCCCAGCCCCCACCGAATCTGAGCTAACTTGGGCTTTTCCAGTTTCCCACTACCTGCTCAGGTTTCCCCAACCCCCTCAAACAGCTTCTTCCTTATCTAAAAACCCATTGAATTCTATTCAATGCTAACCCTGGCTGAAACCAGCCAGGAGCATGGGACTTCACCCACCTTTAAGATCATAAAAAGGAAACTCTGGAGTCCACTCTTTGCAGGAGCCCTAAAACAGGGTATCCTTCTGGCCATGTAAGGGTTCCTGTCCACCCAGCGACCAACTCTGGCCCTGCCGTCTTTCTACCTTTACCCTTACTTCCAAACCCATACAATAAACCTTTTTTTAAATTCCTTTACAGAGGACTCTGTGCTGTCACTATCCTTGTGCTGAACCAAAACCTAACTCATCAATAGGATCACAGATTTAGAACTAGAAAGAATTTCAGAATCAATCTAGTTCAAACCCTTGTATTTACTGATGAAAAGCTGAGGTTCTGGGGAGTTACCTTGGACAATGAGATATTAAAATACCTGCCCATGATTACATATTGAATAATTGTGAGGGAACTTAGAAAGCTTTATGTACAAGTTTTCTTGACTTTATAATTGACCCTCTATCCACGACAATATGATGTATCTCTATACAGTTTCGTATTGTGCTGCCACGTATACATTTTTATCATTCTTTTCTTTCGTTGGTATTAGGATGGGCAGTAGGCAAAACTAAGGAGGAGGAACTGTTTCTATGCAAAACCTCTTCCTCCAATAAAATTCCCTTCTTCTGGATAACTGGTTCTCTTATGCTCACTCCATTTTTCTATCAAAATCTCTTAACTAATGCTCTTAAAATACTCTTAACTAATTGTTACTCTGAAAAATGAAAAACACTTAGTTTAAATGGCTTATTATACTTGAATGGGATGAACTGAGTGAAGACTTCTCATAAGAATGTGGCCTCAATCTGTGCTCTAATTGTGATTTTGCAATAATAAGTTGAGCTATAGCTAAAAGTTGCAGGTGTTCCATTATCTTAGATAAATATACATTTCCCTTCTGTTTGTACACAAACACACACACACACACACACCCCCCTTTTCATTAGCATTTAAGTACCTAATACAGTAAAGAGTGTGTTATTGACTAGTATTCTTTTTTGGGGAGACTCCGGGTAAATTAGAACTGCTCAGCCAATGGGAGAAAAGGTTAGAAGGGAAGGTGGGGACTTCTGTGTTAGGGTCTATATAACCTTGGGCTTTGCAGTTTGCACTTTGCACTCTATTGACACTCTTCTGTTAGGAGTTACTGTTTCTCAAGAGATCATAATAAATCTTTTTTTGCTTTTACCTTGAGAATCTCTTATTTTAATCTGTGTATATGTCAATCTCCCATAACCAATGTAATGAATAATCTTGAGAGGAGCTCTGATTTGTTCTGACTTCATGGAATATGCCTTGGAGTTACATTCCATCTAAAAATACATTTGCCCTGACCCTTCTTATAGATCCCTTTTAAAAGATTTGATAGAGCAATCACATTAAAATGTGTCAGAGAGCATTAGCCATTTATCCAGGAAAATCTGCCAACAATGTGGACCTTAAAAAGAGTGAGTCATTCCACTCACTGTGAATCTCTCTTCTTCCTTCCCTGATAAAGTATACTATGAATATTCTCTGGGTTGTCATATGAGAGATAGGAGAGGCAGAAAAAATGGCAACTCTTTGCATATAATTCCTTAAGTGAACCCACATCAGAATCTCAAGCCTCTGACTACTACTTCTGTTTTGTGATTCTTTGCCTGAACACAGGTAAACATGTGAGCAGAGTGATTCTGGGATAAACATTTCTAGAGGCAAACTTGTAAGTCTGAGAAGTTGGGAGTTCCTGTATCTTTAGCCAGTGGGACTTAACAGACTTCATCTATCTTTACTACAGGACTTCTTGGTGAAGACAAATGACAGGAGGAAATGCACAACTCCTGGTGAGGTATATTGAAAAAAGAATGAATTCAATGGGAGCTCTTGGGACAGTGCAAAGATGAGGTGAAGATAAATGCCTATTCAATAGACCCACAAGAGCTTCATGTTTTAATATTTTTCAGTAATCCTGGATGAATAATACACTAAACTTCTATCAGCTTTTGATTCCTTATCTATAAAATAGATATAATAATAGCATCTACCTCACAGAGTGGTTATGAGGATCAAATGTGATCATGTTTGTAAAATATTTTGCAAACTTCAAAACACTATAAATGCTAGCTGTTATTATCCTGTACCTTGTGAAAATAAGTCCTGTTATTTCACAATCCTGTGGTATATAATGAGGTTCCCAGCAAGGGATCATGGACCAGTCCTTGGCTGTGAATTATAGTCTCATGTATAAGTCTGTTAATATGCACTAATGTATCTTTCATGTTTTAAGAATGTTTTCAGGGTGGGAGAAAAATAGCTGTCCTATGCCTGGTTTACATTTTACTTTGAACAAATGTAACATTCAACTACTCCTTTTGAAGCCAAAACCAAGCTTTAAGCAATCTCCAGAAACTCAGGGTGGAGTATAAAAGAATCAGAGTTTGCAAAAAGCAACAACAACAACAACAACAACAACAACAAAAACAAAGTATTAATCTTTGTCAAAATATCTCACTGGACATCTCTTATTGTGTGTCTTATGATCAGCTCAAACTTAATGTGTCTAAAAGGGACTTAATTATCTTATCCTTAATAAAACTTTCCAACTTCTGTAGAGAACAATTCCTTCTCTTCAGTCTCTTAGGTATATAATTTATGGAATACTTGGCTCTTCCCTTTCAAATACTTCAATCTACGAATGGCGAAGTCTTGCCAATTCAATCTCTACAACAGCTCTTGTATCTATTCTCTTCTTTCCACTCCTTTGGCCACCATTATTTCAGGTATTTGGCACCTCTATCTTCAGCCACTGAAAAAGTTTCCTAATTGTTTTCTTTGTTTCTAGAGTCTTCTCTACTTACCTCTCTATCCTTTCTATAGAAGATAATGTAAGTCTTCTAATGCATATATCTGACAATGTTTTAAAAAATCTCTACTGGCTCCCTATCCCCTATCTAGGGATACATTCTTCAACCTCTATAGTCTATGTAGAATATTCTAATTGTTTTTTCAGCCTTATTTCGTAGTATTCCCTTTCATAAAGTCTATAATCCAGTCAAACTGGACCATTCAGTGTTCTTTACCCAAGTTTCCATTTCTCCATTCTATATGTTCTTATATATCATCCCCCATTCCTGGAATGTGTTCTCTCCTCCCCACCTCTCAGAATCTTTGTCTTTTTTAAATACTCAACTCATGTATCATCTCTGAATGTTTCATTTTACATTAAAAGATAATACTTATTTGCATATGTTATGTCTTGCTTACCTAATATAAGCATCTTGTTTCCAGTGGCTGTTTCATTTTTGTCTTTGTATCTCTGGGATCTACATATAGCTCTGGAAACACACTGGAGTTATTTAATAACAATTTGTTGAACTTCATTGAACTACTCTACTTCCAGGTGATATTGACTGATCAAATCGAACAACTCTAGATAGTTACTGAAGGTTAACAATCAGCTTTAATGTTTCCTGCTATATGATGAAATGTATACAAATGAAATTTGAAAGAAGAAATTTTAACAAATAAAGATAATGTTTTACTCTAATTCAAAATATGGAATAACAGACAACAAAATTCCAAAAACAGAATCAAAATTAGAGTAACTATGACACAAAAATGCATGTTGCTTTCCTGTTGTAAATCATATTATAATGGGCTTAACTCTTGACTATGTATCTAATAGAGTTCTAATAATAGGAAAACTGATTTATATCTATCTGCTACTTTCTAGTTAAATTTGTAAAGGGTTTTGCATTCATAGAGGATTTAGTAAATGTAACTACCAGTGTTTTCACTTATTTATTAATATTGAGCCTACTGAAGAATTCCAGTATTGTGAAGTAGAATTAAGTAGGGAAAACTTTTCCCATTTCATTTTCCCCTGGTTCCCAAAACAAAGACCATGAGTGGGAGGCAAGTAGGAGTTGAAAATATATCCTTAGGTATATAAAAATTCAATGAACATTTTGAACAAAATAATTCACAATTATAATTAATAAGATTAGATGAACTTTGGAGTTAGCTTTTTTTAAATTTGACATGTCCTTTTTTAAGGAAATAAATAAATTTGAAAATTGAATTTTCTACTTTCTAATTTAGTACAAATTAGAAATATATATATACATACATATGTATGTATGTATGCATGTATATATGTACGTATGTATGTATGTATAAAGGTCCTTGGCCCTTTTAAAGTATAATGCTAGTATAAAGTTAATGCCAAGTAATTTTAGTCCACCATCTAAAATCTCCATATATATAAAGAATGTGAAAACCTATTGGTTATAATCCTAATTGGATCTACAAAAGAATCATTCAAAAATTATGAAACAAGATTTTATCCTGTGACCTCCTACCCTGGATTGTAATGCTGTTGTCAGTGACAAGAATTCTTACTGTTTTAGTAAGTCATCAGTTCACCCATTTGTAAAACAAATTATTATACATGCTTGAAAGCATGGAATAGGGCAAAAAAGATCCAGGACTGTTGTGCCTTATTGTTCCATTCATAGTTCCTTTTTCTACCATTTATGGTGTGTTACAGGAACTGGACTTGAAGTCAGGAACACCTGGGTACAAATCCTGCCTTAGACACTCAGACTAACTCTCTTACACTGTGAGAATTAGATGAGGATTTAGTTTCCACAGAGTTATGAAACTTAAATCAGAAAATTTAAATGGAAATTGTAACCTGGGAAATGGAAATTAATTCAGGAACAAGGAAGAAAACACTAATAGAGGGAAAATGTAATCAGATTCATAAGTGGAAGGGAATATGTAATTAAGGATTTACACTCAGGTGGAGGGGTAGAGAGAAGATGTAATGATGCAGAGGTGAAAACTCACATGGGAAAATTAGACTCTCCAGATAGACTGGAACCTTTGTAATTCTCAGCCAATAGGGAATCAGGGGAAGAACTGAACTAGGTCTAAATAAGGTGACACCAAATAAGGTGATACCAAGATGTAATGATGTAATCAGGAGTGGATATTCACACTTACATATGGGATTTAAGTATTCCTGAAAGACTGTGACCTCTGTGTACTCATTCTATGGGGAGTCAGGAGAGAGACTTGCATTTTGGAAGACAGGATATAAAAAGATATGTCTATTGATTTCAAGTATGCCTATTCTATAGGACACCAACTTCTACAGTTGTATAATTAAAGACTTTTATCTTCATTCCTCCCAAATCTAATGGATTTATTTCTCACAATACTAGGCAAGTCATTTAACATTTCTGTGCCTCATTTTCCTCCTCTTTGAAATTGAGAAACTGAATTCAATGATCTCTATGGTTTCTTCTACCTCTAAAACTATGGCTATATAATCCTATGATTCTAAAGTATAAAGTTTCCTTTATCACACACAAACACTCACACACACACACACACACACACACACCCCTACCTTTTTTTCTGACACTATTATTAACAAGTATACAAATCCCTTGACAAAGTTAATTCTGTGATGATATATGAAGGTCCTACTTGGTCCTGTTGTACTAGTCAAAAAAATCATTTTTGTCCCTTTGGCATAGTGTGGGGTCCATTTGTTTTCTGCTAATAACCTATCTCAGTTCTAAATATCTGGTCCCTCCTGACTCATATTGTCTTCTCTGGAACTTCATATGTCTAGAACCTTTCTTTCTGAAAACTTCCATATATCCAGAAAATAAATAAATAATTGACACCTACTTGTCTGTCACTAGAGGGGAAAACCAACCAGAAAAGTTTAAATGAGACCCCAAACCTCTAAGCCACCTTTTATATGGGATGTTATTTTATAGCATTATCTGGATGTAGGCCTTTCCATTTATCCCCAGAAAATCTTTACTTGTCAAAAATATATATATTTTGCCAGTGACCATAGCTAACAGCATATGCAATGATCTATGTCTATAATCCCCATCTCTCTAAAGAAAGAAGCTTAATACATGTTTTCAGCTCTTGTCTTTGTCCAAGATTGACCATTAAAAACATAAAACATTCCAATTTCATTTCACTGGGATGTTTTTCATTTGCATCATTGTTGGCATTGTTTATATAATTATTGATTCTGTATTCTTAACTCTGCATGAGTTCATAAAAGCCTTGTATTGTTTCTCTTCTTTATACTTATCATTCTTTATAGGGAAAATAATGTCCCATTACATTTGTTTGCTTCAATGTGTTCCAACATTTCACAATCAATTAACATTCTTTTTGTTTTCAGTTCATTCATCATTATTATAAGAAGCACTGCTATGAATATTTTGGTATCATATGGAAATTTTTTTTCTTTAGCCTTTTTTGGATAATTATATCCCTAACACTGAACTATTCTTGCATCTCTGATAACAAAACCAATTTCACCATGAAAAACAAAATTTTGTATATTTTCCTGTACTCTTTTTATTCTCAGGAGAGGGATCACTGGATCAGAAGATATAAATAATCATTATTCTAACTATTCTAATGGAAAGACCATTTCATAGTCCTCTAGGACCATATTAGTATGCCTCTCTTCCCATACCTCCACCAATACCAGCTATTTCTATTTTTGGCATCTTTGTCTATTTGCCATCTATAAAATAAAAATTTATACATGATTTCAGAACTATTTTAGTTTTCATTTTTCTTATCATTAGTTCTCTGAAGCAAATTTTCATATGGTTGGTAATTGTATCTTTTTGAGAACTGCTGATTCATGTTTTTAATGAAGTATCCTTCTTGAAGAGGATCATGAGAGAGCTTGATTCCATGACATACAAGAAAATTGGCTTTAAGTCTGAGAAAACTTTGCAAAGTCACCAGCCTCATTTTATTTTCCAGAGATATCTGTTAAATAGATAAATTGATCAGGACAACTGGAGATGGCTCTGGATGTGAGGGGAGATCTTGGCCTTTTAGCTCTTTTTTTTTTCTTTAGTATTTTTACATGAGATTTTATATTTAGATTGCATTTGAAATGTATTATATACAGTTCAATTTTCTAGGACCACCTGTTCTGGGGTTATCTTGTATCTATTAATATTTAGTATATTAGCATGAATTAGTTACTAGGTAGACTGATATTTTATGCCCTTAATAGTTATTTAGAATATTTTTAGCATTTATTCCTACTCTTTGTTATTGCTATAGATTTCTTATTTCTGTGTGTTTCTTTTGAATATTGCTACTTCACTAAAACTATTATTAGAGTTATTTTATTTGCTATTTTATGGGGTTTAAATAAACTGTGTCATCTACAAATACTTCTCTTTTGATTATTTTTATGAATTTAATTTCACTTTTCTTTTGGTTGCCACTCTTTCAGAAATATGTGTGATAAAAGTGAAGGGAACAGATATCCTTACTTTTCCTCTGTATTTTCTGGGAAATTTTTCTGTTAATTCAATGAAAGTAATACTTAGATAAATATTTTTTATCATATTTAATTAATGCATCTATGCCTATTTTAAAAATATATTAGAATAACAATACAATATTTTGTCAAATACTTTTTCAGAATTTATAGAACAATGTGACTTTGTTGTTTTTGTTTTAATATGATTATGATAATTGTATCCCTAACACTGAATTATTATTGCATCTCTGATAACAAGACCAATTTTACCATGAAAAACAAAATTTTGTATATTTTACTGTAGTCTTTTTATGGACAGAATTTTATTTAATTTTTACATCAATATTCATTATTAATATTGATATATGCTTCTCTTTTCTTTATTTCTCTCTGATTTTATGAAATATATTTTGTATAAAGAAGAATTTTTAGGGGAATGCTTCCTTTTTTCAATCATTCAAAATAATTTTGTAGCAGACATATTAATTGCCTTTAGAACGTTGTGCAAAAAGAACATTGGAGAGAATAAACTATCTGGTCTTATTTTTTTTCTTACCTTTATTACTTCATTTAAATTTAATTTCTAAAAATAATGTTTAAGGCCTCTATTTGTGATTTTTTTCATTTAAATTAAATATTTCATGTTTCCATAAGTAATTTCCCCTAGATTCTCAGATTTTGTCAAAATATAATACTTAAAATTCTTTTTATTTCCTAATTCCTGCTATGAATTCATTTTGTTCATTTTTATTTTTATTTATCAGGTAAGTGAAAATGTTGTTGTTTTTTAATTCATTTTTTAAACAAAATCCAACAGTGAGCGTTACAAAGAGAAATTCCATTTAAAGTAACTACTGATAGTATAAAATATTTAGACATCTATCTGCCAAGGGAAAATCAGAAACTATATGAGCAAAACTACAAGACACTTTCCACGCAAATGAAGTCAGATCTAAACAATTGGAAAAATATTAAATGCTCTTGGATATGGTGAGCAAATATAATAATCATTACAATACTATCTAAACTATTTATTTAGCACTATACCAATCAGACTCCCAAAAAACTATTTTAGTGACTTATAAAAATAACAACTACGTTCATATGGAAAAACAAAAGATCAAGAATTTCAAGGGAATTAATGAAAAAAAAAAAAAATCAAATGAAGGTGGCCTAGCTGTACCAGATCTTTAATTATATTATAAAGCAGCAGTTACCAAAACCATTTGGTATTGGCTAAGAAATAGACTGGTTGATCACTCCTATACTTTCTTCTACTTCTCTCCCTACTTTTCTAATCTTGAAGCCATAAGCAAGATAATCACTGCTATTGGACAAAGAACATTAATCAAATTCCCCAAGAGCCTACTAATTCTGACTTTAAATCCCAAAACAATGTTTAGCCAACTGTTCTATGTATGTGTTTCCTCTCTCACTGGAATGTGAGCTTCTTGATTTCAGGGATTGTCCCTTTTTTAGCATATGTATATATTCTTTGTGCTTTTTCTTCTCTTAATCCTTAGTTATACATTCACTTCATTCACAAGTCATCAAAAAACAACCAAATCAATCAATAAATTAATCGGCCTCCTCTTTCTCTGTCTTACTTTGGTAGGACAACACGTTTCTTCCAAGCCAAAAGTTTCAGGTGCTTTCTACCAGTTCATCAGGCTGATATCATCAGTTAGACCTCTTCCTGCCAGGAGTTGTTTTCCCCTACTCTCCCCAAGGTACTGTTTTTCTCTGATTCTCCATCAAATGCTATTCTAAAGTATTTATCAAAAGGAATTGCTCTTTGCTACTTACTATAAATAAGATGTTGTTCTTTAATCCAGCTGTTCATCAACACTGGTTATTCATTAAAACCAAAGAACACTTGGGGATATTAACTCACTAACTCTTTTATTAACCTGCACCTTCCCCTCTGGATTGTCAAAGTTAAAATAAGCCTTCTATAGAAAAGGTGTAATCTATTGTACTTTCAACACACTGTATCAAATGACCTTTCAACCTCTTCAGTCCTCCTTGTACCAGAGGGGATAGGTATAGTATTTTCTTTGCCCAGAAGGCTACAGTTCTCTTCAGTTAGCATTTTAGTCAATGGCTATCAAGCTTTTCCCACAGTCTTTGAAATCAAACTGCACTAATTTAGGCTCAAGGTCATGTCTGCCTTTTGATTCTTCTAAGAATCTTCTTTTAACTGTTTTTTTTTTTTTCTGAATTCCTCTCAACTACATTCCTTTAGAACAATTAAATTTAACTGATTTCTATTGTCTCCCTCAGGTCTTAGCTGCCACTTAACTTAGGTCAGAAATAAATTTTAGCTGTTTAGTTCTTATCATATACCCTGTTGGAGGTAAATCTACCCAGAATTTTGTCTTTTAGCAATAGGAAAGAGATTGAGACACTGTGGTAAGTAAACATTTAATTTTACCACACTGTCTCCTCAATTCAGTATAAAATAGCAATTGTTATGCAGATTATAGAATTGTGGGAAGATTTGAGTTTGGTCCTATATGTCCCAGCAGCACATCCCAGTCTGGTATCTCTATCCTTCTGGCCTCTCTTTATAATCACAATAATGGAAACAAAAAAATCACTACAATTACATAGCTTATTTATATACCAATAACATAAATGACATTTTCTCTATGACATATTTTCTCCCAATTATAAGATTCCCTGAAGTAGCCTGAAAAAGTACCCTCAAATACCATCATTTTTAACTTTTTAAAAACTTCTTTAGTTAAACCAACTGAAATTTGTATCTAATAATTCCCATAGCAAATAGATACTTGCTTCAGAGAGAGACTTCACAGTTCTGCTTAAATTATTTTGTTAAAAATGTTTCCCCACATCTTTCAGAATCAACTTTAAATATTTGAAGGGTTGTTGTATAAAAAAGGGATTGGATTTATTCTACATTAACCTCAGGGATTGGAAGCTAATGCTAAATAATTTTGGTCCACTATCTAAAAGAACTACCAAGCTTCTAAAGCTGTCCAGAAGTGAAATGGGTGCCATATGAGTTCTTCATTCCTGGAATTCCTAAAGTGAAAACTTGGTGACCTCAAAGTAATATTAACAGAGGGATGGCCTATTTCAAATAGATTTAGACTATATGACTTCGAAGGTCCATTCCAACTGATTCTAAAATATATTGAGCTATTTTAAAACAAGATGGAAATAGAAAAATCAGTATGATTTTAAAATAGAGAAATTTGCTAGGACTATCATAATAATATATCAATTTTATATATTATATTTTTCAATGAAGAAAAACCTTTTACATTAATTATAACATCAACTCTAATATGTAGTCAGGGTAGGGCATTATTGTTTGCATTTTTCAGAAAGGTAAACCAAAGTTGGGGAGGAACAATAATTTCCCAATATTAAATGGTTAAAAAACTTAGAACTAGATTTCAGGTCTACTTATCTACCTAGTATTAATTCCTAATCTTATGCCCTTTCTTCATTAAGGTGGAAAGGATTTCAAGGATTTATATAGCCCAACTATTCGACTTAACCAGTCTTTTTTAAAGACAACTGTCTATTACAAAACATAACTAAATAGGTGTCTTTCTAAGCTCTCCAACCCTAAGCCCATCAATAATAATAAGAGTTACCATTCATTTGTCAGACTCCTGCAAAGCAGGTTCTCTTTTAGCAAACAAAGAACAGACATGTTGTTCTGTTTTAGGTGAATGTTAATCATAACAGCTGCATTGGTAATTCAGTTATTCAGCAGAGACATTGTAAACTACTTGAAAAGAAACCATCTGGTGCACAGTTGTGGGACCAAAACCAATTAAAACATTTAAATTACATTTTGTTTTTCATTTTTAATCTATAAAAATAAATTTAGCAAGTTCCAATTAGTGGCTTCATTTTTCTCTATTAGTCTATACCATATGCAGAACTCCTGGGTAGTTTGTGAATAAAAGAAAGGTGTATATGATATTAAAATTACATTGTAATATTGGATTGACTAAGAGACATAAAGTATTTTATGTATACACAAAGAATCATTAAGCATAAAAATGAATATTCAGCATATCAAAACAGAATTCTATGTTTATTTGTTTTCTTACCTTTAATTGATTTTTTTTGGGGGGGGGTGCTGAGGCAGTTTAGGCTATGTGACTTGCTCAGGGTCACACAGCAAGGAAGTATTAAATGTAAGAGGCCAAATTTGATCTCAGAGACTCCTGACTTCAGGGCTGATGCTTTATCCACTGTGCCACCTAGCTGTCCCCTTGATTTTTAACCTTAGTTTAGCATAATGCTTTGCACATGGTAGGTACTGAGTAAATGCTTATTGACTGACTGACCAAGACAGAATTGATTTGCAATGAATAGCCTATCATCTGATTATCTATTATCATTTCCTCCTCACTGGTAATCTGGACTCCACCTCTTGGTTCCTCAACTCTGATAGGTCACCTTTTTTGTGTATGTAATTTTGCCTGGACTCATGCCTCTACTTCACTTCCTTGGATCTTTTAAAGTATAACTGTTCTCTTCATTCCAGGTTAACTATATATGTCGACATTTTTCATTAGATTATAAACTCCTCAAGGGATTAACTCGATGGTTTGTATTTGTATCTTCCATATATAGCACAGTTTATGGTACATAATCATTTTTAATAATGCTTCATTTAACTATCTAATAAAATACATTTAACATTGCAAATCTTTAAGCAAAATACATACAGCCAGGTGACACATTGGATAGAATGCTAGACCTGGAGTTAGAAAAAACTTGAGTTCAAATGTGACACTTAGTAGTTGTTTGACCCAAAGCAAGTCATTTAACTTCTGTTTTCCTTAGTTTCTTCAACTATTACAAGGGTATAATAGTAATAGTTATCTCTCAGGATTGCTGTGAAGATCAAATGAGATAATATTTGTAAAACACTTAGCATAGTATTTGGCCCATGGTGATACTATATACATTTATTATTATTATTATTACCCTACAAATCAAGTCCTTTAAATTTTAAGCAAATTAATTGCAGGCCTACTAGAGAAAAATTTCTTACAATTTATTTAAAATAAACTTTGTAATGTTTTCACTTACAGAAATCTAGTTCAAGAAAAACCAATAAAATAGAATTCTTACTCTGAGCTTTCTAAGGCCATTTTATATGTCTGAACTTGCAGATTACTAAATTCTCAACTTGTAATAGAAGTTTATGATACTGAAATGTTTAAAAACCTCAATCAATAAAGTCTAATCCAGTGGCTACTATAATATTGATGAAGCTAGACAGAATAATCATAGTATCAGTAAACACAAAGAAAATAAATATCAGTGTGCCTTTTCCTAACTACATTGACTGTGACAGTTTTGTGCCTTCCCTGAGTTGTGTCCTTTAATGGGAGACACATGTGAAGCCAAAAACCTGTAAAGTTCATGCAAGAACCAAGACAGATGTTCATGTACACATGGTTAGCATCATAGGTTCCTCCCTTCAGGATCATGACTTACCCTGAAGCTGCTTCTGTTCCCTCCAGCCCCACACAGTGAGTGATATACAAAGAAATGGATTCCCATTGAGAAAACCCATTCTTCCTCAATTCAGAAAAGACATTATGACTACAATAAGTTAGAAATGTATAAACACAGGAAGGGTGATGGGGCAAGAACAGGGAGTGGACATCTTCAATTATAAACAATAAAGTGAGTATTACCAGGTAACCGGGTTCTGGTAGGCTTGTGTTCATCGCTACCTATGTTCAGTTTTTTCTAACAAACTTTTCAGGAACTTGGAAGAAGATAAAGAAAACTAAGGTCAAGATAGCCAGTAGACTTGTTGACTTTCATAATTATAACTGCATATAATGCTTTCTGCAATGGATGAAGTTTTGGATCTATTAATCAGCTGCACATAATATAAATGTCTTTCTGCAAAGTATATTTGCAGCTTCTGAAGCTAGACACCACCCCTTTGACTCTACCCTAAAAAGTCAGAAAATTCTGAAGACTGTTATTTACCAATCAAAAGTATTCAGTGGTCACTTAATAGAAAATTTATAAAAGAAGAAACATCCTTTTGGTTTTGTGAAAACCCAGCTGCCACCAAAAAAGTTCAGTATCTTAAGTCTAAACAACTTGGGAAAACTTTAGATCAAGGTAGGAGATTAAAATGAGATTATTAATAGTACATGATGGCATTTGCTTTCATGATAAATTATAAAAATCAATAAACATATTTCATATTTCTTTTTATTAAACTTTAACTATTATTACATTTAACATTCAATATATTGAGAGGAGATGGCAAAAAATTATAACATAATAGAGCTATCTCTCAATAGAACCTCTCAGGAATTGTGTAGTCCAATCCAGAAAGATTAAGACACTTGCTCAAGCCTTCATAGGTAGTAAATGGCAAGTCTGGGATTTGAACTAAGGCCTATTGATTCCAAATTTATCACTCTTTCCACACATACCACACTTTTTCCCCCTGAGGCAATTGGGGTTAAGTGACTTGCCCAGGGTCACACAGCTGGGGAAATGTTAAGTGTCTGAGGCCAAATTTGAACTCAAGTCCTCCTGACTTCAAGGCTGGTCTTCACCAATTAGCTGCCCCATACCATACTTTAACACCAATCCATATAAAAATCAAAGAATCCTATTGACCCAAAATTTTATTATATCATCTATGCCTCCATCCCAAAATTATGATAGACAAAAGAGAATATTATGAATATTTTATTTAGTGGAGACAAACTAGGGAAAGAATTTTACCATACACTTGTAAGATACTTATGAAATCACCATTGAGCATAACTAACTTTATTATCTGTCCTCAGATTTAATAACCCCCTTTTAAAGATAATTGTAAAGGTAATACCTTTCATGTCCATAGCATTTAGAAAAGCCAACAATATTCCTATAGTCTTCTCTACTAGCAAGATAATAAGCTAAAATTGTGGTTGTACTATTGCTTCTAGCTAACTTTCAAGGATGACAGAGTTAAAAATGAGGAGACTAAGATAGGTTCTCCCCAAAGGAAGAAACAAAGTAAGAGTATCAGGTTGGAAACTATTTAACTATGTAAGCAAGGTGAGAAAATTAGAAAATATCCAATTTAAATTAAATTAGAAAATATCTAATTTAAAAGATGGTATCAAAGCTCAGAGTTTTTAGAGTAACTACTAACATAGATCTGTCTTAATCTCAGATGATAAGGACAGGTGTAAAGAGCTTTGATATATTAACCCTTTGAATAATGCTTTCCTGATAACTATCTGAAACACATGAACACATCTCACTTTCTTGGACTGCAGGTTAAGTCTCCTAATCCAGAAGTTCCCAAACTTTTTCCATTTATGGCACCCATTTTGTTTCATTCTTCAACAACCACCATTGTGTGTGCCTTCTGAGACAAAATAGGTACTTAATAAATGGTTACTGACTGATTTTTGAGCATAACTTATGTAATATAAACATCATATTGGATACCAGTCCCTTATTTCCTGTTCCACACTGATGTTCATACAGCATTTGCTTTTTTAAAAAATCATAGCCATCCCCCAAAATCCAGGTTTTCAAAGATATGATTGTATAATCAAGAAAGTTCAAAATACAAATAAACAAAAACAACTCAGATATTTAAGAATATAGAATAAGGAATGTAGCTTGATTTCATAATTGTAAATTTGTTGAAATTGTAAATTACTTAAAGCAAGTAGTTTGTGAAGTGCTTGACAGATAATAAACATCACTATTTCCTTTGGAAATTTAAAATATCCCACACTGCAGAATCACTGAATGATAGTGCTGAGAGGAACCACAGAGATAATCTACTACAATACCTCCATTTTACAAACAAAGAAACTGAGATCCAAAGCATTTGTTTTATCCTGGTTCCTGTCCAAAGCAGTTAGGTGGTACAATGAATAGAGTGTCAGGCCTAGAGTCAGAAAGATCTCAGTTCAAATCTGACTTCAAACACTTATCAATTGTATGATCCCGGTCAAGTCACTTAATCCTGTTTGCCTCAGTTTCCTCATTTATAAAAATGACTGGAGAAAAAAAAAAATGGCAAACCATTCTAGAGTCTTTACCAAGAAAACTCCAAATGGGGTTACAAAGAGTTAAGACATGGCTGAAACTACTGGACAAAAACAACATTCCTATTCCATCCATTTCTTGCCTACCCTCTTACTTAAGAACTCAGGAGATAAAGTGTTACATTGGGTAAAACACTGGCTTTCAATCCAAAACACCCTTATCTATGAAAATAGAAGGTATATTTAATGTCTTTTAAAGTCTTTTCCAACTTTAGATCTATGGACCTATGAATATTTACTAATTCTACTCATGATGCTAAAAAAATTGTTATTTGTAAGAGAAGAAATAATCTTTTTCTTAATCTATATGGCTCTAAATATATGAGCTTAGGTTTTAGATTATATAACTTCATGACATAAGCTGATCTAGATTTAAACAACATCATGAATCATCTTTTATAGTTCATTTTTAAAAATGTTCCTAACCTTTTTTTTCATCCATGGCTGTGAAAATTATTAGAATTTCCCTTATGTCCCCTGGGAAGAGGTAGGATAGATAGTGAGAAGCTGTTGGAATTGGAGTTAGTATCAATTGAAGAAGTAGCCCAAACATCCAGCAAAGTTTCTGGTGATGTGATTTTCTCTGCCTGAGAACATAAAATCCATTAACCAATAAAACTTCATTGTTTTAGATGGGAAGAGATATCAGAAAGCCAGCTGTGTACTATGTACTGTGTATATCTATGTTCTCTATGTACTGACAAACAATTCACTCTATCTTTAACTATGAAACTTTATCACCACTGTAATAAATCTTATATTCTTACTTCCAGAACTCAAAATCTGTTTATGAATTAAAATTTTATTGTTCATTTTTCCCACCAATATCTCTAACTTCCCATTCTCATCTGTATTTCCTGATTTTCATCATTTCCTGTAGTCTCAAATTTCAGTCTCAACTTAAAATCTCATACTCTATAAGAAACCTTTCCTGATTTCTCAACCAATAAGCTTTTATTAAATGTCCAAGTATGTAAGCATTATTCTAGAAACTCCTTTCATTCCTTTTCTCGAGATTGGTTGCACTTTATCTGGGAAATATCTTATTTGTACATTGTTATTTTCATGTTGTCTTTCCCATTAGGCTATGAGCTTCTTGAGCACAGGATCTATTTTTAACTTTCTTTTCATCCCCAGAGTTTGCTTAGCATTTAATAAATGCTTGTAGATTTCATTTTACATTTCATCTGTATGTTTGAGACAATTTTTACGTATTATGTTCATGTTGGACATCGTCTTTTGTTTTGTTTTGATTTTGTGTTCTGATCTTAATGTTCCTATAAATTTTAAAGGCATTTATGATTTTAGGGCTTCTGTTTGTAAATTAGCAATTGATTATAGCAACTATTAGGAAAGTAAAAATTTCATATGTAGATAGTTGCAGGAAGTCAGGGAAGAGGGGAGAGTTTAGATCTTTACAGGACATGCATGGTATCGTTCTGACCCATTCAAGAGTCTCAATGAACATGCTATTTATATTCCTTCCATAGTCTAATTTAATAATAATAATAATAGTTTCATTTCTTTCACTTAAGTATTCATTTTTATTAGTTGCTTTACAAGAATAAGTTTATTTTAAAAATCTATAAATACATAGCAGTTAAACAAATAAAACTTAAGTAACCTTTTTCCTTGCCAAAATAGGGGAGGAGAATAAATCAAATAGAAGTTTTTTCATGTTAATTATTTTATGTTTTCTTTTTATAAAGAAGAATAGTCACACTGGAGAAGACTTTGAACATTATTATCAAACAAACATGTATCCATTTACCTTTCATATGTTTTCTATCATCCTTCTTACCATCTTTCCCATCTTACCCAAGCTGTTTGTATTTAAGCTGGCCTCTGCTCTTTTCTAGTTTGACTTCTTCATCTATTTGATCCTGCAGTGAGGTTGAAATGCTAGATTTGATCAAAATTTGATTGAGAAATAGTTGAGAGCAGCAATCTGCTTCATCTTATTATAGTCAACCCTGGCTTCATGACCTCATCGTAGAAACAAACTAAGGTAAAAATTTGTTCAAATTATTCAAAAATGGTAAAAATTATCCTTTTATCATTAGAGAAAAGCCAAAAAAGTCATATGTAAGTATGACACATAGATATGGCCAAAAGTGGTTGAACTTTTCTTTTTTCATTTTTAATCTTTGTATTCCAATGCCAAGCACAGTGCCTATTATAATTATATTCATAACACATAGTATTCAGGAGACATAGAAGACTGAAAGCTAGACTTGTCAGAAAGAGTTCAAATTATTCCTGAAGATACTTCCTGGTTATGTAATCCAAAACAAGTCATTTAATTTCTCATCCTCAGTTTTCTCATCTGAAAAAGAAATGATAATATCACCTATCTCATAGGCTTGTTGTGGCAATAAAATGAGATAAAATGTCAAAAATTTTATAAACCTTGAGGCACTAAATACCTACTACTTTACAAATAATAGTTTCTTTAATATATTTATTTTTATATAAATGTCCTCCTTATCTAAATATGGTGGCCTACAAGGGTCATTTACAAGAGAGAAGATGAGCACCCTATATGGTAAAGAATATACTTCAATATACATGTACCCCTTATGATTTTCACCTTGCATTGGAGTCATTTAATCAGATGGCTCTAATTTGGATATTCAGGTTATGAGACAGAGGGTGGAAGAGGGAAGAGGTTAACCACATTCTGTAGGACCACAACCAGATTTTTGGCATCTGAAACAAAGACAAACAGATTACATGATGCTACAGCTTGGGTACATATGCATTTTATGTACATGGGTCGACATATTCGTATTTTTCTCCATTGTAGTAGATTAAGGTTGAATCTCATGGCACTATACTATCTGTGTTTACAGCTAGAAACCACAGTCATACTGAATGCATTTATAACTAAGTGCACAATTCACAGCTTTATCACTTGTTTTATGAGTCCATTTGGTTTGGCACAGAGAAAGCAATTAATCAAATGTAACTTTTCAGGGTCTGGTCTTTATTTATCCATCGACATTTCATCAGTACTAACAGCAGAAACTGCTTATTTATTAACAGTAAGCATTTCTCATTTCATCTCAAGGAGATATATATTATAGTTACATGGAAACAGAATGGTATTCAGTAGATGGTTGCACAACTACAGATGCCTTTTTCCCTGACACCATTATGGCTAAGGAGATCCAACCAAATGAAAAACAGTTCTGATGAAGTGAGAAACAGAAAAGTGGTACCATACAAATGTTATTACATAGTAAAATTCAGGCCAAGCACACACATTTTTGTCCTTCCCTTTAATAAGTTTATGTTGATTCAGAAGAAAAGGGTGAATATATATTTATCCCAAATTATTCTCCATATAATTTAAGGCAACTTGTTTAACAGCTATTCTTAAAAGGTTTCTTTTATTCCTCTGCTCCTATTTTAGTTCAAGGTAATTTACACCAAAGTTAAACTCTGGGTAATTGAATAAAGAAATAGGGTAGGCCAGATGTTATTTTTCTGGACTAGCATAAGAAGTAGCATGGCATAGTAGATAGAGGTCCAGGCTTAAATTTGGGTAAATCTGGATTCATATCTTTCCTCTAATACATACTAGTTGGGGAAAAGTCATTTAACTTCTCAGTGTTTTAGATTTTTCTCTAAAATTATAAATAAGGCTGAGTGTCCATAGATCTGGAGGAAATTTACACACCAGGGCTCCCCATGCCAATAAAATCATAAGTGTGAACCTTCCCTACAAAAAATATGTATATAATGTAATAATTGAACCATTTACATGAAGGTCAGTATACTGTCCACATATTTCCCAAGTTAAAATATTTTCATGAGATTCATTTTAACCTGTTTCGACAGCCATACTAAAGTGTCCACCCTGCTCCTCTGGGATCCACGCCAGCCATGCAATGCATGAAATCATGGGATATGTTATGATGCTATTCCTGAATGATTTCCAACATAAGTTATATTTAAACCATTATACCATAGGGAGGAGAATACCCCCAAAGTATTCTTAAAGTACATGCAGATGTGTTTTTTTAAATGTGTAGCACAATAAACATTGTATATTCTACTAGAATGTGCTAGTAGGTACACATAGAAATAGCAGAATACTGGGTTATGAAGGTATTGCATAAATGAATTAAGCATATGTACATTAGAAAATATACAATGAAATAGTAATTTGTTTTCACTAATATATGTGTATACACTTGTATGCATATCCATATGGTTGATTGTTTCAGCTGAAATAATTATAGGTATCCATATTTATACTTATTTGATTAATGCACCTGTGTTGGAATACCATAAAAATAAATTCCTTTCAAATAGGAATTTCACAATTCCAGTAAATTCAACTGAGTTGTTCTACTTCTTTTGGGCTGGCCAAGCAACATTCTAACAGCTGAGTATGGTTATAAGAACAATTCCAGTTCAACATATTTTCTTCAAGGGGGTCATACTTTGTGACTAAACCTCACTGATTCAACTGAAGCTTTCTGAGGGAATTTTTGAGACTTCTGGATTTCCAATGTCAAATGCCTTTCTGAATTGCCCCCAGCAAGATCCAAGAATATTTGAGAGGAACACAAATCTACCATAAGACCTGGAGCACTTTGATTCTCCAACCCCTGCTGCTTCTGAATTTTCAGATTTCAGCAGACCTGGCATTTGCCCAGGTGAGAGTGACCCAAGAATGCTTTGTGCAATGTTTCTTCCAGAAGCCCATGTGTTAGACCTGGTTTGCACATAATGAGGTCCATTCTCCCTCTTTCCCTTATGCATGCTGTGCTCTCTTCAGCTGCTGAGATAGAGAAGGTAAAGATGAAGTGAAAAGAGCCTATTATCATAAGCAGCAGAAAAAAGCAAGGTGATGGATGATGCATTATCCAAATTCTTAATTCTTTTTGGTTTCACTGGCCACCTGAAGTGATATTCCACTATGAGGAAATTCTACTATTTCCTATGTAACTATCTCAATTAAGCAATAAATATTCACTTATTAAGTATACCTGTATACCAGGCATTGTGCTATGACCAACACAGAAACAAAAATGAAATAAAAATCCCTATTATGAAAAAACTCACATTCTGTCAAAAAAGGAAAGACATATAAATGTCAGTATATGTAGTTTTTAGAGACTATCGGGTCCTTCTTTCAACTTCCACTCTTACTAGAAGTTAGAGCTCCAGAGGTCAGTTATAGTTTCATCTTCTCTCATCATTTTAAGAAGTAACTTTGTGGTATTGTAGGATTATCCTAATGTGCTCAAAACCCAATCCAGCATATTTCCTACCCCAAAATAATTCAACCAATTATCCCTTCGATATCATCAAACTAGGTTTTTCCACAGCATATTTACTTAAAAGATATGCTTAGAAGAAAATTACACACCCAGTTATTTCCTCCCTCCCCTGAAGTAGGGATAAACACTTTTATCTACTATTTCTTTCTCTGAAAAGAATGAGCTCAAATTTAAAATGATTGTTCCAATTCATTTGTCCCCACCAAATTCATTTATGAATTCAGCCCAGCCAATGGCTAGTTACCCCAATTCTTCCAATACATAGCATCTAAGATGCTGTTTTGATCTACTGCTGGAAAAAGCAAATAACCCATAAGGCTCAACTGCTGGCAAATTCTGGTATGGACACCAGTTCCTGGACCTCTAGTGGCTCTTCTGATTTTTCAGAGTTCATGAATTTGTAGCTATATCTGTTCCATCTTGAATATTCTTTTATATAAGAGTAGGAAAGAATGAATCGTAACTGATACAGAAAAACAACTATGCCACATAATCAGTTCAGGTCAACTTGGGTAGAGAGAATAAGCCATTAACTCTAGCCCTCTCTCCCTCCCCAAAGCTCCAAATCTTATAGCATTCCTTGCCTCTGTCACCAATATGAGAGATTGAATTGGTGAGCTATTTTGTCAATTTTGCATCAGCAACCTACCAAAATAAAATTTCTTTACCTCTAAGGAAAAGTTCAGCAAATAGTTACAGGATGTATGTATACCCTAAAGTGGTCCACCTATTGCTCTTTTATCACACACTTCAAAAAACAAATTTATTCTCATGAATATTCCCAGAACATGTCAACTCTCTCTCTCTCTCTCTCTCTCTCTGTCTCTCTCATATATAGATATACATATACACATATATATATAATATCTAATATATACATAGATATGTGTGTGTATCTTTGTGTATGTGTATGTATGTGTTTGTGGGAAGAACAAGAATCTCTGAAGGCTACATATACTGACATATATATATATATATACACATACATATATATATACATACATATATATACGTACATATGTATGTATATATATATATATGTATATATATATATATATAGAAGAGAGATAATGACAATATACATATTGACTACAAGGGCATATATAAGTAGAACAACTTACCACAAAAATATTAAGAGTGAATAGTTAAAAAATATTTATTATATGGACTGACTCTCTGGAAGCAATGAGGAATACTGAGAGAAAAACCAAGATATTCATAAAATTATTTTTAAAGGAAATATAGGTAATATTCAGTTCAACTTAATTTGAGTTCTTTAACAAGAACCAAATATTAAATTTTCACTATAAATGTGAACACTTTAGAAATTAGCAAAGCAAGACATTAGAAGGTCTGAAGATATATGCAGTGTGTTATACCCTTGCACCTCTTATCTCTGCAAAGAAGTGAGGTAAGAATACCTTATTATCTTTTCTTTGGGGTCATGATTATTAGTTGAAATTTTAAACTATTCACTCAATATTTTTGTAATAAGTTGTTCTTTTTTACTTATACCATTGTCATCAATATGTATGCTGTTTTGGGGCTCTAGCTCCATTTACTGCCCTCTACATCAGGGGCAGTATCTTTTCATGCATCTTCATATTCATCACATTGATCATTTTTTATGGTACAGATATATACCATTATATTGATGTTTGTTTAGCCATTCCTCAATCAATGGGCATCAATTTTATTTCTAGTTCTTTGCTACCACAACAAGTGCTGCTATAAATGGTTTGGTAAGTATAGAAACTTTCTTCTTTTAAATGACTACTTTGGAATATGTATCTTGTAATAGAATCTCTAGGTCAAAGAGTAGAGAAATTTTAGTCACTTCAAAATCACTTTCCAAAATATGTATACTAATTTATAGTTCCACTGACAAACACTTCTGACATTAATTATTCCCATCTTTTATCTTCTTTTCCAACTTACTAGATGTCAGGTAAAACCTTGATTTGCATTTCACTTATTTCATATGGTTGCTAATCATTTGAATTACTTTCTTGGAAATTGTTTGTTCATAACCTTTAACCATGGCTGCCACTGTTTCCAATGGTGACATATATTCAAAGAGTTGTACAAACAATGTAATTAAAGAAATATATGATCAGAAAAGGAGATAGGTTAATTCTTGTAATGAGAACAAAGGATAATACCTAAATAATCTTAATACTACAGTGGTTTATATTCAAAATTTAGTGACCTAAAAAAGTTCCCATCTGTTTGATAGAACCAAGAGTTCTTAATCTGATGTCTATGAATTTATTTTTAATATATATGTATATATTGTTAATTATATTTCAATATAGTTGGTTTCTTTTCTAATCTTGTGTATTTTATTTTATGCACTTAAAAATATTACTCTGGGATGCGGTCCAAAGGCTTTACCAAACTACAAAAGGAGTCCATGACACCCACAATAAAAATTTTTAAAACCCTTCTATGTGAGGAGGAATTCAACAAGAATCATACATTATGATAAGATATCAATACAGCTCATTGTTATCTGTACTACATCAATGAAAACATATGTGAATCCATTCAAAGAAATACCAGGAAACATGTAATCTTTTGAAAAAATGCTAGGCAAAAACAGTTCTGATCTAGGAGTACTTAAAGATGAGGAGAAAGTTCTAGGGATCCAAATCATTGGTGGAAATATTAATAAGCATAAGAGAGTCTTAAAGCTTACTTAAACTGCAATATAATAGCAAGTCAGTCAAAGAAGTTAAAAAAAAATATTGCCACATAACAGTGAGAGCCCATTTGAAATTATAGAATATCAATTTGTAGTTGATACAGTGAACATAGTTGTGTGATTTCATTGTTATACAATGCCATGAAAATAGGAGCTTAGAAGCAGTTCTTTCACTAGATCCAAGATTTAGCAACTAGGAAACAATGGATAGGAATTATCTTCCCTTTGGGGTATTTTTATATAATTTCCTTTATTCACATAAGGAATTACCTAGGAGAGGTATCATTTGTGTCTTTTCATAAGATGCAAAACTCTCTCCTCTGGAATGCATACTCTTTTCTAGTTACTGACAAAAAGGCTGAACATCTCCCAAATGCACTATTTCCTTTTTTATGCAAGGATGGCAAAGAAGCTTAGTTGTCTTCCAGTGTAATAATAGCTAGCATTTATGTAGTAAATCAAACTTTACACTGATATAGATGTGCATATATATATATATATACATATATGCATATGTGTACATATGTATATATAATTTTATCTTTAATCATGTGATATGAATACCATTATTATATTCATTTTACAGATGAGGAACCTGAGGCTGAAAAGTTAAGTGAATTTCGCTAGGTCACATACCAAAAATTGTCTGGGGTCAGTTTCAAATTTAATTTTCTTGACCAAGTCTAATATTATAACCATCAATGTCACCTAGCTACTTAATCTTCTTGGGAATGTTAGAAAATTTTAGAACTTTTAATTAGAAAACTACTTAGTACTTTTCAATGATAAATAATGGTGATAACTTTTCATTATATTTACAACCAGCTCTCAAAGCAAATATGTTCTAGAAAATTGCCTACAGTTCTAAATCTGTTTGGAAGTAAGTAATGTGATGGAGGCTGGGAGCTCAGAATATTTGCTCTAACTTAGTTAGACTACTCAAGAAATTTTATTAGCAATTCTTCACAACATTTATCATCATTTTTCAGTTGAATTACACATTAAGTGACGAGATTACTTTGGCTCATTATTTAAAAGCTTTCCCAATGGAGTATATGGAGGTTGCAGCTGCTACAAGCATGGCAGCCTGCCTAATCCCAGGAAGTGATTAACCAAGATCTTATTGCTACAACATTCCATCTTCCACATAATGTCTAACCACCAGAGTATTCAATGATAGATAGTGACCTTCCAGTTTTAAAGTCCTTACTCTACAGGAAATGTGCAAGGTGAGTGAAGGGTCTGATAAGTCTGAAATAAAATTAACTTAGCACTAAGTAGCTTATATTAAAAATTAATATTTTATTTTTACTGGATAAACACCTTTCACCTAATTTTTTTTCTTCTGAGTTTGATGTTTCCATGATTCCAGATTTCTAACCCAAAGATCATCTTATTCAACCACTCCTCATTCACTCTGCAGATCTCCATAATTGACTATCTTTAGAAGTTGTTTGCCTTATCTCTTGTTCTGTCTCTGTCTCTCTTTTCCTCTGTGTCTAGGTATCTATGTCTCTATGTTTCTTTCTGTTTCTCTATTTCTTTTTCTTTCCCTACTTCTATCTCAAAATCCTCATCCTGTGAATCGTTTCCATATCTAATTCTTTCTGTAATGGTTTAAGTAAGTAAGACCCTTCCAAACATGGATATCTATATCTTTACTAAAACAAATGAATCTCTAGTTATAAATTTATATTCTGAAATGAGTCCATCTTTAGATTCCCACTACTGACTAAGCTAAGCAAAGACATTATTATGAATAATAGATCTTAGGTACCTGCTGTCTTCTATATATAATCACTTCTCTAACTCCTAAGTGACAAATCATTAAGTTTACTTAGTTCTCCCTCTTAGACAATGGATCCTGAGATGATAGGGTTACAAAAGAACAGAGATTAGACCTATAATTACATTGTTATAGAGAACTCCCATATTATAAAGCTCCCTTTGCCAAAGTAGGCCTCCACCATTTCTATAAAACATAGAATTGAAGAGCTGCTTACAGCAATGAGAGGTTAAGTTACTTACTCAGAGTCACAAATCCAATCAATGTCAAAGACTAAATTTGAATGCTGGCATATTCTTGCTCCTCTTCCTCCCTGACTCTCTTACTTCAGTAAAGAAGTTGAGTTTTTGTTTTTCTGTTTTTATACTGTTGTAGCAAATATTTAAGCCTGAAAAAATGAGTTTTTTGTCCTCAGTCTCTTCTCTTTCCAAGTGATCCTTTTCATGGCTGCAGAACTGATATTCCAAATCATAGATTTGACTACATCACTTTTATTCAAGAAGTTTCTATATTCTATCACTTGTAGAGCAAAAATAAAAACACTTCTCTCTGCCACTTATTTACAATCAGCCTCTACTTTTTCAGATTGATTTCCCAACATTCTCTATATTCCTGCCAAACTGGCCAGTTTTTTGCCCTATTCCCTTGCATAAGAAAGCCCTCATTTTTAAAAATGTTCTTGCTGACTTCTGGCCAAGATGGTGGCATGGAGGCAGACAGCTGCTTGAGCTCCCCGGTTTTTCTCAGGACTTACTTCATGACAAGCCTCAGAGTTAATGCTTGACCAGAAAAGAAACCCACAAATAGTCACCAACAGAAGACATCCTTGAAATTCGCCAGAGAAGGTCTGTGTTTGCTCGAGGGAAGGAAAAACAGACTAGGTGCAGATTGAGGGCAGGCAAGCCAGAGCGAGACAGACAGCTCACGCAGCTCAGACCTGAGCGGGGAGGGGTATGATCTCTGCCGTTTCTGAGAAAAGACTTTTACCCTAGTGTGGATATTCCATCTTGGCAGCAAGCCAGGAGCAGCAAAGAGGGTGTAAACACTGGAGGTGAAGAATAAAACCCCGGAAAGCCAGCGTCTCTCGGAACCCGGTCACCCCCAACCCCCACCTGGAGTGACTCAGCACATTCTCAGAGCCTCAGAGCACAGACACAGCACAACCATCACTGTCCTTCTAGTGCTTCGCTACTGTCTCCCTCAGTCTGTAGAGGAAGCTCCTTAACACCATCCAGCCCCATCTCCCCCAGAAACAGACCAATTGTTTCTCTTGTCAATTTGTTTTCTTTGATTCTACTCTGACAAAATGAACAAAAAATTCAAAAGGGCTCTAACCATTGACAATTTCTGTATGGAGAGAGAGCAGACTTCAAATACTGAGGATACTAAAAGCAGATTGTCTCCAGAGGAATCCCCTAAGGGGGATATGATCTGCTCCTCAATACAAAAGAATCTCATAGAGGAAATCAAAAAGGCTGTCACAAGAGAGTTAGAATAGAAATGGGAAAAGGAAAAAGAAGCTTGACAAGAGAGCCTAGAGAAGTTATCCAGAGTGGATAAAGAGATCAAATCATTGAGAAATAAAATTAATGAATTAGAAAAGGTAAACAACTCTAAGGAAAAAAGGATTAGTGAGCTGGAAAAAGAAAACAGCTCTCTAAAAAATAAAATGCATGAAATGGAAAAAAATTCCATAGAAGAAAAAAACTCACTAAAAAACTCAATTGGACAATTACAAAAAGATATATAAAAAAAATAAGTTAAGAAAATACATCATTGAAAATTAGACTTGAACAAGTAGAAATGAATGACTCAAGGAGAAACCAAGAAGTAGTCAAGCAAAACCAGAAAAACAAAACAATTGAAAAGAATGTCAAGTACCTTATTGGAAAGACAACAGACCTGGAAAACAGATCCAAGAGAGACAATTTGAAAATAATCAGACTCCCTGAAAAATGTGAGGAAAAAAAGAGCCTGGACATTATTTTCCAGGAAATTATCAAAGAGAACTGCCCAGGCATTTTGGAAACAGAGGGTAAAATATTCATTGAAAAAATTCATCAATCACCTACTGAAAGGGACCCTAAAATCAAAATACCAAGAAATATATTGGCCAAGTTCAAGAACCATCAGACAAAGGAAAAAATACTGGAAGCTGCTAGAAAAAAACAATTCAGATATGGAGGAGTCAGAATAAGGATAATCCAGGATCTAGCAGCATCCACATTAAAAGAATGTAGGGCCTGGAACATGATATTCCGAAAGGCTAAGGAACTTGGTATGCAGCCAAGAATAACTTACCCAGCAAAAATGAGCATTGCTTTCCAGGGAAGAAGATGGACATTTAATGAAATAAATGAATTCCATCTAATCTTGATGAAAAAACCAGACCTACACAAAATGTTTGATCTTCAAATACAAAACTCAAGAGATTTCTAAAAAGGTAAAAAGAAATCTTGAGAACTATACTTCTGCCATAAAAATGTGTAAAGAAGACATGTATAATTTGTCCTAGAAACTAAAGGTGGAAAGGAAATTATATCATAAAAAGGGTAAAGTGGTGGTACAACATCTCATGAAGAGGCAAAGGTAACCTATTATACCTGAGAGTAAGAAAGGAGGGAGATGAACATAGTGTGTACTGATAGACATATTCGATTTATGGTGAAATTTCTTCCACTTCATTGAAAAGTGAGAGGGAAGAAGTAAGCTAAGGGGAAGTCAATACAGAAATTGTGAGAAAAAGGGGTAAAATAGGAAGAGGAACTTTAAGGTGGGGGAGGGATAATAAAAAGGGAGGGCTGGGAAAATCAAGTGGTGCTCACAAGTTTAATATTGGGTATGGGGGTAAGAGGGAAGGAAAGGAGAAAAGCATAAGCAGAAGTTAACAGGATGGCAAACAATAAAGAATTAGTCATTTTAACCATAAATGTGACTGGGGTAAACTCCCTCATAAAGAGGAATCAGTTAGCAGACTGGATTAAAAGTCAGAATCCTACTATATGTTGTTTACAGGAAACACACCTGAAACAGGGTGATACATTCAGAATAAAAGTAAAAGTGTGGAGCAGAATCTACTATGCTTTAGGTGAAGCCAAAAAAGCAGTGGTAGCCATCCTCATCTCAGATCAAGGAAAAACAAAAATTTGTCTAATTAAAAGAGATAATAAGGAAGGGCATTATATCCTGCTAAAGGGTAGCATAGATAATGAAGCAGTATCAATATTAAACATATATGCACCAAGTGGTACAGCATCTAAATTCTTAAATGAGAAATTAAGAGGGCTGCAAAAAGAAATAGACAGCAAAACTATAATAGTGGGAGATCTCAACCTTGCACTCTCAGAATTAGATAAATCAAACCACAAAATAAATAAGAAAGAAGTCAAAGAGGTAAATAGAATACTAGAAAAGTTTGATATGATAGATCTTTGGCGAAAGCTAAATGGAGACAGAAAGGAGTATACTTTCTTCTCAGCAGTTCATGGAACCTATATAAAAACTGATCATATACTAGGACATAAAAACCTCAAAATCAAATGCAGTAAGGCAGAAATAGTAAATGCATCCTTTTCAGACCACAATGCAATTAACATTACATTTAATAAAAGGCCAAGGGAAAATAGACCAAAAAATAATTGGAAACTAAATAATCTTATACTAAAGAATGATTGGGTGAAACAGCAAATCATAGACATAATTAATAACTTCACCCAAGAAAATGACAATAATGAGACATCATACCAAAATGTGTGGGATACAGCCAAAGCAGTAATAAGGGGAAATTTCATATCTCTAGAGGCCTACTTGCATAAAATAGATAAAGAGAGGGTCAACGAATTGGGCTTACAACTAAAATTGCTAGAAAAGGAACAAATTAAAAACACCCAGACAAACACGAAACTTGAAATTCTAAAAAAAAAAAAAAAATTAAGATTAATAAAATTGAAAGTAAAAAAACTATTGAATTAATTAATAAAACTAAGAGTTGGTTCTATGAAAAAACCAACAAAATAGACAAACCCTTAGTAAATCTGATTTAAAAAAAAAAAAGAAAAAGAAAATTCTTAGTCTTGAAAATGAAAAGGGAGAACTCACCACTAATGAAGAGGAAATTAGAACAATAGTTAGGAGCTACTTTGCTCAACTTTATGCCAATAAATTCGATAACTTAAATGAAATGGAAGAATACCTTCAAAAATATAGCTTGCCCAGATTAACAGAGGAAGAAGTAAGTAGTCTAAATAGTCCCATTTCAGAAAAAGAAATAGAACAAGCTATTAACCAACTTGCTAAGAAAAAATCCCCAGGACCAGATGTATTGATATGCATATTCTATCAAACATTTAAAGAACAACTAACTCCAATGCTATATAAAACTATTTGAAAAAATAGGGAATGAAGGAGTCCTACCAAATTCCTTTTATGACACAGACATGTTACTGATACCTAAACCAGGTAGATTGAAAACTGAGAAAGAAAACTATAGACCAATCTCCTTAATGAATATTGATGCTAAAATCTTAAATAAGATATTAGCAGAAAGACTTCAGAAAATCATCCCCAGGATAATACACTATGATCAAGTAGGATTTATACCAGGAATGCAGGGCTGGTTTAATATTGGGAAAACTATCAGTATAATTGACCATATGAATAATCAAATTAATAAAAACCATATGATCATTTCAATAGATGCAGAAAAAGCATTTGATAAAATCCAACATCCATTCCTACTAAAAATGCTTGAATGTATAGGAATAAATGCACTATTCCTTAGAATAATCAGGAGCATATATTTACGACTGTCAGTAAGCATAATATGCAATAGAAATAAACTGGAACCTTTCCCTGTAAGATCAGGAGTGAAACAAGGTTGCCCACCATCACCATTACTATTCAATATAGTACTAGAAAAGCTAGCCTCGGCTATAAGAGCCGAGAAAGTGATTCAAGGAATTAGAGTAGGAAATGAGGAAATCAAACTATCACTCTTTGCAGATGACATGATGGTATACTTAGAGAACCCCAAAGACTCTGCTAAAAAGCTATTAGAAATAATTAAGAATTTTAGTAAAGTTGCAGGATACAAAATAAATCCACATAAATCCTCAGCATTTTTATACATTACCAACACAATCCAACAGCAAGAAATACAAAGAGAAATTCCATTCAAAATAACTGTTGATAGTGTAAAATATTTGGGAATATATCTACCAAAGGAAAGTCAGGAATTATATGAGCTAAATTACAAAATACTTGCCACAAAAATAAAATCAGATTTAAATAATTGGAAAGACATTGAGTGCTCTTGGATAGGACAGGCGAATGTAATCTAGATGACAATACTCCCTAAACTAATCTATTTATTTAGTGCTATACCAATCAGACTCCCAAGAAACTATTTTAATGACCTAGAAAAAATAACAACAAAATTCATATGGAAGAACAAAAGATGGAGAATTTCAAGGGAAATAATGAAAAAAAAAAAAATCAAATGAAGGCGGACTGATCTAGAACTATATTATAAAGCAGCAGTCACCAAAACCATTTGGTATTGGCTAAGAAATAGACTAATTGATCAGTGGAATAGGTTAGGGCAAGATAGTGAATAAAAATAGCAATCTAGTGTTTGACAAACCCAAAGATCCCAACTTTTGGGATAAGAATTCATTATTTGACAAAAACTGCTGGGAAAACTGGAAATTAGTATGGCAGAAACTAGGCATGGACCCACATTTAACACCACATACTAAGATAAGACCAAAATGGGTCCAAGATTTAGGCATAAAGAATGAGATCATAAATAAATTAGAGGAACATAGGGTAGTTTACCTCTCAGACTTGTGGAGAAGGAAGGAATTTGTGTCCAAAGGAGAACTAGAGATCATTATTTGTTAGGTTCTTACTAAGTACTGAGATAATGAGATATTAGGTTCTTACTAAGTGGTAAGTCTGTACTTGACAATTCTCTAGTTCCGGCCTTTCCTGGAGAAGAGCTTGCATGCTTAGGAGGAGCAAGCTCATTGGTTGAAGTACTTCTTCCCAGAAGCCCTTGCATTATCCCACGCCCATTCCCTGGGAGGACACATATTTTTATTTAGGGAAATTTGAGAAATTTTGTGAATTTAACAGAAAGAACCTATTTCCACATGGGGAGCTTTTTAGGGTCTTTACATCCTCAGATGAGGACAGTTTTCCCTTTCCCTTGACTGAATCTATACAGACGCCCAATTCCCACTCTGTCTTATCTTCCACCTCTACCTCCCAATAATGTTTTCCTGAGGTGAAGGTCTGGGCCGCCCAAACAGCAAGAGTACAGTCATTTCTGTCTTCATTGTCAGGCAGGTCCTGATGGACAGTCCCATAGTGGACTCTTTTGAAAAACGAAAAAAGTAAAACAATGATGAAATGTGTAGCTGATCTAACCAGAGAAACTTGAAGACCATAGCAAGAAGGATCTTTAAATAAATCCCTACCAATAGTGAGATGAAGATCCTTTATTTCCATTTATTGAGGCAGGGTAGACTCCAATACAAATGCACCAAATTGAGGACTCTGTATTCACTATGACTACCCTTTGTTGTATGTTACTGATGCAAAAAAAAAAAAAACAAAAACAAAATAAAACAAAACAAAATTACATGTTGTCATGAAAATAAAAGGAGCACATAAAGGACAGCTGATTTAAGGAATCAAGAGACCTTATTCAAAATTCAGAGTTACAGTAACATTAAATGGACTGGTTATCTCTAAATTTCAAGTCTTCAGATTGTTGGTCAGTGGATACTGGCTACATTTTAAAGGAGTTTACAAGGATTTGATTATAGAGTTGCTTCTGTAGTTGGGTAATTCAATATGGTGATACAAAAAGTTCAAAGATAGATCAAATGTCCTCACACCCTGAACCCAGGCCTCCAGTTATTATATGTAATCAAAGCAAAATTCAGATTTGGAATTTAGCCCAATGTACTCCTTAGGAACAGAAAAATATACATTATTCAAGTATAAGTTTCAAAAAACAATAGAACAGTTACTATTCTTACTGAAATTTTGATACTTGACTTCTAGCCACTATGTGTCCATATTACTATCACTAATATGTTCTTGTCATTGTAAAAATTGCTGTCACTTATCAGGTGTTGTTCACTTTTAAATAAAACTAAACTTGAAAATAAATCGAAAGCAAAGTTTTGTAAGATATCTACAGACTCTAAAATTAAGGAGATGTTTGGCAGGGATAAATATGTTCTGGCAACATCACTCTTCTCTAATTTCAAGGGCAAAATTGAAACCATACTTCCAAGGGGTGCAAACATTGATTACTATATGTTCTTATAAACAGAGTACTACAAACAGTGCTACATCTCTTTGCCCTATTTTACTTTCATGTGAAGTCCAAAAACATATTACTTATAGAAAGCTTCTGAACCCAACTCAAAAAAGAGACACCAATCCAAATGGCAAAAGCAGACAAAGCATGCAATAGAAGTAAAAGTAAAAAACAGAGTAAAGTTATTTGACAAATACAAAATAATCTTCATATCCATGACCAGAAGTAGGATGACTTACAGAACAAAGTGCTGGACTGGGAGTCAAGAAGACCTGAATTCAAATTATGTCTCTACTATTTAGTAGATTTTTGTCTTTAATACACAATCTCTAGATACCCTACACAGCTTTATAGGTCTTATCTTCTAAGCCTTGAATAAAATGCAATCTACATTTATGGTACAAGTTCCCACATTTTAGAGATCCTATACTAAGGAAATTATAGATCCTTTTAATATTTACATATTCATAATCTAAATGGATTGATGATCCCAAAGCATGGATAACCTCTAAGTATCACTTTTGTTATGAGTTTAAGCCTTATCATTTCAAGTGTTTCAATGAATTATGGTGCTTTCTAATCTTGTGGCATGCAAGTCACAATATTTCCTGTGTGATTCTTCATTCAAGTGAATTTTAAGAATAAACATTTTAAATACCACCCAAATAGTACATTGTCCTAGTGATATGAAACTAAATCTTATAACAACTCAAACAAAAGTTCCAGAATGGTTCTTTTTTTCTTTTTATGAGTCTAAAATAAGAGTAATACCAGACCTATTATAATATAAAAGGTACTTATACATGATATAACTGAAGTTGATATTATATGTAAATGCACAATTTTATGAAATTTTAACATCCCTTCATAACTCTTTATAACAGGCATGTTTTTGATCATTTTAAGCATAATATAGTCCATATGAATAATCTTTTCCTTAGACACCATGTCATTTTTTTTAAAGAAAAAAACCTAAAATCTTCATCCTGCTGAATACTAGTTCCTAGGTTTGTTGGGAACAAGGAAGATATCAAAGGAGGGACTATCTTGTTTTCCTTTTGATATATATATATATTTAAATAGGCTTGATAGTTGTTGGAGGATAGGAAATCTATTTATTTAAATTAAGTATAGTTAATAGTAATATCCCTATCTTCTTTCTAAATAATTTGGAGGTAAGGAAGAAAAAGTTTGGGTTCCCAGGCATCTGGAACAATTGCTAGCATTGTGGTTAGAATCACTAAGGATCACATCAGGGTCATACTTAAATTAACCCTAGAAGAACAACTATAAAGAAACATTATTGCAAAAAAGTATACTACAGAGATTCACATCCTATAATGATCCACTAAAACTCTAGCCCTGAATTATACAATATTGCAGCCAAAGGCTATAAGCTGTAATATTTGCCTAGAAGAACAAACAATGGCTTACATTATTTCTCCAATGTTTCAACCAGAGATATAGTCAATTGAGTCTATTGCTGTTATAATTGTCTACATTAAGAAAGTTGGATTTTTACAACTGACAATCAAGTTTTCAACACAAATGATTTTACATGATATATTTTACATTTTTTCAGAAGTAAATACTATTTCTTACCTTATCTTATGTTTATAAAATCTACTGAAAAAAATTCACCACCTTAATATTTATCCAGAAAGGATAAAAAGCAGTACAGAATGAGGAGACCCAAACAGTACAGTCATTCCAAAGAAAGAGACAATATAAATTCATGTGTGGTTATCCAGTACCATAGAGCTTTTGTATAACAGGGAAGAGAGCTATATAGCCACATTTCTCAATGCAGATACAGTTCTATAATCTTCTCAAATATGTGCGTGTCTGTAATAAAAAAACAACAACAACAAAAAAAAAAAAAAAAACAATGAACTAATAGCTAGGGGAAGAGCTAAATATTATGTCACTTAGTGAAATAATCAGAAAGGAAATGACATATAGCATAAAAATAGACAAAAATCAATTAAAGAAAGACCAGCATGGAGCAAAATGAATAGGGAAACTAGAAAAAGTAACAAAATAATGAAAAAATATAGTATTCTGATAGAAAATCAACCTTAAGGACCAATAAAAACAATGACAAGTAATTACCTAAGAAATTATCAGAAAATACAAAATATTCATAAATGATTCAAAAAGTGAAAAAATTAAAAGAAAAATATATATATATATTTAAAAGAAAAAAATAGTGGATAGAGCACTTGAATTCAGGAGGACCCCAGTTCAAAACTGATCTCAGACACTTAACACTTCCTAGCTGTGTGACCCTGGGCAAGTCACTTAACCCCAGCCTCAGGGGGAAAAAAATAAAATAAAAATAAAGAAAACAGGATTAAATTTATGTAGGAAATCAGAATTCTCAGTGAGGAAACTAGTAAGACAAATGATAAAATACCCAATTTAGAAACACAATGGAGAATCTCTCCAGAGCACTAGAATCTCTCTGTCACATACATCCACATCCACACGCACACACACACACACACACACACACACACACACACACACACACACATGCATGCATATATGCATACACAAGGACAAACACAAACCAGAAGAATAGACATGGAACTCTTAAGTACATGTTTCAAGGAAAATTTGGTGAAACAGAATCAAAAGACAGCAGAATTCAAACCATAAAAAAATAAAATTAAGAAATCAAAAAACCCAAAAGTAAAAAATTTAAAATTTAAAATAAAGTACAAGTATAATTTCTATATCAGTAGAGTCTTTAAAAAAGAGATAATGGTTTCCTAAGCAAAAGAGGGAAGGACTTGTTCCCAAAAGATAATTAGTATTGACAATTAATATTTCAGTGGTAACTTTATAGAAAGCAGAGCTTTAGGAGTGAGAGTAGATACAGTAGAGGAAGCAGGCATAATTATATTTTTTCAAAGAGTTTGACTAGTAAAGGGATAAGAAGTTTTCACCTTCTTATAACCAACAGAAAGAGATTACAATGGAACATAAAACTAAATAGAAAATATAAAAAAAGCAGGGAACAACATAGCTAATATTCATCTATGTTCTAGTGTTCTTGGTGCTAACCTGTTTCAGAGAGTTTTGTGAAAAGAATTATATTCCAACAGTGACTTAATTCAAAGCCTAGAGATCCTTGCCTAGGATACAATGATTTGTAATAGCCACTGAAACTCACACCATATACCAAGATAAGATCAAAATGGGTCCATGATTTAGGCATAAAAAGTGAGATCATAAATAGATTAGAGAAACAGAAGATAGTCTATCTCTCCGACCTGTGGAGGAGGAAGGAATTATGACCAAAGGAGAACTAGAGATCATTATTGATCACAAAATAGAAAATTTTGATTATATCAAATTAAAAAGCTTTTGTACAAACAAAACTAATGCAAGCAAGATTAGAATGGAAGTAACAAATTGGGAAAACATTTTTACAGTTAAAGATTCTGATAAAGGCCTCATTTCCAAAATATACAGAGAACTGACTGACCCTAATTTATAAGAAATCAAACCATTCTCCAATTGATAAATGGTCAAAGGATATGAACAGACAATTTTCAGATGATGAAATTAAAACTATTTCCACTCATATGAAAGTGTTCCAAATCACTATTGATCAGAGAAATGCAAATTAAGACAACTCTGAGATACTACTACATACCTGTCAGATTGGCTAAGATGACAGGAACAAATAATGATGAATGTTGGAGGGGATGTGGGAAAACTGGGACACTGATGCATTGTTGGTGGAGTTGTGAAAGAATCCAACCATTCTGGAGAGCAATCTGCAATTATGTCCCAAAAGTTATCAAACTGTGCATACCCTTTGGTCCAGCAGTGGTACTACTGGGCTTATATTCCAAAGAAATACTAAAGAAGGGAAAGGGACCTATATGTGCCAAAGTGTTTGTGGGAGCCCTTTTTGTAGTGGCTAGAAACTGGAAAATAAATGGATGCCCATCAATTGGAAAATGGTTGAGTAAATTATGGTATATGAATGTTATGGAATAGTATTACTCTGTAAGAAATGACCAGCAGGAGGAATACAGAGAGGTTTAGGGAGACTTACATGAACTGATGCTGAGTGAAATGAGCAGAACCAGAAGACCACTATACACTTCAACAACAGTACTGTATGAAGATATATTCTGATGAAAGTGGATATCTTCAGATAAAGAAGATCCAACTCATTTCCAGTTGATCAATGATGGACAGAAACAACTACATCCAGAGAGGAACACTGGGAATTGAATATAAACTGTTAGCACCACTGTCTTTCTACCCAGGTTACTTATACCTTCGGAATCCAATTCTTAAAGTGCAACAAGAAAATTGGATTTACACACATATATTGTATCTTATATTGTAACACATGTAATATGTATGGGATTGCCTGTCATCTAGGGGAGGGCATAGAGGGAGGGAGAGGAAAATTTGGAAAAATGAATACAAGGGATAATGTTATAAAAAAAATCACTCATGCATATGTACTGTCAAAAAAAAATTTTATAATTATAAAATTAATTTTTAAAAAATAGCCACTGAAACTCTTCAACATTCATTCTTTCAACAAGTATTTATTAGTGTCTTGTATGTATCAGCAAGAGATGTAATCTTGTGTATAGAGAACAATAAGCAAGCCAATGTGGTTGAAAAATACATGAAGAAAAAGGCTAGAGGTAGATCATAAAAGACTTTAAAGGTAACCAGTCAATAATATATTGTTGCCTATTGTCCAAATGTTAGAGTGGCCTCAGAAACCTAGAAAATTAGGAGAGGAGCAAGTGAGCTTAAAAAATATATCCTGAAAATATTCTCTAACACGTGACAAAGTATACTCCAGAAAAAAAATAAGTTTTGAATCATTACAAAGTATACTCTAACACAAGGATAGTATTTAAAGTACTCATGACAGTACTCAGTTTCAAGTCATTTTTGTGCATCAGTTCATCAAAGATCTATGTTCTATGATGTTTTTAGTATATAAATAAATTCTGATAATGCAATCCCAAATGCTTCACAGTTAATGTGTCAGAGCCAAAATTTGAACTAAGGTTTTCCTGACTTCAAGTTCATCCCCTTGCATCTCTTAAGTCTTTTTGAAACCATAATTTTAAAGGAATTAATAATACAATTTATAGAGATTTAAATGTTTCATTTTATTGTAATTGTTTTTTAAAGTCCACTTATGCCTTAGTTTATGATCAAAACACTATCTATCCCTGAAATAACTGTTCTGTTCATCTTTTCTCATCAAAAATGTTAATCTTGAGGCAGAGCCAAGATGATGGGGAAAAAAAAGACAGGGTTTCACCTGAGCTGTTCCAAATTTCTCTCCAAACAACTTTAAGTACTTCCTCAAAACAAAATCTGCAGTGACAGAACCTATAAAAGGATGAAGCAAAAGAGTTTTCCAGTCTGAGATAGCTTAAAAGGTCAACACGAAAGGTCTATTACAGCAGGTTAAGAGTAGAGGGCAGGCTGTGACAAAACAGGTCACACCCAGAAAACCAGGAGTAAGACTTGGGAAAAACTTTATCAAAGCATCATTAACTGCTTCTGGAGGTCTCAGTCCACAGGTGGTAAGGGTGTCAGACAATTGATCAGAAGAAGATTATATGGGTCCCTTTGCTGGCAATGAGTTGAGGACTCTGTTGTAGAATCCATGCTCAGAACCAGATTGCAATCCAATGTGTTAGTGCCACAGCAAAAAGGAATTTTAGCACGCGGGATCTTGTATCCCTAGAGGAGTAGGGATTCTATTGATACTACTAGGCTGAAAAGAGTGCTTGTGGTCATTCCCAGAATAGAGCACAGACCAGGAGAGTAGTAAAACACACATCTTCTTAGATTATACTACTTTACAGGAACCTAGAACTAGGTGCACAAAAAATCCTGAAGCTTCAGAGTCACCTCAGGAGCAGAGCCAAACTTTAATATTAAGTTAAGTCAAGAAATAGGCTAAGGAAAAATGAGCAAACAACTGAAAAATATCCAGACACTATTGAAAGTTACTATGATGACAGGGAAAATCAAAATACAAATTGCTACATTCAGAGCCTCAAAGAAAAATGTGAGTTGCTCTCAGCTAAAAAAAAAAAAAAAAAAAAAAAAAATTCCTGGAAAGTTCTCAGAACCAGCTTGGGTCTCAGCAGAATAATCACCACAAGAATAGTCAGGAATAAAGTCCAAAGTCTTTATTATCTTCTTCACAGTCTGTCTCCTTTCCTGGGGCCTGGCTAGCTTTCTGGAAGTCCTCTGGAATGGGTCTTGGTTTCAGTGGAGGAATGCAGGAGACAGAAGAGTCACCAGAAGGCTGAGATAAGATGGAAACTCAGTGGCTGACTTTGTCTTCAGTTTAAATACTCTATTACAAGTACATCATCATAGGTGTCAATCTTGTAGAATAGATGTCAACTTGTAGAATTATATTAAGTACTAACTACATGTAAACTAGAGAATCATTATCTTACTTCCACTGAATTAACGCCTTGTTTTAGGATTAAATCAATCATACTAAACTAGAGAACTATTAATCATCCTGCTAAACTAGATAACCATTGTCTTATCAATTCCACTGAATTAAAACTTGTTGTAGGATTTAATCAATCATACAGAGCCTTAAGTATATTTCTCCAGAGTTCCTGCCCTTTACATGAATGATTGATGCATGAAAAAAGCCAATAGCTTGGTAAAGTAAGCAAAACAAAACAAAACAAAACAAAAAAACTGAAGAATGTAACACCTTAAAAAACAGACCAGACCTAATGGCAAAAGATACACAAAAATCCATGGCAGAATGTGATAAGAAGCAGAATTGGCCTTATCAAAAAGATGTACAAAAATTCACTGAAAAAATTCTTTTTTTATTAATTTTATAATTATAACATTTTTTGACAGTACATATGCATAGGTAAGTTTTTACAACATTATCCCTTGTACTCCCTTCTGTTCCAAGTGTTTCCCCTTCTTCCCTCCCCACCCTCCCCTAGGTGTCAGGCATTCCCATACATATTAAATATGTTATAGTATATCTTAGGGACAATATATATGTGCAGAACCGAATTTTGTTGTTGTTGTTGTTGCAAAGGAAGAATTGGATTATTAAAAATAATTTGGGGAGAAAAACAAAAAATGCTAAGAGTTTACACTCATTTCCCAGTATTCCTTATCTTGATGTAGCTGATTCTATCCATTATTGATCAATTGGAATTGGATTAGCTCTTCTCTATGTTAAAGATATCCACTTCCATCAGAATACATCCTCATACAGTATTGTTGTTGAAGTGTATAATGATCTCCTAGTTCTGCTCATTTCACTCAGCATCAGTTGATAGAAGTCTCTCCAGGCCTTTCTGTATTCATCCTGCTGGTCATTTCTTACAGAACAATAATATTGCATAGCATTCATACACCATAATTTACACAACCATTTTCCAATTGATGGACATCCATTCATTTTCCAGTTTCTAGCCACTATAAAAAGGGCTGCCACAAACATTTTGGCACATACAGGTCCCTTTCCCTTTTTTAGTATTTCCTTGGGATATAAACCCAGTAGTAGCACTGCTGGGTCAAAGGGTATGCACAGTTTGATAACTTTTGGGGCATAATTCCAGATTGCTCTCCAGAATGGTTGGATTCTTTCACAACTCCATCAACAATGCATCAGTGTCCCAGTTTTTCCACATCCCCTCCAACATTCATTGTTATTTGTTCCTGTCATCTTAGCCCATCTGACAGGTGTGTAGTAGTATCTCAGAGTTGTCTTAATTTGCATTTCTCTGATCAATAGTGATTTGGAACACTTTCATATGAGTGGAAATAGTTTCAATTTCATCACCTGAAAAGTGTCTGTTCATATCCTTTGACCATTTATCAACTGGAGAATGGCTTGATTTCTTATAAATTAGAGTCAGTTCTCTATATTTTGAAGATGAGGCCTTTATCAGAAACTTTAACTGTAAAAAAGTTTTCCCGTTTATTACTTCCCTTCTAATCTTGCTTGCATTATTTTTGTTTGTACAAAAGCTTTTTAATTTGATGCAATCAAAATTTTCTATTTTGTGATCAATAATGATCTCTAGTTCTCCTTTGGTCACAAATTCCTTTCTCCTCCACAAGTCTGAGAGGTAAACTATCCTATGTTCCTCTAATTTATTTGTGATCTCATTCTTTATACCTAAATCATGAACCCATTTTGATCTTATTTTAGTATGTGGTGTTAAATGTGGGTCCATGCCTGGTTTCTGCCATACTAATTTCCAGTTTTTCCAGCAGTAAAAATTCTTGAATAATAGAATTGACTAAATGGAAAAGGAGGTACAAAAGCTCAATAAAGGAAACAATGCCTTAAAAATTAGAATTGGGTAAGTAGATGTTAATACTTTAAAAAGAAATCTATCTTACTCTACAGAAAACTAGGAATAAGTACATATCAATATCAAAAAACAATAAAAACAAAATCAAAATAATGAAAAAAAATGTGAAATATTTCATTGAAAAAACAGTGAATCTAGAAAATAGATTGTGGAGAAATAAGTTAACCTTGCTGAGTACCTGAAAGCTATGATAAAAAAGGAATCTAGACATCATCTTTCAAGAAGTTATCAAAGCTATTCTAAAACTAGAAAGTAAACTAAAAATTGAAAGAATCCACCAATTATCGCTTGAAAGATATATCCCAAAATGAAAACTCCTAGAAATATTGCAACTAAACTTAGAGTTCCCAAGTAAAGGAGAAAATATTGCAAGCAATCAAAAAGAAATTCAAATATTATGGAGTCAACATAACACCATTACATAAAATGATCAGAGGTCTTAAAATATATTTCTGACATCAAAAGAACTAGGATTGAAACTAAGAATCATATATCTAGTAAAACTGGGTTTAATCCTTCAGAGGAAAAATGAATATTTAATGAAATAGAGGACTTTCAAGCATATCTAATGAAAAGACCAAAGCTAAATAGTCCTTTAAAATACAAGACCCAAGAAAAGTATAAAAAAGCAAACAGAAAAGAAAAATCATAAGGAATTTTTAATAAGGCTAACTTGTCTACCTTCTCGTATGAGAAGGTGATACTTGTAACTCCTAAGAATGTTCTCATTATTAGGATACAAATACATATGGGTATCAACTGAATATGATGGGATGGTTATCTAACAAAATTAAGGAGTAAAAAAAAGAGAAATTTAGTGGAAGAAAGTGATAATGAGGAGTAGAATGAGATAAATTATCTCATATAAAAGAGGCACAAAAGAGCTTTTAATTTGGAGGGGAAGATAACTAGGGGGAGAGAATGTGAAATTTACTTTTATCAGAATTGATTTTAAAAGGGAGTAACATACATACTTAGTTGAGTATAGAAATCTATCTTACTCTACAGAAAACTAGGAATAAGGAGGGGGTGAGATCTAATAGAAGGAATAGCAGATAGGAAAAAGCAGGAGTCAGAAGTAAAACATTTTTAATATAGCATAAAGAGGGGAAAATAGGAGGGAGGAAAATATAGTTAGTAATCATAACCATGAAAAATAATTGTAGCAACTTTCTCTAATAAATCCCTTATTTCTCAAATATGTAGACAATTGAGACAAATTGTATGAATAAAAGTCTTTCTCCAATTGATAAAATGGTCAAAAATGTGAATGGTTTTCATATGAAGAAAAAAAAAAGATATCTATAGTCATATGAAAAAAAAATTTAAATCATCATGAATTAGAAAAATGTACATTAAAAAAAAAAACTCTGAGGTACTATCTTACTTCTATCAGATTGACTAATAGGACAAAAAAGAAAAGTGACAAATACTGGAGGGAACATGGTAAAAATTAATACAAGAATTCATTGTTGGTGGAGTTGGAGAGCAATTTTTAAATATGCCTCCAAAGCTATAAAACCTTGCATACTTTTGCCTCAACAATACCACAAGTAGGTCTGTATACCAAAGAGACTTAAAAAAAAAAAAAGAAAATTACTTATAAGTACAAAATATTTAGAGCAGTTCTTTTTGGTGGTGGTAAAGAACTGGAAATTGAGGGGATATTTATCATGTAGGAAATGACTGAACAAATTGTGGTATGTGGTTGTGACGGAATACCATGGTGCTTTAAGAAAGGATGAGGAGGATGATTTCAGAAAAACCTGGAAAAATTTAAATGAATTAATATAAAGTAAAATAAGCAGAACCAAAAAACCCACTACATTTAGTAAAAGTGATATTACATAATGATCAACAGTAAATGACTTAGCTGTTCTCAGCAATTCAATGATCCAAAAATTCCAAAAGACTTATGATAAAAATTGTGCTATCCACCTCTGGACAAAGAACCAATGGAGTCTGAATACAGATTGAAGCATACTTACGTTTCTTTTCTTTTTCTTGGGATTTTTTTCCCTCTGTTCTTTTTTTCACAATATGACTAATAAGGAAATATGTTTTGCATGACTGCATATGTAGGAAGAAGAGGAAGGGAGGGAGAGAATTTGGAACTCAAAAAAATTTTTTAATGAATGTTCAAAATTGGGTGGGAAATTAAATAGTTTTTAAAAGTTCTCATCTTTCCAGATCCAGAATAAACCCCAACTCTGTTGAAAAGTTTGTCCCAAAGTAATCAAATCAAGTCAAATAAAGTCAAGAAGCATTTAAGTGCTAGGTCTTGTACTAAACTTAGTAAACCCCTGTAGCACTTGTTATCTATAATTCTTTGAAAATCTGATTTGGGTTAATCTCTCTATGCCTCAATTTCCTCATCATTAATTAGGAGATTGTATTAAATGATTTCTAAATTCCCTTCATTTTTAAAATTTGTGATCCTATGATTCCATTTTGTCTACTTTCTTTTTTATGTATATGTGCTTTATCTCCAACTAGACTCTAATTTCCTTAAATACAAAGATTGTCTTATGATTTTCTTTTATATCTTTTACAATATACATAGATACTTAATAAATTGTTCCTTCTCTTATCCACTGCTAGCAGGAAGGGGGAATTATCTCCAGCTGAGAGGAGGCAGCATTTGACATACAAACAAATCACTAGATATCTAAATTAGGTAATTGGCAGGAAATGCGTGTTCAAAGACTCTCCTGTATTTTTATTTCTTAGTTTCTGTTCCTCTTTTGCTTTCCTTCCAAAGAGATAGGATTGCACAGTGATGAGAGTTAGGGAAGGGGGAACCCCTCTTGGGTCAGTGCAAAGATAGTCGTGTGACAGCTCAGAGTCCTCTGTAAATGAATTTGCAGGCCCACAGACCTAGAAAAAGGGTTTATTGTAGGGATTTGGAAGTAAGCTTTAGTTAGTAAAGTAGAGATAAAAGGGCACTAGATTAGGTCCAGTGGGCAGAAACCCTTGGCGTGATCTACATAAGGATGCATGCTTAGGACTTCTGCAATGTGGACTCCAAAGTAGCCCCTTTTATAATGGGGGCTCTTGGTGGGTGGAGTCCCAGGCTCCTGTTGGGCTTTCAACCAGGGTCAGCATTGAATAGAATTCAATGGATTTAAACTGTGGGGGCTGGGAAAACTCAAGTTAGCTCAGATCCTATGACCAGGATTTGTAAATCAAAGATCAACCATGGGGAGGGTTTCTTAAAGGCATCTCAACCTCCATCAATAGTGAATAGATAATTGGCCCAGGGGTAAGGAAAACATGGACTTAAGTTTTTCCTCTGACCTATATTAAGCCATGTAGCTCTAGGAAGGTCAATTAACTCTTCAATACCCCCCAGAAACTGATTGCAGAACCATTTTAATCTGTTTTGGTAAAAGGGTTTCCCTTACCAGTTATTCTTTATACCAATAAAATCATAGGCCTGAACCAAGATGAAAAAACAATTCTCATTTTTCACTTGATTCTCCTTGTTAAACATATTGATCTGCTTATCTATTCCCAGCCAAGTTCTTGCTATTTATTTCCCCCTTTGTCTAAATTCTTGGTTCTGATTTCTCTTCACAATTTTTAATCTCATTTAATCGATACCCATTCTTCCATTGGTTTTCTTTCTGAACAGTATGATGAGATTCCAAGAATAACCTCTTTCTGACTGGATAAGTAAATACCCTGAAAACTGCCTTTTGGTGACACAGATTTTGTAAGACTTCAAAAGTCATAAATTCTTAATTGCTAATTCTAGAGTCTATCTCTTCTGAAGGTAAAAATTCCTCATCACCACTTCATAGAATTCTTTATTTCAAGATTTTCTTAGAGCACTACCTTATACACAGAAGTGTATGTATTCAGGGAAAATTAGAACATCTGGTGTGAAGATTTGCAAAATACTTTTTAGGGCTTTTGATGTGCATTTATTACCTAATTATAACCTGTGGCTCCAAGAACTTGTAGCATGAGCAACCCCTTTAAAATTTTCAAATGAGATAGGCTAAAGCAGATTAGTAACTGACAGGCTTCAAATCCATCGTTGATGTAGGAGAATGTCTACCTTCAGCATGTCTACCTCCACTAAAATGGGCAGAAGAAAATGGGCAATTTGTTCCAACAGCCATGAAGGCAGATGAAGAAGGCACTGTGGAGACTTTAGAGTTTAATCAGATATTGAAAATGTCAAGGTCACTCACAGCATTCTGAGATGTTGCCAATTGTCTCAGCTTTTGTCTTTACGTTTGACTTCAATGAACCTGAAAAAGTGAGGGTAATAAGTCTGCCTCATTTCTATCCAATTCAAACAAACTCAGTATATCAGCCCCTGGTATTATTTGTCCTCTTCGAAAACTAAGGATGAACAATAACAACAACAACAATAAATTTATACACAAAGACTTTGCTGTTCTCCCTGATTACTAATACCCCTAGTCATTATTTTGTCTTTAATTCGTATTCATTCTGTACATTATTTTATATTTGTTGTCTCCCTCATTGGCCTTGGAGTTAGGAAGATGTGGCTTCAAGTTCTCTCAAGTTGTCTAAAATATACTAAGAAAAAGACCCTAGAAATCATTCTTTGAGAACAAGGATTGTTTCATTTTCGTTCTTTGTATCTCAAAATACAAAGCAGAGTTGTTGGCACATAGTAGGCACTTAATAAAAACTTGTTGATTGATTTGTTGACTGATTTTACACAGTACACTGGACTGTGGTATAGCCTGAGCTATGAATTTCTTGAACCTATAATGTTGGCCACAATATAAATCTATTCAGTTTAGACTTTCATGTATAAATATATTGGTGTAATAATTTAGAAATCAAAATACATACTTTAAAATGCCTCTAAAAATTCATATGAACCAGTGGTATTAAAAAGAAAAAAAAAAATCTCTTAGGATCCTTTCCCTTTCCTAACTTTTAAAAAAATCCTCCAAATCTTCCAAAATTCATGAACTACTTTAACATTATTCATTAGATAGAGAAAGGAAATAGGTCAAATAATTTTTGACCTTTATGCATTTTACATTGTGATTTTACTTTCTTCAATTATATTTTACTCTATAATTTTTGATCTAGAAAATATGAAAAATTGATCTTCAACAACTGGTAATGCCTAGTAGTAATAATAGATGAAATGGATATATATATATATATATATATATATATATATATATATATATATATATGATGGCAATGTATTTTATGGAACCTTAGAAGCAAGATTCAATCAGTATTTTAATTGAATTTGTAGAACCTGTATATACTTAGTTGTAACTATGATTATTGCATGGATATCTCCCTACTTTTTCAGCCTATGGGACCTGAATAAAAATGGAGGCTATTTGAATGTCAGCCATTTACCCATTATAGAGAGAATTCTAATTTTCTCACCTATAAAATTAGGCTAAAGGAGAGTATTTAAACATATTTTAATTTTATATAATTTTAATATTGCAAAATATCAAGTAGGTCCATGTATAAAAATGCAAGGCAAAAATATATCATTTATATTATTATTGTTAAATAATGAAATATACCTCTAACCTATTGACAAAGGTAATGAACTAGAGATAGAGTGAATTTAAGCATTCTCAGACATAATCAACATGTTGCTTTGTTTTTTTATGTTTTTTTAGATTACAAGATATAAATACATATATGTGTATGTATTCATGCACATATACATACATACATAGGGATATATTTGTTACAAGGGAGGGTTTCTGCTAAAGTTGGAGGACAAGAAATGATGAATTATCAGGTAGTTATAAACAACCAAAATAAAAATCATTAATTAAAAATTATTGCATAAATAAAAAGTACCCAAGGTGATATTAACAAATAGAACAGGGTTTTTTTTTTTTTTTAAACTATGTTGTTGTGTAGAATTATGTGTCTATATTGTTGTTCAGTCATTTCAATCATACTTTACTCTGTAACTCCTTTTGGGATTCTCTTGACAAACACACTAAAGTGATTAGCCAATTCATTCTCCAGCTCAGAATGATAAGGAACTGAGACCAACAACGTTAACTTGCCTAAGATCACACAGCTAGCAAATATCTGAGGCCAAATTTGAATTCAGGAAGATGTTATCCTGATTGCAGATCCAGCACACTGTCCCCTGAGCCCACATGGGTGTGTGCATGCACATGTTTGTGTCTATATGTGTGTTACACATGTACTTCTTAGGACATAATTTGTATGTAACTGAAATTTAAAGCTTTTCATATAAGCTTTTTTCTGGTTCTTCTTTGAGTTGACACTTTTCTTTTTTGCTGGGAAACTAGCAATTAAAAAACAATAACATTTTTAATTAAAATATCATTTACTTTGGAAGGATCATATATATTATTTTTGATGACTGTAGAAACTTATACCTAGATGTAATATTAATTTGCTCTGTGTCAAAGACTACAATTTACATTAAGAATGCCAGGTGTGTTTTATCCTGGACAGTGACTACTTACTTTTGTATTCATTTTCTAAGCTCTTGGAACTTTTGTAGACTTATGTCTAACCAGATTCTTCAAATTCTTTAGCTCACTCTAAGAAGGTCCTTATCTTGCAAAGAGATATATTTTATATTCTCTTTAAGAGCAAATCTAACTTTATGAAATTAAATAGAAAGTATGAAATTTTTACATTACTCATATTGAGTCATCTTTAGCACCTAAAATGATGAACATTAAAAAAAAAAAAAGAAACACTTATATGAGGCTTTAAGATTTACAAAGTTCTTTCCTTTCCATAACCTGTTGGCTCAATCAATGAAACTATTATTATTTCCATTTTAAAGAGAAAAAAGTTTGAAAGACCCAGAAGAGAAATGATCTTTCCTGGCTAGTCTCAGAGCCAAAGATTCAAAGTTAGGTCATAGAAACCTAGTTCTAGCAGTCTTTAGTGGACATCTACTCCAACGCCTTCATTTTGTATAAGAAGAAATCAGGATCCAGAGAAGGTTAAACCACTTTTTTGAGGTCACACATGTAGTAAGTGGCAGAGGAAGGATTTACACACACTTCTCTGAATCCAAAGCCATATCTGTTGATGCTATGCCAACTCTACAGATGTCCTGAATCAAACCCAATGCTAGATCATACTATTCGCCAAATCTCTCCTTTCAAAGAGCTTACTATTTATTAGCAGTGAGAAGAAAGAATAGCTACTGGTTTATTGGTGAAAACAGCTAGTAAGAAAACCAACAAATTATTGCATGGAAAACACAATTTAATTCAGCAAATATTTCTAAAGAACTTTCTATTTTTCAAGTCCTTGGTGATATAAAGACAAAATAATACATGACCTCAAGGAGTATATGTTCTACTAAAATAGACACTAGTAAAAGGAAGCAGAAATCAATGTGAACACAGAGAAATAAGCAGCAAATATATGAAAATAAATAAACTAGTTCAGGGGTGGGTAAACAATTGTATCTGGGAGAGTTAGGAAAGATATCCGGGAAGAGATATTACCTTGAATGGTCATAGAGTTTCCAAGATGATGAGTTTCAACTTTTTGGTACTGCTATATTTTAAAAATATTTTTAATACTGACAATGATTGTTAGTTTTATATTGACTATTATTCAAATGGACCCTAAAGTCATTCTCCTCACTGAAATAACTTATATACTTATTGATTCTTACCATTTAGATGACCTTCTTCAGGAAGGACCTCCCAGGAACTAAATTTCTGAATTTATAAAATTTCCAGGATATCACTAGGTGGTCTTTGAGGTCTCTTCAGTCTATGGATATCTAATCCAATGTTTAAGAAAAGTATACATTCTGAATTTCAAAAATTCCTTATATTCCATGTAAAGTATTTGTACTCTATTGGGTTAAAATATCCTACTAGACATTCAATAATGTTTAATAGTCAGCACAGGTCTGCAACTTTTGGAATCCAACATACACATACCATACATAGTTATAAACAGCAGGAAAGGTCATACATAGTTCTGTGTCAAGGAAAGACATTACTTGGCATAAGTTGTAATTGATATTACAAGATAATTTATTTGCTTTTAGTTTATTTGATACTTATTCTGGATGAGAAATTTGGGAGAAATAACCTAATGTCAAAACTGTAAATGGGTGTGTTTGGTTCTATCCAAGCCCAGAGGTGACAGAGAATAAACAAAACCAGAGAACAATTTATCCCTTTCCCCACTTCAGCAACTTTAGGAATTTTTGCCAAATTCAATATTGTTAATTTTATTATGATCATCATCCCACCTTTATAAGAGCAAAAGTACAAGAGCCCAATGAAAGTTAAAATGTGTAATACTTTTTAACTTGAAAGAGAATAATGGTTCACAATTTAAAATTTTACTTTGTAATTATTAGAATGCTTAAAAGTAAATAAGGAAGATGATTTGGCAAATAGATCATTATTAAAGAAAAATATTTACATTAATGATTATCTTAACTTTATACAATTAAATAAAATCAATTGACCAAACAACATGCATAGTATAACCATTATCTAATTCTGCAACCTAATACATATTTAAAGAGCTATATATTTTGGCTATAATTGCAGACTGAGCTTATATTCCTCAAAGCCTTGGGAACATTTCAAGCCAAAAATAAAGAAAAAAAAAAAACATTAGGTTTTAGTTTAATTCATTTTCAGCCAGTTATGCCTAGGGAAATACATATTGGAATGCAGGAAGACAAATTCTCATGTGTTTCAAGTGAAAAATTAATCAGAAAGCAGCACGTCTGTTGGGCTCAGTGACATAGCTATTGGTTACCATAAGAATCCATAATGAGTGAGAATTAAAGCATTTTTATTTTGGCAAATGGCAACTGATTTTCAAGCAAAACCAGTTTCATCACTGGCCTAACCCCTTCAATTACTGTGGCTTAATAGAAAGTGTCTAATCACTCTTATTGAAAATTCTATTGCCCATTGGAAACATATGACTACTAAAACTTTTGTTTATGAATGGAAGTGTGACATTTGGAATTGGAAAAGAAAATCAGTGTTAACAAAAGTGAAACTTTCCTGAAGCTATAGACCACCCTGTGCTATAACTTTCTCATTTCTCAGAAATAAAGCATGGTCACATTTGGCCATTACTCATGAGGAAGACCACCAAAGAAAATCCAAGGTGTGACAATTAGTGTATAGAATCAATGTATGTGAGCTCCAGAAAATTAAGAGTGGAACACACAAGTCTAAAAATGATCTTGATATGTGTGTAGGGGGGAAGGGTAGATAAGGAATATTTCACCAATCTAGGGAATGTCCACTTGGACTGGATAAACCAGGCCTTAAAACTTGTTTGCATGTTGAATTTGAATTCCAAATCTTAAGACCAAGAGAAATACAAGCTAAGCATTGCCCTCCTAACCAAGTCCAGGTCAAATATATTGGCCAAACTAATTTACATAAATAGGAGAGGAGAAAGGAAGGCTGTGATCACCAAAACTACAAGTAAACCTAAATTTATTTAAAGGTGGTAAGATAGAGGACTGTTCATCTCTTGCCCTCCAGTTACCAAATTACAAGAGTTAGGAATGAACTTGAGTCTTTTGACTCTAAACATAGCATAGCTTCCTACTGTACCATACTTCTCTTCAGTGTTTTGGGAGAGACAGAGAAGAGAAATCATAAAGCTACAGGGGACTTCCAGAGACCATTTTTACAGATCAGGAAAATTTGTCTATTCTCCAGCATGTTCTCCACTGCTTCCAATTCCTGGATTTCCCCATGCACACAAAAAATATATATACTTTTAATAAAAGTGATTCAGTTCCTTTTACTTATAATTCATTTTGAACATAAGCTATAATTCAAGTATTGCTTCTCTCACCAATTCTCAGTGTTAGCTTTGATGTTAACTTTGTATTCTATCAACTTTGTATTATATTAATATCTCTAGACAAGTTGGAAGATAAAATAGATAAAGTGCTGGAGTCAAGAAGATCTGAACTCAAAACCAGTTTCAGACAGTTACTAGCTATGCGACTCTAAGCAATTTATTTAATTTCTGCCTGCCTCAATTTCCTCATATATAAAATGGAAATAAAAACAATTCCTACCTCGCAAAGTTGTCATGTGGATCAAACAAGATCACAAATGAAAAAAGTTTTGGAGATCTTAAATACCATATAAAAGCTTGAAGAGGTTATCTCCAACTACGGGATTCATAATTGTCTGTCAATGTATTCATGTTCACCAAAGTTCACAACCTTCCTCAGAAACCTTTCCAATACCTGATTTGGTTACTTTGAACTATGTACACTATGGAACCAAATAACATGAGATAGACTGTGCGGTGGAAACATTGGATTTGGAAGCAGAGGACCTGACTTTGAATCTTGATTCTGCCAAATAGAATCTAAATGTAGGAAATAAATCCATTGACTGTAAGTTCCTTGTGAGGAGGGACAGTTTTTTGGCTTTTCTTTGTATTCTCAGTGCTTAACATAGTGCTTGGCACTATGCTTAATAAATATCTATCAGCTAGGTGGTACAGTGGAGAGGATACCAGACTTGAAGTCAGGAAGACTCATTTCCTTAACAAATTGGGAAAAAATTTTTACAGTTAAAGGTTCTGATAAAGGCCTCATCTCCAAAATATACAGAGAATTGACTTTAATTTATAAGAAATCAAGCCATTCTCCAATTGATAAATGCTCAAAGGATATGAACAGACAATTTTCAGATGATGAAATTAAAACTATTTCCACTCATATGAAAGAGTGTTCCAAATCACTATTGATCAGAGAAATGCAAATTAAGACAACTCTGAGGTATCATTACACACCTGTCAGATTGGCTAAGATGACAGGAACAAATAAAGATGAATGTTGGAGGGGCTGTGGGAAAACTGGGACACTGATGCATTGTTGGTGGAGTTGTGAAAGAATCCAACCATTCTGGAGAGCAATCTGGAATTATGCCCAAAAAGTTATCAAAATGTGCATACCCTTTGACCCAGCCATACTACTACTGGGCTTATACCCCAAGGAACTACTAAAGAAGGGAAAGGGACCTGTATGTGCCAAAATGTTTGTGGCAGCCCTTTTCATAGTGGCTAGAAGCTGGAAGATGAATGGATGTCCATCAATTGGAGAATGGTTGGGTAAACTATGGTATATGAATGTTATGGAATATTATTGTTCTATAAGAAATGACCAACAGGAGAAATACAGAGAGGCTTGGAGAGACTTACATCAACTGATGCTGAGTGAAACGAGCAGAACCAGAAGATCATTATACACTTCAACAATGATACTGTACGAGGATGTATGCTGATGGAAGTGGATTTCTTCAACATAGAGAAGAGTTAATCCAATTCCAATTGATTAATGATGGACAGAACCAGCTACATCCAGAAAAGGAACACTGGGAAATGAATGTAAACTGTTATTTTTACCTTCTGAATCCAATTCTTCCTGTGCAACAAAAATTTCGGTTCTACACACATATATTGTATCTAGAATATACTGTAATATATTTAACATATATAAGACTGCTTGCCATCTGGGGGAGGGGGTTAGGGGAGGAAGGGAAAAAATCTGAATAGAAGTAAGTGCAAGGGATAATGTTGTAAAAAATTACCCATGCATATGTACTGTCAAAAAATGTTATAATTATAAAATTAAAAAAAATAAAAAATTGAAAAAAAAAAAAAAGACTCATTTCCCTAAGTTCAAATACAGCCTTAGATACACACTAAATATGTGACTCTGGGCAAACCAATTAGCCACATAAACCTGAGTTTTCTAGTCTATAAAATGAACTAAGAAGCAAATGATAAATTATTCCAATGTCTCTGCCAAGAAAATCCCAAGTAGGGTCACAATGAGATGAATATAGCTGAAACAACTGAACAACAGTAAATGTTTACTGACTGCCTGGGCCATTTAACTGTTGTAAACTTGAGGAAATCAACTTCTCTGGCTTCTGTTAACTTATTTGTAAAAAATAAATGGCCTTCCAACTTCAAATCTATTATATTTTCAGAATATCAATAAAATGTAGTTGAAAATACCCTGGATGCACCTTAAATCAGTAAATATTTAACGAACTTTTTATAAGTGTCCAAACAGGTAAAGATACAATGATCTATAAAAGTATGGTTTGCCTGAGTTGTAAAGCAAGTACTCATCTATACTGGTAGAATAGGTTACTTATTCACTGGGAGCTTTAAGAAAAGAAAAAAGAGAGTAGACAAGAAGAAAAGAAAGGAGAGGAAAACAAAGAAGAGGAAGAGGAGAGGATTAAGGGGGAGGAGAGGAGAGGAAAAGGGGGAAAGGGGGAAGGCAAGGAAAAGAGAGAGGAAGAAAGGAGAGAAGAGGGAAAGGGAAGAGAAGAGAGTAAAGGAGAGGAGAAAAGAGGAAGTCAGAGGAAAGGAGATGAGAGGAATAATGAATGGATATGACATTTTTTTCTTATAAAACTGTTGCAATAGAAATATTGTCTTAAATACAACTCAATTATATACACTATTTCAATGAAGTCAGGAGTCATGTAACTATGTAAAAGTTAGATTTTTGTCCATTTGAATTGGGACTAATCAGTGAATTCCTAAGTTTATGCAATTTGTTTCTTTAAGCCATCTGTTATTTTATTTTCATTCAGGAAATGAAATGAAAAATATCACATATAAATATATATATATATATATGCATTTCTATACATTAAACTATCTTTATAACATGCCATGAACTTGTTTTCTGATGGGGCTTAGCGGATATAATACACTCCAAGAGACTGAAACAGGGGAGAAAGAATGAAGCTGTATATCTAGATCAGAAGATTTAAACCATAGTACACAAAGACTAAATTCTTTGCCATTTGATTCAGCTTTGCTTTTTGATAAACTACCTCAAAGGATGAAGTTCAAGAGGCTCAATATCACATGCCTGTAAAGGTTTTGTTATTATGAGGTCAACTCCCTCTCTCGAGCCTCCTCTTCTTTTCTCCCACACTTGTTATTTTAATTCAGCTAAAAGTTCAACTCCCCAGCTTAATTCCAATACCTCCTAATGAGGGAAGTGTAACACTATCCAGCCATTTCACTGCACAGCCATCAGCATTTCAGGCTCTGCACAGTTTGATTTATGTCAGGTTAGTTAAAAATCACCCACACACTGAAAACACCCTGCAGAGACGCAGCAATTGGTTCTCAGCTATGATGCTCTCCCTCTTCACTATCCTCCATAGTATAAGGGTGAAAGGAAAAGTCTATTGTGTTATTTTAGATAGTCCTCTCACAGGAGGGGGGGAGAGAAACTTGGGCATCCTTGACATAATTTGCACCTATTTACTTAAAGGAGCATAAATGATATCATGGTGACATGCCAACAATAGAAACAAAAGGGGGGAGTATTGGCAGAGTTTGAACACATACAATAAACCACCCTTTAAATATACTAGAGCTAGAAAGGTCTTTCAAAATAAGAGATTATCTGTGACAAGATGGGCTCTAAATCCATGAAGGAAAAAAAAATCAGAACTGATGGCTTAGAGCCAGTCAGGAAACCCTTAATCATCCTAGGGGAGCAAAAGAAGGAGGGGTCGTTTTTCTTACAGGGAACAATCTGTAAACCAACATTTCTCTCCTTATTCTGCAATGAAGACAAGCCACCCTGAAATCACTCTGGTGATTATTAAGAAAAAAGCTGTTCCATCAGCTTATTTTAAAAGGCTTCTTACCCACTTCCCTTTAATTAAAAAAAAAACTATACCTTCTAGCTATTATGAAAAATACTTTCTCAGTCTAGGAAGCCCTTAGGTACAATTAGTTTGGACTACCTGTGCTTTGGGCAATCATTTCTTTCTGATCCTCAACCTTTTCATATTGGAGAAGATAACGTTTAAGATTATATTCAGTTTTCAAATCCTACAATCTAAAGCAATCTAAAACTAATGCTAGCAAATGTTTTAACAACTGGTTCTTCAGGAGAAAACATTTTTAATAAACTTTCAATTCAATTTAATACTTTTAAGTTAATCTCAATTATTAACATTTTATCCATCATTTCTTAAGTTAAAACAATCAATAAAGCAGGTGTTGCCTATTTCTGAAGTGGACACCTCTTTTTTTCTGAGTCCTTCTAGAATTGTCTTGGATAATTGTATTGATAAGAATAAGCAAATCATTCACATTTGATCCCCATTATAACATTAGCGTTATAATGTTATAATTGTGCTGTGTACAATGATCTTTGACTACTTAGTTCTCACTTCACTTTCTATCAGTTAATATAGGTCTTGCTGTGTTTTTCTGACACCAATCTCCTCATCATCTCTTATAGTATAGTAGTTTCTCATTATCATCATATGGCACCACTTGTCATCTATTGCCCAGTTGATGGGGATCCCCTCAATTTCCAATTCCTTGCCATTACAGAAAAGAGCTGATAAAATATTTTTGTACATATGGGGCTTTCTTTTACTTTGATTTCCATGGTATAAACCTTATAGTAGTATTGATAGATCAAATGGATATGAAAATGTTATATCTTTTGGACACAATTCCAGATTATTGTCCAGAATGGTTGAATCAGTTCACTGATTCATCTATCAATAATTCATTAATGTGCTCATTTTCCCTCATCTACTCCAGCATTTGTCATTTCTGATAGATGTAAGGGGGTACCTCAGAGTTGTTTTAATTTGCCTTTTTTAATAGTGAGTTAGCACATTTTTTTTGCTGAGACAATTGGGGTTAAATGACTTTCCCAGGGTCACACAGCTAGGAAGTGTTATGTATCTGAGGCCAGATTTGAACTTAAGTCCTCCTTACTTCAGGATTGGTGCTCTATCCACTGCATCACTTAGCTGCTCCTAGTACATTTTTCATATGACTAAGATACCTTTGATTTCTTCTTTTGAAGATTACCTGCTCATATCATATGGCCATTTATCAATCAGGGAATGACTCCTACAAGTGAGAATTTTATCAAAGAAACTTGTTGCAAATTTTTATGTTATTTCATTGCCTATGGCACCTTTCAGTAAAATATAGTTTACCCAATTATTACTGTTAATTAGGTCCACTCTCTTTTGCTTTTTCTGAGATCATGATTGCCACCCCTACCTTTTTTACTGTGACTGCAGCATAATCTATTGATTCTGCTCTAGCTCTTTATTTGAGTCTGTGTGTCTTTTTGTTCAGTTGTGTCTCTTGTACACAACATATTTTTGAGTTCTAGTTTCTAATCCATTCTGCTAACCATTTCCTGACTCCTACAAGTGAGAATTTTATCAAAGAAACTTGTTGCAAATTTTTACGTTATTTCATTGCCTATGGCACCTTTCAGTAAAATATAGTTTACCCAATTATTACTGTTAATTAGGTCCACTCTCTTTTGCTTTTTCTGAGATCATGATTGCCACCCCTACCTTTTTTACTGTGACTGCAGCATAATCTATTGATTCTGCTCTAGCTCTTTATTTGAGTCTGTGTGTCTTTTTGTTCAGTTGTGTCTCTTGTACACAACATATTTTTGAGTTCTAGTTTCTAATCCATTCTGCTAACCATTTCTATTCTATAGGTTAATTCATCCCATTCACATTCATAGTTGATTATTGTATATTTCCCTCTATCTTATTTTCTTTTGTTTATCATTCTTTCTCATTTTATCCTATCCTTCCTCAAAAGTCTGTTTTACTTCTGATCACTGCCTCCTTTAATCTATTCTCCTTTTTTATCATTCCTCCCTACTGCCACCATATTTCTTTTCCCTTTCCCTTAATATTTTCCTACTGAGAAAGATAGATTTTTATACTAAACTAGGGATGTGGGTGGTTGGGTGGGTGGGTAGGTGTGGGTGTGTGTATAAACGTGTATTGTTCCCTCTTTAAACCAATTTGGATGAGAATGAGATTCAAACATTGCTTGTCATCCATCCTTATTTTCCCCTCCACTATAAAAGCTCTTTCTTGCATGCCTCTTTTACTTGAGAAAATTTTTGCTATTCTTCCTCCCCATTTCCCCTTCTACCCATGCATCCCTCTTTCTCATTCCTAGATTTTATTTTTGCATATTATCACAATATAATTGACTGACATCCATTCCCTCTGTCTTGGTAGACTTCTTCTAAGTGCCTTAATAATGTTCTTAGGAATTACATATATTATTTTCCCATACAGGAATATAAACAATTTAATTTTATTGAATTCTTTAAGAGTACTCTTTCATGTTGACCTTTTTATGCTTCTGTTGAGTCTTCCATGTGTGCATGTCTTTTTATCAGGAATGCTTGGAAGCCTTCTATTTCATTAAATATTTATCTTTCCCCTGAAGAATCTTACTCAGTTTTGCCGAATACTTTTTAGTTACAATCTTAGTTTTTATGCTTGCTAGAATATCATATCCCAAGACCTCTATTATTTTAATGTGGAAGTTCCTGAATCTTGTATGATACTGTTTATGGCTCCACAATATTTAAATCATTTATTTCAGATTGCTTGCAATATTTTCTCCATAACTTGGGGGCTTTGGAATTTGGCTATAATATTCCTGAGAATTGTTATTTGGGATCTCTTTCAGGAGGCAAAAGGGGAATTCTTTAAACTTTTATCTTCTGGATCTAAAAAATCAGTTTTCCCTTATAATTTCTTTAAATATGATGTCTAGGTTTCTTTTTTTAATTGTGGATTTTTTGGTAGTCTAATACTTAAATTATCTCTCCTCATTTCAGATCACTTGTTTTCCAATGAATTAATTCGTATTTTATTTTATTTTCTTTCTTTCTTTCTTTTATCTTTGTTTTATTGTGTCTTAAAGTCTCATGGAATAAATATCTTTCACTTACTCAATTCTAATCAGTAAAGAATTGTCCTCAATGAGTTTTTTGCACCTCTTTTTCCATTTCTCTAATTCTGACTTTATGGAGTTCTTTTCTTCAATGAATATTTGTGTCTCTTTTACTAGTGAATAGAGTGCTTTTACTGAACAAAGAAAGATTCATCTTCTTGAGCTCAAATCTGGCCTTAGATACTATTAGCTTTGCAGTCATAGGCAAGTCACTTAACCCTGTATGCCTCAGTTCCTCATTTATAAATGTGCTAGAGGAAGAAATAGCAAATTATTCCAGTATGTTTGCTAAGAAAACTCCAAATGGGGCCACAAAATGTCACACCTGATTGAAAAACAACAAAAACAACATTCTTCAGTGAATGTTTGTATCTATTTTACCATTATTTGTTTTTAAAGTAGTTTCTTCATATTTGTGTGCCTCTTTTACCAAACTGTTCATTCTCTTTTCATATTTTTACATCACTTTCATTTCTTTTATCAATTTTTCCTCTCCATATCTTATCTCTTTCTTTAACTCTTTCAAGAATTCTTGCAAGCATTAGATTCAATTAGCATTTTTCTTTGAGGCTTTGCTTATAGGTATTTTCACATTGTTGTATTTTTCTAAGTTTATGTATTGGTCTTCCCAGTCACCATAGTAGATGTTTGTGGCTAAGTTCTTTTGTTGTTGTTGTTGTTGCTGCTTGTAGTTTTTGTTTACTCATTTTTCCCATTCTATTTCTTGACTTTTAATTTCATGTTAAAGTTGAGCTCTTCTCACTTTCTGGTACGGAAGTATTGTGCCAAGTTTGGCTTTTTTGTGCTACTGTTGTCAGAGCTTGTTCCAAAGACCTACAAACTTTTGTCGCTTCTTCAGTGATATTATCCTGAAAAAGATATGATCACTGTTCTCTTGGACTACTCTGGTCTTTATTCAGGATAAACCCCTATTCCCCTAAGGCTTCAAGAACTAGTGCTCCTCTTGGCCCTGGGACTGTGACCAGGTCTTTTGCTTCTTTATGAACAATCATAATCTCTCCTTCTACCTAGTATTCATGGCTCAGAAATTTTTATGGGCAATAGAGTTGGCAATCATCACCAGATGTACCCAGTGCCAGCAAAGGGGCCTTTATAATCTTTTTTTCTGATCAGTTTCCTGACCCCTTATTAGAGCTGAGAGTTCTCAAAGCTGCTGCTAATGCTACTGCTTGCAGGCATCCCAGTATTACAGGTTTCTCCTGCAGAATTCTTAAGCTGTCTCAAATTAAGAAAATGTCTTTTTGTTGGTTCTGCCATTCCAAAATTTAATTTCAGGCATTATTTTAAAATTGTTTGGTGGGATATGTTAGACTTCAGCTGGGTCACAGTTGTACTCTGCCATCTTGACTCTGTCTCATCACTGGCATTTTTTAAGCAGGAAAGAGATATGGTAAGACTTCTAGTTGCAATATCAATTTGGTAGTTGTGTGGGAAATGGATTGAAAAGGAAAGAAAGGCTAGGTGTAGGTAAAATAATTAACAGGATACTAAAATAGTCTAGGTTAGAGGTAATAGGGGCCTGAATTAGGATGTTTCTGAGAAGAGAGAAGGGGGACAAATTTCACTAAATGTGTAAATACATAATTTGACAAGATCTGACTTTTGCTGGATTGAGATTGTAAACCAGAGTACCTAGAAAGATGGTGTTTGCCTCAGCAGAAACGGGGACATCAAGAGAAAGGAGGAGATTTAAGGGAGAAGGTAATGAATTTGATTTAGGACATGTAGAATTTGAAACACCTTTGGGAAATGAGATTGGAGATATCTAATACATAGTTGTTATTGAAGGACTGGAATTCAGGAAAGAGATTGAAACTGCATTCATTAATCATTTGATCAAAATCCATTTATTAAGAAACTACTATACACTGGAGTGGGGAAGGGAGGGGGGATGGCAATTGTTGCAAAGGACATGGGAAGACAGGAAAAGTATTGGTGAAATTGTGAATTGGCCCAATCACACTGGAAAATTATTTGGAACTGTATTCTAAAAGTCAATTAAGTTGTGTGTGTCTTTCAACATTATGATACTATTGATAAGCATATGAGGGAATGCTAGAACCAGCTCATATAGCAGTTTAATAGATTATTAAATTTTCAGTTCCTCAGAAATCAACAGATACTGCATAAAATCAGATCTTTATTTATTGTTTTGCTGACTGGCTAGAGTTAAAAAGTGATTTTAAAAAATGTTCGTAACTCAAATTATTCAATTGTTGCACATTTACCAAGGAGCTATTGTATATGACCAAAGAAGTTAATAATGCAGACACTTTTGTATCAAAAGATTTACCACAGCACTTTTTGTTGTATCAAACACCTGAAAATAAAACAAATTGGAATTGCTGAGAAAAACATGATATATGAATGCAATGGATTATTATTGTTGTACAAGAAATGTTGGATATAATATACATAATGGACTAAGAGAAATCTGTAAAGATTTGTATGAAATGATTCTGAATGAAATGAATAGGGGCAGAAAAATTTACACAATGACCACATCAAACCTAAGAGTAAATAGCTCAGAAAGACATCAAAAGTATGATTAATGTTTTCACCAATTATGGCTTCAGAGGGTCAATTATAAATGAAACATGCTTCCTACTTCTTAACAGAGAAGTAAAGAAGAAGAGATACAGAATGATAAGTATGTTTTGAGACAGTTAATACATTGATTTGTTTTGGTTGATTAAACTTACTGGTTACAAGGAAAAAACTTCTGGGGAGGAGAGGAGTGAAGGATAATGAAGGTGAAATAAAACAAAAAATAAAAGAAATGAGTCTTAATGAAGCATCAAAAATTATGCAGAAAGGTAAAAGGAAGTTCACAGAGGGACAAAGACAAGCAAGGCAAAATTGAGCTTTTGTAGATATGTTGTTTAGTTTATTATGCACTTTTGAAAAAATATACACAATAAGTTCACAGTTTAATATATATGATACTTTTTGGGTTCTTCTTACAGTAAAATATTTGTGGGTGTTGGTGCTTAAATTCATAATCAAAAAGAAAAATTAAAATAAATTAAATGAATTGATAGGAATGATATCCAGAGGAAGCTGAGCAGAACATTAAAGAAATTAGAAATTATGGTTTATTAAGATCTTTTGTCTGCAAAATAGAAGACTAGGGAGCTGTTGCTGCTCAATTATTTTTAGTTATTTATGGCTCTTCAAGACCCTATGCAGGATTTTCTTGTCAAAAATATGGGGGTGGTTTACTTCTTCCTTCTCCAGATTATTTTACAATGAAGAAATTGAGGCAAATAGGATTAAATGAGTTGCCATGGATCACATAACTAGTAAGTGTCTGAGGCCAGATTTGAACTCAGGAAGATGAATCTTCCTATCTATCCCCTGAGCCAAACATTTGCCCAAAAAAGGTAGATTTTAGTTTTATTTCATTCAATTCAAGAGGTATTTATTAAGTACCTAGTGTGAGTCAGGCATTCTAGTAGGTGTTGACAAAAACAAAAGAATAAAAGAGTCTCACCCTCCAGGAGCTTACATTCTACTTCAGAGGAAAAGCATATTCACAATAATATATAATATTAAATACATAACACATGCAAAATAAATGCAAAGCAATTTTAGGAGATGGTACACTAACAACCAAAAGAATAAAGTTACTTTTCTTGTAGAAGGTAATAGCATCCTTTTAATTCACAGAAGTGAGGAGAGAAGCATTCAAGGTTTGGAGGCCAACAAATACATAAAGAAGGAAAAGAGAATGTTTTGTATTAGGAACTTAGAAGGTCTTTTTGTCTGGAACAGTGTGAGGGAGGGTAATGTGGAATCAGTGTAGAAAGACAATTTAAAATCATATTTTGGGAATATCAATTTGGCAACTATGTGGAAGAGGAATTGGAAAGAGGAGATCAAAGATAGAGTCAGAAAAACTAATTAGTGAATGATGTGATAATGAAATGATATTTGTGATAAATTAGTGATAATAAGGACCTGACCTAGGGTGATTGGGATGTAGAGAAAATTGTGACAGATGAAAGAAGTGTTCAGGTAAAAAAAATACTTCCTGATGATTGCAGAATCACAATATTATATACCTAGCTAAACCTAACTAAAAGCGGAATGTGCTATCTTCACATAAATATCCCTCACTGGTGTTTCTTCATAGTCTAGATATTATACTTGTTGGGTAAACTATGGGAAAAATGTGAGTCAGACTACACATATCCAGAGAGCTCATCCAGTGACAAGTTCCCTCACTTTATGCAATATACAGAATAAAAGTAAAAATACAAGACTATCAATCAATACAAATAGTAGACATTTTACTTTGTTCCAGGCATTGTACTAGGAGAAAAAACAAAAACAAAAACAAAAACAAAAACAAAAAAAAACTCAAAGCAAACATAATCTTTGCCCTCAAGGAGCTTACATTCCAAAGGGAAAAGGCTGTGTGTGTGTGTGTGTGTGTGTGTGTGTGTGTGTGTGTGTGTGTGTGTGTAGAGACAGAGAGAGAGACAGAGACAGAGACGAGACAGAGAGAGAGAGACAGAGAAAGAGACAGAGAGATGGATAGAGAGAGAGAGAGAGATACAGAGAAAGAGAGAGATCCATGATACTGGATAGAATGAGCAGAGTTCTTGGGAGAGATTAAGGGGGAGTGGAAATTTGGCAGTGACCTGCATATAAATTATGATTAAAACCATAGTGATAGGGGTTGAGGTCCCTTTAAGATTCCTTTCTGATTTCCCAACCCCCATGGCTAAATATCCGGGCCCAGCCCCCACCAGATCTTCCTTATCTGAAAAGCCCACCAAGAACTTGGAACCTCCCACAATCTCCTTTTAGGTATAAAAGAGCCAAGCTAGAGCTCTCTTTTGGCAGGAGCCCTTCCCCCCAACACATGGTATCCTTCCAGCCATGAAGGATTCCTGCCCACCAATGGCCACCTCTGGCCCTGGCATCTTTCTAACTGAGCTTTACTTCCAAATTCCTACAATAAACCTTTTATTTATCAATCTAGGTTTTTGGGCCTATAAAATTCATTTGCTTCATTGGGATTTATCTCACTATCTTTGTGCCTTTCTTTCATCAATAGGGAGTACATGATATCACCAAATTTAAGGAAAAAAAGAAGCTAAAAGATTTTGGAACTTTAGGCCAGAGACTCATGCTTAAAATATGGAAGAAAGTGAAGAACTAAGGAAGGAAACAGTGGAGAAAAGGTCGAAGAGTAATCAGTTCAGAGAAATGATAGAACAATGAAAGTACAATTTAGCATAAACTAAATCTGAAAGTCTAAATTTAAGGAGAGGAAATGAAATGTATACTGTTCATAAGAAAAAAAATTTCAAATGTTACAGAAAAAGCAAGTAGGCTGAAAAATAGGTTGTTCAAAAATAAGACTATTAGATACCTTGAAAAGAAGGCTTTAAAAAAAAATGATTGTAAGAAGTTGAATACTGAAATGAGGGAGGATGTAAGAAAATGAAAGTAGTAAAGGTAGACTGAATAAGATGCTAATAAATTTCATATAAGCAATCTCTTTACAATTGAAAACAATTACTTCAGAAGTTTATTCTTGAAGGCTTTTTTTTGTCATGTGCTCTTAATATTTATTCTATATACTCCCCCACTTCTAAGTTATAGAAGCAAGGTTTTTCAAGTATTATATAAATATAAATGTATATGTATATAGAACCTAAATACCTTAGCTATAAATATATTTTTCAAAATAAATAAAATTTCTATAAAATAGCATCGGATCAAAATTTTCTGGGTAGCCTTGCTCACTGTGGACCATAATTTGTGGTGTTCTACTTAGTTTGAAGGTGACTATTTGGTCTTAAGAGAAAAAAATTATAGGTGGGCATTTGTTAGTGATTAGGAATGTACAATATGTCATTGTAAAGTAGCTTTTTGTAAATTGCTTGCAGCAGAATTTTATCAGTTTAAAGGAATATTTTGCAACTATCCCAACCAAAAGCAAAATAATATTAAAGACCTCCCATTTGGAAGATTTAAATAGATTTTAAAGGATGAGTTCAACCTAGTTCAAATAAATAGGAATCATCATTATTCCTTAACTTTTGCCCCCAAACTCAACTCAAACCTTTTCTAAGGTCTGAGGAAGTTCAGATGTCTTCTCCATTCATTCTTCAATTTTGTATGTCTCTGCACTTTTGGATTCCAGCTGGAACCAAACATTCTCAAATACCACAAATGAAGTTGTTCTCATGAGATCTCCAACCCAGTTTTAAGAATTAAAGAGGATCAGATAGTTCAGATAAGTTTCAAATCAGTGGCCAAGTCATTGGCTGCTTGTCCAATCTGAAGTTTTCAAAACTTGCCCATTATAAACTTCTATGATTGGAAGGGAATATTGCCATCAATTTGCTTTCTATCTTCTGAACATATTTGGATCTCACACAGTGCAATAGATGTTGCACATTTGCTCATATTCTCCTTTTGTTGAAATTTTGGGTTCAAAGACATTTTTAATGAAATGAGTTATAGTTAAAGACATTTGGCAGATAGGGAAAACATTTTCTAGGTCTAAATGTCAATTAGTATAAGAAACATTAAAAGCTTTAGTACTAGAATTAAGAAGCATCTAATTATTATTTTTAGCACAGAGAACTATGGCAGAAAACAGTAGACCATTAATTGTGTCTAAATATATCTAATATACCACTATAGGGAATCTCCTTTACAAAGGATAAGTGATTGCCCAGCACATGATTATATGGTAGAGATCCTGATTGTTCAACTGGGATGAATTTAAGGAATATATTTGTAATAATTTACTTCTGAAGAATTTAGGAATTTAATGTGTTTCATATCAAAAAGGCTTAGTATTAATTTATAGACTATACCAGAAAAGATAAGATCAACCCTGCTAAAGGATCTGAGGAAAGATTAAAGACAAGGATGAAACAGTAAAAACATGAAATAATATGATCCAATTTAAAAGATAGTATAACATATCAAGATATAAATGCATGCATGTTTTTTTGTGAATTGAGCATGAAATGTAGTTTTAATTCATACTTATATGAAATGTAAGGTAGAAATGTAGCTTTCTTCATCAGAGAATAAAAATGCATATTAGAGATATACTCAAAAATAATATGAATTTAATGTGGAATCTGAAAAAGTCTTTTAGTTAAGAAGAACACAGTCACTGAAAAAAGAATTACATATAATATTGGAAATGAAAATGTTCATAAATCAATAATACCAATTAAAAGATCTTGTCAACTTAAAGATCCCAAAAGAAAGCAAAAAAACACAATAATTTTATTGTGAATAAATCCAAATGAATTCTTGAAGTTAAAAGGGAAGAAATTAATAAGAGGGAGATGATTTAGCAAAACATGAAGAAAATAAACAAAAATGCTTTCCTTCTATTTTCTCCTGCCCAGATCATAATATCTAACTAGAGATGAATAAGAGATACAATGAGAAAATGGATGGCAAAAGATAGTTTCTGAAAGGAATGGAAAGCAGAAAATACTTCAAAGAATAACTATGATGAAGCTCATGAAAAAAGGAAGAAAAGACATGGTTTTTCTGGAATCAGTTTTTAAATTTATACTCTAGGAATCAGCAAATTCTATAAATTAGAACTTGGTTTACTCGTTGGCTGATTGTGTACACTTAAGAAAATAACTAAGAAAATTTCAACAATAAAGATTAATTTCAAAAGTACATTCTGAAAACATTTTCCCCCAGAAGACTGATTTGTTGTTTAGTTATGCCCAACTCTCTGTGAGCCCATTTAGAATTTTCTTGGCAAAGATATTGGAGTGATTTGCCATTCCTTTCTCCTGTTCATTTTATAGAAGAGAAACTGAGTCAAACACAGTTAAGGGACTTGCTTGGGATCACACATATAGTAAGTGTGTGAGGCTGGATTGAAATTTAAACTCACAAAGATGAATCATCTAGACTCCAGGTCCAATATTGTATCCCCTGTGTTATCTAGCTGCCCAGACTGATAGTTAATATTAATAGTTAAATATTTAACAGCACACCCATGGGGTGCTTTCAGGAGTGGATTTAAACACTAAAAAAGATAAAAGGAATATCCCATTGAAGATAATATTCAAGTCCTATTAAGGAAGAATTGCACAAAAAAAGTAAAGGGACATGGAATTGAGTTTAAAGAGCAAAAGAAGAAAAGAGAAAATTTGAAGAATACTTTTAAGTGCTAAATTAAATGCCACAGATTTAAGGGAGAATACATAAAAAAATAAAAATATGTTTAGCAACTCCTCTGAAATCAATCATTCATTTCCCAGTTACAAATACAGGATGGGCCTAGCACTGCTCTCAAGAATCTTGATTATTAAAAATTCATTGGTTATATAATATAAAAAGCAAATGATTTTAGAAATTTAGTGTCTGGTAAACCCAAAAGCCATAGCTATTAGGGTAAGAACTCCCAAAAGCTACAGGGGAAACTAGAAAGAAGACTAACACAAACTAGCTCTAGACCAATATCTCTTGTCATATACTAACATAAGTTCCAAAGGGCTACATGACTGAGACATAAAGAGTGACATTATAAAGAAAATGGAGGAGCAAAGAAAAATTTATCTATTAGATCTATAGTAAGGAGAAAGGTTATAACCGACCAAGGGCTAGAGAATTTATAGAAGGTAAAATAGATAATTTTGATTACAAAAATTTAAAAAGTTTTTTTTTACAAAAACAAAAACAATGTAGCTAAAATTCAGAAGAGAAGCACATAAATGGGGAGGAGAAATATTTGCAGAATGTTCCATAATTCAACCAAGGATAATTCTGACCAGAAAAAGTCATTTGGGACAGAGTCCAAAGCTGGTGAACCATGAATTGACCAACATGTGAGAATACTGACACTTAAAATCCATTCCCCCAAAAAAACATAATCAGAGGGAAATGAGTCTGAAAGTGAGTGATAGGGAAAATGAGGAAAGGAAAGACAAGTAACCAAAGATTTCAGGAAGAAAAAAATCTCAGACACCTTGAATATAAACAGGTAAGTCAATAGGAAAAACAATAACAACAACAACAACAAAAAATAACCTCCAAATCTAGTAAACAAATGCAGACATTTGTGAATAAACACTGTGTAATAAAGGAAAATGATCCAACACTGAGTAAGACGGAAAGATGGAACTTCAAAATGTCAATTTTGAATGGGCTAAAGAAAAAAATGAGAATTATGAGAGCAAATTTATGTCCCTGCACAGCAAAAATAATAAACAAAATATTTAAAAATCTCAAACATGCAGAGAAACAAACCCCACTAATAAACATAAGAGAACAATAGTTTGGGAAAGATATAAACAGAAGTGAAGGATAACCTAGAAGAGAAACAAACAAACAAAAAAAAAAAAAAACATTAAAAAATAAGGTGTTCATGATACAAATAAAGCATGCTAAATTCAAAGAAAGAATTCTTAGAGACAACATAAGGATTATAAATCTCCCAGAAGAATAGTACATGACCAAAAACCCTTACCAAATAAGGAATTAAATAATAGAAGAGAACTTCCTAGAATTTTTAAATAGAGAAATTGATATTCCAATTGAAAAAAATCACATATTGCCTCCAGAAAAAAAAAAAAAAAAAAAAGACTGCAAACTCCAAAACAAATAGTGGTTAAAATTAACAATTCAATTCAGAAAGAACAAGTTCTGCAAGATATCAAGAGAAAGATCTTCAAATCCAAAAGAAAGGGCATTCAAATAGTGTAAAATTATTCTATACCCATTGAAAAAAAATGGAATGCTGTGTTCTGAAGAGCAATGTAGCTCAGAATATAGGATAGAGTAAGCTATCCTGCAAATATGAGCTTACCTATATAGTCAAGATATGTACATTCAATAGCATAAAAAAGAGTTTGAAAGATTTTGAGAAAAAAACAGAACTGAAGAGATCATTTGCTTCTCGAGCATCCAAATAGTGAAAATGCAAGAGGAGTAAATAAATGCATCTGGTAAGTATAGCAACAGCAACAGAGTGACAACAGAAAGACCAGTAAAAATTTTCTTTTGAGATGACAGCAAGAAGTTAGGGTGATACCCTACCTACAGATGAATGTTTCATTTGAAGGACTATAAATGTGGAAGGATAAATAAAAGGGGATAAATTAACAAAAGGATAGAAAGAGGAGTAAATAATGTAGAGCAAAGTCTATGGGGGACTGTATGAAGAGAAAAGGAGAAAGATTGAAAAGAACAGGAGACAAAAAGGAGGTCTTACTTTGGAGATGAGCAGGCATTCCATTAATGAATGTTCTAGAGTTGAAGAATAATGGTCAAAGAGGAGAATATAATTTTGAATGAGGCCTGAGAATTTTGATGCTTGAAAAGTCATCTTTTCCTGGGAGGTCCAGAGCAACTAGTATCTGGAGGAGTTGGGAGAACATTGGCACTGAATACATTGCATTTCCAGGCAAATTTTTTGAGGGGAAGTAAAAAAAAAAAACAACATATAAATTTATAGTGAGCTGACTAATCAGGGAGAGAGTTGGGGAAAGGTCCTACCACAGACAGTGTCCTAACATCGGCAATAATTGGCATTGTTCTTTAAGTGAGGCATCATGAAATAAGGGAATCCTTGGTGCAATATCTTGGAAATTTTGGTTACGTGAACAATACAGAGAAAAAAGAAAGACCAGATAATGTTAGGGACCATAAATCAGGAAATATAGAGTAAAAAGAAATAAATGGATAATGAAAAGAGTGAGAGAAATTCTTTTTAATGAGGCTCCCAAAATAAAAAATTAAAAAACTAAGGAATAGTACTAGCTTAAAATGTGGAAAGGAAAGGGGAATATAAAATGAGAAGAGAGGACAGAGTTGAAGATAGGGGAGCCAATGAAAACAAGGCTATATTTTTTAAAGATTAAAATAATGTAACTTAAGGAATACAACAAGAAATAAAACTTAAAAGTGAAAAGCTTCTGCACAGACAACATTAATGCATCTAAGATAAGAAAGAAAATGGTAAAATAATAAGTTAAAACAAAACTTTGTATTAAATTTCTTTCATAATGCTTTATTATCCAAATAAATAAACAATTTAATATATAAAAGGCCAATAGCTATTTTTGCAATAAATGTATAGTCAAAGATTATGAATAGACAGTTCTCAAAAGATCTGCAAAATATTAACAACCACATAAAAAGCACTCTAAATAACTCCAAATAATAGAAATGAAGATCAAAACAGCCCTCAGATTTCACTTCTCACACAGTCACTTAGCAAAAATGCCCTCTCAAAATATCAATGTTAGAGAACTTGTGGAAAGATAACCGTACTAATATATTGTTAGTAGACATAAAATAGTACCACCATTTTTGGAAAGCAACTCTGAATTCTGCAAATAAAGTGACTAGAATGTCTATATATTTTTGTACCTAAGGCTTCATTACTTAGCTTTTATCCATAGGATGCCATTGATAAGAAAAAAAAAAAAAACCCATGTATTACAAAATATTTATAGCAGTATTTTTTGTGATAATGGAATCAAAAACAAAATACATGGCTATAACTTGGGACATGGCTAAACAAATCATCCTATGTGAATGTAATGTAATATTACTGTGCTATAATAAGTAATGTTTGTGCTGAATACGTAGGAGCATGGAAAGATCTTAATGAACTGATGAAGTGTGAAGTAAGCAGAGCCAAGAAAACAAAATACACAGTAACTATAACAGTGTACATGGAAAAAAATAGCACACCAAAAAAAAAAAAATCAAAAGTAAATGTAGCAAGCTTAAAAAGATCAAATTGGATTCAAATGAAAAGATGTGAGAAGATGCTCCCAGTCTCTTACCATTTTGTGGAAATGAGAGGTTCACAGGTGTTACACATTATACATATATTTTTAAAGTTTTTAATGTATGTATCAGCTGTACTGACTTTTTTCTCTCTTAAAAATACTATTTATCTTATGGAATGTGTCTCAGCAGGGGATAGAGAAAGGATAAGTGAAATACTATGGAAATGTAAGAAACAGAAAAGATTAATAAAAATCCACTTTAAAAAGCATTTTTAAAAATAAGATGTTTTCTCTTTTAGATGGCTATCTTTTTTAATTGTTCTGTTTGTATTAGTCCATGTTTGTCCTCAGGACAACTCTCTCCTCTCTGGATGTAATGCAAGTAATGGTCTGGTCTCTTGAATATCATGATGAATTGGAGAGAAAGGGAGGAAGTGTATTGGAATATCCCAAAAAGTGGAAGTATTAGTGAGGGAAATGTTTATTGGATAAATTGATAGATAAGTAAAATGTCATCATTTCATAAAGTTTTCTTTATGAAAAATTAATCATTTTATTCATTTTCTTGGAAGTTCTAAGAAATAATAATATCCAATATGGCTTGGCAGCATTCACACTTTCATAGCCTATACATTCAAATGCCCTGAGGTTCCTAGCACTTTGTATTGAAACATCATAGAGAGTCCTGATGATCCAGTTCTCTGAAATAGATCTTAAAAATCCAAAGAAGTCAGCCAAGGAGCCTAAAAGACTAAAAAGGATTGACAATTCCACTCAAAAACATAACAGTGGGCTAATCCCAGCCCTGAAAAAAATAGAAATTCATAAACTAAATTTGGAGAAATAAATAAAAGAAAATATGAACCAGTATTTTTTTAATTATTGATTTAGAAATGTCCAAAAAAACAGCCTAAAAAGAGAGTGTATGTGTATATGTGTGTATGTATGTATGTATGTATGTATGTATAAAAGTGTATATATATTCATATATACACAAAAAGATAGATAGTTATAGTGTGTGAGGATAGAAGTATGTATATGTAATAACAACTGCAAGTAAAGATTAAATGGGGGAAGAAGACAATGGATTTTTCTTAAGGAATATATAAATACCTAGAAGAAATGAAATGAGCTTTGAAAAAAAAGAAAGAAAGAAAGTAAAACCTCTGGAGGGAAAAAAAAGAATTGGAAGAACAAAGTCCAGTGTAATAAGGAGATGCTGTGTACCAAAGCTAAAACAATCTCCTCGAAGGTGTCACTGAAAATGAGAATAGACCAAAGAGAAATGTGTAACTCTATGGCATGAAAACGATATTAAAGTAACATCAAAAGATTAAGAAAAAAAGAGAATATCATATACTATCCATATCTGGAAAATAACTCAAAAAAAGATAATTTGAGAATCATAGAGCTTCCTGGAAATTAGGATGTTTAAAAAAAGGCCTAGACTTGATATTTCTTTTTTTTTAATTAATTTTATAATTATAAAATTTTTGACAGTACATATGCATAGGTAATTTTTTACATTATCCCTTGTACTCCTTTCTGTTCCAAATTTTTCCCCTCCTTCCCTCCACTCCCTCCCCTGGATGGCAGGCATTCCCATACTTATTAAATATGTTATAGTATATCTTAAGTACAACGTATAGGTGCAGAACCTAATTTTGGTGTTGCTATTGTTGTTGTTGTTGCAAAGGAAGAATTGGATTCGGAAGGTAAAAATAACCTGGGGAGAAAAACAAAAAATGCTAACAGTTTCACTCATTTCCCAGGATTCCTTCTCTGGGTGTAGCTGATTCTGTCCATCATTGATCAACTGGAATTGGATTAGCTCTTCTCTATGTTGAAGATATCCACTTCCATCAGAATACATCATCATATAGTATTGTTGTTGAAGTGTATAATGATCTCCTAGTTCTGCTCATTTTACTCAGCATCAATTGATATAAGTCTCTCCAAGCCTATCTGTATTCATCCTGCTGGTCATTTCTTACAGAACAATAATATTCCATAACATTCATATACCATAATTTACTCAACCATTCTCCAATTGATGGGCATCCATTCATTTTCTAGTTTCTAGCCACTACAAAAAGGGCTGCCACACATTTTGGCACATATAGGTCCCTTTCCCTTCTTTAGTATTTCTTTGGAATATAAGCCCAGTAGTACCACTGTTGGACCAAAGGGTATGCATAGTTTGATAACTTTTGGGGCATAATTCCAGATTGCTCTCCAGAATGGTTGGATTCTTTCACAACTCCACAACAATGCATCAGTGTCCCAGTTTTCCCACATCCCCTCCAACATTCATCATTATTTGTTCCTGTCATCTTAGCCAATATGACAGGTGTGTAGTGGTATCTTAGAGTTGTCCTAATTTTCATTTCTCTGATCAATAGTGATTAGGAACACTCTTTTATATGAGTGGAAATAGTTTCAATTTCATCATCTGAAAATTGTCTGTTTATATCCTTTGACTATTTATCAATTGGAGAATGTCTTGATTTCTTATAAATTAGAGTCCATTCTCTGTATGTTTTGGAGATGAGGCCTTTATCAGAACCTTTAACTGTAAAAATGTTTTCCCAATTTGTTACTTCCCTTCTAATCTTGTTCGCATTAGTTTTATTTGTACAAAAACTTCTTAATTTGATGTAATCAAAATTGTCTATTTTGTGATCAATAATGATCTCTAGTTCTCCTTTGGTCACAAATTCCTTCCTTCTCCACAAGTCTGAGAGGTAAACTACCCTATGTTCCTCTAATTTATTTATGATCTCATTCTTTATGCCTAAATCTTGGACCCATTTTGATCTTATCTTAGTATGTGGTGTTAAGTGTGGGTCCATGCCTAGTTTCTGCCATACTAATTTCCAGTTTTCCCAGCAGTTTTTGTCAAATAATGAATTCTTATCCCAAAAGTTGGGATCTTTGGGTTTGTCAAACACTAGATTGCTATTTTTATTCACTATCTTGCCCTAACCTATTCCACTGATCAACTAGTCTATTTCTTAGCCAATACCAAATGGTTTTAGTGACTGCTGCTTTATAATATAGTTCTAGATCAGTCCTCCTTCATTTGATTTTTTTTTTCATTACTTCCCTTGAAATTCCCCATCTTTTGTTCTTCCATATGAATTTTGTTGTTATTTTTTCTAGGTCATTAAAATAGTTTCTTGGGAGTCTGATTGGTAAAGCACTAAATAAATAGATTAGTTTAGATAGTATTGTCATCTAGATTATATTCGCTCGTCCTATCCAAGAGCACTTAATGTCTTTCCAATTATTTAAATCTGAATTTATTTTTGTGGCAAGTGTTTTATAATTTTGCTCATATAATTCCTGACTTTCCTTTGGTAGATATATTTCCAAATATTTTATACTATCAACAGTTATTTTGAATGGAATTTCTCTTTGTATCTCTTGCTGTTGGATTTTGTTGGCAATGTATAAAAATACTGAGGACTTATGTGAATTTATTTTGTATCCTGCAACTTTGCTAAAGTTCTGAATTATTTCTCATAGCTTTTTAGCAGAGTCTTTGGGGTTCTCTAAGTATATCATCATGTCATCTGCGAAAAGTGATGATTTGATTTCCTCATTTTATACTCTAATTCCTTGAATCTCTTTCTCCCATCTTATTGCCGAGGCTAGCATTTCTAGTACAATATTGAATAGTAATGGTTTAGTTGGCAACCTTGTTTCACTCCTGATCTTACAGGGAAAGGTTCCAGTTTATCGCCATTACATATGATGTTTACTGATGGTTTTAAATATATGCTCCTGATTATTGTAAGGAATAGTCCATTTATTCCTATACTCTCAAGCATTTTTAGTAGGAATGGGTATTGGATTTTATCAAATGCTTTTTCTGCATCTATTGAGATGATCATATGGTTTTTGTTAATTTGGTTATTGATATGGTCGATTATGCTAATAGCTTTCTTAACATTGAACCAGTCCTGCATTCCTGGTATAAACCCCACTTGGTCATCGTGTAGTATCCTGGGGATGATTTTCTGTAGTCTTTTTGGCAATATTTTATTTACGATTTTAGCATCAATATTCATTAGGGAGGTTTTCAGCCTACCTGGTTTAGGTATCAATACCATGTCTGTGTCATAAAAGAAATTTGGTAGGACTCCTTCAATCCCTATTTTTTTTTCAAATAATTTATACAGCATTAGAGTTAGTTGTTCTTTAAATGTTTGGTTGAACTCACATGTAAATCCATCTGGTCCTGGGGATTTTTTCTTAGGGAGTTGGTTGATAGCTTGTTCTATTTCTTTTTCTGAAATGGGACTATTTAGATTACTTACTTCTTCCTCTGTTAATCTGAGCAAGCTATATTTTTTAAGGTATTCTTCCATTTCATTTAAGGAATCGAATTTATTGGCATAAAATTGGGCAAAGTAGCTCTTAACTATTGTTCTAATTTCCTCTTCATTAGTGGTGAGTTCTCCCTTTTCATTTTCAAGACTAAGAATTTGCTTTTTTCTTTTTTTTTTTTTAAATCAGATTTACTAAGGGTTTGTCTATTTTGTTGGTTTTTTCATAGAACCAACTCTTAGTTTTATTAATTAATTCAATAGTTTTTTTATTTTCAATTTTATTAATCTCACCTTTTATTTTTAGAATTTCAAATTTCGTGTTTGTCTGAGGGTTTTTAATTTGTTCCTTTTTTTAGTTGTAAGCCCAATCCATTGACCTTCTCTTTCTCTATTTTATGCAAGTAGGCCTCTAGAGGTATAAAACTTCCCCTTATTACTGCTTTGGCTGTATCCCACACATTTTGGTATGATGTCTCATTATTGTCATTTTCTTGGGTGAAGTTATTAATTATGTCTATGATTTGCTGTTTCACCCAATCATTCTTTAGTATAACATTATTTAGTTTCCAATTATTTTTTGGTCTGTTTTCCCCTGGCTTTTTAATGAATGTAATTTTCATTGCATTGTGGTCTGAAAAGGATGCATTTACTATTTCTGCCTTACTGCATTTGATTTTGAGGTTTTTATGTCCTAGTATATGATCAATTTTTGTATAGGTTCCATGAACTGCTTTCTGTCTCCATTTAGCTTTCGCCAAAGATCTATCATATCAAACTTTTCTAGTATTCTATTTACCTCTTTGACTTCTTTCTTATTTATTTTGTGGTTTGATTTACCTAATTCTGAGAGTTCAAGGTTGAGATCTCCCACTATTATAGTTTTGCTTTCTATTTCTTCTTGCAGATCTCTTAATTTCTCTTTTAAGAATTTAGATGCTGCACCACTTAGTGCATATATGTTTAATATTGATACTGCTTCATTATCTATGCTACCCTTTAGCAGGATATAATGCCCTTCCTTATCTCTTTTAATTAGATCAATTTTTGTTTTTGCTTGATCTGAGATGAGGATGGCTACCACTGCTTTTTGGCTTCACCTAAAGCATAGTAGATTCTGCTCCACCCTTTTACCTTTATTCTGAATTTATCACCCTGTTTCAGGTGTGTTTCCTGTAAACAACATATAGTAGGATTCTGGCTTTTAATCCAGTCTGCTTCCTCTTTATGTGGAGTTTACCCAATTCACATTTATGGTTAGAATGACTAATTCTATATTGCTTGCCATCCTGTTAACCCCTGCTTATGCTTTTCCCCTTTCCTTCCCTCTTACCCCCCTACCCAGTATTAAACTTGTGAGCACCACTTGCTTTTCACAGCCCTCCCTTTTATAGTATCCCTCCCCAACCTTAAAGTTCCTCCCTCTATTTTACCCCTTTTCCTCACAATTTCTGTATTCCCTTCCCCTTAGCTTACTCCTTCCCACCCATTTTTCAATGAAGTGGAAGAAGTTTCACCATAAATCGAATATGTCTATCGGTACACACTATGTTCATCTCCCTCCTTTCTTACTCTCAGGTATAATAGGTTACCTTTGCCTCTTCATGAGATGTAATACCACCACTTTACCCTTTTTTATGATATAATATCCTTTCCACCTCTGGTTTCTAGGACAAATTATACATGTGTTCTTTACATATCTTTATGGCAGAAATATAGTTCTCAAGATTTCTTTTTACCTTTTTAGAAATCTCTTGAGTTTTGTATTTGAAGATCAAACATTTTGTGTAGATCTGTTTTGTTTTTTTGTTTTTTTCATCAAGAATAGATGGAATTCATTTATTTTGTTAAATGTCCATCTTCTTCCCTGGAAAAGGATGTTCATTTTTGCTGGGAAAGTTATTCTTGGCTTCATACCAAGTTCCTTAGCCTTTCAGAATATAATATCCCAGGCCCTTCATTCCTTTAATGTGGACGCTGCTAGATCCTGGGTTATCCTTATTGTGGTTCCTCCATATCTGAATTGCTTTTTTCTAGCAGCTTCCAATATTTTTTCCTTTGTGTGATGATTGAACTTGGACACTATATTTCTTGGCATTTTGTTTTTAGGGTCATTTCCAGTAAGTGATTGATGATTTTTTTCAATTTCTATTTTACCCTCTGTTTCTAAAATGTCTGGGCAGTTCTCTTTGATAATTTCCTGGAAAATAGTGTCCAGGCTCTTTTTTTCCTCACATTTTTCAGGGAGTCCAATTATTCTCAAATTGTCTCTCCTGGATCTGTTTTCCAGGTCTGTTGTCTTTCTAATAAGTTACTTGACATTCTTTTCAATTGTTTCATTTTTCTGGTTTTGCTTGACTATTTCTTGGTTTCTCCTTGAGTCATTCATTTCTACTTGTTCGAGTCTAATTTTCAATGATGTATTTTCTTCACTCACTTTTTTTATATCTTTTTGTAATTGTCCAATTGAGTTTTTTAGTGAGTTTTTTTCTTCTATAGAATTTTTTTCCATTTCATCAATTTTGTTTTTTAGAGAGCTGTTTTCTTTTTCCAACTCACTAATTTTATTTCTCAGTGATTTGATCTCTTTATCAACTCTGGATAACTTCTCCAGACTCTCTTCCCAAGCTTCCCTTTCCTTTTCCCATTTCTCTTCTAGCTCTCGTGTGAGAGCCTGTTTGATTTCCTCTATGAGAGTCTTGTGTATTGAGGAACAGCTCATATCCCCCTTAGGGTATTCCTCTGGAGACAATCTGTTTTTAGTCTCCTCAGGGTATAAAGTCTGCTCTCTATCCATACAGAAGCTGACAATGGTTAGAGCCCTTTTAAAATTTTTGTTCATTTTGTCAGAGCAGATGGAAGAAAACAAATTGACTAGAGAAACAATTGGTCTGTTTCTGGTGGGGCTGGGGCTAGATGGTGTTACCAGGCTCCTCTACAGACTGTGGGAGACAGCAGTGAGGCACTAGCAGGACAGTGATGGCTGCATGCTGAGTCTGCGCTCTGAGTCTCTGAGAACGGGCTGAGTCACTCTGGGTGGGGGTGGGGGTTGTTGGGTCCTGAGAGACACTAGCTTTCTGGGGTTTTCTTCTTTACCTCCTGTGTTTATACTTTCTCTGCTGCTCCTGGCTTGCTGCCAAGACAGAGTATCCACACTGGGGTAAAGGGCGTTTCACAGAAGCTGAATAGATTGCTCCCCTTCCCCCTCCATTCTGAGCAGTGTGAGCTGCCTGCCTTGCCCTCAGTCTGCGCCCAATCTGTTTGTCCCCTTCCCTGAGCAAACACAGACCTTTTCTGGTGAATTTCAAGGATGTTGTCTGTTGGTGATTATTTGTGGGTTTCTTTTCAGGTCAAGCATTAATTCCGAGGCTTGTCATGAAGTAAATCCTGAGAAAAAACACGGAGCTCAAGCAGCTGTCCGCTTCCATGCCGCCATCTTGGCTGGAATTCTCTTAGTTCTTTTCTAATAGTGTTAGCTGGGGTTTTTAATTCTTCCAAAGGGATATGATCTAAGGAAAGGTATGGTCACTGTTCTCTGGTGCTGTGCTGTGATTTTTTAAAATGACCCTAAGTATTCTCTGCCCTGGAACTATGATAAAGACTCTTGCTTCCCTGTAGCCACAAGTGCTGTCTCTTATTATGTCCCTGAAAATGTGACTCAGGCTCCTTCTCTCCTAAGTCTGTAAATGCTAGTGATATTTTTTTTCATTGAACCTGAGACCAGTGCTTCTGCTATTTTGTGAGCAATCAAAAGTACTTTTCCATGCCCTGGAATGACCAGTTCAATAAATATTAGAATGATTGAATAAAAAGCATCTATTAAACACTTGTTACATTCTAATTATTATGCTAAATATTGAGGATATCAAATGCAAGAGCAAGATAGTCCCTTACATCAAGAATACAGGAATACAATGTGTACACACACCAAAAAAATATATATGTTAGTTGGTCCAGGAAATTTGGTCCAGGATATCAGTGGAATTTTGAGTGGGAGACAATTAATAGGATGTTCCACTGATATGTCCTTTTCAGAGATTATGGTAATATTGATTTGATTATTGGTCTTAGAGCAAGAGATGGAAAGGGGGAAGAGGATATGCAGGGTGTCTAAAATTATGATGACACATGGTACCAAAGATTTCAAGAGAGAGTGATTTAACAACTCCCAGATATGATACTTCTTAAATGCTCAAATAAATAAATGAATAAATATTCGATTAAAAGTTCTTGTTCTATGGATGTATCCATTATCAAGAAATATGTGCTATAGTTTCTTTGGTTTTCCACATAATTATTAATGAAAAGGAATGGGATAGTACTAGTCTTTTAAAATCACTAATGTCAAAATCAAATATTGATGGATGGTTTTAAATTTACTTGATAATTTTACAACTTCATTTGCCTTTGTTTATATGGATAAGCTCTCCTTCCAAATACATCAAATGTATATTTGTTTGTCTTTTTCAAATTGAATCTAATATCTAATCTAGACAAAGACAAGAAGCAATTAGCCCCCTATAAAATACGTGTACTACATGTATTGCAATTACTAAATGTTACTACTCCACATTTAGTTAATACTAAATGTTACCTCCACATTATTTAACACATTTACTTGAGCCATTTGTTTCACCTAATATCTCAGGGCTTTAATTGACAAACACTTAATGAATATAAAGAAAAACAATCACAATGCTAAAAACTTTTCAAAGACATGTCAAAGGATTCTTATCTGCATTGTTCATTTTAAAGTAAACATGTCTATTTGGCAAGGTTATGAGGAACGTGTATTAACTACTTTAGGATGATGAATGTGACCTATTTTTTCTAATGACCTGCTACACTTTAAAAAATAGAAAAATGATTTAGCTTAAAAGCTCTAATGTTAGATTTCAAAGTACCTTAGTAATCACTTTTTGCATGATGGTAAATATTGTGTGATTTTGAAGGCCTAATGTTTGAAACTTGGTGGGATATTGTTTTTTTTTTTTAATTCTGAGCATTCAAAATAGATTGTGCAAGCTATAATGGGCCTACATGTGCATTGTCTTCTGTAAGATATGACTGAATAGCTGGTATTTCTATTAAATGTCTTTACATAGGTTTTGCCTACATAATATTGACAAATATTTACATTTGATATTTACTTATGCATTTGGGCACAAGTGGTAGCTTCTTTAATGGCAGAACCAGATCTGCCCAATGAAATATTTTACAAATTATGCTGTGGAAACTATTGTGTTCAGTTCTTTGGAGAAAAGTTTTGAGCCAAGACACTTAATTCATTCCTTGAGAATCACCAGAAATGGCTTATTGGCCCAGTATCGTATCCTTATTTTAATTCACAACTTTGAACTATTGTAGAAATGGAACAGCTTGATAAACAAGATTCTATTGTCATAGGGCTGTATATTATTTCAAACTGGTCCAAACATAAGCCACTCCCCAATATAAGTTAAATCCCTAACATGAAAACTTATTAAAAAGAAAATATATACAAACAATAAAAACATTATTTCACACCACTATCCTATTTTGAAGGCAGAATACTGGACCCTGGAATTTAAAAGATTTAGAAGGATTTTTTTCCCAGATAGTGAAAAGGAAGAACAACAATATGGATCTCTTAGTTTGCCCTTTCTTTTTTACTTCCACCCCCAATCTTTACTCATACTTTACTTTTCCAGGCAGGTTTTGATTTATTTGCCAAGTTTGAATATCCAAACATTCCATGAGATGGGTCCTTATTGTCTTTTTCCACTCTATGAAACTGAGTTAGTGAAGGTTGCTGGGCTACCACAACTTATCATTCTATAAATAGGATATAGATCCCAAGCTTACAGGCAAAGTAAAAACTACTCAGGGAAGAAACTTCCCTTTGTTCCCTTTCTACTATTCAATTCTGGTAGAAGAATGTGGACAAAGAAGAGAGAGTTAAAGAATTATGGGGGAAACACTTATCTCTGAGGAACTAAGTAGGGACTCAGGTAGAATTCACAATATTTGAAACCCATAACTTAAAAGAATCCCTGCAAAATCAATATAGAAATCCTAAATAGTAGTAATAAGAATTTTAAGTACCTGATTAATTCAACCAATATACTAAGATAAAATAATTGCATTTACCTGTAATATCTACTTCACTTGAGTCCTCTAAACTTACAGGAAAAATGCACTATTTGGGGGATATGAAGGAATAGTCATGTGACTTTAGTCTAAAAAAGGAAAATGTAAAAATCAATGTAAAGAGTAAAAAGAAAAAGATTCAAACTAATATTCATCTTCACTGTTTTCTTCAAGAACTCATAAAAATAAATAGGATTAAATATATCACAAAATATCATAAAATACAAATTGTTATACAAGCCTAAGATTATTATTACTATTTTTTATTTAAATCTTTACTCACATCGACATAGGGTCTTCAGTGAGAAAATGCCTTTTATCAATTATTTTGCAACATAAAGTTTAAAAGTCTGAGTTGGAGGTAAAATGATTTGACCAATATTACCAGTGAAAATAGGTCAGAATTGAATTTGATTCCAAGCTTTTTTAACTATAAGACTGGTTCTCTGTCCACTAATGTCATTCTAAGTCTTATTATTACTGCTACTATTATTAGAATTATTAGATTTATTAGAATTTATTAGAATTCCAATTCTAATAATCTTTTAACAGAATATATGTATATAAATATCTTTCTTTCCAATATTCTTTTATATCTAATGTTCTGTGGACCATTTAACAAGTGAATAAAATAATAGCTTTTTGTGATTGAAAAAAATTGGAGTATAAGTCTATCTTCTGTAAGCTTACTGAAGTAAAACTATTTGATTAAAAACTTTTTGGAAAATTGGACTGAGGTATGAAAGAAATTAGACAAAGTCCAATTACTCCAATCTCATACAAAGATAAATTTGAAATGAATGTGTGATCTACATATAAAAAAGTCACATAATAAAATAAATTAGAAAAACATGGGGAAAATTATCACATTTATGGATGGAAGAAAAAAGTTCATGATCAATGAGAGACAGAGAATCAAAGGACAGAAAGAATAGTTCTTATTACATAAATTATAAAAAAATTTACACAAATAAGTCCAATAAAGTTAAAATTGAAGGGGAAAATTAACTAAGGAAAATATTCACAGCTATATTCTCTAAGTAAAGATCCCATTTCTACAATACTCAGTAAATTGATTAAGATTTATAAGAATAAGAATTGACAAATGGTTTAAGAATATAAAAACATAGTTCTCAAGGGAAGAAATCAAGGACAAGGAAGATATAGATATACATATAATATTTTAATGCTCCAAATAATCAATTATTAGAAAAATGATAATTAAAGAAGTTATACTTCACACCCATCAAATTACTATGGATGACCAAAAAAAGACAAATGTTTGAGGGGCCATAAGAAATAGGCACATTGATATACTATAGATGGACCTGCAAATAAATCCAGTCATTAGCTTTTTAAATCACAAATCCTTTGGAACTATCTTGGATCATTGTGCTCTGAGAAGAGCTAAGATATAGTTGATCATTAAATAATGTTGATATTATTATTTACAATATTCCCCTTATTTTGCTCACTTCATTCAGCATCAGTTCATGTAAGTCTTTCTGAGTTTTTCTGAAATCTTTGCTCATCATTTCTTGTATAACAATAAATATTTTTTTAATTTTTTTGTAGACTAAATTAATAAAAATTAAATGAGAAGAATCAGGAAAAGTATATAATAAGAAAAATACTGTGAAAAACACAACTCTGTAAGAATTATGACAAACACAATCACATTCATGATTCAAGAAGACCAATGGGGACCAATGATGGATTTAGGGTGCAGAATGACGTAGATAGAGAGATGGATATATTTTGAATATAGTCAATGAGAGAATGTGTCTTCTTGGTGTATGTTCCATGCAATAAATTTATTTTTCTTCTTTTTTTAAGGGAGTTTGAAGTGAGAAGAAAATATATATTTCTGTTAATTTTTTAAAGATTTTATATTTTAAGTGAAAATACCTTCAGACAACTCCAATATCAAACAGGAAGCTAAAAATAATCCTTGATCCTATAACTGAAAGATTCTGATTACTTCTGCCAGGTATGTAAAAAGATTTTTGTTCCACAAAGTTTAGAGATTATGACAATTTGTTATGATAACATCCATTTAAAATGTTGTCCTTAAATTCTTATAGAAGCCAATGCTGTGTCTTAGCAATTACGAGCAACAATTCTCTATTCTAATGGTCTGAAAGCAGACAATATGCTTGTTGAATCATTGAGAGTATTTTAAAATTTGTATTTGTAGTACAAGGTCTATCATGTTAGTTTATAAATGTTTATGAATTTCTGATGTATAATTCTAGCTACTAGGTCATATCTTGTTAGGTCATATTTGGCAACTGCTAATGTTCAGAGCCTATAGTAATGTGTTACAGAATTTCTACTACTTCTTTGCCACATCAACCAAAATCACGTCAAAATGGGTTCATGACCTAGGCATAAAGAATGAGATTATAAATAAATTAGAGGAACATAGGATAGTTTACCTCTCAGACTTGTGGAAGAGGAATGAATTATGTCCAAAGAAGAACTAGAGATCATTATTGATCACAAAATAGAAAACTTTGATTATATCAAATTGGTGTTGAGTATGGGTAAATGCCTAATTTCTGCCATATTAATTTCCAATTTTTATCAAACATTGAGTTCTTATCCCAAAAACTGGAGTCTTTGTGTTTGTCAAACAGTAGATTATTAAAGTTATTGATTATTTTGTCCTTTGGGCCTAACATAACTAGTCTATTTCTTAGCCAATACCAAATGGTTTTGATAACCACTATTTTACAATATAATTTTAGATCTGATACAGCTAGGCAACCATCATTTGATTTTTTTTTCCCATTAATTCCCTTTAAATTCTTGACCTTTTGTTTTTCCATATGAACTTTGTTGCTATTTTTTCTAGGTCATTAAAATAGTTTTTGGGAAGTCTGATTGGTATAGTGCTAAATAAATAGATTAGTTTAGGTAGTATTGTCATCTTTATTATATTTGTGACTTTTATTTTCCCCAGAAAAACTTTTTATGGCTTAAAGAAAGTAAATGCTGAAGTCTTTTTATTCAAATTTCTTTTGTCCACAGCTTCTCCAGAGAACCCTAAATTTCAGCTAGATAGTACAATGGATAGTATGCCATGCCTGGACTAAGGAAGAACTGAGTTCAAAATCAGTTTTGAAAATATACTAACTATGCTGTATGTTGTACGTATATGTATGTTGTAAAGCGCCTAGCATAGTACCAGATACATATTAAGTGTTATCTAAGTAATAGTGTTTGACAAACCGAAAGATCCCAACTTTTGGGATGAGAATTCATTATTTAACAAAAACTGCTGGGAAAACTGGAAATTAGTATGGCAGAAACTAGGCATGGACCCACACTTAACACCACAAACCAAGATAAGATCAAAATGGGTCCATGATTTAGGCATAAAGAACGAGATCATAAATAAATTAGAGGAACATAGGATAGTTTACCTCTCAGACTTGTGGAGGAGAAGGAATTTGTGACCAAAGGAGAACTAGAGATCATTATTGATCACAAAATAGAAAATTTTGATTACATCAAATTAAGAAGCTTTTGTACAAACAAAACTAATGCAAACAAGATTAGAAGGCAAGTAACAAACTGGGAAAAATTTTTACAGTTAAAGGTTCTGATAAAGGCCTCATCTCCAAAATATATAGAGAACTGACTCTAATTTATAAGAAATCAAGCCATTCTCCAATTGATAAATCGTCAAAGGATATGAACATACAATTTTCAGATGATGAAATTGAAACTATTTCCACTCATATGAAAGTTTTCCAAATCACTATTGATCAGAGAAATGAAAATTAAGACAACTCTGAGATACCACTACACACCTGTCAGATTACAGGAAAAAATAATGATGAATGTCGGAGGGGCTGTGGGAAAACTGGGACACTGATACATTGTTGATGGAGTTGTGAAAGAATCCAACCATTCTGGAGAGCAATCTGGAATTATGCCCCAAAAGTTATCAAAGTGGGCATACCCTTTGATCCAGCAATGCTACTACTGGGCTTATATCCCAAAGAAAGACTAAAGAAGGGAAAGGGACCTGTATGTGCCAAAATGATGTTGTGGCATCTCTTTTTGTAGTGGCCAGAAACTGGAAAATGAATGGATGCCCATCAATTAGAGAATGGTTGGGTGAATTATGGTATATGAAGGTTATGGAATATTACTGTTTTGTAAGAAATAACCAGCAGGATGAATACAGATAGGCTTGGAGAGACTTACATCAACTGATGCTGAGTGAAATGAGCAGAACTAGGAGATCATTATACACTTCAACAACAATACCATATGAGGATGTATTCTGATGGAAGTGGATATCTTCAACATAGAGAAGAGCTAATCCAATTCCAATTGATCAATGATGGACAGAATCAGCTACACCCAAAGAAGGAACACTGGGAAATGAGTGTAAACTGTTTGCATTTTTGTTTTTCTTCCCACGTTATTTTTACCTTCTGAATGCAATTCTTCCTGTGCAACAAGAAATTCGGTTCTGCACACATATATTATATCTAGGATATACTATAACACATTTAATATGTATGGGACTGCCTGCCATCTAGGGGAGGGGGTGGAGGAAAGGAGGGGAAAATTCGGAATAGAAGTGAGTACAAGGGATAATGTTGTAAAAAATTACCTATGAATATGTACTGTCAAAAAAAGTTATAATTATAAAATTAATTTAAAATGCAAAAAAAGTGTTATCTAAGTAATAGATATTATCCTTATTTAATATTTTTTAATTTTAAATTTTTCATGGAATTTTTTGGTTTTTACATTGTTTAATTTCTGAATATTATATTCCCAATACCCCCCAGAAATACCCAATAGCAAAAAGAAATGAAAGAAAACCAGAAAAACTCATTAATATACCAAAACTAAAAATACCTGTAATATTCCTCACCTTTTGTTCCCTACTTCTTCAAGAAAGGGAAGGGTGAATCTTTCTCATTTCTTTAATGGAGCTAAGGTCAGTTGTTATAATTAGACAGAATTCAGTTTAAATTGTTGGTTAGTCTTTCTATTTACATTTGTCACTGCTTATAATGTCTTTCTGGTTCTGCCTAGCTTACTTTGCATCAATTTATGTATGTTCCTAAATTTTTCTGAATTACTGATAATAATAACTAATATTTATGTAGCATTTACTGTGTGCCAGACACTATGCTATGAAAGTTATTATTATAAGTGAACCATTTTGGCTGTCTACTCACATAATTTATGAATTGCTCACTTATTTTTAGAAGGTAAACATGGTGGGGGAGGAGCATAGGGAGAGAATGTCTCAATTATCATATCATTAATACTTACTTGAGAAATCTAGTCTATAGTCAAATAATTATTTTAAAAACAACAACAACAGCTGTATGTATTAGATCCATGAAAAAAAAAAGAAATTCTTTGGGACTAATTTTTCATGTACAAACTAATATCTGGATTACCTATTGTATGTTGACATCTGCTGGGGGCAGCAATTTAGCAAGGTGCACTGCACACAGTAGCTATCTTGCATAAGGCATTGTTTATATAAAGGTATAATAAACATTTGTCGAGTTAAATTCAATTTAATTCAATTTCAGCTGGATAGATCACTTCACAGAGTAAGTGGTAGATGATCTGAGCCTTAAAGAATGACCACAGGGAATTATAAGTATTCAGTAAGAATAGAGTAGTTAGAAATACAAAAGAGAGAAAAGAAGAGTAAGACTAAGCTCATTTCACTAGAAGATTCTTGAATATAGCCACACATTTTTGCTTAGTCATTCAGTTACATCCAACTCTTCAGACCCCATTTGGGTGGTGGGGGAGTTGTTTGTTTGTTTTTAGCAAAGATATTAGATTTATTTGCTATTTCCTGCTCCGGATCATTTTACAGATGAAAAAACTGAGGCAAACAGGGTTAAGTGACTTGCTCAAGATCACACAAGGAAATGTCTGAAGTCACATTTGAACTCAAGAAGATGAGTATTCTTGAATTTAGGCAATATACTCTATCTACCACATCATCTAGCTACCCTGTAGCCACAAATGCAACCCCTTTTGAAAAATAGACCTACTCTTATTCCACTCTCACTAGAAAAATGAAATGTTGGTCTTAATGTTTTTAAATGCTTGATTTATTCTGAATTTTTTGAGGGGACCTCATCCTGGTAAGCTACATGTATGGATGAGACAAGACTCATGAAAGAACAAGATGATTAGGATAGATGTAGAGAAATAAAGATCTCTAACCCAAATGTTCATATGGACTATTGTGTCTGACCTATAATAAAAGCTTACAAGTTCATATTGATATGATCAATCATAGTCAGGCATACTATAGATTGACCCAACATACTGATGTCATTTTGGTCCTCATTTAGTAAAAAGGACAACCAACAAATATCCTACATATCCACATAAAGTGATATTCTGTAGGTACAGTTGTCTATGTCACTTCCCTAATCAATCAACTTTAGTGGTTCCCTATTACTTCTATGATAAAATATAAATTTCTCTGTCTAGTTTTTAAAATCCTTTAAAACCTGACCCTAACCTATCTTTCCAGATCCTATGACCCAATTAAATATTTCTTCTTTCTGTTCACTACATATAACACTGTGTCTTCTATGCTTTGTACTGCCTGTCCCCTATGACCAGAATTAACTCTCTATTTCTCATTTAATTCAATGTATCAATATTCATATTTTTACTTATAGGTAGTTTTCTAGGAACATTATCCTTCAAAAGTTGATAATAAACTATATATGTGTATATTTTGCATATATATATATATATATATATATATATATATATATAATATTTTTAATATATAATATATTTTTAAACAAGGAATCAACCAGAAATAAGGTTACTTCTTCCCAATACTTGAGAAATCAAGATTCAATTATTAAAGGGATGTTTTTGCTTTAACATATAATATACACACATATAATACTTTCCACATATATTTTTCATATTTATATATATACTAATATTTGTCTAGATATGTGACTTTCTCAACTTATTTAACTTCTATATGCTTCAGTTTCTCTATCTATAAAATGGGAATAATAACACCTCCCTCTCAGATTTGTTATAAGGATAAAATTAGATATTTGTCAAGTATTTCACATAACTTAAAGTGATATGCAAATTCTAGGTATTATTATTGTTATCACTATCATTTCATACTTGTCTTCCCAAATAGAATGCATTGTAACCCAAGCATCTATTATAGCATTTATAGAATAGCTGCTGCAAAATCTTTGTTTGATTTGGATATCATATAGTGAGCAATCAGGAGCCATAAACAGGGTTTTTTTGCCAGAATTATGATGTATTCAAAGCTACATTTTAGGAATATTAACTTGGCACAGTCGAAAGAGTGAAGAGATAGAGGAGGAATCCCATGCAACATACTTCAGGGGAGGGAAAAAGAGGGATCAAAGCTATAAATCCGTCTAAGTTGTTGATAAATCAGGTATCTATAAGTTAGAAACTATAACTATGGTTCATAGTAATTATGTAATAGCTGTCTCATTTTAATCTTAAATTTAATTAGTATAGCAACTCTAAATGGCTATATCCAACTAGGAATAGCATTCTGTACCATAATTGTTCATTTTTTCTTGGAAAATATAACTATATATAAAATCATGTACTTTATATACATATATGTATATATATATATATAATTTATATGTATTGCTTATACAATTATGGTATATGCCTATTTGTATATATATACATATATATATATATATCTGTAGATAACAAGAAATACATACACATTGTGATAGGCAGATAGATAAACAGACAGATAATTTTTGTTCCCGTTTTACAACTAAGTTGCAGTTAAGTTTTAGGATATTTGAAGAGAGGCATAATGTCCAAAAGCAGATAGGTGACTTCCTCTGTATTCTACCCTCATGAGAGCATAATTGGACTTTGTGCATCACACTTTAGAGAAGGATCTAAAAGGCTCCTAAAAGAAATAGTCGGGAGAATACAACCAAGACGGTGAAATTTCTCACAATCTTCATGTATAAAAATGAATTAAAGGACCTAAGAAAGTTTAGACTAGAGAATATAACACTTATGAGGGATTTGACAACTCCTCTTCAAATCGTTTGATGGGCCATTTTTGTGAAAAAGAGTATAGATTGATGTAGTTTGGCTACAAAAGATAGAACTAAGAAAAATAAGTAGAAATTGTGAAGAAGTCAATGTAAGCTGCATGTCAGAAAAATCCTCAACAACTAAAGTTAGCCAAGAATAGGATGGGTTGCCTCAGGAGGTGACAGGTTCACTTTTACTGGGAATAATTAAATAAAGGTTAAATCATCACTCATAGGGTATATTAGTTTGGGAATTCTTGTCTACATATAGCTTCAACCAGAAGGCCCCAGAGGTCCTTTCCAGTTCTTAGATTCAATACTCTCATTCTGATTCTGTGATCATAAACATTTGTGATTTGAAATATTTTTCTCAAACAATCTGCTTCTACTCCCACTTATTTCCAAACTATTTCATGTTTATTGAAACTATTCAGACACTTCAGTGTAATTTTGAGGACTCTTTAAAAATAAACATTATTCATGATATTTTCTCTTAAATCTGTTTCAACTGGTTCATTTATATATACAAGTTATTACATCTTATTCATGTATCCATATTTCACTTATGTAACAGATAACAATTGTCTTTATCAAATTAAAGTGATAAACCATTTATTAACTATTATTATCTATATGTAGCAATAAGTCAGTTCATCTTTCAAGGCCTCAGTTTCCTCATCTATAAGATGAAGCAATTGAGGTCCCAGGTAATCTCTATGAATATGTTTAATAATTTTCATTAATATTATTACTGAACCTGTACAGATAGGATTTTTTCTGACTGATATTGAATCTCTCTTCTTATAAGCAGTTTTCAATAAAATAATGTTCATCTTTTGGTTTTTTGCCTTTCTTTGTTTCTCCAGCACTTAGAACATTTCCAAAAACAGAGTAGGCACTTAATAAATGATTTTACTTGACTATCAGTCACAGTGACATGTACATAATAGATGCCCAATAACTTCTACAATTGAATAATTTGTCTTAAAAGTATTGGTTATCAAACTCTCATTGAGTGCAATGTCTCAAGTTAAAACTTTATTTTTAGTTAAAAATTAAAACAAATTTGATTTTACTCTTTATGATAATTTCATAATGCCTCTTGGTCCACTTGGAAATATCCCAGGGATGCTACAAAAACACATTGGGGAATCATTGATCTAGAGCAAAGGAAACAATCTTAAGCCAGATGTAACAATAAACTAAACATCAGGTCACAATATTATTGCTTTTGGCCTGAGACAACTGCAAAACTCCTTACGGCTAAAAACAGGTACAATGTGATCTTCAGGGAGTTTCAGAGTATGAAAATATGTAACATCTCAAGATAACTTTGGAAAAGGAATCATCAGACTTATAAATCACCATAACGATTTAAATCTGCTGGCTAAAATAATCTGAAACTGCTTTTTTTCCCAGCACAGTGAAGAGAGAGAGACAGAGAAAGAGAGACATTCAGACAGACAGAGACAGAAAGACAAAGAGAAACAGAGAGAGAGAGAGAGAGAGAGAGAGAGAGAGAGAGAGAGAGAGAGAGAGAGAAGAAGAAGAAGAAGAAGAAGAAGAAGAAGAAGAAGAAGAAGAAGAAGAAGAAGAAGAAGAAGAAGAAGAAGAAGAAGAAGAAGAAGAAGAAGAAGAAGAAGAAGAAGAAGAAGAAGAAGGGGAGGAGGAGGAGGAGGAGGAGGAGGAGGAGGAGGAGGAGGAGGAGGAGGAGGAGGAGGAGGAGGAGGAGGAGGAGGAAGAGGAGGAGGAGGAGGAGGAGGAGGAAGAGGGAGGGAGGGAGACCCTAAAAGTTAACATCCATATCCGTGTCAATTGTTTATCTTTTGGGAAATTACTTTTGAGTGAATATTAACTAGACTTAGTGCAGAAACATTGGGCTCTTGATATATACATCAGAATGGAGTTTTAGAGAAGGCCCTCTAGTTTGAGAATTCTGCAAAAAAAGAGTTTTCTAGGATAAAACAATCGAATGTAAGTCAAATTCCAAATCAAACTTTGGATGTGCTCTGGAAAATGAACAATTTAAATGACTAACTTTAGAAGGATAAGACCTAGCAGGGATAATAATTTACTATGATCCACTAAAATTAACCTATATGAACCATAATGATCTACCTATTTTAACATGTTTATGTTTAATCTCAAAGATCAGTATCCTCATACGAAATGATCTATAACATCAAGGAACTGTAGTAAGGTTGAAATATTGTAGTTGTTTAATTCGTTGTATGAATTAAATCTTGAAAATCAAATAGTTAAATAGAGTATGTTTTGATAGTGGGCTCTCAGCAGGTAGATTGACTGCTTAAAAAGTGTGTAGTTGTGTCCATAGAAATATGGCCTTAACCATGGCATTAGATCAAAGAACCGACCACCAAGTACCAAGAGACAAATGCAAAAGGAAAAGAGGAATCAAGGATACATTTTCCATGGTATTGGATAGAGGTTCACATATTGTTAGAAAAGATAACAGTCCTATATTACCAAATATATGACTGCTGCCCAATTTGGGTGTGGTGTGGAGAGAAAACCTTAGACTTGGGAAAACCTAAGTTCCAGTCCCCACCTCTGCTACATACTTTTGTATGTGTGTCACAATGTATTCTCTAAAATTATAAAAAAAAAAGTTCAAAACTATACTGGCAAAAGTAATTTCTTTCTTGGGAATTCTTTGACGCCAACAAAATCACCAATTGAGTCCAAAAACTAAGTTTGAAATTAACAAAGCTAACCATCTTTATATTTTCTAGAAACATTATATAATAATTATTAAAACTTTTACAGGAGTATATGAATTGAGATTGAAATCTGGGGAAAGATCCATTCCTACTAAAAATGCTTGAGTGTATAGGAATAAATGGACTATTCCTTATCTTTCATATATTTAAAACCATCAGTAAACATCATATGTAATGGCAATAAACTAGAACCTTTCCCTGTAAGATCAGGAGTGAAACAAGGTTGCCCACTATCACCATTACTACTCAATATAGTACTAGAAACACTAGCCTCGGCAATAAGAGCCGAGAAAGAGATTCAAGGAATTAGAGTAGGAAATGAGGAAATCAAACTATCACTCTTTGCAGATGACATGATGGTATACTTAGAGAACCCCAAAGACTCTGCTAAAAAGCTATTAGAAATAATTCAGAACTTTAGCAAAGTTGCAGGATACAAAATAAATCCACATAAATCCTCAGGATTTTTATACATTACCAACACAATCAAAGAGCAAGAGATACAAAGAGAAATTCCATTCAAAATAACTGTCGATAGTATAAAATATTTGGGAATATATCTACCAAAGGAAAGTCAGGAATTATATGAGCAAAATCATGAAATACTTGCCACAAAAATAAAGTCCGATTTAAATAATTGGAAAGACATTCAGTGCTCTTGGATAGACCGAGCGAATATAATTAAGATGACAATACTTCCCAAACTAATCTATTTATTTAGTGCTATACCAATCAGACTCCCAAGAAACTATTTTAATGACCTAGAAAAAATAACAACAAAATTCATATGGAAGAACATAAGGTCGAGAATTTCAAGGGAAGTAATGAAAAAAAAAATTAAATGAAGGTGGTCTAGCTGTACCTGATCTAGAACTATATTATAAAGCAACAGTCACCAAAACCATTTGGTATTGCCTAAGAAATAGACTAGTTGATCAGTGGAATAGGTTAGGTTCACGGGCAAGATAGTGAATAAAAATAGCAATCTAGTGTTTGACAAACCCAAAGATCCCAACTTTTGGGATAAGAATTCATTATTTGACAAAAACTGCTGGGAAAACTGGAAATTAGTATGGCAGAAACTAGGCATGGACCCACACTTAACACCACATACTAAGATAAGATCAAAATGGGTCCAAGATTTAGGCATAAAGAAGGAAATCATAAATAAATTGGAGGAACATGGGATGGTTTACCTCTTTGACTTGTGGAGAAGGAAGGAGTTTGTGTCCAAGAGAGAACTAGAGACCATTATTGATCACAAAATTTAAAAAAAAATTGATTACACCAAATTAAAAAGTTTCTGCACAAACAAAACTAATGCAAACAAGATTAGAAGGGAAGTAACAAATTGGGAAAACATTTTTACAGTTAAAGGTTCTGATAAAGGCCTCATCTCCAAAACATACAGAGAATTGACTTTAATTTATAAGAAATCAAGCCATCTCCAATTGATAAATAGTCAAAGGACATGGACAGACAATTTTCAGATGATGAAATTAAAACTATTTCCACTCATATAAAAGAGTGTTCCAAATCACTATTGATCAGAGAAATGCAAATTAAGACAACTCTGAAATACCACTACACACCTGTCAGATTGGCTAAGATGACAGGAACAAATAACGATGAATGTTGGAGGAGCTGTGGGAAAACTGGGACACTGATGCATTGTTGGTGGAGTTGTGAAAGAATCCAACCATTCTGGAGAGCAATCTGGAATTATGCCCAAAAAGTCATCAAAATGTGCATACCCTTTGATTCAGCAGTGCTACTACTGGGCTTATATCCCAAGGAAATACTAAAGAAGGGAAAGGGACCTGTATGTGCTAAAATGTTTGTGGCAGCCCTTTTCATAGTGGCTAGAAACTGGAAAATGAATGGATATCCATCAATTGGAGAATGGTTGGGTGAATTATGGCATATGAAGGTTATGGAATTTTATTGTTCTGTAAAAAATAACCAACAGGAGGAATACAGAGAGGCTTGGAGAGACTTACAGCAACTGATGCTGAGTAAAATGAGCAGAACTAGGGGATCATTATATACTTCAACAATGATACTGTATGAGAATGTATTCTGATGGAAGTGGATATCTTCAACATAGAGAAGAGCTAATCCAATTACAATTGATCAATGATGGACAGAATCAGCTACATCCAGAAAAGGAACACTGGGAAATGAATGTAAACTGTGGGCATTGTTTGTTTTTTTGTTTTGTTTTGTTTTGTTTTTCTTCCAGATTATTTTTACCTTCGAATACAATCCTTCCTTTGCAACAACAATTCGGTTCTGCACATAAATATCATACCTAGGATATACTATAAGATTTTTAATATGTATGGGAATGCCTGCCATCTAGGGGAGGGGGTGGAGGGAAGGAGGGGAAAAATTTGGAACAGAAGGGAGTACAAGGGATAATGTTATTTTAAAAAAATTATCTATGCATATGTACTGTCAAAAATGTTATAATTATAAAAATTAATAAAAAAAAGATGAAGGAGAAAAAAAAAGAAATTTGGGGAAAGAGGACTGAAGGCAACTTTTGGAATGATGGATGATGTGAGGGTGGGAGAGTATGGGGAAAAGATAAAGTAACATGGATAGAGTTTTTTTAAAGGCTGAGAAAAAATAGTGAATACTAATAAAATTGAGAGAAATTCACAAATACTAATTATAACTCTGGATGTGAATAAGATGTTTATAGAAGTTCTTGTGGTGGAAAAAACTGGAAATTACAGGGATCCCTACCAACTGGGGAATGGCTAAAAAAGCTTTTGGAATAAGAAATGTGTAATAAGAGATGATAAACTTGATCTTAAAAAGACATTTCATGAAATGATGAGGAGCAAAGCGAGCATAATTATGAGGCTATCATATGCAGTAAATACAATATTGTTTTAAGAACAACTCTGAGCCAGAATCATTTTGATTATTAAAAATATCCAAATTAAAAACAAAGGATATATGAAGAAAGATGCTATCTGTAGCCAGAGAAAAAACTGAAATATATGTGTGTATATATGTGTGTATACACACATGTTTATATGAATACATTTGTATATACATAGGTACTTACTTGTGTATGTATATATTTGTGTAAACAACACATACACACACATACATACACACACACACACACACACATATATATATATATGTATATATATATATATATATATATACATACACCTGTTTGTATATGTATTTGTGTGTTTGTGTATGTATCTGTATACACACACATATATTAATGGCAGCTATCTCTGGGGTGGGGGAGAAAAAAAGAAATTTGCATGATTACTCTGTTGTATATTTGGAGGAAATAGCAAGTTGCACAAAATATTCTCCCACCTCAAAACTAGATATCTACTCTCCCACAAATCTATACAGAGTCAAGGAGAAAGTGGGCTCTACAATGAATGCTATGGCAATATATAATTACTCGAAGCTGTTTTGCTAGAAGTACTTTTCCCTACTTTGTGGAACTCTCATTAAGTTCCTAATATGCAAAGCATATCTTTTTCTGATCTTATTCATATCCTAATGATGCATTTACTTGGAATATCTTATTTCCTTTGGTTCTTCATGAAAATACTGCTGCCAGTCACTGCTAATATTCAAGGAATACTGTTGGGATATCAGTTGACAAAAATCTTTCAAACTCAATGAAGTTCATATCATCTTCCTCTTATCAAAGAAAGGGCAGAGAGGTAAAGACTATTCTTTTTTATCCCAAGCTATTCCCACTCAGAAATTTATCTAGAATTGTTTTCTATTTTCTCAACACTGCAATGAGAGAATATGAACTGGCTTACTATTGTATATAAACTCCAAAAGGCTTGAATCTCCTTAACAATCTGAACACCATTCCTATGAAGTCTTATATTATTTCATCCAGTTTCTGAAAACATTCTCCTCTTTCCCATCTTTTTGTGATATAGACATTCTAATAAATGGAATGCCAGACTGGGAGGAAGCAATGTAGCAATATATTTCTGGAACTGAGATAATAATCATATTTGCCTTACAGGGGTTTTTTGTAAGGACCAAATGAGATAACATATGTAAAACATTTTACAAACTTTAAAAGATCAAGGTGATGGTGATGGTGATAATTAATTTGTTTACTCTAAGTTATAAACCCTTTGACTTACTGATTCAATCAAAACATTCTCACATAGTAAAGCTATTTAGGCATAGTATTTTATTAGGTTAGTAGGGACTGTTTGATTGACTGAATCAATTACCACAATTAACATTGAATTTAAAATAGTCTCTTTTTCTGGATTAATCATTTAAGACTATGAGATTTTCAACTACAAGGATAATTTTTGATGATATATGAGTATTGATAATAAGCAAGGAATTAAATTCTTATCAAAAAAATTAACTGGATTCATGGGCGATGTCATAGATGGAATCTAAGCCAAAAGAATAATGGTGAGATTCTCCAAATGCCATATATGAGATCAAATTAATTTCTTCAAGCCCCAGAATACTATGAAATCTCTAATATAGAATCAATAAAAATGAAATTGAGTTTCACATTACAAAAACAAAAATGTATAAAAATGTTGTATACTTTAAACAAGTACTATAGATAGACAATGAGTTGGGCTTGGAAATAAGTAGGAAGAGATCAAGCTAAATTGCACTAGGGAAATTGTTCAGTGTTTTCAAGAAGTTGAAGATTTTCACTAGTGCCAAAAACAATGTCTCTGACAATATTGTCTCAATTAATTAAATCATTGAATCATAAGAATATCATAATTTTGAAGCATTTAAATTACAACTAACAAAACAACACATAGTAGAAAAATACATTGTCAGTAATAACTTGAATATAAAAAGTATAAAAAATTAAAGATATGTATAGTGGAAAAAAAAGTCATGTTAAGAATGAAAAAAAATGAACAGGCAAACCAAACACCTGTAATATAAAGATGATACTAAAGAAAAAAGAGAAATGTCTCTTAATGTTAGAATTATCCTCTCTAAAAGGGATATTAGAAAATTCATAGAACTATTGAAATACAGGAAATATGTACCACCAATAAAATCATAGATGTATCTAAACAAGTAATGCATGTAAACTAAAAAATTACTATAAATTCATATTTTGTATATGTTTGAGTAATAAAGAACTAGCTAAATGAGATGAATGATGACAAAAATAATAATTAAAAGATTACTACTTACTGCCTAAGAAACCCCTGAAGAAAACCTTTAAAGGTACAAAAAAAAACTAAATAAGAGATTCAAAATGGTACTGAGAGTTCTTGTGACTTAGCCAGAACCTTATAGTCAATATTTATCAAAAATTAAATTTGAACCCCAATCTAGGCAAGTTTCTACTCTCACCCTCTATCCTCTGTGCCATGCTACCTTTACATAGTTTGCAGTTATACACTACAATTATTCTATTACTTGATAATTCCCATACAATAAACTATTTTTCTAATGAAATCTCATTCTCATCATTAAACTCTAATTCACCTTCTCTACCTAACTTCCTCAAATTTTTCTGATTTGATCATGGTCAACCCATTTATAGCCAAGGTCTAATATCATTTTTGAAGGAGAAGAAGAAGAAAAGAAGGAGAAAAAAGAAGATAATAGGAGAGAAGAAGCAGCAAGAAGAGGAAGAAGAAGAAGGAAAGAAGGAAGAGGAGGAAAAGAAGGAGGAAGAGGAGAATGAAAAAGAGGAAGAGAAGGAGGAGACAGCAGAAATGAGAAGTACAAAGGACTTATACTATTTTCAAATTAAAATGCAACACACTAATTCTATTTCTAATTTCAGTTACTATAATCAACCTTCTGCTATATCTACTTTTTTTTTCTAATCCAAAACACTTTAAGGCAGAAGTTTTCACTTACCTAATTGGCTCCAAATACAAGTGCAGATTTAATCCATCTGTCCCTAAGTGAGTATGTGTATCTTTGCCAGTCTGGCCTTTGTTTTGGTTTTAAATTACCCTTTTTTAAGCCTGGTTTCCTATGGAAAGAAAGCTTATAAAAAATCCCTCTTCCAGTCTGAGTGTTTTAACCTTAATAACTTTTGATCTTGCAGACAAACTTTAGCCAATTTTTACCAGAAAAAAACCCATTCCCAAATAAAGAAGGTCTTTCTATAACCCTGGTTTCTGAAGATATGTACACAGTGAAGAAATGTGCTTTGTGATCCCTCAAAAGGTTTGCTCAGCACTAATGCATGATCCTCTGGAAAGTAGTGTCTAGCCTATTAATGTCACCAATCAGAATTCTGGTTTTTATTCTTGCACAAGCCTTAGTCACCCAGCTATCCCATAAATACACAACATTGAAAATACATCAAAAGTATCAGACATCACTGCTTTGGGTGTTATCCTCAAGAACCTATCAGAGTTTTAACATAGTGATGATCACTTATTTAAATCCTAGAGGAGATCACCTGCTAAGCATACAGTATGAAAAGGGTTTGGAATCATTCACCTAAATCATATTAGTCCTCACAGAGGTTAATTTATTCATATAAAATATTGTGTGACTTTATTTTTTTTTCAACGTGTGTCTATAAGGAGAATAGGAGTGAATGCTTATAAATCTTTACATCTGTAACCAATTTTGGAGAGAAGCATAAATAATTCAGATAAGTGAACTATAGTCCCAAATTTACACATACTCAAATTTTTCTGATCATTAATTTTAACTTTCTTCTTAATGTACAGTGTCTACCAATAATCTACTAAAGATTAAGGTTCTATCCAGTCTCCTTTTTCCATATTCTGACAGAAATGCTAATGAATAGTGAAAATAAAGGAACTTTTAAATGCTGAAGGAAAAAATGAATCAAAGAATGAAAATCAAGTCAAACACTCTAAGAGTGAATAGGAAATGATATGCAATGCAATGATATATGCAAGTTGAAATAGTGAAGTTCCCATCACTTGAGACAAATATTTAACATTAGATCAAACAAGGCAATTGAAACTATTCATTGGGAAATAAATTTACTTTAAATAGGGCTAGATGATTCAATCCATCCTAACTTCCCATGTAACACAAAATTATAAAATGTTAGAGTCAAGAAGGATTTCTAAATTCATTCTATTAAAACTCTAAAGTTTAAAAAAGAAACTGAGGCCCAGAAAGATGAACTAATTTGTCCAAGGTTAAATGACTAATTAGTTGCAAAGCCAGAATAAAGAAAGCATGTCTCCTAACTCCTAGTTCAGTGGATTTTCCACAACTGTATTTAGATCCCTTGGGGTTAATATGGACATTTATTAACCTTAACCTGCCATGTGAGAAAATTTGCTTCCCAATAGTAACTGGTTGAGTGCATTTAGAGATGTGCTATCTCAGGTCTTAAATCACTATGTAAGGCAGTGGAGTAATAAATCAATTTTAAAAAAATTTTAAGGTCTATGTTAATGCATGTTCCAATATGACTAAAAACTAGCTGGAAATAGTTTATAAATGTTGTATTTGATAGGGTCAAATCATGTCATTGTAACTTATATTTATGTAATTTGTACCCTAACATCTCCACCCATTGTCCTAAAAATATTTTCATCATCTTAAAAGAAAACAAAACATTGAACAGCCAAAGCAAAGAAGAAGGTTCCTGTATTATCAAGCAAATTTATAACCAATCAAATTCATGCAGACAAATCCAAAAATTCAAGCCAAAAATGAAACAGCTGCTCTGGTTTAGTTGATCTGGACTAGTTAAAGTAAATGGACCTCCCAAGCACTAATAGCTTACTCACATGACAAGAGAAAGATGATTCTAAAACAGAAAACACCATTTTTGTATTCAGAGCTATTACTAGGAATTCTGACACTTGGAGCAAATCATTGGGGGGAGGGGAGAAAAGCTGGATAATGTCATATAATATATGATCATGCCTTTGTATAGCTGAAGTAAACCGGAAGGTTAAGAGTTTGAGAAATTAGGAATTCCAGGTTGTTCAAATTGGCATTTAATAGGTTTGGTTAAAAAGTGGGCACATATTTATTAGACCCTAGCATGGAAATATTTGTAAACTCCCATGTTAACAATTAATTTAGAAATATTCATTCCACACTGAAAGTGCTCTGCTCACTATTTGATTATTGATTCTCATCATTTTTCCTTATTTTTTTCAACTAGGGAAAACTTTTTCTCTTTTTACTCAAAAAATAGCATTTATAAGTCCTTTTCTAACCATAATCAATAAAGGCGCATTTAGCTTTTGATGTAACAGCTCTTTTTAATCAAGGATACTTCAAAACTCCTCAAAATGGCTGTCTCTACAATATAGAAAATAGGCCAGCCAATTATTTTCTCTCGTGGCTATTTGTAATGTCCAATCAGAACAGATTCAGCTCAGCTTCACACTTTAAGCCAATTCATCAGGATACTACAGGAGCTTTTCCTTGCTTTTCCTCCTTAAGCCAGAGATGGCAGCAGAGAGCAATTAACTCTTAGGAAGTTCTTTGCCTTTCATCAATATTAGGGGACACTAAAGAGCAAGCAACATTGGAACTTTTGGTAAATGAAATTAGTTCTGCCTCTGCCCAATCAGGAATCAGTCAACTCAAGTATTTTCCTAAGCAAACTTTTTCAAACTGTCACAGATCCAAAGGAATAGTTGCTTTCAGGTTCTTTGTATTGTTTCTAAAATCTCTCTTCTGTTTCTTGCTGCTCTCTTGATTAATACCTCATTCCTCTTCAGTGATTTAAATGAGAGCTTCCAAAGTCTCCATGACTGACTTTTTTATTTAAGAAATCAAAATTCCCCAATTTCCCCTCTAAAACTGACAGTCCCATCATAATCATTCCTCAGCCCAAATGTTTATATTTTTCTATTTTCTTAGTTTTACTTTAGTTTAGCTCAGTGGATAGTACACTGGGCCTAGAGTCAGGAAGATTTGAATTCAAATCAGCCTCAGACATTTACTAGCTGTATAATCCTGGGCAAGGCATTTAATCTCTGTTTACCTCAATCCATTGAATAAAAAATTGGCAAACCACTCCAAGATCCTTGGCAAGAAAACTCTACAGACCATACTGTCATGAAGAGTCAGACATAACCAAAGAACTTAAAGACAATAAGAGATATGCATATTAGGGGAGGAACTTGTCATCCCTTAATCTGAAATGTCTAGCAAGGTTCTCTCCCTCTTTAACACCCTTGAAAATGATTCTTTACACTTGCATTTCTCTATTTTAAAAAAGTAAGTAAAAGATCTTTCTCTGTCTCAACATTAATCCATCCTCACAAAGTAGAGTATCATTCCACATTGCTTACAATGTGTTCTAAGTCCTCACTTCTATACTACTAATTATTTTCTTTCCAAAACTATCCAAATGTCCAAAATAATGTCTGAAAGATGCATTTCTTCACATATTTATGTTAGTAGTTTATATCAAAACAAAATTTGTTCATATTAGGTATCAAAAATTCATCCCTATCACTGACAATATCTTACATGTTTAACAATTAATATAACTTTCTTCCTTTACTTGAAAACACTTTTTTCTGTCACTTTCATCATCTGCAACTCTCTTGAGAATGGTGTTAAAAAAGACAGCATGACTTATAACTTGGTAGGGTTTTGATCGAATTTACTGTTGGGGCACAACAGTGGGACTCAATGCAATCAACCACAAGCCAACTTCATTGTTGATCGGATACAGATTTTCCGTTCATGGGAGCAGGAAGTAGAAAGGCTATTTGTCAGTCCCTGTGAAAAAAAGATTCCGGAAGAAAGTATTACAACTTTGGGGAGAAAAGGTATGGGCAAAGTGGACTGTTTAGATAGATTTCTGTATATATATTTAACATTAGGTTAAAACAATTGAAAATATTCACTGAAAGCAAATCTTCTTTGGATAGGGCTAGATGATGTTTCAACAACAATTACTGCTTTAATAGCATCAGAGCTGAGGAAGTACATTCTCTAGGAAGAAGAATTATAGCTTTCTTGATGTACTTATCTAGGCAATAGCTCCATATTCTATTATTGGTATTATCACTAAAACAGAATGACTAGTTATAATGCAAAAAGTGATCCACCATGGAATGTATCTATGCTTTCCAAAAAAAATCGGGTGTAAGTGATAGATTGTACTATGTTTTAATTACCTATCTATTGATAATTATCTGTAAAATGGAGGAATTGGACCAAATTGTTTCTCAGTCCCCTTTTGCCTTAAGAATTTGTGTCTCTTAGGACAAAATAGTCAATAATTACAGCAGTCTAGTGTTTGACACACCCAAAGACCCCAGCTTTTGGGATAAGAATTCACTATTTGACAAAAACTGCTGGGGAAATTAATATGGCAGAAACTAGGCATTGACCCATACATAACACCATATGTCAAGATAATTTCAAAATGGGTTCATGATCTAGATAGACATAAAGAATGATATTATAAACAAATTAGAAGAACACAGGATAGTTTACTTCTCAAATCTGTGGAGAAGGAAGGAATTTATGATCCAAGAAGAACTAGAGATCATTATTGATCACAAAATAGATAACTTTGATTATATTAAGTTAAAAAGGTTTTGTACAAACAAAACTAATGCAGACAAGATTAGAAGGGAAGTAACAAATTGGGAAAATATTTTTAAAATAAAAGGTTCTGACAAAGGTCTCATTTCCAAAATATATAGAGAACTGACCCTGATTTATAGGAAACCAAACCATTCTCCAATTGATAAATGGTCAAGGGATATGAACAGACAATTCCCAGATGATGAAATTGAAACTATTTCCACTCATATGAAAGAGTGTTCCAAATCACTACTGATCAGAGAAATGCAAATTAAGACAACTCTGAGATACCACTACACACCTGTCAGATTGGCTAAGACGACAGGAACAAATAAAGTACACTTCAACAACAATACCGTATGAGGATGTATTCTGATGGAAGTGGAAATCTTCAACATAAAGAAGATCCAACTCACTTCCAGTTGATCAATGATGGACAGAAATAACTACACCCAGAGAAGGAACACTGGGAAGCGAATGTAAATTGTTAGCACTACTGTCTATCTACCCAGGTTACTTATACCTTCGGAAGCTAATAATTAATGTGCAACAAGAAAATGGTATTTACACACATATATTGTATCTAGGTTATATTGTAACACATGTAAAATGTATGGGATTACCTGCCATCAGGGGGAGGGAGTGGAGGGAGGGAGGGGATAATTTGGAAAAATGAAAAAAAAAAAAAAAAAAAGAAAGACTAAGATGACAGAAGAAATTGAAAGTATTTGTAGTCATATGAAAAGGTGCTCCAAATCACTATTGATCAGGGAAATGCAAATTAAGACAACTCAAAGTACCACTACATACCTATCAGATAACAGGAAAAGATAATAACGACTATTGGAGGGGATGTGGGAAAACTGGGATACTGATACATTGTTGGTGGAACTGTGAATGGATCCAAACATTCTGGAGAGCAATTTGGAATTATGCTCAAAAAGCTATCAAACTGTTCATACTCTTTGACCCAGCAGTGTTTCTATTGGACTTATATTCCAAACAGATCTTAAAGAAGGGAAAGGGACCCACATATGCAAAATGTCTGTGGCAGCCCTTTTTGTAGTGGTTAGAAAATGGAAAATGAATGGATGTCCTTTAATTAGAGAATGGCTGAATAAATTATGGTATATGAATGTTATGGATTATCATCGTTCTGTAAGAAATGACCAACAGGATGATTTCAGAGAGTCTTGGAGAGACTTACATGAACTGATGCTAAGTGAAATCAGAACCAGGAGATCATTATACATGGCAACAAGAAGACTATACAATGATCAACTCTAATGGATGTGGTTCTCTTCAACAATGAGATGACTGATGCCAGTTCCCATGATTTTGTGATGAAGAGAGCCATCTACATCCAGAGGGAGGACTGTGGGAACTTGCTGTGGACCACAACATAGCATTTTTACTCTTTGTGTTGTCGTTTGCTTGCATTTTGTTTTCTTTCTCAGGTTTTTTTTTTCCTTCTCAATTTGCTTTTTCTTATAGAGCAAGATAACTGTATAATTATATATACATATATTAGATTTAACATATATTTTAACATATTTAACATGTATTGAACTTCCTGCCATCTAGGAGATGGGGTGGAGGGAAGGACGGGGGGAAATTGAAACAGTAAGTTTTGCAAGTTTCAATGTTGAAAAATTGCCCATGCATATGTTTTGTAAATAAAAAGCCTTAATTTAAAAAAAGAATTTGTATATCTCCTTGCAGCAAATTCAAAATGAGTTAGTGCTAAGCAAAATAAGGAATCCTAGCATACAAAAACTTTTATAGCATTTGTCCCCGTTTCTACAGCACACCAGTACTGTGCTATGCTTGTTGAGCATAAAATAGCTTTGAAATTCATCAATAGCCAAATTCCCTCTTCTATTTTCTATTTCAGCATGTACACACAGAGGGGAAAGGAAAGAAGGAGGAAGGTAAGGAGGGAGATACATGAATGCATATATGCATGAACATTTGGTCAAATGCAAACACATCATACTATCTTATTGTACCCTAGCTAATTCATAACTCCAAATCTAGTGCCCCATTTGGTCATTCATTGTCTGAGTAGCTTCTCTCACACTGAACCAACAGTGATCATCCTTTGGCTTATAGGTTATGTTTAGCTCTTCTGATCTTCATGTTTAGATCTTCTGATCTAACTCTTCAAAATAAGAATAAAAGAAAAAAATAGTAATTATTGACCATATTGATGATGTGACTTTGAGCTACTCTCTTAATCTCTGTCTTTCTCAATTCCCTCAAAAGTAGAATGGGCATAATAATAGCACATACTTCCCATGTTTGTTGTGAGGATCAAAAGGGGTAATATTAGTAAAACACTTAGCACCTTAGTAGCCTAGCATATTAGTAGGCTCTACATATTTTATATAAATATGAATGCCACATATTATATAAATGTGTGTATGCTCTCTGTGTATGTGTGTACATATGTATTCATAATGTAGGAGTATATTTAGATTTACAAATATATCTACAAATAAATCTATATAGATTTACAAATATATCTGTATAATACATGTTCATGTATGTATGTGTGTATATATATACATATATATAGAGAGAGAGACATGTGTATGATGGGGTTTATGCAGTGTTCAGGGATGACTAGCATTTTTTATATGAAAGCTTGCCAACTCCTTTTCAGCGCTGCTCATCCACCTTTAGTGTTATCTAATTCTCACCTGTGTTCCAAGATACTATAGCATTCATAACTGCGACATCCCAGTAAAACCATCTCAGCAGATGGACTTAACCAAGTTTAAACAATCAACAGGTTTCAGATTCATCAGTGAGTTATATCAACTCCTACTTATGAAGCCTTCCCTTTATGGAATGGGCAGATGAAAATGATTTGTCCCAATAGCCATGAAGCTATCTGAAACAAGTGCTATGGCTTGCTTAAAGATTAGTCAGACATTGAAAATGCCAAAATAATCCACTGCATCCTGGGTCATAAATAGTCCTCTCAATTTTTGTCCTTCCACTTTGGTGACTCTGAAATAGGGAGTGAGACTAACAACTTTGTGCAACTCTGCCTCACTTATATCCAATTCATGCATAAGTCAAGAGATAATATCATTAGTCCTCTTCAAAAAGGAAGGACAAAGGACATATAATATTGTACTAAATTATGTTATATAATATTACATATTATGTCTACCATATGTCTGACATTATGCTAAGTGCCCCATAAATATAATTTCATTTGATTTTCACAACTACTCTAGGAGATAGATGCATTTATTATCCCTATTTTACAGTAGAGAAAACTGTCTGAGACAGATAGAACTTAAATGACTTGTCCAGGGTCACACAGGTAACACATGAATCTGAATTTGGGTTCAGTACTTCCTAATTCCAGATCTAGTACTTTATCCACTATGCCACCTGGCTAGTATTAGATAGCGATGGTAATAATAGTAGTAGCAGCAGCAGTAGCAGTAGTAGTTGTATTATGCCTTTAAACATTTTAAATTGCGTTACTATATAGAGAAAATTGTTTCATAAAACAATCATTTGCCAGCTATATTATACATAATAACTTAATTATATGTTAACATTTTAAAAATTTCAAAATGAATCCATATACTAGTGAATTCTTTCTTCTTGGACTGATTGTTTATCTTTACAAGTACAATTTATTCCTCATCTTGCCCTCTTTTTAACAAAATTTAATTATTCTATGTCTTATTTCCTCTGTGTCCTATTACCTAAGGGATGACAGCTTATCTGACAAAATTATCTCTAGACAAATGTATTAATGGGTCCTGATGATAACTACTTGTTAACATATGTAGTCACAGACATTCAGAAAAAAACAGTATGGAGAGGTTATACAATATAAATAAGGAGAGAGAATAAAGAAAGAAAGAATAAGAACAAAAAAAGAGGTACTGCTATCCTCTGTAATAAGCAGAATAACAGCAGGAGAATAGAAAATGTATGGAAGATCTTATAGGAGCCCTGATATTTGGAATTGTTAGATGACTCTAGGGATTTGCATAGATCTTTGGGATTAATAATTAGCCAAATATTTTTATTTGTTTTCCTTGTTTTAATAAAAACACTTTGTAATTTTTATCAACTGTATACTTACAAGTTACAAATTTCCTGGAGAAAATAGTGAGAAATTTCCCTCAAATTTATTTGTATGCTTTATGCATTGAAAGTATGAAAAAGGGGATATATGCATTTGCATTTTGACAAGGGCTTTGAAAAGACAAAGCTCTAACTCAAAACAATATCATATATAGTGAAAATTTCTGACATTACAAAAGGCCAAGGGCAAAAAAAATTTGAGTGATATCAATCCTTTCAGCAATCCCTTAAAACCCACTCTTCTATGTTATGTTGGTCTAATTCTGGAGGGAAAAAGATCCTCCGGGGGTTTAAAAAAAGGACAGAGATAAATAAAAATCAAGTGATATCACTGAGGATGTGAGTGGGGGGAAAGAGTAAAAAAAGAAAGAAAATTAATATGCAGATCAAAAAATGGGTAGAATATGAGTTCATAATTGGTATCAAGAATGGGAGTAGTCAAAAAAAGATAAAGCTCTTATGAGGAAGCAAAGGCTATAAACTTTATGAAACAATATGGATCATCAAAAGAGAATCCAAACAAAAACAATTGGAAAGGGAAAAAATGAAACAGATTCAATGGGGATTTTTCCATCCCTGCAAAACATGACCCTTTGAATTACGATTACTTACAGGAAAAATTAGAAGCTTTCCAAGAAAGAGATAGTTCACATAAAAGGTGGCTCTGGAACATTCTACTTGTTTGGTAGCTTTTACTCTTCAAGATTTTCTATTTAGCTCTTTTCTTAGTCTCATTTTCTCTGCTTCAGAATATCACACCAAGTTCAGAGACACTGAGGAAAGAAAAATACCTTCCTGAAAGGCTTTTCCTCAGGCCTAGGCCTATTTCTTCTTCTTGCTTTTACCTTAGGAGACACCAAGTCCTTTTTTGCCTAGTCACTAATGCTTGACAAGACAGATAAGACAACAGCAAGATAGTAGATTCTGACAGATAAGATACAACAACTTATTTATTCACCTGATTTTTCATTTTTTGTCATAGTGGTATAATCTCGCATTATAGTCTGACTCCCCTAGGATATTTTTCCTCCAGACCTCCAAGAGATCCATACTCTCCAAAAATCACATTTCACTTGGGTTAGAATTGTGTGGTGATTGAAGAAAATGATGATTTTCTGCATGCTGCCTATTAAAAAAAGAAGACTAATAGACCAAAAAGCTGCTGAGTCCCCAGAAATAATCACAGAGTCAACCATTTGTTGAAAAGAAGGATGAGTATGTCTTAGAGATTTCTGGAGACCATGAACCATGTAATATCATTCATATGTTATATGATGATCTAAACATACAGCAGGTCCTCAAAACTCAATATAAACAAATGTTTCTCTTCCCTCCTCTTCTGATAAATATAAAGATAGAAACAAATCCAGAAAAATTACATTCTACCTGTTAAGATGAGAACTAAATCCAAAACACTTATCTTCCAACAGAGAGTAAATAGAGTCACCACTCCCAGATTATTGCCAATCACCTCTCTTATAAAGAATCTCTTTGACATTAAGAGCATAACTTTTCTTCTACTAAGTAAACATCTAATAATAACTGCTTAAATTCCTATAGAGGGTACTTCACATACATTATCTTATTCAATCCTCACAATATTTCTGTGATATAGTACAAATATCATCATTCCATTTATGCAGATGAGATAACTGAAGGTTTAATGACTTGTCTAGTTAACATAGCAAATAAATGATAGAGCTGAGACTTGAACCTAGGACTAGAAACCATATTTTTGATTAAGCATGTTATGTAAATGTAATGCCAAGTCCAATTTATCCATCTACCCCCTTTGAGCTCAGCATAAATTTCTAAGTTTTAGATTTATGACACAAATAGAGCTGAACAGTAAAGGAGATGATTGACTCAGGTCCAGAAAAGACCTAAAGTGCAAAATGCACAATGTGCTACCTTTGGAGAAGAGAAAAAACAAAATAAGAAAAAGAGGACAGGGGGGTAAAGGAACCAGGATGCTCTTGAATCAATTCAATTAGAAAATATATATCTCCTACAGTAATAGGAGAAATGATTCATATAACATCTCTGGATTCTGTGTAATGTAGCATTGGCTAACCCACATGTGTCTGATTTTTAAAAAATCCCTCAATCTATCACATGGCTATTATTCATCAATATTTGATTCAAGAATTAGCACAATTGATAGCAAACTTATGACTAGTACAGCATTATTATTAGAATAGATGTTCTTAATCCACTTTATCTCAATAACCTTTTTTACCATTCTGGTAAAACCTATGGGCCCAATCTCACAGGATCACCCAGGATGATGTGCCTTCTTCAGAGAAAGTGCTGTGCTCTATGAGCAAAGCAGAATTGAATTATCCCAGAAGAAATGTGAAGTATACAAAATTAGAGAAGCCACCCCAAATGTTCATATGGACTATTTATAGTCAGACCTGTGGCAGAGCCTTCTGAGCTCATATTGGTTTGATCAGTCATAGTCAGACACACTGTAATTCAACTGTAACATAGTGAAGTCTTTTTGGTTCTCTTCAAGAACAAAGGATAACAACCAAGCAATTACGGGTCTCATTTCAGAATAATATTTCTACATGCATAAAATAAAATATATAAATTATAAAAGAAAGAGACTTAATGGAAACAAAGATGATTTTTCCAAAGTCTTTGATGTTCTAATATCTGTCCCAAAATCCCTTTCTGGATCTGAGGACCACAGATTAAAAATTCCCACTCTAGAACATTAATCAAAGTGCTAACAGAGTTATTGATAAAGGTACTGTTATGTGATTTGTATGTCCATGGATTTCTGTGGGGAGTAGGGGTAGAGAGATAGAGTCAATAGATGCCTAAAGATGGATTCACTTAGTTGGACCAAGATGAATAATTGGTATGGCAGTGAAATAGCAATGAGACAATCACCACTTACTTCATTACACAATGCCCTCGATATGAAGTTTCCCATAAACTATCCAATTATTTTCCATTGCTCCATTTCCCCCCCAAAAAAAAGCCAAATGAGAGAGAATGTAGGGGAAATCTCAGTGAAGACATTGGTTTAATATTCTGTCAGATAAAGAGTGATACTATAAGCCAATTAGAAGAACATGGGATAGTTTACCTCTAAGATCTGTGGAGGAGAAAGGAATTTGTGTCCAAAGAAGAATTGGAACTCATAACTGAATACCTGATAGATAATTTTGATCATATTAAGTTAAAAAGGTTTTGTACAAACAAAACCAATGCAGATAATATCAGAAGGGAAGCAATAAATTGGGAAATTATTTTTACATTTAAGGATTCTGATAAAGGCCTCATTTCTAAAATATATAGAGAATTAACTTAAACTTATAAGAATTCAAGCCATTCTGTAATTGATAAATGGTCAAAGATTATGAACAATTTTCAGGTGAAAAAATTAAAATCATTTCTAATCATATGAGAAGGTGCTCAAAATCACTATTGATCAGAAAAATGCATATTAAGACAACTCTCAGATACTACTACACACCTCTCAGATTGGCTAAGATACAGGAAAAGACAAGGATAAATGTTGGAGGGGATGTGGGAAAACTGGGACACTGATGCATTGTTGGTGGAGTTGTGAAAGAATCCAGCCATTCTGGAGAGCAATTTGGAACTATGCCCCAAAAGTTATCAAACTGTGCATACCCTTTGACCCAGCAGTGTTGCTGCTGGACCTGTATCTCAAAGAGATCTTAAAGGAAGGAAAGGGACGCACATGTGCAAAAATGTTTGTGGCAGCCCTTTTTGAAGTGGCAAAGAAACTGAAAACTGAGTGGATGTCCATGCATTGGAGAATGGCTGAATAAGTTATAGTATATAAATGATATGGAATATTATTGTTCTATAAGAAATGATCGGGAGGATGATTTTAAAGATGCCTGGAGAGAATTACATGAACTTATGCTAAGCGAAATGAGCAGAACCAGTAGATCATTATACATGGCAACATCAATATTATACAACAATCAATTCTAATGAACTTGACTCTTTCCAACAATGAAATGATTGATGCCAATTCCAGTGATCTTGTGGTGAAGATAGGTCTGTGGGAACTAATGTGGATCATAACATAACATTCTCACTCTTTTTATTGTTATCTGTTTGCAATTTGTTTTCTTATTTACTTTCTTTTTTTGATCTGATTTTTCTTGTGTAGCAAGAGAATTGCATAAATATGCTTATACATATTGGATTTAACATGTATTTTAACATGTTTAACATATACAAGATTGTTTGCCATCTAGGGGAGGAGAAAATCTCAAATACAAGGCTATACAAGGGTCAATGTCAAATTATCTGTGCATATGTTTTGAAAATAAAAAATCTTTATAAAAATATTATGTCAGAATATGAATCATAAACAAATTCTCTCTTCGTTAAGAACACACTAGATGCTCATTATGTATACTCTGGGAGTCATTAAAGTTCCATGAAAACTCTCATTTGATCATCAATGCATTAATAATGCTTAAGGATTTTTTTTGCCTTTATATTGATAACCTTGTCTCCAGTAAATTTTGCCTATTGATAGGGGAAATGTGAACATGGTGTGGCAACTACAATAGAAGATGTTAGTCACTCTTCTGAACACTTAATAGGTAAGAGAAACATTTATAAAGGATAAATAACTGCACAAACTTTAAATAAATGGGCAGATCCATTGGATGCAATGCATTTCATAGAATGAATCAAAAGCTTTGGGGCTTGTAAACTTTGAGAAGGGATGGGCTCAGTTCAAATATCACTTTCTATGTGAAGTGTTTCCTAATTCCTACTACTAGTACAGCCCTCTAAAAAAAACAACTATGTCATATTTATTTTGTATCAACCTATGTTTTTATGTATTTTATTTCCCAGCTAAAGTGTAAGTTCCTTAAGGTCTGGAGATGACTCATTTTCAAATCCCTCCTATCATTATTTCCCTAGTACCTGATATAGTACTTAACACTTAGAAGACTCTTAGTAAATGCTTATTAAAGGGTGAAGTCAAGGATTAGAAGAAAATGGCTCTCTCTCAAAAAGATTTTCATGAAGATATAAATATTACTTTTGTAGTATACTTTCATGGATATTAATACTTAAATATTATATAATCCTATATTCTCCACTACTAATAATACATAAATACTATATTATTAATAACAAATGTCATGTAGCAATGATCTTGTGGTTGTTTAGTTGCCTTCAATTGTGTCCAACTCTTAGTGATCCTATTTGGGATTTTCTTGGCAACCATACTGGAGTGGTTGCCATTTCCTTCACCATTTCATTTTACAGAGAAGGAAACTGAGACAAACAGGGTTAAGTGACCTGCATAGGGCCACCAGATTTGAATTCAGGAAGATGAAATTTCTGGTCTGGCACTTTATCTACTACACCATCTAACTGCCCATGTGTCAAGGATAATGACATTTTCTAAAGGACTTCAATTTAGACACACTCTATAAAGAACTTGCTTTCTTCCACTATGATGAAATGTACTGCCTTAGGATCTTACATAGAGCTGGAAATTACCTCAGAGGCTATCTAGTCAAGTCCAGACCTCTTCAGTTTACAGATAAGGAATTGAGGGCCAGGGTTAAGTGACTTGCCTAAGATCACACAAGTAGTAAATGTCAAAGATGAGATCTGAACTTTTTGACTTGGGATGTCTGCCTTCAGAGCCTGTGCTATTTCTACTATACAAGTTCTTTTTTTCTTGGCTAAGGTTGTGCATCTCCTTGCTATCCATCCTACCCATGAAGACAAAGTGTTGACAGATTCTACCAGGAGCCCCACCCTGTCCAGCCAAGAAAATGTTGTCCAGAAAAAAAAAGCAGGAATAAGTGTGTCAGTATAAGAGCTAAGTTTAAGGTCTCAGTAGACAGAATTATGGAGGGGAACATCAGAGTTTGAGCAGCTTGCCAACCAGGTTGAATTACCATTTTTTCAGCTGACTTGAGGAAGAATTCCTAGTAATTGTCTATCACTCCCAATCAAAGATTTGATAAATGGTGCCCTTTTTAATGGAAGTACATAAATAATTGCTTTTGAAATCCACACATTCTGCCTCCCCTCTGAAGCCAAAAAGTCTTTTACCAAATGCCAATGAGAAAGAAGGCAGCTGTGGAACCTAACAGGAAACACAAACCTGCCCCAACCTCACCAACCCCAAATGGAAGTACCCAAGTGCCTGTGAACCTCAGTGTGCACAATTTGGTTTATTAGAAATCATTAAAATGTTGTACTCTGCCCAGCTGATATTAATAAGGCCACAAAATCCTTGTTGTCGACAGCTCATTCGCGTAATTCATGGCTGCCTCCAATTATCTGTGGGAGATTTGCAGGCCTGACTCATAGCAGAGCGGGGGAGGCTTCACATGGGCAGGCACTTAATGAACAGATTGGCTTATAAACACAAGCTAATCTTTCCCACATGTACACCTGAAGAGTATCACAAATGACAGCTGTTTAAATTTTCAGGGAAATTAATGACTCCTAAAGAGGTAGGGCTTATCAAGTTTGGACTCCTTTCTGATAGTGGACAGCCACCACAGGGCAAAATGTTTACAATTATCCATAAGTGTCTCTTTCTATGGGTCCATCTCAAAACTTTTATTGATACAAGTTCTTTTAATCATGTTTGTGCTGGCAAAGACTGGAGAAGTTTTGTTCAATCTGGTCCTGATATTAGGCTACTTAGGGATCTAATGAGCAACCTTCTTTCTATCTCCAGATCACAGTTGGTTTAATATGATTGGGATTGTGGTTGGGATCCTGTATGTTCTGTAAAAATCCCACCAGACACATGCATTGTTTGGGATCACAATGGTATTTTTGAAAGGCATCAGTTTAGCCCTCAGCTGTTCTTTTCTGAACCCTTAGTGTATGGGGAATAGATCTGCCCCTTTCTCTGTTTTGGGAACAGCACAAGGACCATAATTAAATGCAGATTGGCCAGGAGGCCATAAGTGATTTCAAAAAAAATGCATATCTAGAGAGAACTAGCACATGGCAAAACTCACTGCCCTCTCCTTCCACCTTTCACCTCTACCCTCCTCTCTCTCTTTTTTTTTTTAATAGATTTTTTTCTGTATCTTTACAACAGGACACACAACCTTGGTGTCAGTTGCAAACACATTCCACATTCCCCATGAAGCACTTGGCAGGAAATGTTCTCATTTCCAAGGGGACTTTTCAGAGTCTGGTTCAATTTCAAAAGAAGTATTGTAAAGAAAGAGAATTCATGCTGGTCAGTAAACCTGCCCAAGTGGGAAGACCTTTAAAAAAAAAAAACAACTGAAAAGTAGGAGAAGGTGAAAACCTTGAGGTCATTGCTAGCAAGGCATTTTTAGCAAGAAACCCATTGGGATACATTGGAAACATCTCCTAAGTTTAGTTGATATTGACTTGGGAGAATGGAAGCTAATTTTATTTTTATTGGAGTGGGGAGGAGACTACTGCTTCTATTTAAGTTTTTCTTAAACATCTATAGGAATCTATTGATTTTTAATGCATATTCCTTCGATAACAAAGCCACTGTTTGCTGGTAGTAATATGTGGATATTTTAAAATTCAGATTCCCCAGAATATAGGGAAATGAAACCTTGGAAAAAAAACAGCTTAGAAATTTTTATTAACATCATTCTTTTTTATAATTTCTGAGGAAATTTTAAATGTCTTTATTTGATCTTATTTTGGTAATAAATAACATAATGATCATTCTCCTATCTTCAAATCATAATAAAATTATAATGATTAAGATCAATTACATCTCACTGGTGTTCAGCTACATCCCATTGCTGTATGTAACGTTCTGGACCTATGTATATTTATCAATTGCAGGAATTGCTTTGTTCTCCTTTTGTGCAATTGCTCTTATGGTTCCCTACTTCTAAAATCTTCCTAATCCCCCATCTAGGAATGCTTTTAAAAGCTTATCCATCCTTAAGCTTTCCTCCAATTCTACTTTCTCCATTCTACCCATTTCTCCAGAGAAGTGATTTCTCAGAAGGTTAAATTCCTTCAAGGCAGAGATTGTTTCATTTTTGTTGTTTCTCCAGCTTCTAGCATTGTCCAGCACATAGTAGGCACTCAATAATTGTTTGTTAAATTGCATTGCATTACATCTCTCTCACCTTTGTACATTCATATCACTTTATGTTGGTTACTTGCCAGCCCCTTTGAAAATTGGAGTTATTCACTCAGCAGGATGATTTTAGAGCCTGGAGAGACTTACATGACCTGATGCTGAGTGAAATGAGCACAACCAGGAGATCATTATACACAGCAACAACAAGACTTTATGGTGACCAATTCTGATGGATATGGCTCTCTTCAATAATGAGATATTGAGCTAGTTCCAATGATTTTGTGATGAAGAGAGCCTCAGAGAGAAGCCTGTGGGAACTGTGTGGATCACAACATAACATTCTCATTCTTTTTGTTGTTGTTTGTTGCATCTAATTTTTTCTCATTTTTTTTCCTTTTAGATTGGATTTTTCTTGTGCAGCAAGATAATTGTATACATATGTTTGTATATATTGGATTTAATATATTTTAACACATATAACAGATATTGAATTACTTGCCATCTGCAGGTTTCAGGGAAGAAGGAGAAAATTTGGAACACAGGTTTTTGCATTTGTTTTTAAAATAAAAGGCTTTAATTTTTAAAAATGAAAGAAAATTGGAGTTATTTCTATTCATGTTTTCTCCCCTATGAGACTGTAAACTCATAGAGGAAGTGGTCTCAGTCTTTTGTCTTTGTGACTGTTCCAGCAGTACCTCATATATAGTAGGTACTCAAAAATATTTGTTAAATAATATGTTCACACTTAGAGCTAGTTGATTTTAGTGGGAATCTCCTTTTTCAAACTAAAAATTCAACTTGCTCTGCCCTCTATCTTGAATACCTAAAATCCCAGAGTCCCTACCAGAGTTTCTTGGCTGAAGCAATTCTGCTGTCCATCTTTGTTATATTCCAGTAGCTGACTCTACTCTCTGGCCTCTCCAACTCAAAAGGTATTTTTATAGTATCCTTTTATTTTTTTTTCCATGAAGCAAACTTTAGAACCTTGGATAAACTTGAATAGTTATTTCATTTTTTTTTTCCTAGTCAGAATGGCATCTTCCCAAGAATAAATACAAAAAGGGAATAAATCACCAGTCTTATGATAGGGTTCATAAATAATGGCCATTTTAAAATCAAGTTTTCAATCTTAAAACATATATATGTACATACATAAATACTCTAAAGTACATACACATGTGTGCATATACTCTCACTCATGATACTTCCTCCATTTTATTTTAAGAAGCTTTATTGGTATTTTTTCATTCTCTAGTCATGAAAATCTGTCACAGATAATGTTTTGCCATAACTATAATAGTTTGACTACTATATTAGGCAATGAACTCCATTAGTGGTACATTTGATTCTTTGGAATGGTTATAATTCAACTCTATTTGCTATCAAAGAAAGAAAAGAAAGAACAATTAATCTACTGTCAGGAGAGAAGTTGTTAGCAGGTAGTTTGAGTATTTTGATAAAAAGTGAATGTTTACAAAATGTTTATTGGATACCCAACAAGTCACGTCCTTAAATAACTGAGGCTAAAGTTCAACACCGTTTGTCTGGTTTCTTGTCTGCAATTCTATATTTTGACAAGGGTACCTTTTGGTGCATATCCTCCAAAACTTCTTCACCAAAGCCAGAGTAAATTTAAATTCAGACACATTTAGTGAAGGTCATAAAACAATTAACACTAATAATACCAAAAACATTCCCTTTGCCTTCCAATTCTGGTTATATATGCACTATAAAAATATTAGTAATGCTGAGCATTTAATTTTAGAAAAGCTCAATGATCCCAGGCATTAGGGATTAGTCACTCAACTCTTCATGAAGCACAAATTGACACACCCATACTTCTATGCATTTAAAAATAAACAAAGAATAAAAGAGATTTAAGGAAGTGTTGGAAAGACCAATGAATAAAAGATCATCATTATAAGAAATTTTCATTTGAATTCAATACTTCTTTTTATCTTTAAAACAGCTCATAATGAGCTATTTTTTACAGAAGAGAAAAAAGGAAAAAACAAAGAAGGAAAAAAATCACTGTTATACAAACATTTTTACTATAAATTTGCCCTATAATTTTAAAGATACCACTATTATTATCATCTTCAAAAAGATGAGAAATCACTGGGGATTCCCTTCCTGGTAAATGATCAGCAATTAGAAAGAAAGTATAAAGAGAGTTGAACAGGAGAAACTTTAATAATGTTGATGAGATCCCTAATAAGTTTGATGAGATGATAAGATATGAACCTTTGCCTGGAGGAATCTGAAGGGTATCCTCCATGAAGGTAGACATGTACAGTACCACCTTCTGAGAGGGCACAAGGAATTCCTTTGATTGATTCTCAGTGACTAAGACTGTCTTCAGGATGACTGCTGAATGGAAGTGAAGTGAATAGACTTGTCTGAAGGACCAAACCTTCCCCATAACTTATAACATCAAGTGAGTCACAATTTTTTACCCGTTTATTCCTTTGACTTCCACAATGGCCTACTGAAACACTATTAGCTTTTTTATATACAGGAGGAAAGGGAAAGGATTTTTCCCTTCTTTTCTCAGAAGTATATAGTCAGCTATAAATAACTGCCCAAGGAACCCAAATTTCCTAAAGTTTAAAAATTTTATTGTTTTTTGTTTTGTTTTGTTTTGTTTTGGGTTTTTTACCACATTTGTCTTTTTTTTACTTTTCAGAGCATCGGTAAAAGTCTAGAGTTCCTGATGATGGACTTTCCCTGTCCAAAGCAGCTAGGACATAAGTAAAATTCCTGTAGAAGCATAAAAGAGGAAGACATGTGGTTGTATATAGTCTCCTAGGTGAGAAAATGGAATGCTAGTTTTATTTAATGGTTTTTCCCCTTGCCTTTTAAATTGTGGGTTTCTAGTAGTTAGCTTCTGTCTTGTGAGGCAAGATAATGGAATTTCCCAGATTTGAGAGATGCTTTATGCATAGCTTAGGTTCAAGAGTTCTCAAGTTCAAAAGTTATTGTACTAGCTTCTTAGAAGGAAAAGATCTGTTCTGTGGCAGCCATCCTTATTATTGTTTTGAATTGCTCAGTGAAGGTCCAATATGAAGAAAAAATGCAGAATTTACTTATCTGCTAGAGGCAGCTTAGTGGGTTGAACACCTTTTATATATATATATATATATATATATATATATATATATATATATCTGAGTTTATTCATGAATTTCAGTGAGTGCATTGAATTTTATTCATTTTCTATCTAGGTAAAACCAATGATTTATATACCTGATACCCATATTTTACCCTGAATAAATGTATGGCTCTGTGATCCATGTTAGAAGAAACCTAGACATGAACTATTCATAAACTTTATTTTGCTTTACCTAAGCTTTATTAAAATCCAGCAAGATAGTGGTGGGAAGTGGGGGGACATAACAAACCAAAGAGAGAACATGATTCCCTTTGGAGACCAGCCTACAGCATCAAACTTGGTCCATATGTCTTTAGTGACCCTTGGCCACAGGATATACAAGTAAGTTATATGATTCATCAATTTGGACTCTCACAAATAATAAGTCTGGTCATATCTTGAGAGCTTATCAGTATCATAAGTCTTAATTATGGAAAGTCTGTTGATTTTCACCCATTTTAATGCCTTATTTTTTCTCTGTAACAACTAGAACCTCTTTATACAAAATACATATTCTATAAAGATTTGACAGGAGTTCACTTGAAAAACTGGGAGTTTTATTAGACCACATACTTAAATATGAAAAGTCAATGCTATATTAAATTACATTAGTAGAAGTATCGGTCAGAAAAAAAAAACCATGATGCTCTGAACTATGTCCTAGGTAAACCACATCTAGACACCTATATTCAGTTCTGTGTCCCACACTGATACAATACACCAAATAACTCTTTCAAAAACAATATCAAATTTGGTGACAGAATTTGAAACCATTCCATGTGAAGTTTGAAGGAACCAGGGATCCTTACTTATCCTTATTTTCAACAGAAGGGGATTTGATTGCTCTAGATAAGTAAACTTTTCTCTTCAAATGAAAGAGGCTCAACATATAGTGAATTACTATCTCCATAGCTCTTTAAGCAGGGTTTGTATGTATATATGTGAGTATATAAATGCCTATATAAAAGGCACATAAAAGTAGGTTTGGGGACAGGTGATCTCTGAGGTTGTTTTTAGGTCTAAGAGGCAGCATGGTATGATAGAAAGTCTACCTGATTTGGAGTCCCATGATCTAGAATCAAATCCTATCTCTAATTTACTGCTTGACAATCTTGAGCAAATCACTAAACCTCCCTGGGTCTGAGTTTCCTCACAGGTAAAAATGTAAGGCAGCGGGGGTGGGGAGGAGAAAGAGAATTGTCTAAATCTTTTCAATCATCTGTGATCCTATTATGCTATGGGCCTACCTTACCATGGATGATGTTGTTTAATCGGATATATAGAAATAAAGATGAGAGAGGGAGAGAGAGAGAGAGAGAGAGAGAGAGAGAGAGAGAGAGAGAGAGAGAGAGAGAGTGAGTGTGTGTGTGTGTGTGTGTGTGTGTGTAGGTAAATCAATGACCTGCTCAGGAAGATGGATTTGATAAAGTTTAAAAAGCATAGCTTGACTGCCTTTGGCCCAAAGCCACTAACTCCACTTCAGTTCAGTCTGAAATGTAATATCACCATATGAATTCATCACAAATCACATTGATCATCAAGAAGATTTATACTGTCCTGTAAATGAGGACATAAGTGAACAATGTATAAGTTCAGGCTCTAAATTTTAGTGACAGCTATCAATGCTGTATAATTACCTAGGTATGAATCTTTTCAGAACATTAAAGCATCAAGTATTAACCTTGTTAATAAACCATCAAGACAGTGAAGAATGTGAAAAGAAACAGTGTGTTATAATTAAGAGGGTACTAGAATAAGAATTGCCTGCATCCAAATCTGATAATTACTAGCTATGTAATCCTAGGCAAGTAAAATTATCCTGTCACTGCCTCAGCTACTCATCTGTAAATATGAAGGGTTTGAACTCAATGAAATGATTTCCAAACTCCCTCCTACCTCTAAATCTATGATCCTATGAAGGCCTGGATTTAGATCTAACTTTTGACCATATGATCCTGGGCAAGTCATATTGTTCATCTGAGCTTCTGTTGATTCACTGTAAAATAGAAATCAAAATAGCTATAGTGTTCCATATTTTAGGGCAACTAGGTGGTACAGTGGATAGAGGTTCATACTTGTAGTCAGAAAACTGTGAGTTCAAATTCAGTGTTAGATACTTACTATTTATGTGACTTTGGGGAAGTCACTTAACCCTTTTTGTTCCATTTCCTTATCTACAAAATGAGCTGAAAAAGGAAATTGCAAACCATTCCAATATGTTTTCCAAGAAAAACAATCGAACTACAAAATATGTATTATAGCATCAAGTGAAACTGTAAAGTTTTTTGTAAACATTAAAGTACCATATAAATGTCAGTTCAAATGAGGATGTCAGTTTATGTAAATATATGCTTGCTTCACTGCTTTAAAGAGAGTTTGTACACAGGTAATTAAAAATCATGATACAGAGTTTAAAACTATCATTGCATTGAATTTGACTGCTTGAAGGAGCACACTGTCCAATTATTCCATGATTGCCAAATAAATAGAAAACCCAGTGCAAGAGGCCAACATGTTCTTTAGAAACTCAAAGCTCTGCACTAAACTGAAAGCTTAATGGAGAAGTTTATTAGTGGCTACAAACTCTGGACTGAATGCACTCTTTAAAAAAGAATTTATTGATTGACATAGGATCTAACTGCTTAAATAAATTAATTATCCTCATCTATGAAATGTAATTAGCCCTAAATGACAAGATATGATTACCAAGATAAGGGGAAGAAATAATAAGCCTTAGAATCACAGACTTAGAGTTAGAAAAGATAGCCTCAGAGGCTGTCTAGCTCAATTATCTCTTTTTTTTACAGATAAGGAAATTGAGGGCCCAAGAGGTTACAAAAAAGTGTGACTCCCAAGTCACACAAGTAATAAGTGATAGAGGCAAAACATGAACTTGGTTCCTTTAATTCCAAAGCCAGCACTCTTTCCACTATGATATTTATTATTATATTCAAACACAGGGATAAGATTTTTCAGTAGCAGCTTTCTAAGAAACCTAAGTGGAAGGGATGCTAGTGAAAAGGCAATGAATAGGCTTACAGAAGTTACACTATAAAAGACACTAGACAAGATATCCCATCTCTTAACTCTGGGCATTTTTTCTAGCTGCCCCCCATGTCTAGAACACTCTTCCTTCTCTGTTCAATTACTGACTTCTCTGGTTTCCTTTAGACTCCAAATAAAATTCTACCTTCTGTAAGAAGCCTTCCCCAACTATTCTCAATTATATTGCTTTACCTCTGTTAATTATTCTCAACTTATCCTATGTATAGCTTGTTTTATACACATTTATTTACATGCTGTCCTCCCATTAGACTGTGAGCTCCTTGAGAACAGGAACTATCTTTGGTCCCTTTTTGTATCCTATGCATTTAGAATAATGATTGGCACATAGTAGGCACTTAATAAATATTGATTAACTAACTGGCATAAAGTAATATGATTAGATGTTGTGGGGAAGCAATTGAGAAAACAAATTAGTCTGGTACATAGCAGTCAAGAAATTTGTGCTACTTTTTGAGTTTAGGCTTCAGACAAACTGGAAGCTTAATAGACAAAGCTCTAATAGAATCAAACACTAGTACATAGATATCTAAGTGACAAGTAAATACTCTGCTACAGTTGGATTCAAAACCCAAATTCAAATACTGTTTTACATACTTTCTAACTGTGTGATCCATGGCAATTCACTTAATCTCCATATGCCTTGGTTTCTCTATCTGAAATAATAATGTACCTATCATGTAGGGTTATTTTTTAATTTTTAAAGCTTTATATTTTCAAAACATATGCATAAATAGTTTTCAACATTCACCATTGCAAAACCTTGTGTTCAATTTTTTTTCTCCCTCCTTTCCCTGCAACCCCTCCCCCAATGACAAATAATCCAGTATATATTAAACATGTGCTTTTCTTCTATACATATTTCCACAATTATCATGTTGCACAAGAAAAACAGATCAAAAAGGAAAAAAATGAAAAAGAAAACAAAATGCAAACAAACAGTCAAGAAAATTGAAAAGGCTATGTTGTGATCTACACTCATTCCCCACAGAACTCTCTCTGAGTGCAGATTGCTTTCTCTATTACAAGACCATTAAAATGATTTGAATCACCTCATTATTGAAAAGAGCCACATGCATCAGAATTAATCATCACATAATCTTGTTGTTATATACAATGTTTTCTTGGTTCTATTCACTTCACTTAGCATCAGTTCATGTAAGTTTCTCCAGCTCTTTCTGAAATCATCCCACTGATCGTTTCTTATCTATATTCAGAATTCATATTCAGGATTCAGCCATTCTCTAACTGATGGGCCTCTACTAAGTTTCTACTTCCTTGCTACTACAAAAAGGTCTGCTACAAACATTTTTGCACTTGTGGGTCCTTTTTTATGATACCTTTGGGATACAGAGGCACTACTGTATCAAAGATTAAGTGTAGTTTAATCAGCATAGTTCCATATTGCTCTCCAGAATGGTTAGATCAATTCACAACTCCATTAACAATATATTAGCGTCCCCACATTCCCTCCAACAATCATCATTATTTTTCCTGTCATTTTAGCCAATCTGAGAGATGTGTAGTGAATGAGTATCTGAGAGTTGTCTTAATTTGTATTTCTCTTTCTGTGGTTTTAATTTCATCTGAAAATTGTCTGTTCATATCCTTTGACCCTTTATCAATTGGAAAATGTTTTCTATTCTCATAAATTTAAGTCAATATGAGGCCTTTATCAAAACCCTTGGATGCAAAAATGTTTCCCAGTTTACTGCTTCCTTTCTAATCTTGTCTGCATTGAAGTTGTTTGTACAAAACCTTTTTAATTTAATATAATCAAAATTATCCATTTTATATTCCATAATGTACTCTAGTTCTTCTTTGGCCACAAATCCCTTCCTTCTCCACAGATCTGAGAGGTAGACTGCCCTTTGTCATTCTTTATGTTGAAATCATGAACAGAGTTACTTAGAGGATTAAATAATATAAAAAATGTACCTTTCAAATCTTTAAGAACTATATAAATGCTATTTTTGTTATTAAATCTTTCTATATTGTCAAAACTGTATGACTGCAAAGTTTTTCATAGTCCTTCTATTTGTACAGTCTGTTTACTCTTTAATCCCCCTCTGCATACTCTATAATCTATCAACAATGGGTTAGTATCTCTTCTTGTAAAAATATTTTAATTTGGGGATCTCTTTCAGGAGGTGTCAATGAATATTTTCAGTTTCTACTTTGCCCTCTGGTTCTATGATATCTCAGTAATTTCCCTTTATAATTTCTGGAAATAATGTGTCTAGGTTTTTTTTTGATCATGGTGCTCAGGTAGTCTAATAATTTGTAAATAATTTCTTCCTGGTCTATTTTCTAGGTCAGTTGTTTTGCAATGAGACAATCACATTTTCTTGTATTTTTCCTGTCCTTTGACTTTATTTTTTTAATGTTTCATGAAGTAATTAACTTCCACTTAATTAATTCTAATTTTTAATTTTTTCAGTAAAGTTTTATGTATCTTTTACTAACCGACAATTCTTTTTTGTTGCATTGCTCTCTTTTCTTTTCCTAATTTTTCCTCTACCACTCACAATAATCCTAAGAGGTTGATGTAATTATTACTGCAATTTTAGAATTGAGGAACTGAGGTAAAGAGAAGACTTCCTAAGGTCATATAGCTAGGAAGATGGTGTGATCTAAGGAGAATTTTTCTCACCATCCTCTAGATCCTTATCTAGGAGAATCTCTGCTCCTTCATGCTCACAGAAAATAATTTCAGTCTTCAAGACAAAAGGCCCAAAACTATATCCTCTGTACTCTTAGTTGCCTAAGTAGAGGGAGGAGGAGAAAGAAGGAAAGAGGATGAGAAAGCTGGCTATCCTGCATTATCTGTCTTCTGCAAGCTCCTAATATTTGTTGGCATTCAATGCTTCCTTCCTGCATACCTTTCAGGATGAGATTAAGACCAGAAAATAATAGCTTCATTTTAAACCTGATTTCTTAAAAAAAAAAAAAAAAAAGAGAGAGAGAGAGAGAGAGAGAGAGAGAGAGAGAGAGAGAGAGAGAGAGAGAGAGAGAGAGAGAAAAGTGTTTAAAATTTTATTTAGAAAATACTGGTTGCCCTGGGCATAGTTGGATTCACAATTATAAAGATCAAATTAGGTTGCCAATTAAAGAAATGTACAGGGGGTAGTTTGATATATAATACCACCATAAGCTCACTTGCACTCCCTCAAAAAAAAATCACAATATTTAGAAAGATCGTGTCTCATCCTATATATCCTAACTTTAATATCTATCAAAATTATTATCACTGATCTCTTTACAACCTTGGCCCTCTCTTGCCTTTTCAGTCTTCTCACATCTTATTATCCTCTACATACTCTTAATTCCAGTGACACTGGTCTCTTTGCTGTTCTTTAATCCATTTCCAAACTCCATCTCCAGATTTCAGGTATTTTCACTGACTTGTTCATGTTTCAGCTTCCTTTGAAGGTATGGTAACTCTCTCCCTCTTGTTTGACTCCTGGCTTTCTTAAGAGTTCTAGCTAAATTTTTATCTTCTACAGGAAGCCTTTTCTTATGCCTCTTAATTTTAGAGTCTTTCCTCTATTTATAATTTCCAATTTAACCTATAAATAATGTGTTTGTATATAGTCATTTTTATATTGTCTTCATTGAGCCCATTGAAAAAGGGACCATTTTGCCACTTTTTAAATTTTCAATGCTTAATACAGTGTCTGTACATAGAAATTGTTTAATAATTATTTAATACTTATAATATTATATGTAATATAATAGTCAATATATTAATGTATCACATTAATATATTATTATAATATAATTTTATAATAAAATTATATTAATATAATAATAGTTATTTAATAATTAATAATAATATTATGAACTGACCCAGAACACTACACTTTCCTTCTCTAAGTCTTAATTTCTTCATCTGACAATCAGGATAATAATACTTAATAACATTACATACTTCATAGGACCACTATATAGAAAGTCTTAAAATTTTATAAAAATTTATACTTATACATTCAGTTGTGTTCTCAAAAGTTAAACTAGAATTCCATATGAAATGCTTAAGTGAAATTTACTGACTATTCTTTCACCTTTTCTTTTGTCCAAATCTTTTCAATTCCATCCCACTCAGAAATTAATGAGCAGTATAAGAAATAAAGCCCTGAATAAAATGGTATTACACCAAGTTTTGACAAATCCAGCTGGCTATCCAAAAAGCCTGTCACTTCTTTTTATAAGAGCCAATTGACAAAAATCTCACAGCCAACAACTAATTCTAAATTGTCAGATTTATATGACATTAACTAAAAACCCTAATTCCCATGGGTTACATGTTTTAACTGGTACATGTTTAACTGTAACTATATAGTATCCTGTATCACCATATTAAGTGGCATTCAAAGACAATAAAATTTTTTCAGGTAAAAACAAAGGGTCACATCTCCCTTCTGTGTGCAACCAAGGCACTAAAATTTGACAGCTATAATTAAGTTTTGGGCCCTTTGCCAATCTGTCAAATTAGGTTGTAATTGGTTACTACAATCAAAAGCTATTAAGAAAGAAGCACACACACACACACACACACACACCTTTTATTCACTTCCAATCCTGTCACAAAACAAGACTTCATGCATCTTAACAGTTTTTGTTAGTCAAAAGGAGGAATAATATCATTCCCACCATTCTATGGACTTTCTCTTTTCTCTTCTATAGTAAGAATTGCAGAGCTCCATGATAGAAATTCAGAGAATTAAAATCTGGTCACAGATCAGTTGGCAAATTGGCAGAGCATGTGGTTCACAGAAGGGGACTTCACAAGTTCTCTCACACCTTTACTCAGGAGCATCTGAGCTGATGCATTCTACATCTGTGATAGCTTCTGGAGAAGTTTCAAAGGAAGTGCAAGTAAATGTGAATATAGTTGAAGGGGCTGAAGGTAATGAAGATGCATGTAATGATTGGGGGGAAAAGGAAACAGCCAAAGAAAATCCCATAATTACTTTCCATCTAGAACAAACTATATCTATACTTTTTCTTTGCTACTACTCCTGAAAGAGTTTTTCTTGATATTTGAAAGCTAAAATAGCTATGCTATATAGCCTATGTATTTTTCTTGGGGAACCCAGATTTAATTGATGCTTCAATCATTGAAGGAGTTTGGAAGCTGAGAATCATGAAATTCTTGGGGTTTTTAGATTTTTTTTATTTTTTATTTTTGCTGAGGCAAATGGGGTTAAGTGACTTGCCCAGAGTCACACAGCTAAGAAGTGTTTAAGTGTCTGAGGACAGATTTGAACTCAATTCCTCCTGACTTCAGGGCTGGTGCTCTATCCATTGTTCCACCTATCTGCCCCACTCCACCACCTAGCTGCCCCAAAATATTTTAATAACTATACTTCAATATTATTGTTTTCTTTTGTCTTCTCTAGCAGATTGCTTCCTCTATCATCTGCACTCTCTCATTTATTTTCAATCTCTCCCTATCTATTAGCTTCTTCCTTTACAATCTATAAATTGCCCATGTCTTCTCTGTCCTCAAAATATCCTCATTTTATCCATCCATCCCCACCAATTATTGTCCCATATCATTCTGGACTTTTGTAGCTTATTTTCTTGAGTAGGCTCCCTAAAATAGATGCTTCCACATTTTCTCACACTCTCCTTAATTCTACAATTTAACCTCCAACTTCATCATTCACTCAAAACTGCTCTCCCCAAAGTTGCCAATGATCTTTTAATTACCAAGTTCATTGGTTTTTCTCAATCTTCCACCTTGACTGCTCTGTAGTGTTTAACACTGACAATTATTCTCTGATCCTTTATAGCCTCTTCTCCCTAGGTTTTCATGAAATTCTCTTTCTTGAATGCAGGATAGTACTAGACCTGCACCACAAGTGTAAAACCCCAAAATAAGCTTTTTTGGCACAGAGTTTGAGCTGGATAAGATCAAGAAGACAAGAATAGATCATCAAATTACTATTCAGAAAGAAAAAGAAATTTTGTATCTGAAAAATCAGCTACAATCACCATTGATAAGTCAAGACAATGATAGCAAAAATGTTGGGAGAGGGACATGAGAATTCTATATAAAGAATGAATTGAGATGAATTCTTAAAGTTTAGGAGTCATAAAGATATTGGTCTTCATTCACAGGGAGCTGAAGAGAACTACAAAGTAATGATGCAAAGGATATGATGGGAAAATGCCATACAAAATTCTCCAGAGAAGGCATTCAAATGACTGAACTTATAAGGACTCTGGGGGAAAGTTTCTCCAGCTAGTACTATTATTTCTATGCATTCAAAGATGAGCCATATTTATCTTCATTGTCAAACCTATATTCTTTAAGCTTGTAAGGGGGATGGGAAGTTGAAAATTATATACTTGGTAATGTCAGTTACAAAGATTCTAGATTATTTAGGTATCAGTGAACTAGTCAAATGAAAATTCCCCAAAAGTATGATTGACTTTGTCATGTTTCTCCCAGGGAAGACCTGTGATATAAGTATGATATATTTCAAAATGTACAATCTTCTAGCCTCTTAGGGTAGTAAAAACCCTAAGTTTGTTAGTAAAAAACATTATGCCTGTGATATTTTCCCTGGCGTCTGAAGACAGCATAAAATTCAATATCATGATTTAAAGTAAATCAGTGGTATTGTCCCAGGCCATTACAGGAGAATTCTAGCAATGAAATTGACTATAGACTGGAAGTAAAGGTTTACCATTGTGCTGATCAAAACACTTTAGATTGGAAGGTTTCCTGAAATCTAAAGTCTGTGACTAAAAAGTTTCTATACCCAGATGTTTTAGAAGTATATAATTATTTGTGCCAAGAGAAGCACTAAAATTTCCTAGAAATATAATGTTAGTAATCTGATATAAGCAGAAGACCATGTTCAAATCAAAAATGAGAGGTCAATCCCAGAATTGAACTGAACCCAAAGATTGATCAAAAAGATGTTAGCATGCTGAAGAGTTTGATACCAAGAGAACAGAAAGGACTGGATTCCAAAGACTTCACATAATTCATAAAACTCATTTTTGAAGTTATATGTATATAGAATAAGTGTTAGAATATTTACCCATTACTTTCTTTTGTCCCATCTTTTGTGTAATCTTTGGGTAAAATACAGTGTGTCTATCCCCAAAGCATATGTGTAGTTATAGGCTGACAAAAAGGAAACTCATAAAGTTAAGGGAAGCAATATTGGGGAGAAAACAAAAAGATAACCAAATGGCAAGGAAAAGACAAAAGAATGAATGGGAGAAATATACTGAAAGATTGGAGGACCCTAAAAAAGATTCTTTGATGACACCTAAGAAACTTGAATATCTGCAAAGCCATGAGATGTAGTAGAAAGAAGGGAGAAGCAAAAACAGATAGAAAGAGACAGAGAGACAGAGATAGAGAAGGATAGAGAGAAAGGGAATCTGTATTTTTCTCTTCAACTACACTGAGGAACAGGAGGCAACCAAAAAGCACCCTCTGAAACAGTGTTTCAAGAGAAAATTTGTGAAGAAGGGTTTTTACCAGAGAAGTTTTCATACTCAGAACTATAAATTATTCTGAGTACTTACTTACTTACATCTTTGAGAATGATAGTTATTCATTTCTAGGAGATCTATTTTGCTTTCTTTGTTTCTTTTAATAAAACCTTACTCTCTAATGCTGTAATCTGTATTTAATTAGTCTCAGTATATAGATTGAAGATATGGAAAAAATATAATAACATAAAACCATTCATGGAATAGTGGTAGGAATAAGAGGAAGCATCTCACCCAAGACACCTCCTCCACAATGTGCCCAATTAAATTCTGATGAGAAAAGCCAGAATCATAGCGAGTCATTCAACAAGCCCAGAGTAGCTTAAGGAATCATATAAAGATGTCTACAGACACTGGAGTGAGAGCTTCCCAGAAACTTACATTGATATTGGCTACAGAGAGCATTCCAGCATTCAGGGATGGAAAGGGTGCTGAAATAGAACACAAGAACAAGGAGCATAAGAGAAAGATCCATGGGATCTCTGAATTAGTATTGAGGGCAGGAATACATGCAGAAGCCAGCAGTGGAATAGCCAGGACAAGGGAACCATCAATTCATTCATTCTGAATCTATATCTGTACAAATTTCCAGTGAGCTAATAGTGAATGGTTTGTTACTTAATCCTGATTGCCTTACCAAAAAAATTTTATAAATAAAATTTTAAAGACAGTTAAAATTAGGGGAATAACCTTTACAGCAAATTTCTATAATAATGATCCCATTACATAAGATACATCATAAACTGATTCAAAATTACAATAATAAGTTGCATTAACTAATTGAGTAATGTTCAAAGAAAGGGTAGGAATAGAAAGTTTTTAGAGAAAAAAATCCAAATTATCAATAGATTCATGGAAAAATTTCTCTACATCACTTAGAGAGAAATGTAAATTAAAATAACTCTCTGAGTTACCACTGCATACCAATCAGATTGACTAAAATAACAAACATGGAGAATGACAAATGCTAGAGGAGATGTGTGAAAATGGGTACATTAATGTATTGTCAGTGGGTACTGTAAACTAGTTCAAACATTATGGAAAGGAATTTGGAATTATGCCCAAAAGACTCTTTGACTTGAAGAAACTGAGATCTATTAAGTAAAATCCAAAACAACCTAGGGAGTAAGCAATAGAGGAAACTCCATATTTCAATACAGATGAGCAATTACTCTGCCACTTCTCTCACAGAGTTGCCTCAATTACTTAAATGCTAAGTAGCTTGCCCATTATCACAAAGCCAACATGTATCAGAAGTAGAACTTCACAGAATTGCCTCTTAGCTTAAAATATGCAAGACAAAAGTAAATCCTAACATGTGTGCACAGATCAAACTAAATAAACTGGCATAGACCTAAAGGAAATCAAGACCTCATGAAAATCTGACATCAGATAAATTTGATATACTTTGATTCTCTTTTTCTCTTTGTTGGCTTTCCACAGGAATTGGTATTTCCTCGTCTCTTAGCTACGCCAAGAGTCACAGTTGGTACAGATGGGTAGTACTAGAGGTCATGTCATTGGTAAATATGATAAATCCTTTATGATAAATTGAATTCTAAGAACCTAATTATTCTGGAACAGTTTACAAAGCTGAGTAAACGGACTATTTTATTGAAAATTACTCATATTAGAAATATAAAGTGGAAATACAATATGAGAATACAGAAAGGTTCCGTGATACAGATTGTAAGCCATCTAGAAGTTAGCAAATAATTGAAAGAAATATATTGAAGTACATAGAGATTATCTAACTTTTCCATGGTCCAAGAAAATATAAATATGAAACAGGATCCAAATCTAGGTGGGTCTTCCTGATTCTGATTCAGAAACCTAGGTAGGAGTGTAAAACTTAGAAGATGGATCTTTATTATTTCATAAACTACCATTCTTACCACAACTAAAACTGGTATATAAAATATATTTAAGAAGTCTTTTAATTCATACTCAGTGCCCCACTTGTTCTTCAGTAGTTCATAGGACAAGATACTTGAGAAAGGTCATAGGAGATACAATTATATGTGGACCAAATTCATTTCACAGAATCAGAGAATTTTAGAATTAGGAGGAAATTCATTAGCTATCTAATCTAACCAATTCTTTTCCTCTTCTTTTTTTTTTGCTTTGAATTAAGTGACTTACCCAGGGTCACACAAGCTAGTAAGTGTCTGAGGTTGACAATGAACTCAAATCCTCTTGACTCCAACTCTTCTCACAGTACCACTTATTTACCCCTAATTTAACCAATTCCTAAAAGGTAATTAACAATATATCATACCAGAAAAATAATTTGCCAGCCCATTCTCAAAGTCTCATAGTGAGGGAGAGCCTATTACCTTCTGAGATAGCACATTCCACTTTTAGAAAACTCTAAATGTGAGAGTTTTCCCTGGCATAGACTTAAATTTTCATTATTGTGACTTCTAGTCATTGCTCCTGATTAGGCCCTCTGGATCCAAATATAAAAATTCTAGTCTTCTTCCACTTGACACAATTACCACATCTCTTCCACAAATCTCCTTTCTTGGTGAAAAATTCCCAGTTCTATCAGCCATTCCTAATACAACATAGACTTAAAACCCTTTTCTATTCTTATTGACTTACCTAGCTATCAGTCAGTCAATTAACATTCATTACGTTTCTACTTAGTTCTAGGCTCTATACTAAGCAGTGAGACACAAAAAGAGCTCCCATTCTCAAGTTCACAGCCTAATGGGGAAGACAACATGAAAACTATATACAAATTACAAGTAGAATAAATCAGAAATAATGAACAGAAGGAAGACACTAGAATTAAAAGGGAATAAGGAAAGGCTGCCCGTACAAAGTAGGATTTTAGCAGGGACTTAAAGGAAGCCAGAGAAGTTAAGAAGCAGAGATGAGGAAAGAAAGAATTCCAACAATGAAAAACAATCAGTGAAAATGTCCAGAGATGGGTAAATTTCTTGTACCAGGAATAGCAAGGAAGTTATTGTCCCCAAATCACAGAATATGGGAAGAGGTAGGGAGAGAGAAGTTTAAATTTTAAAAAGAGGGGAAGGGGGAAGATTATAGATCTCTCTGAATAACAAATAGGAGATTTTTGTATTTGATCTTAGAAACAAACGATAGGGAGGTACTGGAAGTCACTGAGTAGGGAGTGGGGTGAGGAAAGTGATATGATCAGTCCTGAACTTTAGAAGATCACTTTGACAGTAGAATGGGAAATGGACTAGAATGGGGAGAGATGTGATAGTCAAGTAAAGGACTGAAATAGTCCAGGTTTGAGATGATTCAGGTCTGCACCAGAGCAGTAGCAATATCAGAGCAGAGAAGGAGGCATATGCAAGAGATATTTTTTAAAATATCATCAATGGGATTTGACAACATATCGAATACATGAGATGAGAGATAGTAAGAAGTAGTATCTGACAGGGTGCAAACCTGGATGACTTGGAGGATGGTAGTATATTCAACCATAACTGGAAAGTAGAAGGGGGAACACTCTGAGAGGAAAGACGTCTATCTCTTCATATGAAACAGAAGTGAAGGAAGAGATAGTGGGGCATTACATTGGGGTGATGTCAGATGGGGAGAAAAGGAAAAAAAGGAACTCCTAGTAAAAAATTGCAATTTTGAGGCAAGATTCTCAACTAAAAAGAAAAGAGAAGAGAGAATCATGAGAAGTTTGTAGAGAATTGAAAAGGTTTGAAAAAGCCACAATGGAGAGTGAGATGGGGAAATGTAAAAGGATTGTATTATAGCAGGAAAGGTTCCAATGAGGTTATGCAACATAAATTCTAAGTGGACTCAGTTGGCATGATTTCATGATTTTCTTTAACTTTATTTAATAGCACATATGTCTGAATGAAGGCAGCAAGTAGTGGGAGTTGTTTAAGGCTGAGGTTTGGCAGGGTATAATCAATGATAAGGAGGAAAAGAACTTAAGACAATAAGTAGAGTTGAAAGTAGAAAGTTGAGCAGTACTCCAGAGGTACGATTTGAACAAAGCAGTGTACAAAACAACTATAATACATTAGCTTTTATGGCTGTTACATCTCACTGCTGATTCATATTGAGCCAATCACTATTTCATTAATTGTCTTAAAACCCTTTGTCTTTTTTGTGCTTAACACATTCTACATGGCATCAAAATTGTTTGTGTACAAATCATATGGATCCTATTAGAGAACAAACTCTTGAGTCTAGAATACTTCAGTTAGCTACTATCTTTCTGTGCTCAGTGCTTAACACTGTATCCTGAATAGTCAGGAATTTTTTAAATGTTTCTTGGTTTTCATTGAATTGAATTAAATGTTTAAAAAAAACTAAGTTTAATTGTAAAGATGTAAGAAGTTGCTAAAAAAATTAATAATTAAAATAATATTTATATAATATCTTAAGGTTTTCAAAGCACTTAAAAATACTATCTCAACATTATACATAGTAACAAGATTATGTGATGATCAACTGTGATAAACTTGGCTCTTCACAACAATCTGGTAATTCAAGGCAATTCCAGTAGATTTGGGATGGAAAATTCCATCCACATCCAGAGAGAGAGAACCATGTAGAATGAATATGGATCAAAGCATAGTAATTTCACCTATTTTTGTTCATTTATGCTTTTCTTGTGTTTTTTCACTTTTGATTTGACTGTTTTGTTCAACATAACAAACATGGAAATATGTTTAAAAAGATAGCTTATATTTAATCTGTATCAGATTGCTTGCTGAATTGGAGAGGAGAGAGGGAAGATGTAGAAGAAGGAGGAAAAATTTGGATCCCAAAGTCTTACAAAAATGAATACTGAAAACTATTTTTACATGTACATTAAATAAATGTGTCTTATACACATAAACGGAAAAAAATAAAAATAAAAAATACTATCTCATTTATCCTCACAACAACTCAGGAAAGTAGATGAAATAATTATCCCCACTTTACAAGTGAGAAAACTGGAACAAAAAGAAATTAAATTACTTATCCAGGGTCACATAATTAATAAGTATGAAACAGTACTTTATTGTCTTTCTAACTGCAGGTCCAGAATTCTTTCCACTAAGCCACTTAAAGAAAGAGAAAATACTTGAAGACATAAGAAATTTGTCTCTGATGGGAAGAAAGATTAGAGTAGAGAAGACTGGGGAAAATGCACATTGGACAGAGGGCAGAAAATAAGAGAAGGGCAATTGAAATAGGGAGAAGATACACATAGTGGGAGTTTTTTTTTCATTGTTCTTTATTGATTATGTAGATTAATTAATAGAAATATAGAACATGATTGGTTTTGAGGGAAAGAAATGTAACAGGAACATCATTATGTGTAAATTTTTAATTAAGTGCTTACACTGTGTTAAGCACTAAAAATATAAAGAAAGGCAAAAAATCTATGGCCTCTCCTCAAGTAGTTCACTTTCTAATGAAAGATAACAAACAAAAGACAATATATAAACAAAAGAGAAAGGGAAAAATTAACAGATAGATATTTTACTAGATCTATGATTTCTACCAATATAGATTGGTATCTTCTCTGCACTTTATAGTATCAGTGAGCTTCTTAAGTAATCTACCAAGATCCATATTCACATTGTCAGTAAATTCAGAGATAATAATTAGACTCAGATTATCCTGACTCTGAAGTCAATTCCCTACTCATTATGAAATAATTCTTCTGGCATAAAGGACATATATACTGCTGAAAGGTTTGAAAAGCATTCTTTGAAATCTGGTCCTTATATTCTTCCTTCTATCATATTTCTCTGGTTTCCATTATTCCTCCTCCCTCCCATTAGATTGTAAGACTCATCAGTGCAGAAACTATTTTATTTTTCCATTTTTCTATCCCCAGAACCTACAACAGTGTTTTAAACATAATATAAAGCATGGAAACAATAAAGATTCTCTACCCATTCAGAATTTACTCAAGACACAATACAAATCCCTATGTCAAGTTAGCTCAGACATAGAATTGGAAAGGGAACTTACCTAACATTACCCAAAAAATGAGCTCATTCTATAGCATTTTTGACAAGTAGAAATATCTAGTCTCCATTCAAATACTTGTGGTGTAGGAAAATTCATGGTACCTTGTGAATGTCCATTCCATATGGGTACAGCTCTGGTGTGAGCAATATATTGAGTTCCAAGAGAAGTATAAACACAGTCCAATGTGAGGTCTTAAGATAGGGATAAAAATTGTCCACAGAAATATGACGATAACTCTTTGAAGAAACACCATTGAAATGTTTTTTTCCAGTTCAATAATAGTAGAGTGCTCTGTGTGAGGCAAGAAATTAAGAGAAATTAGTATGTAAAATAATCCATATTCTATCACTAAAATGTTTATTTTATATTGAAACATATAATGCCTTATATTTTTCTGAGGAAAAAAAAAACAAATGACTACTCAAATCTCTCACTTCTCCAATCCATCTTCTATACAGATACCAAAATGTTTATTTCTACAGCAGAGGTATGACCAATAAACTTGCTAAATAAACTCTACTATTCCCTGTTAATTTTGGATAAAATTCAAACCCTTCTGTTTGGCATTTAAAGCCTTTCACAATCTGGCTTCATCCTAGTTTTCCAGACTTTATATATTATTATAATCCATATACTTTTTGGTACAACCATATTGGTTTCTTTTCCCCTTTCTTCTATTCCTACCTCTGTTCCTGACTCTTCAAGAAAACTTCAGCATCTTTCTCTTCTTGGATTTCCCTCAGCTCCTGGAACCTCCTCACCCTAGAAGATCCCTGCATTCCTGCAGCCTAAGACTCTTCTCTTATTGTTGGGTTTCCCTTAAGGCCATCATCTTGTGAAAAGGTCCAAACTCGTCTCCATTCTCCTCTTAACTAACTTTCTCCACAAACATGCCCTTAAAAATGGTATTTTCAACTCCAGTCCAACTCCCCCAACCACTGCCCCCAACTTCCAGCTTTTCTAGTTTCCATTTATGTGTTATCTTTCTTCATTAGAACTCTTTGAGATCAGGGATGATTTTTTAAAGATATTTGTGTCCCCAGTATTTAGCATATTAAGACACCTAATAAGAGTTAATATACTACCTTTCTTCCAGCTTACTTTCCCACATCCAGCATTGTATTTTCAATCTACCTTTGCAGAGGTTATTCCCAGACCTGAATTCATTTCTTCCTCTCTTCAGTCTCTTAGAATCCCTAATTTTGTTCCAGCTTAAATGAGATCTTTCCTGACTTTCCTTCCTATTGCTAGTCTCTTTCAAAACATTATCTTATTATTTCTTTTGCATATCTATCTATCTAGATTTCTATATCTATCTAGTATAAGCATCTAGATATCTGTATCTGTTTGTATGTATGTATTATATATTCATATATCTATGTGTGTGTAGATATATAGAGATATATAGATATAAATGATGGATGAAAACAAGAAACAGAACATACACACACACACCCACACACACATATATATATGTATGTATGTATCCATGTACATGTGTGTGGATGTGAATGTGTGGGTGGGTGGGTGGGTGGGTGTGTGTGTGAGAGAGAGAGAGAGAGAGAGAGAGTAAAAAAGAGAAAGAGAGATCTCCCTAACATTATGTAAGCTTATTAAGGGAAGAGACTGTTTCATTTTTGGTTTTGTGCCCCTACTACCTTACTGAACACCTAGTTCATAATAGGAACTTGAAAGTGCTAGTAACATCAATGTCCTTTTAGTATCAGTAAAGATTCTTTTTTTAGTTCTTCAATTAGCTCCTTGCTATATTACCCATTAAATACATCTTTGCTACCCAAAAAAAAGTCCCCTAGAGCTCTTGGGGTGATTTGGTTGTAACCACACCACAAAAGAACATCAATTTGTATAGTTTGATGTAGCTGCTACAAAATGGAATATGGACCAATGCATCAGCAATTATTGAAGCCAATATTTTTCGTGGAATATAATGAGGACAGGAAACCTGCTTTATAATTTTATTTGAGTTTTCATTTTAATCTAAACTAACAGTTGATGAAGCAATATTTTAATTTAATCTCTGTGAACTTCTCTTTATAAAGGTTCTACTTCTTCCTTTAAGCAAATACATGAGTGGTCTGGAATCTGTTGTTAACTAGAATCAGCTAGAACTAGTTGAGAAAATCAGCAAATTAATCTTTTTTGTTGAAAAAATGCAAGACTGATAGCTCTTGTTTGTAAGGGTTTTTTTTTCCTTTAGAATGGAAATCTAAAAACTCAAACCTATTATTACCAATGTGTTTCCCTTAGCATTTCATGCATGACTAGGTGGTAAACCTCAAATGCTGAAATTTAACATTTTTTCATTGCAATTTTTGCCTCTTAAAAAAATCTTCCAGCTGGATTTCCCTATGGATAGGCAGATATACTACATGAGAAGGTAAATTCAAAATTGAGACACATGGTATTTTTGGCCACACATTCTGATTTTCTTCCTCCTCTCCCCCACCCAAGATCTAGTTTCTCTTTAGTCTACTCCAGATTAGCTTCCCATAATAGCATTCATCCATGACAGCCACTGTTTTCACTGTCTGTTCCATGACAAACTAAGCTCTGTGAACTATAACACTAGCTATGGAGACTGACAGCAAGAGAGCAGGAGAATCCAACATATTTGGACTCTGAAAGCATTCTCAAATTTTGTTCTAATTTCAGAGAATCAGCAATGTGCACATGTGGGTGTGGATCTGGTCTTTGACCAAAGCAAATGAAATCTCTATTTGGAGAGTCATTATGGAACAAAATGTAAATCTTCAGAAGTAAACCTGCACATCTGTAAACCAGTAAATTGCAAGAAAACTCCTAAAACTTCCATCCTCTTAAGTCAGAATTAAAGTAGAACGATCATGGTCTCACACTATTGGGACAAACCTTTCTTCCACGGTGGTTCCACTGTGAAACAGGTGCTGATTACATCACACTTGCTAAAACATCTTGGAAATACTCCCTTGTTAAGTCCTCTCTTAGTTTTATGCCCACTTTATTTAAAGGAATCTTCCTACCTCATTTTCATCCTAGTCAGTATACAAAACACTTCAATGAATTCAATAAAAACTCCTTGGGCTTTTGAAGAGAATAATGTTATTTGTTTGCTATTAAACTGCAATTTAGTCTCCATTCTAAGAGCATTGTTCTATTTGCCTATTTCTGAGAATATAAACTTGTAAATTACCGAATGAGGCAACTCTTCTTGGCAATTTTAATTACACATGTCAAGTTTCTTAGATTCTGTGCTGCCTAAGAATTGAAGGGAAAATACTGAAATTCATCTTTTACTTGTAATAACAATCAGAAGTGTTAAGACTAGAGATCTCTTCACACTAGCCATTAATCCTATAGTGTGCAGGAAGAAAAGGTTTGTGAAGGTGAGCGGCTATTTCTTACCCATTACCCATCCAAAGTGTAGAAAATCCTACTATTTCATTTCCAAATTACATTTGCTGGATTTCTATGGAAGTCTTTCAGACAAAGCAAGATGGGGGTTGTGTAAACTGTGATTAGCTAAATAGTACCATCTAATCCCTCCTAGTTTATGTTTATTCATGCTTTGCATTTGGATTTGCAGCCTTAGCTCATGGAAAGAAAGAATAAACTTGGTAGATAGAAAGAATTCAGCCTTTATCTTTCTGGGATTATAGGATCAGATTCAGGTAGGGAATTGTAAGGAGATTTACCTGAATTCTAACAAACATGAAGACATGAGAGGGGAGAAAAGAAAAGGAAGCAAATATCTCAATGTTTAAGAAGCCACCAAATCATTACTATTTCAAAGCAAGAAAGATTTCTAATTAATTAATTCACAATTATACATAGATCCAAATTTCCCATTTATTTCAGTGGTAGCATTTGTGGGGATGGAAATCTCTTGTATAAAAACTACATTTTTTTCAAGATCTATTTTCTACTCTGGGTTCTTATTTTCCTAACACATTCCCAATCAGCTAAGGAGCATCATCCTAGAGTTAAGCATCCACTTTGTCTTCAATACATTCCTGGAAGATTGTAGTGCTTACTAAAAACCAATCAGGACCTGAAATGAAAAGCTGGCAGTAAATGACAGAAGGGCAATAACTGTGTCCTTAAAGGTTAAGAATAGAATGTAAGCTGTGTTTATAATGTTCCCACCAAGTCCATCTTTCCTTATTAAGTTGTTTCAAAGGCTGCTTTTATTCTTCTTCTCTCTAGATCAAGTTGACTGATAAGAGCTTTTATTATTTTTTCTCACCTGATGGAAAAAGGGTGTAATAGTTGTGAGAGGTCCTTTTGTTAGATTGTTCTAAGTCTTTATGTCTTAAGAGCAGAAAGGGGGGCAGGAGGAGAAAAGGGCAAGTCTTCCTTTTCCTGCTGGCTTTTGCAGGTTTTCACCTTAAGGGAACTGAAGGGCAGTTGGAAAGCTTTATTGAGCTTGAAGATGACAATAAGAAGAGAATCAAGATCATAGGTGATATGGCAACCTGATTACACTCCTCCTAACTCAAATGATCCTGTCCTGCAACACCTGACTACCTTTGCTAAAAGAGTGAAGAAGACTGTCAGAGTCAGTGGTACAGTGGGAAAAAAAAATAGATCTAGAGTCAAAGAAGATTCAAATTTCAGCTGCTCTGACACTTACTTACTTACCTGAATGACTTCAGCCAAGTCAAAGTAACTTTGCTAGGCCTCACCTCTCCCATCTATAAAGTGAGGTAGCTGGACCAGCTGACCTCTGAGGTACCTTCCAAGGCTCTAGAGCTATTATCCTAGGAAGGACTACTTAGCAAAATGCAGCAAAAACAAGGAACTAAAATCAGAGGGATATAATGATCTCTTGTGGGATTGAATGGAACATTAAATATTGCATTGATCAACCTGCAGATAAAATAATAAAAAGTCCACATGGATACCACATACTGTATTTTCAATATGTTACTCAGGGACTCTTATGGGCCAAAATCCACATCTATGCTGTGATCATTTTTATGGGGCAATCATAAAGAAAAACAAAATGAGTCTTACATGTTTTATTTGAGTCCCATTTGTTTTCCTCTCCATTAATCGGCTTTAAATCCAAAAAGAATTCACTAGGAAATGTTTCTTCCCTAATGAAAATACAACTAAGCAGGGGAACACTTTTCAAAGAAGCCATGTTTTTGATTGTATATAGCTTAAATAATCTGATTCTCCACAAGAATGACATTAACAAAATATGGAAAGCAACAAAGCAAAAGAACAGAATGAGGGAAGAAGGTGGGGAATAGATACACTGGCAAGGACACAGAAGGATATCATTAGTACTTCCATTATAGTGGTAGTGGTTATATGTCAGGATGTTAAGCAGATAGGGACAATGAACATTCATAGCATTGATGTTTAGACTAACTTATGATTCTAGAATAAAGAAAAGAAAAAACGACTCCAGCAACAGCCAATTAAGAAACATTTCTTAAGCACCTATGACATATCAGATGCTCTGCTAAGCATTGGAGAAACAAAGTCAGGACAGTTCCTGGCCTCAAGGAGTTCACAATCTAATGAACTATCATGACAGTGATGATTCACACTGCTACTTGATGCACTGGATAGAGTCCTGGACTTGAGTCAGAATCACCTAAATTCAAATCTGATACTAGCTCTATGACCCTGAACAAATCACTTAATTTCCATCCGCCTTAGATTTCTCAACTGTAAGACAATAATAATAATAGGTTGTCATTAGGATAAAAGGAGATGATATTTGTAAAGAACTTTGAATACTTTAAAAGGCTATATAAATGTTATCTATTATTATGTTTATTATGGGTCCCTGAGTTCTCTCCATTTTCTGTACATATGTATGTATTCATGTATGTGCTTGCAGTTGGCTTTGGTATAAGTTTGCCCTGCTGATGTTTCTCCATTCTAGGAAGACAGATACTGTGTATATCCTTGGAGATGATTTATATGCTTAAGGCTGGTTTGCATGCCCTTGGCTATGTTAATAATAACCATTAACAATGACATCACATTTTAAAATTTGAAAAACATTATATTATATATATATATATAATATAATATAATATATATATATATATATATAATCCTCACAACAATGCTATGAGTTAGTTCCCAAGATTATTCTTAACCCCATTTTCTATACAGATTATAGCCTTTCCTGATCTCCCAAGTTTTTAGCAATTGCCTTTCCCCCCACACATTATATCATAAAAATGTCTTTGCATTTACTCTAATACAATCAGATATATTTATCTCTATGCCTGTGGTTTTCTTCAAGAGAACATAAGCTCTTTGAGGGCAGGAATTTTTTCATTTTTGTCTTTGAATACTTAATATTTAGCAAAATGCTTGAAACATTATAAGTGCTCAATTTAAAAAAAAACTTGTGGGATTTAATTGAATCCTAGATTTAGATCTGAAAGAATTCTAAGAAGTCATCTAATTTAATCCCCTCATCTTATAGGTGAAATCAAAGACCAAAGAAATTATGTATGGTCCCTTAGGTGCTAAGTGCAAGAGCCACAATTTGGACTCAGGTTTTCAGATTTTAACAATTGAAGAAAATGAGGCTCAGAAACATTAATAATAATTCCCATGGTCACAACCAACCATTACATGTCAAAGGTAACATTCAAAGTCAGATCTCTGACTAAAAGTCCAGCATTATCCATGTTATGCCACTATAATTAGCAAGTCACATCAAGCTGCCCCACAGTCCAGGAATATACTTAGAACATAATCTAGGAAACAAGCCTGTCATGATCCTATGCTCAAGGTTCTAATTAGTTCTTACTCTTTTATAGTATAGGTGATGAGAACTATTGAAGATGACAATAAGAAGAGAATCTAACATTCTTTGAGTCTCTATTCACTGAGATTTGTTTATATGAAACTTAGATCTATTTTTAAAAATCTATTTTCAAGATAAATATCTATTAATGGAGAGTTGCAAAACCTGATACTAAATGTATTTTTTACCTTTTTTGAGTGTTTTTTTTTTACATTTTTTATTAATTTTATAATTATAACTTTTTTGACAGTACATATGCATAGGTAGTTTTTTACAACATTATCCCTTGCGCTCACTTCTATTCCAAATATTCCCCTCCTTCCCTCCACCCCCTCCCCTAGATAGCAGGCAGTCCCAAACATGTTAAATGTGTTATAGCATATTCTAGATACAATATATGTGTGCAGAACTGAATTTCTTGTTGCACAGGAAGAATTGGATTCAGAAGGTAAAAATAACCTGGGAAGAAAAACAAAAATGCAAACAGTTTACACTCATTTCCCAGTGTTCCTTCTCTAGGTATGGCTGATTCTGTCCATCATTGATCAATTAGAACTGAATTAGATTTTCTCTTTGTTGAAGATATCTACTTCCATCAGAATATATCCTCATACAGTATTGTTGTTGAAGTGTATAATGATCTCCTGGTTCTGCTCATTTCACTCAGCATCAGTTCATGTAAGTCTTTCCAATCCTCTCTGTATTCACCCCGCTGATCATTTCTTACAGAACAATAATATTCCATAGCATTCATATACCATAATTTACCCAACCATTCTCCAATTGATGGGCATTTTTGAGTGTTTTTTACCCAATGCTGATGCATATGCCCTAATGGTCATTTATATAGAAGTTACTCTTAACCTTTTGGAGCTTAAGTGACTTACTCAGAGTCAGTCAGCTACTAAGTATCTGAGGCCTAATTTGAACTCCGGACTTCCTAACTTCAAGCCCAATGCTTCTTGGAGCTCAAGTCACCACTTGATAGCAACATGCCTACTGCAAGTGTAACTTGTAAAAATAACTGCAAATAAGTACAGCTCACAGGGCAGGTCTTTCTAATACAGGAGCTCTGAACATATTATGGCAGTTTGCGAAGCCTAATAAAACTGTGGTCTATTGCCAAGATCCATAATTGAAGAAAATGCTAAACTTCAGTTATTGGTTAAGGAAAATTAAAATGCAATTGTTTTTTAATCCAAATTCATGGACCACTCCAACGCCCATCCTTCATCTCCTTTGCACCCCCCCATAAATTAAGACTCCAGTTTAAGAATGATTGGAAGCTAGTCTGTTACTCTACTTAAAGTAAAAATGAGCCAAAGTATTATTTTATTTATAATTTTTTCCTGATTTAAGTTAAAAAAAAAAAAAAAAGCTTAGAGTCAGAGGGTCTGTGTTTAAATTCTATCACTTATCTGTATGACTTTGAAGGAAATGATCACTCCAGTCCTTTCAACTCTAGAATTATGATTTGCAGTTGAATAGACTGCTCAAAACGGTGCAGCCAAGATGGTGGAGTAAAGGCAGGAATTTAACTGCATTCTTTCCCAATCTCCTCTAAATACCTTTAAATAATGATTCTAAACAAATTATTGAGCAGTAGAACTATCAGAAAGATAAAATGAAACAATTTTTCAGACCAAGACAACTTAGAAAGCAGGCACCAATTTAGCATGGAGTTAAAAGTCAAGAAATAGGCTTGAAACTGAGCCAACAGAAAAAAAAAAAAAAAACTGACCATAGAATGTTACTAAGTTGATAAGGAAAATCAAAGTACACACTTAGAAGACAACAAAGTTAAAATTTCTTCATCCAAAGTCTCAAAGAAAAACATGAATTGGTTGCAGGCCATAGAAGAGCTCAACAAGTAGAGAAAAAATTGGTAAGGGAAATGAGAGTGACAAAAGAAAATCATGAAAAAGGAATAAACAGCTTAGTAAAGAAGGCTAAAAAAATACTGAAGAAAATAAGACTTTAAAAACAGAATAGGCCAAATGGAAAAAAAAATACACAAAAATTGACTGAGGAGAACTACTTAAAAAGTAGAATTGGCCAAATGGAAAAGAAGATACAAAAGCTCACTGAAGAAAATTCCTTAAAAGTTAGAATCAAGCAAGTGAAAGTTAATGACTTTATGAGACATCAAAAAACAATAAAACAAAATCAAAAGAATGAAAACATAGAAGTAAATGTGAAATATATCATTGGAAAAACAACTGACCTGGAAATCAAGAAGAAAATATTGTAAACATCCAAAAAAGAAACAATTCAAATATCAAGGAGCCACAGTCAAGATAACACAAAATTTAACAGCCTCTACATTAAAGGATCAGAGGGCTTTGAAATATGATAGGCTAGAGAACAAAGGAGCTAGGATTACAACCAAGAATTACCTACCCAGCAATACTGAATATAATCCTTCAGGGGGAAAACTAAAAATTCAATGAAATAGAGAGCTTTCAAAAAGCACATGAATCTTACTCTCATCAAAACTGGATAAATAAGAGAATAAACACATGTAGTTTGATGTAGAAATCTATTTTATCATATAAGAAAGAAGGAAGTGAAGGAGACAAGTTAAAAGGGAGAGTCGTTTGGGGGAAGTAAAAGTTAGAAACAAAAGACTTTTTAGGAATGGATAGAATAAAAGAAGAGAGTCTGAATAAAGAGGGGAAAATAGAATGGAGGGAAATACATAGCTGATCATCATTAACTTACAGTGAGTTCCTCTGAGAGATTTCATTTCTCAAATATACAGAACACTGAATCAAATTTACTGAATTTAGTCATTCCTCTATTGATAAAAGAACAAAAGATAAGAACAGTTTTCAAAATAATCAAAGCTATCTATAGTCATATGAAAAAAAAATTCTCTAAATCACTAAAGATAAAAGAAATGCAAATAAAAACATCTCTGAGCTATATCATACCTACCAGACTGGTTGGTGTGACATAAAAGGAAAATAACAAATGTTGGGGAAGATAAAGGAAAATTAAAACACTAATGTATTATTTTTAATAGTTTTTATTTACCAGATATATGCAGGGGTAATTTTACAATACTGACATTTGCCAAACCTTTTTCCCCTCCTCCCCCCACCCGAATGGCAGGTTGACCAATACATGTTGAATATGTTAAAGTATATTAAATACAATATATGTATACATATATTGTTGTTTTGCTGTACAAAAAGAATCAGACTTTGAAATACTGTACAATTAGCCTGTGAAGAAAATTCAAAATGCAGGCGGACAATAATAGATGGATTGGGAATTCTATATAGTGGTTCATAGTCATCTCTCAGAGTTCTTTTGCTACCGGGTGTAGCTAGTTCAGTTCATTACTATTCTATTGGAACTGATTTGGTTCATCTCATTGTTGAAAATGGCCACATCTATCAGAATTGATCATCATATAGTATTGTTGTTGAAGTATACAACAATCTCCTGCTCCTGCTCATTTCATTCAGCATCAGTTTACCTAAGTCTCTCCAGGTCTTTCTGAAATCATCCTGTTGGTCATTTCTTATAGAACAATAATATTCTATAATATTCATATACCACAATTTATTCAGCCATTCTCCAATTGATGGGCATCCACTTAGTTTCCAGTTTCTGGCCACTACAAAGTGGGCTGTGCTAATGTATTATTAATGAAATTGCATAGTGACTCAAGCATTCTGGAGAGAAATTTGGAACTCATGCTCAAAGGGCTATAAAACAATGCATACCCTTTGCCCAAGCAATCCCACTATTAGATCTATATCCCAAAGAGGTTTTTTTTTTAAGGAGAAGCATCTATTTATACCAAAAAAAAATATATTTATAGCAACTCTTTCAATGATGGCAAAGAATTGGAAATTAAGGGTATCTTCATCAATTGAAGATGGCTGACCAAAAAAAGAATGTCATTCTCAACACAGTAGTAGACTTCTGGGAAAGTTGGCTCCCCACATGTCCCTTGAGCCTTAGAACCTGAACCTAGCCTTCAATAAGATTGTCCTATTTCTTTCCAATTGAGCTAAGATTTTATCTTGTTTTCAATCAACAATTTATTTATTCTTATTTATTTGGTCCTCCACTCTAAATATGTATAACTTTCCTCTTTTTTTTGTTTGTTTGTTTGTTTATTGCTTACTGTGGTAGAGAGGCTTATTAGCTATTCATGGCTATCTTGTGTATTACCAGAATTTGATGGAAGGGAGTTAAGCTAGCAGAAAAAAAGCTAAATATTACTGTCCCCTTAATAACAAAAAAAGAATAAGCTTTTTCCTTCTAGATTTTTATAGCAGGTACCCACAGACTACAAATATTTACTGTTTGGTAGATAAATATAAAATTAGCTTAATACCATTTTTGGAAATAAGAAAGTTGAGGGGAGTTCTTGCTGACCCTCCCCCATTGGGCTATTAGTAATGACAACATTGATTTTCCCCTTCTTTCCACAAAAGTTGAATTTGCCATCTCCTCTTGGAAAAGGGATGGATCAGATCAAATATTCAACATCTATTGGCCATATGTTATTCAGCTGTATTTATATTTCACAAGAGTACCCACACATCAGTAGAAGAATCAGTAGAATCAGAGAACTTCTCAAAGGATAAAAAGCACACAAATACATTGTTACTGGAGTTACAAATTAGTCCAACCATTCTGGAAAGCAATTTAAAATTAAGCTAAGAGACACCCAGAGACAGCATTGTTACATATTTACCTCTAGAAGGTCAAAAAAAAAAAAAAGAAAGATCTCATACATATCAAAATATTACTAGCAGCATTTTAATAGTAATAAATAATTAGAAACAATGTATATGCCCATCAGTTAAGGAAATGCTAAAATAATTTTTGCCACATGAGTGCAAGAGAATATTATTGTGCTTATAGAAACAATAAAAATTAAGCATTCAAAGAAGCCTGGGATAACATATAAATGGATGCAAGATGAAATAAGCAGAACCAGAAAATAACATATACAATGAATGAAACAATGTAAAAAAAAAGTTATACTATATAAATAAAATTACTAGTTCCCAAAGAAAAAAAGAGAAATTTTCCTTCCTTCTAGCTAAGTAGAGGTACTATGGGAATGGAACATGTCATATATTGTGAAATGATATGTTGATTAGTTTTGCTGAACTACTTTTTTTCTTTCTTTTTATTGTTATGAGTATTTTTCAGAAATTATTATAAAAGCAAAAAAATGCTATTATTTTTTAAAGTGCAGATATCTTAATTTGGAATTCCAGCCCCTCCACAATTTAGCTCTTCTTCCCATCCTTTCTTACATCTTTTTTTACAACTTATTACATATTTTTTCTCTATTCCCAATTTCTTTCTTCATCCATCCATTAAGAATGTCACCTTTAAGAAATGTCACCACCTCCAGATAGTCTTACCTTCAGCCAAAAACACAGGTCAAAGAGAAAAAATAAATATTTTGAATTGGGATGGTCCTTAAAGATTATCCGATTATGGATCCTATTTCATTTTCAGAGATGAGGAAATGGAGGGTTCAGCATCTTGAATATATCTAATAGGCATTTAATACATATTTTTGTTGAATTGATTTTTTTTTGCTGAATTAAAAATGTATTCCCAAATCATGCAGGCAATAAGCTGCAAAAGAGGAAGTCAGGCCTGAGTTCTTTGACAATAAATCCATTACTCTTTTCATTCTTTTCCTTAACTCATCTGAATACTTCACATACTATTTTCCTATGCATTTTATACCTTCTAATTTATATTACAATCATGTGTATATTTGTCATTTCCCCTTGAGAAATTCCTTGAGAAAAGGAAATATTTCTTATTCACCTTTATATCTAATAAATATTTGTTAACTTGTACTGAATTTGATGTGTCAACAACTTTTCACATAATATCACTGTGAAATATTTATATGGGATCTTTAAAAGAAAATGTGGATCTCCTAGATTTACTTTATGCTTCATTACTGTTAAGTTAAGAAGCTCCCACTCACTGCTGTGATCCATTCTAATGAAAACAAAAATCTATCCCAACTATTTCTTTCCAAAATAACAAGAGTATTGAAAAGCCTTGTTTCTATTCTTTTTATATGTTCTTTTACTTTTTTGTCAAAGAAATCACAGTAATCAAAGAATAAAACAACAACAAAGTACCAAATTCAATACTTGTTTGGGATCAATAAATATTAAAGAAAAATCAAGGGCACCTTGATAGCAATCAATAGAAAAGATATGCTAAAATTACATCAAAGTTTATCAAAATATATCCAAAGACTCTTGGATATGAAAAAAAATTCTCCAACCAAGTTAGGTAACAGTACAAAGGCTATGGAAAGTAGGATCAAAATTTTTATTTTTCCAAATAAAATTTGGTTTTTATTCATTTATTCTTTAGATCCAAGTTTACAATCATCTGAAGACATCTGAATACAAAATTATTATGCTATTTTTCTTTCTATAACCACTATCTAATACAAATCTTTTAACTAATATCATTTTTACTCACCAGATTCCATATAAATAATTTTAGCAGAACATTTTAAGCTACCCTTTGGTTGCAATTACATTTTTGTTTCTAGACCTCTTATTTCAATGGTGCTAATTTTTTTTCATGACAAAATAATTTATTTTCATGAAGAAAGAAACCATTGGATCCAACCACTTCTGATATGGATAAAGAAAATGAAAATGAAATGACTTGCTGAAGGTACATAGCAAGTTTTAACTGTGACTACTAACTACTAACAGATGAAACACAGAAAAGTTATCACCAAATCTCAAATTGGAAATTTTCCAAATTGGAAATTTAGATCTTAGTAGGGTCCTAATTTCCTAACACTCCCAATGAGATGAGTATTCTTAGATACCTTCTTTATTATCAGAAAAGGCAGATAATACTATACATAACAGCTCCCACTCATATATCACTTTAAAACAATTCCCTTACAAAAATTCTGTAAGGAAAGTAGTGTTTATTAATGACTATGTTTGTATGAATTAATGAATGAAATAAAAAGCATTTATTAATAACTTACTGTTTTATAATCTGTGCTAAGAACTGGAAATTCAAATATTAAAAATAAGGAGAGTGTCTGCCCTCAGGAGATCCTAATGAGACAATTTATTTATAAGTAATGACAAGGAAATGGAATGTCTAGGGAATTACACATCTGGTGAGTGGATCCACAGAAAATCAATTAACATTGTCTCTACAAGTCATAATACTCTGATTACTATTCTCAGATCAAGACATCAAAAGTGAAGGAGAGAGAGATAAAGGAAAGGGACACACATTGAGAATATGGTAAGAGGAGTTGAGTAGTTACATGGGATGTGAAGCACATGTAGTCTAGCCTGCTCTGAGGATAGCTAGATAGCATGGATTAGGCAAATTGCATTCATATAGTCCCCAATAAAAGTAGCTCAGCAGCAAAACAAGAATTAAAAAACAAAGTAGATTAGGTTTCCTAGGAGCTAGAAAATGAATTCTACATGTATGGAAGGAACATAAGCTCCTGGTCCAGGTGAGGACCTTGCCCAAAGCAACAGTGCAGATGTCAGGATGACCTAGAAAAAGTGACTGTAAAAAGAGGTATGAAACAAGGAGATTTAGGCAAGTGACAGGAAAGAGTTTTAATATGAATATTTGGGGAGTTTTTATTTATTAGATTTATTTTCATTTTGATCTTCCTCATCCTTGAATTTGTCTGGCAAGACTCAAAAGATCATTGAAGTGAAGTAAACTTTAGAACTCATCTTTTCATTCTTGGGGTGTCTCTGATAGAATCCCTTGAAATTGTTTTTGGGAACACAGAATTTTCATGCTGAATTAAATGAAAATAGGAAAATTGCTAACTCTCAATCAGACATTTGTCTGATGTCAAACAAATTTGGGACATTGAACTCAATCACAGATAATTATTCAATCATTTTTCAGTCACCTCTGACTCTTCAAAATGCCTTTTGAGGGTATTTTTGGCAAAGATGTTTTTTTTTTTATTTCCTTATCCAGCTCATTTTACAGATGAGGAATTGAGGGTAAAGTGACTTATCCTGGGTCACACAGCTAGTAAGTGTCTTAAACCAGATTTGAACTCTTTTTTTTTTCTTTTCTTTTGTTTAAGGCCCTAATCTGAGTATAACCTCAGCTATAAACTAAAAGAACTCTCAGTCAGCCTCCATCCTTGTAGAACCTTCCCAATCAACGGCAATTAACATTTTAGAAGGTATAAATAGATGAATCTCGGAAGCTAATAACAAAGAAAAACTTCACAATTATGTAGCCAATAAAGATACCTTCTAGTTGTCATAAGCCCAAAGGAATGACAGCCAACACAATATGTCCATTATGGGAAGCATAGTCTTGTTTTCTGAGGACATCATAAGAATAAGAGCTCTGTTCACATTAATGTCCTGGCCATGTGTGTTTCCTATGCTACCTGATACACAGATAATATTGGTACCTGCCTCCCAGTGACAGTAAAATGAAATAAGAACAGCAAAACACTTTGTATTGATTAGAGTGTTGATCTAAATAACATCAGAGATTCCTAACCTCAGATTCTATTATTTGTATTAATTCTATGATTTCATAAACTGTAAAAAACTATACAAATATAAGGCCAAAAATCTAAATGGGAAACAAGAATATCAAAAGTATTCAATAACAAGAGGGAGCATTAATATCAAATGAATGGTGTAAATTAGAAGTGCCCCAAAGCTCCTCAAGAAGGAGAAATTACTGTCAGTTAACTTGAGTAACCAATTTCATCATTTTTAGTTGTTACTTAGTGTTACCTTACTCTTTGTGACTCTATAAACCATGTCACACCAATATTATCCAAGGGGTTTTGTTGGCAAAGACACTGGAGTGGTTTGCTATTTTTTTTTTGCTTCAGAGGACTAAGACAAACAGAGGTTAATCGTCAGCCAAGGGTCACACAGTTTTGAAGTGTTTGAGGACAAATTTGAATTCATGTTTTCTTAACACCAGTCCCAGCACTCTATCCTCTGAGCCATCCAGTTGCCTTAAAGTCACCAATAAGAGAAAATAAATTAAGACAACCTTCAATGATCCCTGACTTTAGGCTTGAGTACTATTAGATGGTTAAGTGTTAGAGCATGGTCTGGGAATCAGGAAGACTGATCTCTCTGAGTTCAAAGCTGGTGTCAGACAACACTTAGGTTACCCTGGGAAAGTCACTTAATTCTGATTGTCCCAATTTCCTCATCTGTAAAGTGAGTTGGAGAAGGAAATGGCAATCTTTGCCAAGAATACCCCAAATGGGGTCATGAAGATTCAGACATAACTGAAATGACTTAATAATAACATTGTTATAGACACCAAATTGTCTGAGCTACATAATGACTCAGGGCTAGAGCAAGTGGAAGAGAGAATTATTGAGCTGGAAAAATGAGCTGATTATAGAAAATTTAAAGACAAATCTTACTGCCATTTTACTATCATTTAAGCAATGAAGTAAATCTGGGCATGATTACCAAACAATGCCTTTATTCATTCTTAAACTCTTTTTAGAAATGCCCTTCAAACTTACTAGACCTTTATCATTCCTACCTGTTCTTAGATTCTAAATTTCTTTATGCTTCTGGCACCCAACAGTACTCTATCCATGCGAGGCACTTAATAAAGGTTTATGGAATTGAATTCTTAATACCTGTGTTTTTTCATTCCAGATTTCTATATAAAAATGTCAGTTGGGTAGTTAGGGTTATTATTGTTTGTCCTTCATTCTCAAAGAGGATTATGACATCAGGGAAGTGATGGCATGATATGCAAGTGAATTGGATTTAAGTGAGGGAGGTCTGTGTAAGGTCATCTGCCTTACTTTCCCCTTTAGTGCCATCTGGATATAGTGGCAAGATATAGATCAAAATGACTGGAGATGGCCTTAGATGCACTGGGAGACAAGTACTCACAATATGAATGACTACAGGCTCTGTATTCCCCAAAGGCCAGCTCAGATGGTGAAGCAAGACTGTCTAGTAGATTAAGTACTGTATCAGAGTCAGGAATATGTCAGTTCAGATCCCACTTCAGGCTCTTGCCAGTTCTGTGACCCTAGGCAAATCATTTAACTTTATGTAACTCAGTTTCTTCATCTGTCATATAAGGGAGTTAAACTATATCTTCTTATCTCCAATTTTTAGAACAGAGCCTCCTCTATAATAAATGTCAATCCTGGACAATGAAGCTGGGACTGGGACTGAGAACCAAGAGACAACAATATCTACACCCTTTCTTCTGTTTAAGAATTATTATATCTAGTCATTTTTAAAATGAGGAAATTGGTCTAAATGTTTAAGGACCTTTCAACTTGAATATCCTATGATAGTTTAATAAGTATATATTGAAAGACTATTGTTTCAGAAGTGTCAATAGTAGCAGTTAGGGTGAGTGAATGTTTTCTGGTACAGGGATCTTAGAGATGAGTTTCTAGAGAAAATAACAAAATAGTTCTTTGTCCCATTTTCACATTACTAATAAATGCTACAATAAATTCAAATTTTTAGGTTCAGATTTTTCTTTGGTCCTTGCTTCACTAATCACTCAGCATACTTTAGAGATTACCACTATCTAGGAACCATTACCCAAGGCTTCCTCAGAATTTGAACAGTCCAGAAAGGGAGTAGTCTGGACTCCTCAGGTAAATTCATATGGAAGCACCCATTCATTAGCCCCTGCCTCCTCTGCTAGCCCATGATAACTTCCACCTTTGTCCAACAGCTCCCTGTTTACAGGATTAAGTTTTACTTTCAGTGCTTTGTACTTGGAGCACTATTTGGAAACATTTAGCTCATAAAATGTCTTACAATTCATGTGTTGGCCTTGTCATGACCTGAACATTTTGTTAACAAAGTACCCTGTTAATGTTTTGACCACAAGAACTAATGTGCTTGGGGGTGATTATGTTGCCAAAATAGATCTTGCTCCTAAAAAGGGAAAGTTTTAATTCTATTTTCAAAAGGAGTCATCTCACTCCTACTATATAAGGAGATGTCATCAATCAGTCCTTAGAAGCAAGCAGAATGTGTATCAGCAGAGCCGATTCATTGGCTGCTCAGATTTCACAGTGTGACAAATCTCACTTCCCTATAGGGGGCAGCAGAAGTCTTCTGTTACATCATATTCCCAGGGACCCATTGAAGAGGATCTGAACTGGACTTTTTCATTAGGTCCACTACAAAGACATTCTCAGTATGAGAAGGAAAACTAGGCAGACACAGTGACTGTGGAGTAAATATAAAACAACAGATACCTGAGGGGTAGAAAAGCATGGACAATGAAATGATTCTTTTCCTAACCGAAGTCACTCCCCCAGCTTTGTGTATAGCAGGATTCTAAAGAATAGTACTATTCTTTTTAACCATGATTTTTTCAACTATTTACCAACTTAACAAGACTCATGTTTTCAGTTCAGGATCAATGGGTACTGAGGGCTCGAGTGGGTGGGCAATATGGAATAGAAGAAAGACCACAATAGAAAGGTCCATGGGAATCTTTCTGTGAATGTCTCCCTCTGGGGCCATGAGTCAGATAAAACTATTACATGAAAAGAGGCCTTTGATGTCCCTTTAGTTCTTGGATTGGAGGCAAGACATACCTATATTATATCAAGTTCTATTCCATGGTTTTGTTGTTCCACTATAGAAATTATCACCAGAACCCCAAAGTGAAATTTTTTTCTTTTTTTTATTATAATTTTTTTATTGACAGAACATATGCTTGGGTAATTTTTTTTACAACATTATCCCTTGTACTCACTTCTGTTCCGACTTTTCCCTTCCCTCCCTCCACCCCCTCCCCGGCAAGCAGTCTTATACATGTTAAATATGTTATACTATATCCTAAATACAATATATGTGTGTAGGACCGAACAGTCCTCTTGTTGCACAGGGAGAATTGGATTCAGAAGGTAAAAAATAACCTGGGAAGAAAAATGAAAATGCAAAAAGTTTACATTCATTTGCCAATGTTTGTTTTCTGGGTGTAGCTGATTCTGTCCATCTTTGATCAATTGGAACTGAATTAGATCTTCTCTTTATTGAAGATATCCACTTTCATCAGAATACATCCTTTTAATTTATAATATCCTCCAATTCATATAAATCCTCTAATTTATATGTATTATAATATATATATATTATATATTTACTCTAATTTATAAGAAATCAAACCATTCTCCAATTGATAAAAGGTTAAAGGATATGAACAGACAATTTTCAGATGATGAAATTGAAACTATTTCCATTCATATGAAAGAGTGTTCCAAATCACCATTGATCAGAGAAATGCAAATTAAGACAACTCTGAAATACCACTACACACCTGTCAGATTGGCTAAGAAGTCAGGAAAAAATAATGATGAATGTTGGAGGGGATGAGGGAAAACTGTGACATTGATGCATTGTTGGTGGAGTTGTTTTCTGGAGAGCAATCTGGAATTATGCCCCAAAAGTTATCAAACTGTGCATATCCTTTGGTCCAGCAGTGCTACTACTGGGCTTATATCCCAAAGAAATACTAAAGAAGGGAAAGGGACCTGTATGTGCCAAAATGTTTGTGGCAGCCCTTTTTGTAGTGGCTAGAAACTGGAAAATGAATCAATGCCCATCAATTGGAGAATGGTTGGGTAAATTATGATATATGAATGTTATGGAATATTATTGTTCTGTAAGAAAAAAATTAATTTTCAATTAGCCTCTAAATAATTCTACATTTACAACCTGATTTAGCTATACTATGTTCTTTCTTGTCAATAACATGAAGAAGTATTATAGTTGAGCTTGGCTCTAGTTATCAAGAATACTGTAGACAGACCAGTGAACTTTGTTTAGGAGGCCTGAAATTGAACTCTGCCTCTATCTCTTACAAATCATGGAGTTATGTTCAAAGTTCCTCTGAGCCTTAGTTTTTTCATCTGTAAAAGGGGGATAATAATGTAATTGTCATACTACCTACTTCACAGCATTGTGGTGAACTATATAAAGCTCTTTACAAACCTTAAAACCTCATATAAATGCAAGATATACTTATAGATCTCTCCTTTCTCCTATCTATATTTAGCATCAGCCCTGAATTCAGGAGGACCCGAGTTCAAATGTGGTCTCAGACACTGAACATTTCCTAGCTGTGTGACCCTGGGCAAGTCACTTAACCCCAGCCTCAGAAAAAATAAAATAAAATAAAATAAAATAAAATAAAATAAAATAAAATAAAATAAAAAACATATCTATATTTAATATTAAAAAGTTGTTAAGGACAGCTAGATGGTACAGTAGATAGAATACCTGCCTGGAGTTAGGAAGAACAACTGTATGTGTATGTTTACATGAATCAATCAATCAATCAATCAATAAACATTTATTAAGAGCTTACTATGTGCCATCATTCTAGGTATAGAAAAAGAGGCCAAAAAGAAACAGTCCCTAGTCTCAAGGTGATTACAATCTAATGATGCATACATTATATGAATACATATATATCTATATCTATATACATACAAACATACATATATATATCTATCTATACATACAGATAGATATATAGACACAGGAATAAGAACGCAGGTATAGCTATATCTATGCTTGTGTCTATACTGTAATCTAATTTTGTCAGAGAAGCTTAGGAAAGGCATAGAGAGTAGAAAGCCAACTTCAAAGACTAGAAGGTATGATTACAAGTTCTCACAGATATTTGCTACTTTACTCTGGAAGAGTGAATTAACATCTCAGCTCCTCAGACAACTCCCTAATATTACAAATTATAGAACAATTATCTATTTGATCCATATTGGTAGAGTTTCCTTAATGGAAAATCATGTTCTTTTTTGGAGACCCCTACTTTGATGAAATATAACAGCTTCTTTTTTTCTTTCTTTTGGCAAGGCAATTGGGGTTAAGTGATTTGTCCAGGGTCACATAGCTAGGGAGTGTTATTTGGTTCTTTTTAGTCATTTCCAATTCTTTGTGACCCCAAATAACTCAAAAACTAAATGTTTGCATAGTCCAGAAGAACAAATTCTTACATTAAATATGTTAAAAACATGTAGCTATCTACACTTTAAGTTTCTTGTGAGGTGAGTGGTGGAGTGGTAATTCTTTTGGAAACCTAATTAATAATTGCCTTAATTAGAGTTCTAAGTCTTTCAAAATTGTATAAATTGTTCATTTCTACTAACTTTATTTGGCATCAATTCATAAAGGTTGGGACTTCTGGCCAAGATGGCGGAAAGGAGGCACACAGCTGCTTGAGCACCGTGTTTTCTTTCAGAATTTACTTCATGACAAGCCTCGGAATTGATGCTTGACCTGAAAAAAAAACCATAAACAATCACCAAAAGAAGACATTCTTGAAATTCGCCAGAAAAGGTATGTGTTTACTCGGGGGAGGGGATGAACAGACTGGGCACAGGCTGAGGGCAAGCAGAGAGAACAAAGTAGGCAGCTCACACTGCTCAGAACAGAGGCGAGGAGGGGTGTGATTTCTGCTGTTTCTGTGGAATGACCTTTACCGCAGTGTGGATATTCCATCTTGGCAGCAAGCCAGGATCAGCAGAGAAGGTGTAAACACTGGAGGTGAAGAATAAAACCCTGGAAAGCTAGCATCTCTCTGGATCTGGCTACCCTCACCCCCACCCAGAGTGACTCAGCACATTCTTAGAGCCTCAGAGCACAGACACAGCACAGAGCCATCACTGTCCTGTTAGTGCCTCGCTGCTGTCTCCCGTAGTCTGTGGAGGAAGCCCAGTTATACCATCCAAGCCCATCCCTCCCAGAAACAGACCAATTGTTTCTCTTATCAATTTGTTTTCTTCAATTCTGCTCTGACAAAATGAACAAAAAATTTAAAAGGGTTCTAACCATTGACAGCTTCTGTATGGATAGGAGCAGATTTCAAACCCTGAGGAAACTAAAAACGGATTGTCTCCAGAGGAATACCTTAAGGGGGATATGAGCTGTTCCTCAATACACAAGACTTTCATAGAGGAAATCAAACAGGCTCTCACAAGAGAGCTAGAAGAGAAATGGGAAAAGGAAAGGGAAGCTTGGGAAGAGAGTCTGGAGAAGTCATCCAGAGTGGATAAAGATATCAAATCATTGAGAAATAAAATTAGTGAGTTGGAAAAAGAAAACAAAATTGATGAAATGGAAAAAAATTCCATAGAAGAAAAAAACTCACTTAAAAACTCAATTGGACAATTATAAAAAGATATAAAAAAGTGAGTGAAGAAAATACATCATTGAAAATCAGAATGGAACAAGTAGAATTGAATGACTCAAGAAGAAACCAAGAAGTAGTTAAGCAAAACCAGAAAAACGAAACAATTGAAAAGAATGTCAAGTACCTTATTGGGAAGACAACATATCTGGAAAACAGATCCAGGAGAGACAATTTGAGAATAATCCAACTCCCTGAAAAATGTGAGGAAAAAAAGAGCCTGGACACTATTTTCCAGGAAATTATCAAAGAGAACTGCCCAGATGTTTTATAAACAGAGAGTGAAATAGACATTGAAAAAATTCATCGATCAACTACTAAAAGGAACCCTAAAATCAAAATGCCAAGAAATATAGTGGCCAAGTTCACGAGCCATCACACAAAGGAAAATCTAAATTCTTAAAAGAGAAATTAAGAGAGCTGCAAGAAAAAATAGACAGCAAAACTATAATATTGGGAAATCTCAACCTTGCACTCTCAGAATTAGATAAATCAAACCACAAAATAAATAAGAAAGAAGTCAAAGAGGTAAATAGAATACTAGAAAAGTTTGATATGATAGATCTTTGGTGAAAGCTAAATGGAGACAGAAAGGAGTACACTTTCTTCTCAGCAGTTCATGGAACCTATACAAAAATTGATCCTATGCTAGGACATAAAAACCTCAAAATCAAATACAGTAAGGCAGAAATAGTAAATGCATCCTTTTCAGACCACAATGCAATGAAAATTATATTCAATAAAAAGCCAAGGAAAAATAGACCAAAAAATAATTGGAAACTAAATAATCTCATACAAAAGAATGATTGGGTGAAACAGCAAATCATAGACATAATTAATAACTTCACCCAAGAAAATGACAATACTGAGACATCATACCAAAATGTGTGGGATAAAGCCAAAGCAGTAATAAGGGGAAGTTTTATATCTCTAGAGACTTACTTGCATAAAATATAAAAAGAGATGGTCAACGAATTGGGCTTACAACTAAAAATGCTAGAAAAGGAACAGATTAAAAAACCCCATACAAACAGAAAACTTGAAATTTTAAAAATAAAAGGTGAGATTAATAAAATTGAAAGTAAAAAAACTACTGAATTAATTAATAAAACTAAGAGTTGGTTCTTTGAAAAAACCAACAAAATAGACAAACCCTTAGTAAATCTAATTAAAAAAGGAAAGAGGAAAAGCAAATTGTTAGTCTTAAAAATGAAAAGGGAGAATTCATCATTAATGAAGAGGAAATTAGAGCAATAATTAGGAGTTATTTTGCCCAACTTTATGCCAATAAATTCAATAACTTAAATGAAATGGAAGAATACCTTCAAAAATATAGTTTGCCCAGATTAACAGAGGAAGAAGTAAATAGTGTAAATAGTCCCATTTCAGAAAAAGAAATAGAACAGGCTATCAATCAACTCCCTAAGAAAAAATCCCCAGGACCAGATGGATTTACATGTGAATTCTACCAAACATTTAAAGAACAATGAACTCCAATGCTATATAAACTATTTGAAAAAATAGGGATTGAAGGAATCCTACAAAATTCCTTTTGTGACACAGACATGGTACTGATACCTAAACCAGGTAGGCTGAAAACAGAGAAAGAAAATTATAGACCAATCTCCCTAATGAATATTGATGCTAAAATCTTAAATAAAATATTAGCAAAAAGACTACAGAAAATAATCCCCAGGATAATACACTATAACCAAGTGGGATTTATACCAGAAATGCAAGGCTGGTTCAATATTAGGGAAACTATTAGCATAATTGGCTATATCAATAAAGAAATTAACAAAAAACATATGATCATTTCAATAGATGCAGAAAAAGCATTTGATAAAATCCAACACCCATTCCTATTATAAACGCTTGAGTGTATAGGAATAAATGCACTATTCCTTAGAATAATCAGGAGCATATATTTAAAACCGTCAGTAAACATCATATGTAATGGCGATAAACTGGAACCTTTCCCAGTAAGATCAGGAGTGAAACAAGTTTGCCCACTATCACCATTACTATTCTATATAGTACTAGAAATGCTAGCCTCGGCAATAAGAGCCGAGAAAGAGATTCTAGGAATTAGAGTAGGTAATGAAGAAATCAAACTATCATTCTTTGCAGATGTTATAATGGTATACTTAGAGAACCCCAAAGACTTTGCTAAAAAGCTATTAGAAATAATTCAGAACTTTAACAAAGTTGCAGGATACAAAATAAATCTACGTAAATCTTCAGCATTTTTATACATTACCAACACAATCTAACAGCAAGAGATACAAAGAGAAATTCCATTCAAAATAACTGTTGATAGTATAAAATATTTGGGAATATATCTACCAAAGGAAAGTCAGAATTATATGAGAAAAATTATAAAACACTTGCCACAAAAATAAAGTCAGATTTAAATAATTAGAAAGACATTAAGTTCTCTTGGATAGGCCAAGCAAATATATCAAGATAACAATACTCCCTAAACTAATCTATTTATTTAGTGCTATACCAATCAGACTCCCAAGAAACTATTTTAATGACCTAGAGAAAATAACAAAATTCATATGGAAGAACAAAAGGTCGAGAATTTCAAGTGAATTAATGAAAAAAAAAAATCAAATGAAGGTGGCCTAACTATCCCTGATCTAGAACTATATTGTAAAGCAGCAGTCACCAAAACCATTTGGTATTGACTAAGAAATAGACTAGTTGATCAGTGAAATAGGTTAGGTTCACAGGACAAGATGGTGAATAAAAATAACAATCTAGGGTTTGATAAACTCAAAGATCCCAAGTTTTGGGATAAGAATTCATTATTTGACAAAAACTGCTGGGAAAACTGGAAATTAGTATGGCAGAAACTAGGCATGGACCCACACTTAACACCACATACTAAGATAAGATCAAAATGGGTCCAAGATTTAGGCATAAAGAACGAGATCATAAATAAATTAGAGGAATGTAGGGTAGTTTACCTCTCAGACTTGTGGAGGAGGAAGGAATTTGTGACCAAAGGAGAACTAGAGATCATTATTGATCACAAAATAGAAAATTTTGATTACATCAAATTAAAAAGCTTTTGTACAAACAAAACTAATTCAAACAAGATTAGAAGCGAGGTAACAAATTGGGAAAACATTTTTACAGTTAAAGGTTCTGATAAAGGCCTCATCTCCAAAATATAAAGAGAATTGACTCTAATTTATAAGAAATCATGCCATTCTCCAATCGATAAATGGTCAAAGGATATGAACACACAATTTTCAGATGATGAAATTGAAACTATTTCCATTCATATGAAAGAGTGTTCCAAATCACTATTGATCAGAGAAATGCAAATTAAGACCACTCTGAGATACCACTACACACCTGTCAGATTGGCTAAGATGACAGGAACAAAAAATGATGAATGTTGGAGTGGATGTGGGAAAACTGGGACACTGATGCATTGTTGGTGGAGTTGTGAAAGAATCCAACCATTCTGGAGAGCAATCTGGAATTATGCCCAAAAAGCTATCAAACTGTGCATACCCTTTGATCCAGCAGTGCTACTACTGGGCTTATATCCCAAAGAAATACTAAAGAAAGGAAAGGGACCTGTATGTGCCAAAATGTTTGTGGCAGCCCTTTTTATAGTGGCTAGAAACTGGAAAATGAATCAATGCCCATCAATTGGAGAATGGTTGGGTAAATTATGGTATATGAATGTTATGGAATATTATTGTTCTGTAAGAAATGACCAGCAGGATGAATACAGAGAGGATTGGAGAGACTTACATCAACTGATGCTGAGTGAAATGAGCAGAACTAGGAGATCATTATACACTTCAACAACAATATATATGACAATGTATTCTGATGGAAGTGGACATCTTCAACATAGAGAAAAGCTAATTCAATTCCAATTGATCAATGATGGACAGAATCAGCTACACCCAGAGAAGGAACACTGGGAAGTGAGTGTAAAGTGTTAGCATTTTTTATTTTTCTACCTAAGTTATTTTTACCTTCCAAATCCAATTCTTCCTTTGCAACAACAACAACAACAACAAAATTCGGTTCTGCACATATATATTGTATTTAGGTTATACTTTAACATATTTAATATGTATGGGAAAGCCTGCCATCTAGAGGAGGGGGTGGAGGGAAGGAGGGGAAAATTCAGAATAGAAGGGAGTACAAGAGATAATGTTGTAAAAAATTATCCATGCATATGTACTGTCAAAAAATGTTATAATTATAAAATTAATTTTAAAAAATTTTTAAATTCATAAAGATCTTCTTAGTTTGTGTGAAATTGTCTATTTCTTATGGCATAACATTCTATTATTTTATATGCTACAGTTTGTTTAGCTATTTCCCAAAAGACAATCCTTTAGTTTCTAATTTTGGACCACAAAAATAACTGCCATAATTATTTTCACACATATAATGTCCCTCTCTTTTTGATTTTTTTTGGGATATCAGGACCTAGTGTTGGTAAAACTGAGTTAGAGAGTATGTAAAGCTTTCTAATTTTCTGAGAATAGTTCCAAATTCTTTTCTAGAAAAGCTGAATCAATTTCCCCCATTTTTCCAACAGTTATCATTTTCCTGTTTTGTCATCTTTGTCATTTTGATATTCTATAAGGTAGAATTCCTTTAATTTTTTAGTAATTCGCAACATTTTTCATATGATTATTGATAAATTAGATTTCTTTAGACCATTTAACAGAACGTAGTTTTTACTAATATATTTTAATCAATTCCTCACATATCTTAGAAAGGAGATCTTTGAAAGAGGAATTTTCCCTTCTAATTTTTATATTAGATTTATTTGTGGGAGGAAAATAATTTTATATCATCAAACTTGTCCACTGTGTTTTCTGTGATCTGTTATTCTTGAACTCCTCCCTATCCATAGATCTGAAAGGTAATTTCTTCATTGCTCCTCTAATTTGTCTATGATATGATTTCTAATATCTATTATATATCCATGTGGCATTTATTCCCTTCATTCTAACATACATATATATATGTATACATATATATATATTAAACTCATTTTTTACTACTTTACAACTTTGTTATATCTTTATACACAATATTTCCTCAGGTAATCTCATCACACTTCTTTCAAGCACTCCATTCATTACTGTGTTGCCTCATCTTTCAACATATATTGTTCAAGACAATTACATCAATTTTCAATTACTGCATTTTGTCTTATTTAGTTTTTATATAATCTTTAAATGTGCTCGCCTCCATTAGATTATAAAATCCTTGATAGCATGAATTTCATAGGACTTATTCTTAGTCTTCTATTTCTTTAACATCTCTTAAGTTGTCTGTTCTAAGAGGGGTCCTAAAAAATGTTGTTGACAATGAACTAATGCTGTCTTTTCCTATATTATTTTATTTACCTTTCCTTGCAATAGTGACTAAATGTGATAAAATGGGGAGGTTGATGAAAAAAGAATGAAAAGAATATAAAAAAGGAAAATCTAGTGAGAATGGAGGAGAAAGAATTAAGAAATAATAGCAGTTATGATTCTGGAATGAATTTGAGCCTGTCAGATAAAATTAAGATAAATTCCTGAGAATAAATCCTCTAATTCTTGAATTGTGCCATGAGGCACAATTGAGCAGGTCAAAAGATCTGATTTCAAATTTCAATCTTGATGCTTATTAATTGTGAAGAATGATAGCCTGACAAATGAAGAGAAACCTTCTTAAGGGGTTTGAAAGATGATCTATAAGCAAGAAGATAGTGGAACTAAAAGCAGCACACCTATTCAACTCATATATAGCAATCATTTAATTGTGGCTCCCCTTGTCAAGTGTTGTTTCACTGAGTGGTCAACCAAGTCATCTCCTTTTCATACATGTAGTTGGGTAGACAATTATCTGATATTTACTTCTTGTTCCATTCCCTTATCTGTGTCCACTGTACTGGTTATAATGCATGGTCAGTTAAGCATTCATTTTCTGTCTAGCCTGAGCTATAGCTCTCAAAGTTATATCTATGATAAATCACAGATTTATACATAAAGAGTTAGAAAGGAACTCAGCGGTTATCACCATTATTTTACAGATGAAAAAACTGAAGCCCCTAAATATTAAATGGCTAATCCACATCATTCAAAGGTAGGGTTTGAACCCCTTTTCTCTGAATGAGAATTAAGAGATAATTGCATTAAAGAAGTTGTCAATGAGCTCACTAAGAAGAAATCACCAGAATCAGACAGATTCACAAGTGAACTTTGCCAAATATTCAGAGAACAATGGATTCCAATATTATATAAACTATTTGAAAAAATAAGCAAAGGAATCCAATCAAATTCCCTTTGTGATATATATATATATATATATATATATATATATATATATATATATATATATATATATATAGTGCTGATATCTAAATCTAGAATAGCAAAAACAGAGTAAGAAAACTACAGACCAATTTTCCTAATGCATGGTAGTGCAAAAAAAAAAAAAAAGTTAAATAAAATGCTAGGAAGGAGATTACAGCAACATATGTCAAAGGTCATACACTATGATCAAGTGGGTCTTATACCAATAATCAAAGTTGGTTGAATATTAGGAAAGCTACTAGAATAATTAATCATATCAATAAAAGAAAGATAGAAATCTTATGATTATCCCAATAGATTCAGAAAAGCTTTTGACAAAACACAACATATTCCCATTTTTAAAAAAAACCACTAGAAAGCATAGGAATAAATAGAACTTTCCTTAAAATAATAAGTAGTATCTCTCAAAAACAATCAGCAAGCATTATCTGCAATAGGGATAAGCTAAAATTTTCCCAGTAAGATTAGGGATGAAGCAAGGAAACCTGTTATCACTACTATTATTCAATATTGTACCAGAAAATGTAACTATAGGATAAAAGAAAGAGAAGAAAAAGAAATTGAAGGAAGTAGAATAGGCAATCAAGAAATAAAGCTATTACTCTGCAGATATGGTGGTATAGTTAGAGGATCCTATAGAACCAAGTAAAAACTAGTTGAATTAATTAACAATTTTAGCAAAGTTGCAGAACATAAAATAACCCACATAAATTATCAGAATTCCTATAAATCATCAAGTTACATCAGAAAGAGAAAGACAAATTCCACTTAAAATAATTATAGACTATTTAAAATCCTTGGGATTGTACCCGGCAAGATAAAGTTAGAAACTAGATGAACAAAATTATAAAACATTTTTCATATATCTCAAATTGTAATGCAAAGTGGTAATTATCAAAACAAATCTGATACTGGCTACAAAATAGAGTGATAGATTAGTAGAATACATAAAGTACACAGTACATAGTGATAAATGACCAAGGTAATCTTCATTGTTTATATTTTGTCTTCAAAGATCAATGACATCAGGGATAATGTCTTAACTTGACAGTGAATCAGATTTTTGTGAGGGGGAATTACAGTTATCCTCATTCTCTCTTTTACAGTCATTAAAGTACAGTAACAAGATAAAACAAGAATGCAGTGGATGACCTTGGTAAAGTCTGGCCAAGATATAAGTGCTACCAACACCTGCTTCAGCCATCTTCATTGAAACAAACTATTCTCCTCTATTCATTCGACCAGGAAAGTCTTCACACTCTTGGGCTAAACATACCCCTAACTCATTGAGTTTGAGAACTGTCAATTATCCTTAACCTGGTTTAACTGCTGAGATGATTTTGTTGGGGTGTTGCTACTATTCTTTCTACAGCTTCTTAGAGTCACAAGTAAGAGTTGGGGATAGGTAAACACCAAAGGTGGATGAACATATGGGGTATGAGATGTTTAGAGAGCATTAACACCCTTACTTCATCAGCTTGTCAAAAATCCAGAAAAGGTTCACTCCGGCAGGGATAGAGATACAATTCTTATGTTTCTACTTCTTTGGGGGAACATATGGTTTCCACCATTTCACAGATTGTCAACAGAATGCACTCAGGGAAGTTTGGACCCAACAGGTCCAAACGCTTAGGAAATCTCAAGCTTTTGAGAGTAAAGCCCATTCCTGGGGCCAGGTAAAGAAGCATTATTTAATGTTTGAGAAATAAAAAGATCTAAGCTTTGGGGAAAAAATAACTCACTATCTGGAGAAAAAACTGCTGGGAAAACTGGAAACCATTTGGCAGAAACTAGGTATAGACCAACATCTCAAATTGTATATATATATAACAAGGTAAGATCAAATGGGTACATGATTTAGACAAGAGTGATACTATAAGCAACAGGGGGACCTGGAATAGTTTGCCAGAGATATGGACAAAGGAATAATATATAATCAAAGAATGGTTAACAGAGTATGTAAAATGGATGTTTGATTATATTAAATTTTAGAAGTTATGCACAAATATAACCAATGCAGCCAAGATTAGAAGAAAACCCAAAAACAGGAGGTAGGTGGGTTCAGAGAGTAGGAATGGGTGTGCAGAGAGTTTACAAGTTTCTCTGATAAAGGCCTCATTCCCCAAAGATATAGAGAACTAAGTCAAACTTATAAGAATACAAGTCTTCTCCAGTTGATCAAAGAATATGAACAATTATCAAATGAAATCAAAGCTATCTATAGTCATATGAAAAAAATGTTCTAAATCACTGTTGATTAGAGAAATGCACATTAAAACAATTCTGAGGTACCATTTCACTTATCAATTGGCTAATATGACAGAAAAGGAAAGTGACTAGTGTTTAAGGGAATGTGGGGAAATTGGGACACTTAAGCACTGTTAATGGACTTGTAAATCGATTCAACCATTTTGAAGAACAATTTGGAACTATACCCAATGGGCTATCAGACTAAACATAACCTTTGATTCATCCATATCCCAGACATTTTTAAAAAGGATCTATATGTACAAAAATATTTATAGCACTTTTTATAGTGGCAAAGAATTGGAAATTGAGAGGGTGCCCATCAGTTTCAGGATAGCCAAACAAATTACGGCATATAATTATAATAGAATATTATTGTACTATTAGGAATGATGAGCAGAATGGTTTCAGAAAAAAAGATGACTGATGTAAAGTGAGTATAACCAGGAGAATACTATGTACAGTAGCAGCAATATTGTACAATGATCAACTGTGAATGACTTATTCTCAGTAATACAATGATCTGAGAAAATTCTGAAAGACTTAATAAATGCTGTTTATCTCCAAGAGGAGTAGGCACAATAGCAGTGAAAGGAGCCATCACAGCAGCTAACATAAAATGAAAAAGAGTAGCTTTTGCCAGTGAGCTTAGAGGTTATACTTCCAAGCACAACAATTCTCTAAAAACTACAAGCCTGAGTCCAAACTTTACTCAACTCATCAAAAATTTTGGGGATAGGTAGGTGACATCTCAGATAGAATGTCTGGCCTGGAGTCAGGAAAGTTTGAGTTCAAATCCAACCTCAGATATTTATTAACTGTATAATTCTATGCAAGTCACTTAAGGCCTATTTGCCTCAGTTTCTTCATTTGTGTCTTGTAGATTTATTGTGTAGATAACAAGATTTTAATATTAAAGTGTTTGGTACAGTGCTTCATAAATAGTAAGTGCTATATAAATATTGCAATTATTATTATTAAATCGTAAAATACCATTCCTAAAAGGAAAATTAAGGTCTACTGGGGGACATCTTGCCCTTCTGCCACTTTATCCTCTTTGAGGAAGATTTATCCAGACCTCAGATATGATTTCCACATCCCCACTTCCTAACACTTAAGAAGAGAAAAAAATTGGAGGACAGGGGAAGCAATCAGGGATAAGTGACTTGCCCAGAGTCACAAAACATCAAGTGATTCAGTAAGTAGAGACAACAAGATACTTCTTCCATTGAATCTGTGTCCTTTTAAGATACATATTTCAATTATGACAGTCATTAAAATCAGATATCAAATTAAATTGAACTTTGCATCAGGTCTTCAGACCACTTCATCACAAAGTATAAAGCTAAAATTTTCAAAAATAATGAACTATATTCAATTATATTACTCACTAAAAAAATCATTATTTTAAATTAAAAATAGATATTATTTATGTATTTATTATATTAAATTAAAATTATTTTAAAATATTATTTCATCTTTATTGCTTTCTCTATCTTTCCCCAGGAGCCTTCTTATGCTGGAAGATCTCTTCTCTTCTGGCTCCTTCCTCTGACTAATTCTTCCTAAAACATCCATTTTAAGAAAGGGGCTAAATCAGCTCTGTCATCTTTATTTTTCTCTAGCTTTTACTTCTGATTCTCCAGCTTCTTCACCACAATTTCCCCATGAAGATATCTTTCTCCATTGCCTGATCTTTTCAGCTTCCTTTTAAGCATTAACTTTCCCAATTTGAATATAACGGATAGTTTTTCTTTTTTGCTTATGTATCTTTTCCTAGTGTTTAACACAATATATATTAAGTCAAGCTAATAAGCACAGTAAATATTTAACAAATGCTTATTAACTTGATTTAATGTATATATTAGTACAGCAATACATGGAGAGAATTTACAAAAATAAATGTGTGCATATATATATGCATATATGTGCATATGTATATATATACATATATATATAAATTGGGAGGTATGCTCAAAATATTTTTTTACTGATGAGGCACTAAATCAAAAAATTGGAATAATATTTTCATTATTTATCTCTATAGGGTGTAGAATAGCTAAAGATAATATTAGCAAAGGAATTATCCTGATATAGATGTAAAACATAGGGAAAACCTGATAAAATTAACTTGGGGTTAGTTCAAGATAGCATAGAACCCAGAAGTATAGCATAGAACCAAAATGTAGATTTGTTATCTCAGAATATATTGCATGCTTCTATATTGCAGAGAAAAATCTAATGGCTGTAAATAGCCCTTTTTCTCAGGAAGCTACACAGGAATTGTGATGATCTATAGGCTGCTATGCATTATATCTTTATGATATTTAAGATCCAGAGAATATAGGTAGGAAGTTTCTGTCACTTCTACCATAAAGCCAGAATAAAGATTTTATCCACATGCAAAAAAAAAAATGCAACATACTAACTGAAAACAGTAATGGGAAAAATTATTTCTATTATTAACCACAAAGACAAAATTCAAAGGACTATCAAGGGTATTTTATTGGTAACATCAAGCTTTAAGAGTATTTTTTATATATTTGGAGCCAGAGGTAATCACTAAAACATCACAGACAAAGCCATATTTTAAAAAATATGTATCCTATTTATGGAACAATGAGCAATTGAAATCTTGAGGAAATTTTATTCTTCTAATTCACTGTTACGTAAATAGTAAAATCTAGAGTAAAATATAATTTGCTTAAAATTTTCCAGGCAGATGATTTTACTGCTTAGTACTTTGTACTTTAAACTATTACATTCAATTCTGTAATTAGTTAGGTTTTGCCATGTGTAACATGTTTTTATTACATGGAAAGACAATAGGATAGACCTTTGGTGAACAAAATAGTATATGAAAATTCCCATGACTTATAAACCACAAGGCTGTGTGGCCTAGTGACTGAAGTAGCGCACCTGTTTCATAATGAATTATTCCCATTAACAATTAATTCCTTAAGGAAAATGAGTAACCATGATAAAATTTGCTCCTGGAATAGTGGGGTCAAAACTATCCCACTCCATTTTAGTTCTAATACCTCAGTTGACTGAGAACCCATTTCAATCAATTAATCTGAAGAACTTAGAAAGCACAAAAAGAAAAAAGAAAAAAAAAACCTTTAATTAGAATGGCAGAATCATTTTGCCAAAAAAAATTTATGTGGATCAAGAAAATTTGACTACATCTCAGGGATAATCTAGAAATTATCTAGTGAGTTGAAAAGACAGGAATTCCAGAAATTAGAACATGTGGAGTCTTAGCTAAATTATTTCAGAAGAAATTTCTTGGAGAAATGTCTCAGGTTGAATCCCAGATACATCTCCTCTCACTTTCTTCTTGTCCATAGAAGGATCTTTGCAGCTTCAGAGAGTCTAGAGGATATTGAACCTCCACATCTTTCCATCAGTCACTTAAATGGCATCCCTTGTTCCCTTGCAGCAGTATTGCTTCATTAGAAACCAGAGAGACTATACTCATAAACCCAGAAAAAGGATCATACCATGCCTAAGAAGAACTCCTCAAAACCACTATGAATGGGAGAAAAGAATTTTTGTCACCAAAAATTGGATATATGTGCTTTCTAAACTTCATCCCACTTTTCCCTGACTACATATATATTAGTAGGAAAGTGTATCACGCATTTGGAAAATGGGAAGGGAGGATTTTGTTCCAACTGTTTTTAATGGCATCTTTTTTTGAAATTTATTTTATTTTATTTATAGGTTTTTTTTCACAGTATATATGCATGAGTAAATTTTTATAATATTATCCCTTGTATTCATTTTTCCAAATTGTCCCCTCCCTCCCTCTACTCCCTCCCCTTGATGATAGGCAATCCCATACATTTTACATATGTTACAATATAACCTAGATACAATATATGTGTGTAAATAACATTTTCCTGTTGCACATTAAGTATTAGATTCCGAAGCTATAAGTAACCTGGGTAGATAGACAGTAGTGCTAACAATTTAAATTCACTTCCCAGTGTTCCTTCTCTGGGTGTAGTTATTTCTGTCCATCATTGATCAACTGGAAGTGAGTTGGATCTTCTCTATGTTGAAGATATCCACTTCCATCAGAATACATCTTCATACAACATTGAAGTGTACAGCGATCTTCTGGTTCCATTCATTTCACTCAGCATCAGTTGATGTAAGTCTCTCCAAGCCTCTCTGTATTCCTCCTGCTGGTCATTTCTTACAGAGCAATAATATTCCATAAAATTCATATACCATAATTTACCCAACCATTCTCCAATTGATGGACATCCATTCATCTTCCAGTTTCTAGCTACTACAAAAAGAGCTGCCACAAACAATTTGGCACATACAGGTCCCTTTCCCTTCTTTAGTATTTCTTTGGGATATAAGCCCAATAGCAGTAATGCTGGATCAAAGGGTATGCACAGTTTGATAACTTTTTGGGCATAGTTCCAAATTGCTCTCCAGAATGGCTGGATTCTTTCACAACTCTACCAACAATGTATCAGTGTCCCAGTTTTCCCACATCCCCTCCAACATCCATCATTATTTGTTCCTGTCATCTTAGCCAATCTGACAGGTGTGTAGTGGTATCTCAGAGTGGTCTTAATTTGCATTTCTCTGAACAGTAGTAATTTGGAACACTCTTTCATATGAGTGAATATAGTTTCAATTTCATCATCTGAGAATTGTCTGTTCATATCCTTTGACCATTTATCAATTGGAGAATGGTTTGATTTCTTATAAATTAGGGTCAGTTCTCTATATATTTTGGAAATGAGACCTTTGTCAGAACCTTTAACTTTAAAAATATTTTCCCAAGTTGTTACTTCCCTTCTAATCTTGTTTGCATTAGTATTGTTTGTACAGAAACTTTTTAGTTTGATGTAATCAAAATCTTCTATTTTGTGATCAATAATGATGTCTAGTTCTCCTCTGGTCATAAATTCCTTCCTCCTCCACAGGTCTGAGAGGTAGACTATTCTCTGTTCCTCTAATCTATTTATTATCTCATTCTTTATGCCTAAGTCATGGACCCATTTTGATCTTATCTTGGTATATGGTGTTAAGTGTGGATCCATATCTAATTTCTGCCATACTAATTTCCAGTTTTCCCAACAGTTTTTTCCAAATAATGAATTTTTATCCCTAATGTTGGTATCTTTGGGTTTGTCAAAGACTAGATTGCTATAGATGTATCCTTTTTTGTCCTTTGTATCTAATCTGTTCCACTGATCGACCAGTCTATTTCTTAGCCAATACCAAATGGTTTTGGTGACTGCTGCTATATAATATAGCTTTAGATCAGGTACACTTAGACCACCTTCATCTGACTTTTTTTTTTTCATTAGTTCCCTTGCAATTCTCGACCTTTTATTCTTCCATATGAATTTTGTTGTTATTTTTTCTAGGTCATTAAAATAGTTTCTTGGGAGTCTGATTGGTATAGCACTAAATAAATAGATTAGTTTGGGGAGTATTGTCATCTTTATTATATTCACTCGGCCTATCCAAGAGCACTGAATGTCTTTCCAATTATTTAAATCTGACTTTATTTTTGTGGCAAGTGGCTTGTAATTTTTCTCATACAATTCCTGACTATTCTTTGGTAGATTGATTCCCAAATACTTTATACTCTCAACATTTGTTTGGAATGGAATTTCTCTTTGTATCTCTTGCTATTGCATTTTGTTGGTGATATATAAAAGTGCTGAGGATTTATATGGATTTATTTTGTATACTGCCACTTTGCTAAAATTCTGAATTATTTCTAATAGCTTTTTAGCAGAGTCTTGGGATTCTCTAAGTATACCATCATGTCATCTGCAAAGAGTGATAGTTTGATTTCCTCATTTCCTACTCTAATTCCTTGAATCTCTTTCTCGGCTCTTATTGCCGAGGCTAGCGTTTCTAGTACTATTTGAATAGTAATGGTGATAGTGGGCAATCTTGTTTCACTCCTGATCTTACTGGGAAAGGTTGCAGTTTATTTCTATTGCATATTATGCTTACTGACAGTCTTAAATATATGCTCCTGATTATTCTAAGAAATAGTCCATTTATTCCTATACTCTCAAGCGTTTTTAGTAGGAATGGATGTTGGATTTTGACAAATGCTTTTTCTGCATTTATTGAGATGATCATATGGTTTTTATTAATTTGATTATTAATATGGTCAATTATACTAATAGTTTTCCTAATATTAAGCCAGCCCTGCATTCCTGGTATAAATCCTACTTGATCATAGTGTATTATCCTAGGGATGATTTTCTAAAATCTTTTTGCTAATATCTTATTTAAGATTTTAGCATCAATATTCATTAAGGAAATTGGTCTATAATTTTCTTTCTCAGTTTTCGATTGACCTGGTTTAGGTATCAGTACCATGTCTGTGTCATAAAAGGAGTTTGGTAGGACTCCTTCATGGCCTATTTTTTCAAATAGTTTATATAGCATTGGGGCTAGTTGTTCTTTAAATGTTTGGTAGAATTCACATGTAAATCCATCTGGTCCTGAGGATTTTTTCTTGGGGAGTTGATTAATATCTTGTTCTATTTCTTTTTCTGAAATGGAACTATTTAAGCAATTTGTCTCCTCCTCTGTTAATCTAGGAAGCCTGTATTTTTGGAGAAAGTCATCCATTTCACTTAAGTTATCAAATTTATTGGCATAAAGTTGGGCAAAGTAACTCCTTATTATTTCTCTAATTTCCTCTTCATTGGTGGAAAGATCCCCCTTTTCATTTGTAAGACTAACAATTTGATTTTCCTCTTTCCTTTTTCTGATCAGATTTACCAAAGGTTTATCTATTTTATTGGCTTTTTCATAAAACCAACTTTTGGTTTTATTTATTAATTCAATAGTTTTTTTTAACTTTCAATATTATTGATTTCTCCTTTTAATTTTTGTATTTCAAGTTTAATTTTTGGTTGGGGGTTTTTAATTTGGTCTTTTTCTAGCTTTTTAAGTTGCAGGCCCAATTCGTTAATCTTCTCTTTTTCTATTTTCTTCTTTCTTTCTTATATCTTCTCTAAAGATATAAAATTTCCCCTTATTACCATTTTAGCTGCATCCCACAGATTTTGGTATGATATCTCATCATTGTCATTATCTTGGGTGAAATTATTAATTTTTTCTATAATTTGCTGTTTCACCCAGTCATTCTTTAAGATGAGATTATTCAATTTCCAATTACTTTTTGGTCTATTCACCCCTAACTTCTTACCGAATGTAGCTTTTATTGCACTGTGATCTGAGAAGAAGGCTTTTATTATTTCTGCCTTCCTACATTTAATTTTGAGATCTTTATGTCCTAATACATGGTCAAATTTTGTATAGGATCCATGAACTGATAAGAAGCCATTCAGTTTTCTCCAAAGGTCTATCATACCTAGTTTTTCTAATGTTCTATTTACTTTTTTAATTTCTTTCTTATTTGTTTTGTGATTTGATTTATCTAAATCTGAGAGTGCAAGGTTGAGATCTCCCACTATTATAGTTTTACTGTCTATTTCTTCTTGCAATTCTCTTAACTTTTCCTTTAGAAAGTTAGATGCTATACCACTTGGTGCATATATGTTTAGTATTGATATGGCTTCATTATTTATGCTACCTTTTAGCAGGATATAGTTTCCTTCCTTATGTCTTTTAATTAGATCAACTTCTGCTTTTGCTTGATCAGGATGGCTACCCCTGCTTTTTTGACTTTACCTGAAACATAATAGATTCTGCTCCAACCTTTTACCTTTACTCTGAATGTATTTCCCTGCTTTAAGTGTGTTTCCTGTAAACAACATATTGTAGGGTTCTGATTTTTGATCCAGTCTGCTATCCATCTCCATTTGATGGGAGCATTCATCCCATTCACATTTACAGTTAAAATTACTAATTCTGTATTTCCTGCCATCATATTATCACCAGATTATGCTTTTTCCCTTGATCCCCATGAACCCCTTCCCCAATATTTAATTTATAGACCCCACTTGTGACGCACAGCCCTCCCTTTTTTTAGTATCCCTCCCCCCTCCTTCCAAGTCCCTTCCCTTATTCCCCTTTTCCTTTTCCCTTTTGCTCTCCCCCCTTTTAATGAGGTGAGAGAGAATTCTCTGAAAAACAAATATGTCAATTATTTACTCTTTGAGCCTCTTCTGATGAGAGTAAGATTCACACAATATTTCTTCCCCTCTCTAAATTCCCTCAGATATGGTATATTTTCTATGCCTCTTCCTGGGATGTAGTTTCCCTCTTTTTATCACTCTTTCCCCTTTTTCTGATACTACCCCCTTCCCTTTACTACACCCCCACTTTTTTTATATCAGTAAAATCAAATTATCCATGCGGACTTTCTATATATCCACAACAGAGATATAATTCTCAAGGGTTCTGTGTACCTTTTTCTGTTTCTCTTCAGTCTTGTGGATGTAGATCAAAGTTTTTGTTTAATTTGGTTTTTTTCTTAGAAACATATGGAATTCCTCTATTTCATTGAATGACCATCTTCTTCCATGGAAAAAAATGCTAAACTTAGCTGGGTAGTTCATTCTTGGTTGCAGTCCTTGATCTTTTGCCTTTCGGAATATCAGGTGTCAGGCCCTTCTATCTTTTAATGTGGAGGCAGCCAGATCTTTAGTGACCCTTATTGTGGCACCTTGGTATTTAAATTGTTTTTTTCTAGCTGCTTGCAAGATTTTCTCCTTTGTGTGGTAATTCTGCAGCTTAGCCACAATATTCTGTGGTGTTCTTTTTTTAGGGTCTTTTTCAGAAGGAGTTCGATGAATTCTTTCAGGGCCTATTTTCCCTTCTGTTTTCATTATCTCTGGACAGTTCTCTTTGATGATTTCCTGTAAAATAGAATCTAGGCTCTTTTTTTGGTCATAGTTTTCGGGAAGTCCAATAATCCTCAGATTATCTCTCCTAGATCTATTTTCCAGGTCTATAGATTTTCCCAGTAAGTATTTGACATTATTCTCCAGCTTTTCATTTTTTTTTTGTTTTGTTTGACTGATTCTTGGTTTCTCAATGAATCATTCATTTCTATTTGTTCCATCCTGATTTTTAAGGAGTTATTTTCTTCATTCACAGTTTTTAGTTCTTTTTGTATATGACCAATTGAGTTTTTAAATGAATTATTTTGCTCTATTGAATTTTTTTCCATTTCCCTAATTTTTTTAGAGAATTATTTTCTTTTTCCAATTCAGAAATCCTATTTTCTTGAGACTTTTTATCTTTTCCAATTCAGAAATCCTACTTTCTTGAGAATTTTTTATCTTTTCTAATTCAGAAATCCTATTTTCTTGAGATTTTTTTATCTTTTTCAATTCAGAAATCCTACTTTCCTGTGATTTTTTAACCTTTTCTAATTCACAAATTTTGTTTCCCTACATCTCCTGTGAATTCTTTATTTTTTCCAACTCAAATTTCAGAACGTTGTTATTCTCTATCATAGCTTTTCTTTCCTTTCCCCATTTTTCTTCAAACTCTCTTAATTTTTTAATAGTCTCTACTAGGAGAGAGTTATGTGATGGGGGGCAGGTATCATTCCCCTTTAGGCTGTTATCTGCTAACTCTCTGCTATTAACTTCCTCGGGGTTGGATACCCGCTCTTTCTCTGTGTAGAAGGAATCAATAATTCTTCTTGGCTTTTTACTCATATTTTAAAAAATCTTTTGGGGTCTGTCCTTGGGGTAAGATATTTATTTATTTATTTCTTTACCAGCTTCCTCCCAGACCGGATGGATGCAGTGGCTCCTGTGCCTGAGCTAAGAGAGTGCTCTGGGAGAGAGTTCCCCACCCCCTTCCTGGAAGTGCCTCAGAGGTGATTAGCACGGCTGCGCTTTGAGGGCGCTGTGTGTCCTAGCGACTTCCCTGAGGTTTAAGACTGAACAGTAAAGGTGACACAAAGCCCAGCCAATGCGTCCCGTGGGGCGTGGATGTCAACAGCTGATGTGAAAAGCCCCTGCGCTCAAACTGGAAGTGTCTGCCCAGAAACCACGGTCCCTATTTCAAAGGTTCTGCTTCTCTGGGACTTCCGCGGCTGAGTTCCACAGCCTCCAGCCGAGCCAGGCACTGTGTGAATTAGATATTGCCTTGGGCTGTGTCCCCGTTTTTCAAGCTCTTAACTACCCCCAGGGGAAGTCCTGGACTGCAGATGGAGGCTTCACCGCCATACTGAGATCTGTTAGGTCACTTCCAGATTGGGGTGGTTCTAGTATCTGGCTTTATATTTTAAAGTGGCTTGATTTCTCTTCTGAACTGCTGTTTTATAAGCAGAGAAGAGCTAACAGCCTGTGCCAGATTCTTCTATCTCAGTGGCTTCTCTGATTCCAGAGCCTTCCCCAGCCCAATCGGCACAGTGTGCTAGCACCCAACCGTCTGTGCTGGCCTCTTTTTTTTCTCCCCTGGGAACCAACCTTTTCTGTTGAAACTCCAGTTTCTCTTCAGCTAGTAAGTCGTGCTTCCAGTCCTTGTGGTTTCTATCAGTCCAGCATTATTTTTGAGGCTGATTTAACTAATTGGTATTGAGGGAAGAAGGGAGCTCACAAAATAGCGTGTATCTTCTCCGCCATCTTGGCTCCGCCCCCCTACCATAGCATCTTGATAAAGATTTCTTTCTAACTAGAAATTAAGTGGATGCCCATTGGTTGGAGAATGTTATGGTATATAAATAGTTATGGTATATAAATGTTATGGAATATTATTGTTCTGTAAGAAATTAACAGTAGGATGATTTCAGAATTCCTGGAGAGACTTACATAAACTGGTGATAAGTGAAATGAGCAGAACCAGTAGATCATTCTACATGGCAACAGTAAGATTATATGATGATTAATTCCAATGGGATATTGTTCTCATCAACAGTGAGATGATTCAGGCCAGTTCTAATGGTCTAATGGTGATAAAGAAAGCCATCTGCACCCAGAGAGAATACAGTGGGAATTTAATGTGGATCACAATTCAATTGTTTGAATTGTTTGCTTGCATTTTGTTTTCTTTCTCATTTTTTTCCTTTTTGTTCTGATTTTTCTTGTGCAGCATGATATTTGTGGAACTATATATAGAAGAATTGCACATGCATAACATATATTGGATCACTTTCCATCTAGGGGAGGGGGTAGAAGGAAGGGAGGGAAAAATTAGAACACAAGATTTTGTAAGGGTGAATGTTGAAAATTATCCATGTATATATTTTGAAAATAAAAGTCTTTAATTAAAAAAAATTAAAAAGAATTCTTCCTAAATGCCACTTAAAGCAAGTTTGTGAAATTGATTTTCTTTTGCAAAGGCACCTGGATGGATATTCAAGTTTTTGGTGTTAAAGAATCAAACCTGATCCCTCATGAATAACTTTAGATCTCTGATGGGAGTGGGGCAGAATTAACTAAACATAGGTGGAAAAGAGATGAAAATTATCTGAATTTCCGTTTGGATTACTTGAAAAATCCTATGGAGTCAGCCAAGATACTGAGATAATAATATTAGCTAAATTGAACAATAAAAAATAAACTGTCAAAAATCAATCATTTCTATATGATAATAACAAATTCCAAAAGGCAATAACAGAAAGAGAAATCCCATTCCCCCCAAAAAATAGTAAAAAATATCTGGGAATCAGTCCACCAAAATATACAAAATATTGGTATAGATTCAATTAGAAAATTTTGCTAGAAAGCTGGGAAACAATTTTTACAGACAGTGTTTCACATTTAAAGGTCTCATTTCAAAAATAGAGAGAGGAGTGAATCAAATGTATAAGAACATGTCATTTCCCAATTGATTCATTGTCAAAGGAAATGAACTAGCAGTTTTCAAATGAAGATATTAAAATTATCTATAGTCATATGAAAACATGTTCTAAATCACTATTAATTAGAGAAATGCAAGTTAATGCAGCTCTGAGGTATTACCTCATATCTATCAGATTGGCTAATATGAAAGGAAAGAATAATAAATATTGGAAATGTGGAAAAATTTGAACATGCATTGTTGCTAAAGTTGTAAACTGATCTAACCATTCTGGAGAGCAATTTGAAACTATGCCTAAAGGGCATATCGTTTGATACAGCAATACTACTTACTAGGTCTGTATCCAACAATAACAGAGAGAATAAGAATTCTATGTTGTGTTTCACACTCTGTTTCCATGATTTTCTCTCTGGGTATAGATGGCTTTCTTCATCACTGAACGATTGGAATTGGCTTGAATCATATCATTGTTGAGGTGAACCACATCTATCACAATTGATCTTCATATAGTCTTGTTGTCATGTATAATGATCTCTTGGTCCTGCTCATTTCACTTAGCATCAGTTCATGTAAGTCTCTCTAATATCATCCTGCTGATCGTTTCTTACATAACAATAATATTCCATAATATTCATATGCCATAATTTATTCATATGCCAATTGATGGGCATCCACTCAGTTTCCATTTTCTTGTCACTACAAAAAGAGCTGCCATTAACATTTTTGCATATGTTGATCCCTTTCCCTCCTTCAAGACCTCTTTGGGATATAATCCCAGTAGAAACACTACTGGATCAAGAGGTATGCACAGTTTGATAACTTTTGAGCATAGTTCCAAATTGTTTTCCAGAATGACTGGATCACACAGTTCCACCAACAATGTATCAGTGTCCCAATTTCCCCACATCCCCTCCAACGTTGGTCATTATTGTTTCCTGTCATCTTAGCTAATCTGACAGATGTGTAATGGTATCTATGAGTTGTCTTAATTTGCATTTCTATGATTAATAGTGATGAAAAATATATCTATTAAGAAATAGGACTTTTCAACAACAATACTGTATGAAGATATATTCTGATGGAAGTGGATATCTTCAACATAAAGAAGATCTGACAGAAACAACTACACCCAGAGAAGGAACACTGGGAAGTGTATGTAAATTGTTAGCACTATTGTCTATCTACCCAGGTTACTTATACCTTCGGAATCTAATACTTAATGTGCAACAAGAAAATGTTATTTACACACATATATTGTATCTAGGTTATATGTAACATATGTAAAATGTATGGGATTGCCTGTCATCAAGGGGAGGAAGTAGAGGGAGGGAGGGGATAATTTGGAAAAATGAATACAAGGGATAATATTATTAAAAAATTAAAATTACTCATGTATATATACTGTAAAAAAATATAAATAAAAAATAAAAATGGAAAAAAAAGAAATAGGACTTTACAGTAGTTTTGCATTCACAAATTATAGATAATGTGGTTTCCTTGATTATAAGTTAACTTTTGATCAAATAGTCTGGAAACCAAGCTTGTAGCTATTATTTGTATTACAGATAGCTTTAGTTATTTTATCCCACATCCTTACATTTATAAAATAATACATTTTCATTTTGACTTTTCTCATTTTATCATTAATACTATCCAAACTAATCTTTCTCCACTCTCCTTCACCAATTGACAAAACTTAGTAATGTTACCTTTTCTACATCTCTCATCTTCCCTTTTGTCTATTCATACCTTTGGATCATAATCTCTCATCATTATCATCTCTCACCTTGATTATTACAAAAACTTCCTAATTGCTTTTCCTATATCAGTCTTCAGACAACTTTCAAATGACATTCCTAAAGCACAGGTTTCGCTGTGCCTCTAGGCAAATATAAATTCCTCTGATTGTCATTTTAGACCTTTTGAAACTTGGTTTCAGTCTACTTTTCCATGTTGATGGTACATTACTCCCTGTCAAGAACTCTGTTCTAGATGAATTGACCTCATTGCTATATCCCATACATGGCATTCCATCTCCCACTTAAATGGCACTAGACTGTCCCAGTAACTGGAATGTTTCACAGCCATCTTTTGGAATAACCAGATCCAAAATTCAGCATCTCTTTCTTCAAGAATATTTTCCTGATCCCACAGTGAATCACCAATTCCCCTCATAAAAACTATTTTTAATTGTGCCTAATGTTTAGTAATAGATGAATATGTATCCTTCCAGTAGAATGTAAGCTTTTCATGAACAAGGTCCATCTCAAATTTGTCTCTGTATTCCTTGCATTTTACAGAGGTCCTAGCATATTTTTCTCTGATACATTATATCATTTATGGGTAAATCTCTGACCAGCCTTTTTTTTCACTGAAAATCAATAATTATTCAGCAAATTAAAGCCTTTGAGAGTTACAGAAGTATTAATAAGTTAACTAATTTGCCCAGAGGCAAACAATGAAGGCAAAACTTAAACTATTTCTTTCTAACTCCATGGCCAGGTTTCTGTTCACTGGCACCTTGTCTTTCCTATAGTAAGTGCTTCATACATCTTTGATTAATTAATTGATGGATTTTCTTCTTCCACGTTCCTATACTGCTTAGAACTGAAAAAGCCCACATTTGGGTGGATAGTTAAAAGATCATCATAACTTAAAAGATTATCCTAAAATAATATGTTTCTATCAGGAAAATGAAAATTATAAACTTATCAAATATCTCAGTATTTTATAAAGAAATAGAGCAAACCAAGAAGAAAATGATTCATTTTTGGCATTAGACTAGTTTCTAACTTTTCCTTTCAAAAGGTAACTAAAATCATTAGTACAGATTACTTTCTTATGGCTTTTTTTCCTCTAATTTTTCAAATAATCCAAAAATGAGTGAAAATAATGTCTCCTTTATTTTTGAAGACAACTCAAAACAGGGATTTGAGGAAAGAACAAGTCTGAGCTATGGTGATACCATAACTCACATAGTGAACCTTGGCTCACTAAAGATTTTCTAAGTTTCTCAAATTGCACACAATTGATCGGGAGGGGGGGGGGGGAGTCAGCCTTGATGTCAAGATAACACACTACCACCCTCAAGTGGTCAGTTGGATTACTTTCTTGTTTCCAGGGCCAATACTTCGTCTGTCAAGCAGCCCAGGATTCATAATGTATGAAGGAAAAAGGAGAAGGAGGGAGAGAGAGAGGGAGAGAAAGAGGGAGTGAGGAAGGGAAAGAAAGAGAAAAGGAGGGAGAGAGAAAAGGAGATGAAGAAAGAGACAGAGACAGATAGAGAGACAGAGATGGAAATGGAAACAGAAACTGAGAGGGAGAGGGAGAGGGAAAGAGGCAGAGAGAGAGGGAGGGGAACATATTTTTAATAAAACAGTGGGTTGTTCTTTAAAAGTCTTCTCTTTTTTCTGACAAGCTTTATCCACATTCTGCCATTTCTGCTTATGTAAAGACTGGTACCATTTATAAAGTGCTTTATATAAATCATCTAATTTGAACCTCACAAATATGCCATTATGGCATTATAGAATTATAGGTATTATCCCTATTTTACAGAAAACGAAATTGAAACTCAAAGATGTTAAATTACTTGCCCATGGCCATATAGTATTAAGTATCAGAAGCAAAATTGAAACAGAAGTCTTTTTGACTCCAAGTCCAACAATTTATATACCATACCACATTGCCTCTCCTAATACATGAGAAAAATCTCCAGAATATAATGAGGCTTCTCAAGAGGCATTAGTTTAGATAAAATTCTATGGGTTAACAATATTTATATATGCTTCCTATTTAAAAATAATTTTTAACTCAAAGATTTACTCAAAGAATTGATGGGAGGAAAGAAAGATAGAGACCTACACGAAGAGGTTCTGATTTTGGTTTCCCTGAATGCATAAAATGATGTTTATCCAAACTTTTCAAGCCTCCTGGAAAGAACTGGCAATCATGTGAGGTGAGATCAGGGTTCTCTGCTGAAACTCTTAGTACTTTCACTTATGGTTCCAACCACCAAGGGAAAAATGAATTTTCAACATAGGAATGGTTAGCTTCTTTATGGTACTTTGGTTCTATAAATTCTAACCTAAAGTTGTGGTGGGGAGAGAGCAGAGAAGGAAGGATGAGATAAGTCACACAAGGAAGTCTCCATCAATCCATCTAAATATTTTTTGGGGAAAAGAGATGGTATTTCTTTAACTTTCAATAGAAATAAATGTGTAGCAAAAGCCTCATATTTTGAACTCACACTATCATTCTTAGTATGCTGGTTCTAATTTCTATTTCATTTGCTGTGTTGTATGACACAGCAAAGTTCTTAAATTCAAGATAATTGATGTTAAACATTTTGACATAGGTGTCACTACTGTTCAAGAGTAACCTGTATAATTATGTGAATTTCTAACCATTTCAAGTTGATTATACCTTTTTGAGAATATGCACCTTTAAATAAAGAAATCTATCAAAAACCATTAATTTTTGTCATGCTTGAGTTTTTGATCCTGAGAAAAGTAGATAGTAAATGGAACTGTAATTCTCTTTTCTTTTTACCCCACCTAACTCTTAGCCCAAAAGATAAAAGGTGCCAGGACAGTAAAAAATAAAAAAGCTTTTCATGCATAATTATTTTTAAAGAGTGGACCAGAAAATCCAGGTGATGGAGGAAGGGGGATCTCTGAAACCCTTTCAAAAGTCTATAATTTAGACTTTTAAATTAGTTTTTATTTAACTATTACTTTTGTTAAATTTAAATTTTATTTTAATTTAGAATTAGTTTTTATTTTTAATATGGTAAGTATCTGCCAATATAGCTCACATAAACAAAAACTCTTTGGACAGATCCTCAATCATTTTTAATAGTATTGAGAACAAAAGTTAGAGAATCACTACTCTAAATCATTTATTTAAATCCATTACCAAAAACAGACTATTGCAGAGCAGGTTAATATTATAGCCTAGAATTAACATTAAGTTAGTTACAGCCTTAAGGGGGAAGATTTCAAGTACTCCTTCAAAAAATGGGATCATACTAATGAGAGTCAATAAACAACATTCTTATTATTTAGGAAGGAAACTTTTCATTATTGTTGGGAAGAAAAAAGGGAGTGAATAAACATCAATATAATAATGCTAAAGAATGATATTAGAATCTTTTATACATAATAGTTTCCAAGGAACCAAGGTCTTGGCTACATTTTTAATGTCTCATGTAGGAAACTTTGAACAGAATTGCTTAGGGAACTTATTCTGAGACAAACATCAACATTTCATTCATTAAATGGGTAGAAATATCATAATGACATTTCTGTACTTTAGTAAATTGGAGGCAGTGGTGCTGCCACAGATGTCAAGAAATTTTGGTTCATAGTACACTCTCTGAAGTGTTTGTGAGGACTTTGAAAGTTTCTAGATATTTAACTGGCTGCAGACCTCAATATGTCTGAAATAAAATTATTTCTTATTTTTCTTATTCCTTGACTCTTCTGAGTTAGGATTGAAGTTGGAGATAGAGGAGGGAATCTCTATTTTAATAAATTGTAACTGCATTATACTTTCTACTTTATTTTATTCTTTAATCTAAGACTTTATGGCTAAATGGTTGAAACCCACAGTGGGTCAAGCAATTTAGTAGATTGGCAATCAGGAAGAGAGAATAGGGTCCACAAAGAATTAGATCAAAAGAGGAAGGATTTTTTCTCTCCATCTTAGAATGAACTGACTTTCTGCACAAATGTCTACTCCTATTTCCCACAAGTTACAGAGTTATGATCTATGCCTCAAAAAGACTCTGCCAAGCCAGAATAAAGATTTCCTAGTGAAGGTGGCATAAATGTACCAGACCTAAGACTATATTATAAAGCAGTGATCATCAAAATCATTTGGTACTGACTAAGAAATAGAATAGTTGATCAGTGGAATAGGTTAGATTCACAAGACACAATACTCAATGACTACAGTAATCTAATGTTTGATAATCCCAAACACCCACTTCTGGGATAAGAACTCATAATTTGACTAACACCTAATACTCTCTACAAAGATAAGGCCAAATGAGTTCATGATTTAGACATAAAAAAGTGATGCTATAAGCAAATTAGAAGAACAAAGAATAGTCTACTTCTCAAATATGTGGAAAAGTAAGGAGTTGTGACCAAAGAAGAACTAAAATATATTATGAAATATGAAATGGATAACTTTGGTTTCATTAAGTTAAGAAATTTTATACAAACAAATCCAATGCAGACAAGATTAAAAGGGAAGCAGAAAACTAGGGGAAAAAATTTACATACAAGGGTTCTGATAAAGGCCTCATTCTTAAAATATGTAGAGAATTTACTCAAATTTACAAAAATACAAGCCAATCTCCAATTGATAAATGGTCAAAGGATATGAACAGAAAATTTTCAGATGAAAAATTAAAACCATTTCTACTCAAGAAAAATGCTCTAAATCACTAATGATGAGAAATGCAAATTAAGACAACTTTGAGGTACCACTATACACCTCTCAGATTGTCTAAGTTGACAGGAAAAGATAATAATGAATGTTGGAGGGAATGTTGGAAAACTGGGACACTGATACATTATTGGTGAAACTGTGAATGGATCCAGTCATTCTGAAGAGCAATTTGGAACTATGCTCAAAAAGTTATCAAACTGTGCATACCCTTTGATCCAGCAGTGTTTCTATAGGGTTTAAATCCCAAAGAGATCTTAAAGGAGGGAAAGGGACCCAAATGTGCCAAAATGTTTGTGGCAGCCCTTTTTGTAGTGGCAAGAAACTAGAAACTGAATGAATGCCCATCAATTAGAGAATGGCTGAATAAGTTATGGTATATGAATGTTATAGAATATTATTGTTCTAAAGAAACGATTAGGAGGATGATTTTAGAGAGGCCTGGAGAGACTTACATGAACTGATGCTTAGTGAAATAGTAGAACCAAGAGAACATTGTACACAGCAACAATATTATACAATGATAAATTCTGATGGACATGACTCTTTTCAATAATGAGGTGATTTCAGGCCAGTTCCAATGGACTTGTCTTGGAAAGAGTCATCTGTATCCAGAGAGAGGACTATGAGGACTGAGTCTGGATCACAACATAGTACTTTCACTTTTTTGTTGTTATTTACTTGCTTTTTGTGGAAATATGTATAGAAAAATTGCACCTATTTAAGCATATATTGGATTACTTGCTGTCTAAGGGAGGAGTGGGGGGAAGGGAAGGAGAAAAAAATTGGCATACAAGCTTTTGCAAGGTTGAAAGTTGAAAATTATCTGTACATATATTTTGAAAATAAAAAGCTTTTTCAAAAGAAAAATCTCCTAGTGACTCACCATAATACTGTTGAAGTATGAAAAAGTTTTCAAATTAGCAATAGAGCCAGCTTTTAACTCAAAGGCATATTGGGTCCCAGGGCAAAACGATGAAGGAAATATAAAAAGAATTTCTCTATCCTTTGAATTCTGGCAACTTAATGAAACAGAAAAGGGAATAATGGATTTATTTTACCTCTCTCCTAAATATCTCAACAACTACCTCCTTTGATTTATAGTTGAATTTAAAATCTGCCCATGACCTTTTCTTTTTAAAGAGAAATTCTTGCCATTGAGTACCAATTCCGTTCTTAAAGTTTATACACACATGACATTTTCTCTAGGATTTTTACTGTGTCTTTTCCCCTGTTGCCTTGTACTCTTCTACAGATGAAATTCAAGATTCTTGTCATTATCTCAGGGATATCTTCTTAGACAGATGACCTTAGAAGTAACCTTCTCATTCCTCTCATATTAGGGGGATGGAGAAGGATGACAAAATGCTATGTGATGATAAATAACAGTCAAAACCACAGTTGATATCTGTGACCTGACAGAAAGGTAAAAACAGAGGATGATTCAATGTGGTGCTTTTTCCTTCATGTCCTGATTTTTATTCAAGGATGATTTCTACCAGATATAACAAATCATTTAGTTAATAGCTCTACAATATTTTAAGGTTTTCAAAGTGTTGTGTGTGTGTGTTTATAATAGGTAAGTGTATATATAACAATAAATATATGTCTACATGATGCATATATGTATAACATATGTAAAATATGATTATTTATATGTAATATACATATACACACATATGTATAAATTACATGATGCCTCATTTGATTCTCATAACAACCCTGTAAAGCAGCTACTATTAGTTCTATCTCATAGATAAGGACACTGAGGCTGAAAAAGTTTAAGTAATTTGATTGAGATCACACAACTAGTCTGAGGCAAGATTTGAACTCAGATCTTGACTCCATCTACTACAGCACCTAAAAGCTTTCACCAAGCTCTCCTTTAGATAGTTGTCCCCACAAAGATAGCTAGAATATTGTCAATTATATAGGCAATCATCTCACAACCCAAACCTGTACCGATGCTAATCCTGTTTTTCTAATCAAATTTTCTGTGTACTCCCTTCAATTTTGCCAGTTGTAGTCATCCATATCTTTCTATTTAAAGAGATCTTAATACCCCTTTTCTCCAACCTTTCTAGAGTCATCCACTACAACTGCCTTCTTTGAACTGCATTAGCTCTGTCCTCTAGTATTTGAAATCTTGAATAGTAAAGTTCATAAAAATGAATTTAGAAGAAGTAGTATTACACAATGATTTGAGAGGTTAAGAAGAACTGGTGTTTTTGACAGCAATGGAATGACCCTGACAAGTTACTTTTATTCTTTTGCAACTCTCTAAGACTATACTGTGAAGAGATATTGATGTGCTTTGGTAGAGAAATTTCTTTACCATTTCTCTATTCTGAGGAAATCAAAAATTCCACACCCTCCAAAAAACTTAGGACAAATTAAGTGAATAATAACACTGCTCACATCTTCAGCATACCCCACTGGAAACACTATCATCCTCATTATTATCACCAACATCATCAGCACCAGCATCATCAATTGAGAATTAATCCAATATTCTCATGTTAACAGTAACAAGTAAAATATTTATTATTTTTAGAAATGATGTTGACAATTACAAATGAGTTACTTGTTTATTAAATATGGCATCCAATGGCTATCTATTTGCAATCATTTTGATAGAAAATTTTATAAGTTACTCAAGAATAATACAATTTTATTTCCTTTTTTTCAAAGTGTATAATTCATGTTTTCTAATTTAAACTACCAATTATTACAAATCAGTGAAACTTTGGTATACATCAAAAAGAATTAAAACAAAATTTAATTAATTTAATTAAGTTTATCTTCCCTTCTCCTATTTTAATACTTCTCTTTCTAACCCTGGGTCTAGGTTTACCTGAATTGTGGTGCAAAGCTCTCATGACACTTCTAGCCACACTGAAGCTCCAATTCCTGGATACCTCTTGCTTTGAACCTTTCTCTTCTCCCCAGTCAAAGCTTATTGGTAACAATGCTAATGTCTCTAGAGTCCTTTTGGTTAGCCTATCAATTAATCTATTCTAATATTTTAATGTTTACTAATGAATTACTACCTTTTCCCACAGTAATAAAATAGTACTACTTTAACAAGGGACTTTGGAAGACAATACCTTAATTCTAAGGAGCCACTCTAAAGTGGCTAAAGGAATTTAAAGAAATCAATTTAATGTACCGTAGAAAAACAGTGAGGGTAGGGTAGGGATTCATGGAATTTTTCATGCCCTTCTGAGTCACAGAATTTCAGAGTGGCAATGGCTTCTAATTTAATAATTCTAATTCAATATAAAACCAAAAAAGAATCCCCATTAGAAAACAACCAAGTGATCATCTAGCCTATGTCTGAAGACCTCCAATGAAGGGGAATCTACTATCTCTTGAGTTAGCCCTTTTTATCACACTCTAATCATTGGGTAGTATTTTTTCTGACTTTGAACCTAAAGTTGCTTCTTTGCAACTTCCAACTTGTATTTCTAATTCTTTCCTTGGCCCAAGCATCACGAGTCTCATTCCTCTTCCATATAACAGCCTCAAATATTGCTCAATACTCAAAAGAAACTATCATTTCTCCTCTCCTGCCCCACTCTGTTCTTCTCCAAGCTAAACATTCTCAAATCCTCCAATAATGTCCTTTGGACTAAATTACTGTATCCTCTTCTTTTCTGACATTCATTAAATATTTACTGATCTCTAGGCTATCAACTTTCCCTCATTCAGATATCCATCCTAGGAAACTAAAATCAACCAGAATGTAATAATTTCCAAATTTCCCCTGAGGCCACATTATCCACACCCCCAACTCTTACTCAGGGCTGTACAAAAGAAATAAATGAGCAAAACATTCTCTCCCAGTGTCCTGAGTCCACTATTTCTCCCTCCACTGTCAAGCTTTGATTTCCAGATGTAAGCCAACCTTGGGGAAAGGTAAGTTTAAAAATTGCAGAGAACATTCCCCTTTGTCCTGCAACTCCCACTAAAGAGTGAGAGCCTGAAAAGCCAGAGGAGGGATGAAAAAATGTTCTTCCAGTTGCCTTGAAGTTGAAGTTAGTAGTAATACACCCTCAGAATCACCATTACCCCATTCTTTCCCAAAACTAGTATTGAGGAAGTACTGAAACAGAAAGCAATCCCCACCAAACCTATTACTAAGCTGATAATGAATGAAGGCAGACACTGCCTTCACCATGGAGCAAAGGTGAAAGGCCAAAAATAATAATAAATTAATTTTTTAAAAAGTCTGTTCCAAAATATAAGTTTATTATCTGAGAATGATAGACCAAATGAAAACACCTGCTGATATTACTGGATTTAGCCCAATCCTCCATGGGGATTAAAGGAAATTAGAGGGAAGAAGTATAAGGAAGAAGTCTGTCATGTTAATAGGAGAAAAAATTTAAGCTCCAGGAGAACAAAGTCCTCAATATACAAGCAGTTGGCTATATCAACAAATCTCTTCATTAATCTTATCTCTATAGGAGGTTCACTTAATGAGATCCTTTATACCTTTAGGCTCCCAACTACTCAGTAAGATCTATTATAATTGTCAGAAAATCTATATAAATGGTGATTTGCCCACAAAGGAGCCTTCTATCCAAGCAGCATGGAGTTCAACCTACTCAAAGAAATGTAAAGGTTCTCTATCCCTCAGCAGTATACTAGAGACCAGATTAATCTGTGCAGAGGACCATCTACCATGTTCACAATAGATGGAGCCCTCTGCAAAATAGGCATATATATGAGGGACATCTCTAGTCACCTTGATCTATATCTGGCCACTGGACTCAGATGACTCCATAGGAGAAAATGAGGAAAATGGCCTTGCCAATCTTCCCTCATTTAAATCTAATTCACTTGCATGTAATGACATCACTTCCCTGATGTCATGGTCCTCTTCCAGAACAAAGGACAAACAACATCAGCAACAATATAGGTGGCCAGAATTGATAGAAAAGGGAAAGGATTCACCAGAGACTTTGACTTCAGGACTATCAAACCACAAGTTTAGCATTTTTTTAGCCTTTATCTAGCCTACTGAAGTTCATTCCACTCGGATGGTAAAAATCTCACCAATGGCCCCAGACTAAATGTGCATCTAAAGCAATATTAATTTGGATAACATAAAATGTAGTTTTCTCTCATGATTGAATCTTTAAGTTTGGCTTTGATTAAAATTAATAATTACTAGTCCTATTTTTCCTAATAAATTCTACTCCTTATACTTATTATAGTGTTTGTGTACATCTTTCTTATCCCTGCTAAATCTTTTACTATAATACTGCTCCTTAATTTGGCTTGCTATTGTTTAACCCCCTCCCTCACCCATGGATCTTACCCTTATCTTCTTTCCCTACACTTCACTTCCCCCTTCCCTCAAACCTTCCCCTTTATTTTTTTTTTAGATTTTGGAGGGTATTATACCCTACATATTATATTTGTTTTGTTGCCTATTTACATACATGATGTAAGTAGACTTTCAGAACTATGAACCCTCCTCCATGCCAATGCATCTGTCTATTCTTCCTCTGTACCTCATTTTTATAACAAAATTACTATTTTCACTTTTTCATAGAGTTGCTTTTTAGAGTCAGATTACACTCAACTCTACCCCAATTTTTCTTTTGAGCTACCCAATTGCTGATGTCAATCTTAAACATATGATATGTATTTCTATGTAAAAAACATTTTGAATATTGGCTCATATATGTTAAATTTTCTATTAAGCTTGGTTTCTGTTGAGAGAAAGTCCTGAAAATCTTCAAGTTTATTGAATGTTCATTTCTTATTCAATATTATGGATAATTTTGCTGAATATGATATTTTTGGCCACAAGTCTATTTCTTCTGATTGCCAGTATATATGATTCCAGGACCTACAGTCTTTTATTGTGGCTATTGATAAGTCCTGTACAATTCTAATTGTAGCTCCTGCATACTTAATTTTTTCCTCGTTTCTTGCAAAAATTTCTCTTTGATTTGAGGGTTTCAAAAATGGGGAATTTAAAATAATATTCCTAATAATATTTCCAAAAAGGAACTCTTTGAAGTGGTAACTGGGGGATTTTTTTTTCTATTTCTACTTTCTATTACTCCAGGACAATTTTCTTGGATTATTTCTTGAATTATTGTGTCAAGGTTCTTTTTTGTCACAAGTTTCAAATAGTGCAATTATTCTTATATTTTCTCTTCTTGATCTGTTCTCCAGATCTGTCATTTTTCTTATGTTTCACAATCTTTATATTTCATTTTATTATTTCTTGGTCTTATAGCTTCTCTGGCTCCCCCTTGCCCAATTCTAATTTTCAGTTATTTTGTTCTTTAAAAATTTGGATCTCCTTTTCAAGTTGGTTAACTTTTTTCACAATTTTCTTGTATTTATTGATTGGCTTTTATTTTCTTTTTAATTTTTGTTACTCTCTCTCATTTGATTTCTTTTTTAAAGCTTTTTATTTTCAAAATATATGCATGGATAATTTTTCAACATTGACCCTTGCATAGCTTTGTGTTTCAGATTTTCCCCTCCTTCTCTCCACTCCTTCCCCTCAATGACAAGCAATCTAATATATGGATTTATGTTAAAATATATGTTAAATCCAATATGTGTAAAAATATTTATACAATTCTCTTGCTGCACAAGAAAAATCATATCAAAAAGGTAAGAAAACAAAATGCAAGTGAACAACAACAAAAAGAATGAGAATGTTATGTTGTGATCCACATTCAATTCCCACAGTCCTCTCTTTAGGTATAGATGGTTCTCGCCATCACAAGATCATTGGAATTGGCCTCAATCATCTCATTGTTGGAAAAGAATCATATTCATAGAATTAATCATCATATAATATTGATGTTGCTCCCAGTTCTGCTCATTTCACTTAGCATCAGTTCATGTAAGTCTCTCCAGACCTCTCTAAAATCAGCCTCCTAATAGTTTATTAGAGAATAGTAGTATTCCATAGTATTCATATACCATAATTTATTCAGCCATTCTCCAATTGATGGTCATACATTCAGTTTCCAGTTTCTTGCCACTGCAAAAAGGGCTGCCACAAACATTTTTGCACATGTGGGTCCCTTTCCTTTTTTTTTAGATCTCTTTGGGATATAGGCCCAGTAGAAACACTGCTGGATCAAAGGGTATGTACAGTTTAAAAGATAAAATTTTTATCATGGTTCCAAATTGCTCTCCAGAATGGCTGTATCTGTTCACAGTTCCACCAACAAAGTATTAGTGTCCCAATTTTCCCACATCTCCACCAACATTTGTCATTATCTTTTCCTGTCATCTTAGTTAATCTGAGAGGTATGTAGTGGTGTCTCAGAGTTGTCTTAATGTGCATTTCTCTGATCAATAGTGATTTAGAGCACCTTTTCATATGTCTTTCTCTGAAGATGAACCTCTATCTACCTTATTCCCACAATAAGTTTCTATGTTTGGGTTCTTTCTTCTTGGCTGGTTCTTTTTTTTTTATGAGAAGTATTAGGGCTCCTCTAATCTTGGGGTAGGGAATAGTACTTTAAGATTCACTTCAGCTCTTCTCTCTTACCTGGAAACCCAAACCAAAAGCTTCCCCCTCCTGCAAGTTCTCACAGCCAGCAGGGCCCCTACCCCACTGCTTCTGCACTCAACAGCTGTGCTTTCTCCTCACCCAGGGTCATTCTCTGCACACAATTGGCTATGATATTTCTAATCCGTAGAGGTTCCCTCAGTCTCCCAGGACTCAAAATCGGGATTTCCCTGGCTGTCCAGTGTCCCAGAGGTGAAAGTTCCTGTGGTTAGGTCTGAAGCTCCAGCCAAACCCAGCTAGTCACAAGGGTCCCTATTTGCTGTTCGTGCAGGTCTGGAATCTTTTTTTGGGTCTTCTTGGGTTGTTCCTGTTCTGCCCCAAGTCTTGGTTTTTTACCAGTCAGTGTTTGCCCTGAGGCACAAATTTGTTCCATCTGAGAAGGAAATCTGGTGAGCTTAGAATTTACTTGGCCATTTTTCCAGAATCATCTTAGAGCAGCCTCTTTCATGGTGGCAAAATGTTAGAAATTGAAGGGATGTTCATCAATTGGGGAATGGTTGAACAAGATATGGTACATTGAGGTAATGGAAAACTATTGCACAATAAGAAATGATGAACAGGTAGATTTCAGAAAAAAACTTTATTCTTTTTTCATGTTTTATTTTTTCCTTTTGATCTTTTTCTTCATTAACAACTGAACTAATATGGCAAAATCAAATAGCCTACCTTTTTTTTTTAAAGGGGAGGGGTTAGAGGGAGGGAGAAAAATTTGGAACTCAAAATCTTGTAAAAATTAATGCTAAAACTCTTCTTGCCATGTAATTGAGGGGAAAATTAAATACTATTTTTGAAAAATAAGAAATCATGTTTAGGATGCTCTCAGAAAAAATCTGGAAAGACTTACATGAACAAATGCAAAGTGAAATGTACCATGTATTTTAACAGCAATATTTTAAGTTGGTCAGCTGTAAATAATTAAGCTATCCTCCGAGATACAATGATTCAAGATAACTAAGACTTATGATGAAAAATGTTACTATCTCCAAAGAAAGAACTGGCAGTGTCTGCATACGGATTAAAGCATACTAATTTTTTTTTTATTTTTTCTTGAGGTTTTTTTTTAAGTCCACATTTTCTTTCACAATATTTTCAGTCATATCCATGACTGATATGGAAATGTTTTCAGTGACTATACATATATAACCCAAATCAAATTGCTTGCCTTCTCAAAGAGATGGAGTGAGGAGGGAGAAAGGGAGAAACTCAAAGTTTTAAAAACAAATGTTAAAATTTGTTTTTACAAATAACTAGGGACAAATAAAATATTAAGTACATTTTTAATGTATTGAAAAAATAAATAAACTATTACCCAAGCACAGGATCTCCCATTCATTTTTTGTTCTAAAAAAAGAACCCAAGAACTGTATCAGTTTTAGGAACTTAGGTCTATTGGAGGTTAAATCTTTAAATTCTATGAGGTTGGGATAGAGAACATTAAATCTGATTTGCCTTATCTGAATTGTTTCTTTTTGTGCCTTCTGAAATTCATTCTTGATTGTTTCCTATCCCTCCTAGACTGATTTCCTTTATGGATTTTTAATCCATGGGGTCCTACTTATCCTTCCTCTAACCCCCTGAAATCCCTAAATTACAATGAATAGCTGACTATCCATTTCACTCATAGGTGGATCAGGATCTGATACCAAACATGCTCCTCAATTTAAAGTCTAATGGTTTTGTTTGATATAATAATTACATCTCCCAAAACTGTTCATATTCCCTTAGATCAAGATGACATTATTACAGATTGTATTGTTACTTCATTGAATAACATATAGGATAAAGATTCAGGTATCTCCAAGTCTTAATTCTTCTAGGTAGACTATAAATCCTGTTTATTCACCTTACTTTACTATATGCTTCAGAATTTTGGAAAGAAAAAGAGGGAAATTCTCTGAGACCAAGAGAAAATGTCTGGAGAGGTTATTGAAGTTTTCATCAACACAAAGACATTTCAAAACATTTGTGGAGAAATCCTACTCTAAAAAGGGGAGGGGTTAGAGAGAGGGAGAAAAAATTGGAATTACTCTAACCTAATGTCTAGCCCATATTAATGAGAGTGGTGGTTCATTATTTAAGTTTCCTAAGTAAGGGTAGAGAATGTGTGAACTCAGATAATTGTGACACAGCTTAGCAGTAGCCTCAGGAAAAAACATTAAAAGAAGTTTATGGTATAAATACTTTAAGGCTTCTAGGTCAAAAAGGATAGTTCCATGTAAATAGCATTTGCCCTGTTGTTGACAAATGGATTGACTTAAGGGATTTGAATGGAGACCTATGTAGTCCTAATTGTGCAGCACTAAAAAAGATCTACAACAATAATGTTTAGAGACTTCTACTTAAAAGTCATTCTTTTTGAAAGAAAAAAAAACAACAGATTGAAAATTTATTTGTATAGCTGCATATTAACATGTCTTAATGCTCCTTTTTGAAGGTTTTTAAAAAGTCATGATAACCTAAAGGTCACTGTGAAAGAAAAGAAGGAATATAGTTTTCTTATTCCATTATTTGACTATTTCCCAAACATTTCATTTTTGGCTCTCTTTTGTCAAATCACTTGTGTAGTAGCTCCCCTTCTCTATAATTTTTAAAAGCTCACTAATAGAAACTCAGAAAGCACATGTATTAGTTCTTTAAGTACTCTAAAATGAAATTTATAATCTGCTGATTTTTTGAGGGTAGCCAAATGCTTTCTTATCTTCTCATTTGTCTTTGTTTTCAACTTTCTGCTAATTACTGTTAATTTTTCCTATTCTTTTCAATCTAAAAAAAATATATTGTCCTTTTTAAAAATAACAAAAAATGTGTTTAATTTTTTAAAATGTTCTTTTTTAAAATTTTTCTTTCTATTTTCATTTGTTTCTTTCCATCATATGTTTTCTTCATTTTCCTTATCCTCGCTTAATATTCTTCTTGTCCCTGGTTGAAGAATCAGTGACCTCATTGAATAGGCACTCCCACCTCATATGAAGATGCTAAATCAATTATACCTTATCATCTTCTCATACAAGTAGGTGTTTAAATATTTCTTAACTGGTTGATAAAGGACCTCTGTACCATAATGAAAATATTCCTATAAGTCATTTACTGTTTTAGGGATACAAACTTAACACTTATGTTCTTTATGTTTTATCTTGCAATTTGACCTGTCCAGCTCCTATTCTGGCATATATTTCCAAAATATATTTTATACTACTAATATTGTTAAGGATCAGGAGAGCAAATCCTAGTTCAAAAGGCTAATAATTTAGTTTGGGATTCACATCAATATAAGTCCTCTTTTTCCAATATGTTAGGATTTGTTTACTCATCTTTTGACTCTCTTCATTGCCTTTTGAGTCGTCTGTAATCTTTGTGTTTCTGAGATTAAAATATTTCATAATTCATAGTCATATAGAAACACTAATAATGTACTAATGTTAAAAAAAAAAAAAAGATGGACTTTTGTGTAAGAGAAATTGGATCATTGAAAATATTTTTCCCCAAAGACAATCTTCTTATTGAACTTGACCAAGTCCAACTCACTTTGTTCTGAGTCATAGGCACTTCAGGCCTGACTCAATAGGCTGTGTATCTGACTACATGTCATAAAGTAGGAAATATTCATTCTTCATTCATTTAGCTTTTCCTGAGCATATTGCTAAATCTTTTAAGCATCCATGGAGCTCATCTATAAAGGCCCTGTAGTATTACAGAATTTCAAAGAATACAAAATTTCTGAGTTAAAAAAGAACTTTGGGGGACAATTAGTCAGACCTAGACATTAAGAAAAATCACTTCTACAATCACAACAAATAAGGAGTTATGTAACCTTTATGTAAATATCTACAGTGAGAGAAGGGTATCCACCATCTAAATGTGCAATCAAGATACATTGTAGATAACTAATTATAAATTATCTATTTGGTAGTTTGTTGTTATATCATAATAACCAGTGGCCTAGTGATTTTAAATAATTTTTGAAAGGGTGTCCCACCTGGTCGAATAAAGAAGACTCTTCTCATCAGCAGAATAAGTAAAAACATGTAGGATTTAAAGGTCTCCAAAACTTTTATCTGCTCAAAACTATTTCTCATGCTCAACAAATGGTCAGCTATGTCATTTTTAAAAACACTGTCAGAAATATTTCTTTGACATAAACTATTTTACCTTCAAAAGGTGAGATCCTTTAAAATGCAAATGAAGGAGTGCCAACCACATTTTTTCACCAACCACTGCCATATTGGTATGATTTTGTTGACCTTCTTATTTTGAAAAATAAAGAGCAGGACTTTGAGGGAAAGAAAATATAAGACAGAAATTTTTAATTTTTTTCATCTTTATTTTCTTTATTAAATCTTTTTTATTTTTAAAAAAATACATTGGTAATTTTTCAACATGGACCCTTGCTAAGCGTTCTGTTCCAAATTATGCCCTTCTTCCCCCATCCCCTCCCCTAGATGGCAGGTAGTCCAATACGTGTTAAAAATGTCAAGATATATGTTATATCCAATATATGCATACATATTTATAAAGTTATCTTGCTATCTTGCTGCACAAGAAAAATCGAATCAAGAAGGAAAAAACTGGGAAAGAAAACATAGTGCAAGCAAACGACAGAAAGGGTGAGAATGCTATGTTGTGGTCCACATTCAATTCCCACAGTCCTCTTTCTGGATGTAGATGACTCTCTTCATCACTGAACAATCGGAATTGGCTTGAATCATATTGTTGAGGAGAGCCACATCCATCAGAATTGATCTTCATATAGTCTTGTTGTTGCCATGTATAATGATCTCCTGGTTCTGCTCATTTCACTTAGCATCAGTTCATGTAAATCTCTCCAGGCCTCTCTGAAATCATCATACTTATCTTTTCTTAAAGAACAGTAATATGGCATAACATTAATATGCCATAATTTATTCAGCCATTCTCCAATTGATGGGCATCCACTCAGTTTCCAATTTCTTGCCACTACAAAAAAGGGCTACCACAAGCATTTTTGCACATGTGAATCCCTTTCCCTATAGATCTCATTGAGATATAATCCCAATAGAAACACTGAAGGATCAGAGTTACATAACAGTTAGATAACTTTTTGAGCATAGTTCCAAATTGTTTTCCAGAATGGTTGGATCCATTCACAGTTCCACCAATAATGTATCAGTGTCTGTTGGTGGAATCGTGAACACATCCAGCCATTCTGGAGAATGATTTAGAACTATGCTCAAATAGCTATCAAACTGTGAATACCCTTTGATCCAGCAGTGTTACTACTGAGCTTAAATCCCAAAGAGATCAAAGAAGGGAAAGGGACCTGTATGTGCAAGAATGTTTGTGGCAGCCCTCTTTGTAGTGGCAAGAAACTGGAAACTGAATGAATGCCCATCAATTAGAGAATGGCAGAATAAATTGTGGTATATGAATATTATGGAATATTATTGTTCTGTAAGAAATGACCAGCAGGATGATTTCAGAAAGGCCTGGAGAGACTTACATGAACTGATGCTGAGTGAAATAAGCAGGACCAGGAGACCCATTATATACTTCAACAACAACACTATATGATGATCAATTCTGATGGATGTGGCCCTCTTCAACAATGAGATGAACCAAATCAGTTCCAATAGAGCAGTAATGAACTGAACCAGCTACATCCAGCGAAAGAACTCTGGGAGATGACTATGAACCACTACATAGAATTCCCAATCCCTCTATTTTTGTCTGCCTGCATTTTTATTTCCTTCACAGGTTAATTGTACACAATTTCAAAGTCCAATTCTTTTTGTACAGCAAAATAGCTGCATGGGCATGTATACATATATTGTATTTAACTTATACTTTAACATATTTAACATGTATTGGTCAACCTGCCATCTGAGGGGAGGAAGTGGGGAGAAGGAGGGGAAAAATTGGGACAAAAGGTTTAGCAGTTGTAAATGCTGAAAAATTACCCATGCATATATCTTGTAAATAAAAAGCTATAATAAAAAAAAATTTTTAAGAAAAAAAATGTATCAGTGTCCCAGTTTTCCCACATCCCCTCCAACATTCATCATTATCTTTTCCTGTCATCTTAGCCAATCTGACAGATGTGTAGGTATCTTAGAATTGTCTTAATTTGTATTTCTCTGATCAATAGTGATTTGGAGTACCTTTTCATATGACTACAAATACTTTCAATTTCTTCATCAGAAAATTATTCATATCCTTTGATCATTTATCAATTAAAGAATGGCTTGAATTCTTACAAATTTGAGTCAATTCTCTATATATTTTAGAAATAAGGTCTTTTAAAGGTAAAAATGTTTTCCTAATTTATTGTTTCCCTTCTAATTTTGTCTGCATCAGTTTTCACTGGGTGTAGCTGGTTCAATTCATTACTGCGCTATTGAAACTGATTTTCAACCTCTTTTTTTTTTGCACTTTGATGTCATTAAACATTTAAATGCTTGCTACTGTTTACATCCTAAGATGCTAGGAATACAAATGCAAAAGACTATTCTTCTCTTAAGGTGATTACATTCTAATAGGGGAGAATCTTGCACAGACACTGAAAAAAGGAAGAGGGTGAGAAATGAAATCTAGAGAATTAGGAATGAAACCAGGTACTTTAAAATAGAAGTTCCTAGAGAAATTTGCAAATAGAAGAAATCTGTAGGAACAGAAGGGTATTCTAGGGTGACAGTTCTTTTTCATTGTGAAACTTTCTTAAAATAACAGCCACTATAGTATCTCTAATCTTATGGGGAAAGAAAGAGGAAATTAAGAGTAATAATTAGGAGTTATTTTGCCCAACTTCATATCAATAAATTTGATAATCTAAGTGAAGAGGAGAAATGCCTACAAAAATATAAATTGCTCTAATTTCTTCTTTCTTGGTGGAAATTTTTCCCTTTTCATTTTTGAGACTAACAATTTGATTTTCCTGTTTCTTTTTTATAATCAAATTAACTAAAGGTTTATCTATTTTGTTGGTTTTTAATAAAATCAATTCTTAGTTCTATTTATTAATTCAATAATTTTTTTTACTTTCAATTTTATTAATCTTTCCTTTTACTTTCAGAATTTCAAGTTTGGTATTTAATTGGGGGGTTTTAATTTGTTCTTTTTCTAACTTTTTTTTGTTGCAAGCCCAATTCATTGATCTTTTCTTTCTATATTTTATGCAAGTAAGCATCTAGAGATACAAAATGTCCCCAAAGGCTGCATCCCACAAATTCTGGTAAGTTGTCTCATTATTTTCATTCTCTTGGCTGAAATTATTGATTGTGTTTATGATTTGCTATTTCACTCATTCATTCTTTAGGATGAGATTGTTTAGTTTCCAATTACTTTTTGGTCTATTTTCCCCTGGTCTTTTATTGAATATAATTTTTATTACATCATGATCTGATGTCTATTCTTGCAGCTCTCTTAACTATTCCTTTAGGAATTTCCATGCTATACTATTTGGTGCATATATGTTTAGTACTGATATTGTTTCATTGTTTATGTTACCCATTAGCAAGATACAGGTTCCTTCCTTATTTCTTTTAATTAGATCAACTTGCTTTTGCTTGATCTGAGATCAGTATCATAATGGATTCTGCTCCAGCCTTTTACCTTTACTTTGTATGTATCACTCTATTTTAAATGTGTTTCTTGTAAGCAACATATTGTAGGATTCTGGCTTTTAATCCAGTCTGCTATCTGCTGACACTTTATGGGAGAGTTCATCCCATTCACATTTATTGTTAAAACTACTAATTCTGCATTTCCTGCCATCTTATTAACCCAAAATTATACTTTTCTCTTACCTCCTTTTACCTTCCTCCCCAGCATTTTACTTAAAAGCATTACTTGCCTCAAGCAGTTCCCCCCTTTAAGTCTCTCCCCTTTTCTTATACCTTTCCCCTACTATTTCTGTCTTCCTTCTATTTGGCCTATCCCTTCCCTTTTCCCCTTTTCCCTCCCTGTTTTCTATAAGGTGAGAGAAGTTTCTTGGTAAAGCCAAATATGTTTAATATTTTCTCTTTGAACCAAATCTGATGAGAGATTCAAACAATATTTATTCCTCTTCCCGTTTCCCTCAATTATAATAGCTTCTCTTTGCCTCTTCCTATGATGTAATTTCCCTCGTTTTACTTCTACTTTCCCCTTTTTCCAGTCAATCCCCTTTCCACCTCTAGTTTCTTTTTTATGTTATAACAGTAAAATCAAATTATACATGCACTCTCTGTGTATATCCATAACAGAAATACAGTTCTCAAGAGTTCTTTTCTTTTTTCCTTTTTATACTTCTCTTGAAAAGACAGGAAAATTTTAAAGGAGTTAATGAGCAAGAGTGAGGGAAGAAAAAGTGGGTGAATTTGGTATTTACTAGAGAAGTTAAATCTCATAAAAAGGCTGAGAAAATTCTCAAGGAGTACAAGATCAAGAGAGATAATTAAAAAAAAAAAAAAAAAGGTGGTTCTGACCAGACAGGTAGTGAAATAAGAACAAAAGAAATTTGGAGAGAGGGATAACAGAGTAGAAGGGGAGAGGCTGACAAAATTTTAGAACATAAAGGAGAGATGGGAGATAGTAGAATGCAAAATGCTCCACCTTTACAATTTTTCCTAGGCCAATCTTTTTTTTTTTTCTTTCAAAACGAATGACTTTAAAATAGAAGTCTCTAAATATTATTTTTGTAGATCTTTTTGGTTCTGCACAGTTAGGACTGCATAGGGATAGCCCTATTCAGCACAAATTAGAAAAAAAAAAAAGTTCTCCATTTTAATAGGAATTAAATTAGTTAGTTAGAAGAGATGATTAACAGGGAACAAGAATTTAAGCCCTTTTTTGCAATAGCCTAAGAAGAATATAGATCTTGGGCCAGTCATAATAAGATATATATCTGAAGACAGACCTGCTGAAAATCTGCAATGTTCCAATTTTCATAAAGTGCTCTGTATTTGGGGATTTTGCAAAGTGATACAAAAAACAGATGTTCTGTGAGATCTGAGTTTCTCTGCTTACATAACTTCTTGGAGTCACACTCAAGTGTAGACCAAAATGACATCTTTGACTAAATATCTCACTTTTTTTCCATGTGACACCTTAGAGATCCAAAAAATAAAAAATAAAAAATTAGGGTTTTGGCCAGTTAGGAAATTTAATGTTATGAAAATAATTTAATAAAAAAAAGGGAAATTGGGCTGAAAGAAGGCAGCACTATAGTTAGCACAAGCATTTTATCCAGTGAGTCCATAACATAAAATATAGAACTATTGCTCAGCATTTGAGATTCTGGTTAAACACTACAGAAAACTATATACCATAATGATAATAAACAAATTAAATTGACTACTCAGAAACACCAATTATTTCTGATTTAGTGAATTGTACATAATGCAAAATATCAACCCACTTACCTAATAAACACACACTTGCACACATGTGCACATACACACACGCATAATGGCAATACCTTGTTCTCCTTTACTGCTATACTGAGACCATCTTGCCCCTTCCCCTCCCACCTTTTTCTAATGACTCTTTTTCCTCATATTCTTGCACTAAGCACCAGGACAGAGTAAAAATCTTTTGGTTTTGATTTTTCCCTAAATCAGCCACAGTTGACCAACCTGAAACAATTATGAATAAATTAGAACAATTTGAGGGTTTCCTTGAACTTAATGCTCAGTAACCTAATCATACCATGTGGCTAATTAAGCCCACCCAACCACCATCAGCATCATGTTAGGATGAATCTGACAGATCCCCATCCCTAAGGACTTTCTGGATACAATGTATCAATAACCCATCCACCTCCCTACCCCCAGGGTTCCTCCTTTCTTTTACCACAAACACTCCCTTCCTCAGCAGAAGGCTGGGAGACCAAGGCTGGCTGCTCCTGACTTTTCAAAAGAATTATACCACTTTTCCCAAAACACCACAGAAAACATCATTAATTAATCTACCATAATTACAGCAGAATGATGTTTTCTGTACCTAAAAGAACAAAACCAAAACATTCACAGGTCCTTTCCACCTTTACTTACTGAGTTCCTTTTACTATTTTATTTTAAGCTACTTGAGAGCAGGATAGGTCTTAAAATGTCTTTGTTATTCTAAACTCACTTTATTCTGTTCTAAACATAGTAAGTGCTTAATTCTAATTTGATGAATTATTGAATTTATCCACATCACAAGTAATAAAGTGCTAAGCCCAGAATCAATTCAAATCCAATCTCAGACACTTACTAGCTGTGTAACCCTGGGTGAATTATTTAAACTGTTTGCCTCAGTTTCCACAGTTCTAAAGGTTATGGAAAAGGAAATGACAAACTATTCCAGTGTCTTTGCCAAAAAAAAAAAAAAAAACTATTAAAAATGGAACAAGAAGAGTTGAAGGAAACTGAATGACTTAACAATGATTCACATCACAGAACTAATAGGGTACATTTCAGTATACTGAAGTAACAGAGACTGCAATGTTATTACTGACGATGAGTCTCGGCCTTCCTTTGTACCTCCAGAACTTAGCACAGTACCTGGCACGTGGTAAGTACTTATTAAATACTTGTTAACTAATGAATTATTATTACTAGTTTTAATAGGACAAGGTTAAAGAATGGATCTGTTATATAGGAAATTCTTGCATAAGGGAATTCCTTTTGCCAATTTCTTCTAGACATTTTATTAACTAAGAGGCTATCTATGATCACAAGACCTGATCATGTCAGAATCAGAAATTAAACAGCTTTATGTTGCTAAATTAGACTAAAAAATTAAAAATAAAACAAAATCAAAATTTATATTATTAAATTAAACCTAGATTTATAAACTTTCTAGCTGTGAGCTCTCCATCTATTAGGTTATGGAAGTCTTAACTAATACTAATTAATCATGATGCCATTAATATTGATTAATATTATTAATACTCATTAATCTTGATAATTATCATGAGCAATAACAATGATAGTGATTGCAAACATTTTTATAGTGCTTTAATGTTTACAAATTATTCATATAGTGGACAGTGTTGAATTTGGAGTCAGAAAGATCCAGGTACAAATTCCATCTGAGGTACTTTCTAGCTATGTGACCCCAAACAAGTCACTTAAACTCTTTGGGCCTCAGTTTCCTCACATGTAAAATTAAGGGGACTGGATTTGATTGCCTCTAAGGTCTCTTCTCATTCTAAATCTATAATCCTATGGTTCCATGATCCTCATAACTAATGTGGTCAGGGCCAAATGGTGTGATTTAGGAAAGCATTTGCTGATTCCAAATAATGTGGTCGTAGTCAGAGGTACCAAATGTTGGCATTCAGTCATGTGAAGAATTCATGGTGGCTTTCTCTTTGAGAAATGGCAGGTTTTATTTAGCAAGTAAAGGGATTTGAACAATTAATGACAGAAAAGGCAAGTTCTCAAATAGAACTTACAATTAACCAGGAGAAAAGGAATAATGCCTCTGTGTGGTTGGAATACACTCTTAACTGGCAGGCTAAATATAGCTAGATAGCTAGAAGAATTAGCTATCAAGAAATATCAAGAAATAGAAAGACAACATGAGGTATAGTAGGGAAGTGGAAGGAGAGACACCATGTGGCATGGAGAAGGGGAGAGGAGGAATCACATCATAAGACAGAGTACTGGTCAGGCTATAACCCAAAAGGGGTTCAGCAAAAAATGGGATGAAAAATGGACAGCTTTATAGGGGCTTGACAACTCAGATTTCTGACTAAAGATAGCAAAGCAGAGCTGCCCATGACCTCCACAGAGGTTGGGATCGTGGAGCTAAACTGATCTCTAACAGTGCCCTTACCTATGGCATCCAGTTACTGAGAACCTCTTTCATGGAATTGTTGTATTCTGTTCTAGCGTAAACTACAAGAAAGAACTTCATGAGAGAAAGCCAAGAAGGTAGAAATAGAAAGCTAGAGAAGGAATGTGAACAAAGAGGAAAAAGGAAGACAAAAGGAGAACAAATTTTACAATAACATAAGAAGGAGAGTATGAAAGCAACAATGGACAGATATGCACATGCATATTTACATACACATACATGTGCATATACATACACATAAAAGGACACCAGGCTGGCTGACAGAAAGAAAATAAGAATAAGGAAAGAACTTGGAAATTAGATACAGATTATAAAATGAAATTTTTTAAGAAGAACAACATGTAGGAAAGAAAAAAAAAAAAAAAAACCTGATAAGATTTCATAATGAAGGATTCCTGGAAAAAAAGACTATTAAAAAAGAAAAAATGGAAGTATGAATTGGAATCACAGGAAAATTAAAAGTAAATGGAAGAGGAAAATGTGACCCCATACATTTATTTATTATTTACTACCAGGAAATAGACTGCATTAAATTCATTATGCGTTTTATAATTTTCTGATTATGCTCTTCCAAATACCAAAGAATCTCTGTTTTTCCAATGCTATTTGGAACTTTTGGATCTGGAAGATAAGGTTGATACTAGGACGTATTGAATTCTTTGAAGAATTTTTATTCTGAGTTATTGGGAAATGAATGAAGGATGATGTTTCAAGCATATCCAAAGGTATTTAATATTTCTTGATCTGAGCAGAGTATACAAGATTAAAGAGACTTTCTTCTCCATCCAGGTGGCTGTATGTTTTACCCTGCTATAAAATAAGCCTATTTTGAAGACACATTTTCTGCTTAACAAAAAAGCTGTAAGCAAGCAAATAAACTAACCAAGCTTGGTTTTTTTCTGGGAAATGTCTCCCTTCCAAGTGTATCTAAGGAAACTAAAGCTACATAGTATACCCAGTTCTCAGTTTTCTGTTACTCTGACACATGACTGAAATTGACTAGAGTTGTTACAGAAATATGTTTCTATTGTGAACTCTAGAATATTTTATTTGTACATTTTCATTGGCTAGCTCAATTAGCTAGTTGTTGCCCATAAAAACAAAACCAAATTTAAGAGCTCCAAAAAGATATTCACCGACCACACTTCCACAATGGAAAGCAAGCATTGTTTATATCAACCATTCTGTTTCCTTTAAGGAAATTGTACTATAGTACTAGGGGTTTAAAAGTTAAACCTTAGAGTAGGGAGATGGTGTGTACCCCTTAAAATAATATTAAATAAGCAGCAATGAGCCCATGGTAGCATAGATCTATTCTTTTTTCATAGGAAACTGGGTAAAAAGGAAGATCTATTTAAAGTGGTGTGGGTGGTCATTAGTATTGTGTGTGTGTGTGTGTGTGTATATATATATATATATATATATATATATATATATATATATATATATATATATATATATATATATACACATATATATGTACTATTTCTATTATTTGGTCTCTTATCTTCATATTTCTATACACAGAGAAGTCTCTGGAGGGGGGAGATCTAGCATATCATTTGGTGTGAGAACTTTTTAAGCCCTTTTCAGGGATGCTTATTCATCTTTGGTGTCCACTTGTCACCCTGCTCTTAGCTATGGCTCCAAAAAGATAGTATGTACAGTGTCTACACCCCAGTAAAATTTTCTCACCAGACAGCTAAACCAGGTTGAAGTTAATTGACAGATCTCAAACCCATTGTTGAATTTGGAAATATCTACTTCAAACAAGTGAAGACTTTCCCCAGGGGAATGGGTATATAAGAACAATTTGTTCCAAAAACCAAAAAGGTACTGTGAAGCACTTAGAGCTTGGTTAGGCATCAAAGAAACCAAGATCATCCACTGCATCCTGGGCCATCAAGAGTCATCTTGACTTTTGTCTTGCCACTGGACTTTGAAGCTGATGACTTTATGCAACTCTACCTCACTGAGAACCAATTCATTTAAAACATCACCCTATGATGTCATTGGCCCTTTTTAAAAATGAAGCACTACCAACCACAATCTCTGTTTACTCATTAACATTCAATTTGATTGTAACTCCATTGACATCTGGATTTTGATCTTAAGTTCAAAGGAACCTTTTGCCCTTCCTCAGGTCCTGGATGGTCCCTTCTTGTTTAGGGTCAGATCATTGTGAAGAGGTTCCATGAGGGAAATTGATTCAGCTTCGCTATCAAGGAGGAGGAGCATACTTATGGCATTTGGAGAGGGATCTCCAAAGCTCTGGTGATTTTTAATATGCACTGAAATGTATGTATGTGTCTATGTCTGCATCTGAGTATTTAAGTTCCAGAATATTTAATCTAAATTTACAGGTTTATGACTCACTATTGCTGCTGACACTCACAAACTTCCAATCAGTCTTCAAAAGCATATCCAAACAAATATTCATTCTATACTCCTGTTTGTAGAATGAGGCAAGCACTGATCCAAATTCAAACAAAAACAAAAATCACCCAAAACACCCTTTCCTTTCAACTTCACAGACTTATAGATGAAATGTTTAGATTTTCTCAAACTGGAACCTTGCACTAAAATTCTCTCACCAACTGATTGGACATAAGGAAATATATACCAAAACAAATGTTTGGCATAGAAAGAAATGACTCAGTACTTTGCCCCATTGCCCTGAGAAAATATCAAGGCCTAAGAAGCACATAATTACTTATATTTGTTAATGTTACTATACAAACAGAACTTTGAAAAAATGACCCTAGCATTAGATAATCTCATGAGAGAGATGGTAGATGTGTGGTGCACTGAATAGCATGTTAGTTAGTGTAAAAGGAGACCTGAATTCAAATCCTTACTCGGCCACATGTCAGCTATATAACCATGGGCTATTCATTTGGCTTCCCTCAGCCATAGTTTACTCCACTACACTTCATTTGTATAAAGAAGGGACTGAATTCAATGACTTCTAAGGTCCCTTCTACTTCTAAATCTATGATCCTATCAATTATCTGCCTCAAACCATCCTTTTCATTTAGGCTATGTCATTAGGACCAACAACAAATGTTTTAGGAAGGAAGAAAAATGCAGGGATATCTGTGGATATCAGCATCTAATTTAGGAAAAGAATATATTCTTTGCCTCAACCTTGGTTTAAACTTTTATTTCAAAAGATTGGACCAGTAGAGAAACTAAGGAGTGGGGGAGAAGGGAATTTCAATCATAGACTGTTGATTAGTTTCCATCATTGAGCCACCCCTTGTTGTGTTCCCATGTTCACAGATAAAAGGTGGTTAAGGAACAATGATAGGCAAGTTGTCATTATACCTTGTATTTCACACCCTCAACATCTCTGTATAGAAAAATACTTCAATATTGTTTGAATACAATTCTTTTCAGCGGTCAATGTCCAAATCTTGATTTGACTAATTAAAGGCTTGAAAGATGAAATATTCCTCCTTTTAAAAGCGAAGTGTAACTAGAGAGTGGAAACAGATATATTGGAATCATAGTAAGATAGTCACATGAAATGACATTTCTCTTTTTTTAGTGTACTATACAAGTAAAAACCAAGAATTCAAGTGAGAATTTTCATTTCAACCATACACATCTAAAAATTCATTGCAATACATTGAGCAGTATTGATATGACATAAAGCTTTTCTGTACCCAGAAGACTGATACTGTTACCTATTAGAATCCAGGCTATTGACCCCCTCTAAACATCTGTTCCACAGAGGAGCTTTTGTTTCATGTAAACTCCTTTGTTATTAACATTAGCACTGGCTCAGACATTCTGAAGACAGACAAGCAAAATGCAACCATTGGAGTATTTTCCCTTCTATGCTGAGTGATTTCCAGAAAAATTAAAATTATTATAGATTTTGAAAGTAATACTCTGTGGATTATAAACTCATAGTGATTTCTTAAGGACATCTAGACCTTGATTTCACAGCAAAAGGGAATTCCTTGTGAGGAAATCCCCTTTACTAGTATAGATCAACAAATGTTCCAACAGGTATAATTTATACTCAGAGAGTTGTCTGGGGACACTGAGAGCTAAATGAGTTTCCCCAGTCACATAATAAGAATGATTCAGAGGCAGGATTGGAACTCTGGTCTTCCTAATTCTAAAACCTCCAGGCCAGGCTCTCTTTCATATGGTAAGAATTACGATAGATTTTTATAACCCTGAGGCTGAAAATTCATTAGGAAAGTGATGATGGAAAGCTTAGGATTTATTTCTACTGAAGTTAAAATTCTTACACCACTCAGTAGTGAAAGAAATTCTTCCCAATAGTATATGGTGTCAATGTGGAATAAAAAAAGCTCGGAGCATCTGAGAAACAGAATTATAAATATTGGCTGCCAAATTGTGGGAATGATGATGATCCCAGTTGTAACCAAATGAGACTGACTTATTAACAGTAATCCATCACTGGGGTGTGATATGAAAAGCATTTTGGATCCTACATAGCACTTTGCAGCCACACCTAAGCACACATGATTCATAATCATCATCAGTAGCATCATATATGGCACAATACTGTGTAATTACTAAGTCATTTAAAATCGCAGAATCTTAAGACTAAAAGAGAGTTTAGAAATTATATAGTTGAAAAAAAACCAAAAACAAACAAAAAAAATAAATTATATAGTTGAGGCCTCTCATTTTATAGATAAGGAAAAATAAACTCAGATATGTGAGGTATTCAAACAGGTAGGTAGGTCACAATTCATTTCCAAAGTTGGACACATTCATTAGTTTATAAGTATAGCATTTGTTGTCTTGAAATGTATGAATTTGCCTGATGCCTACACCATTCATGTCTTGAGATGTCATATAGATGGCTGAGTGGCCACTTTTTATTATGATAAAAAGAGTAATAAAGAACCCATAAAATATGATAAGACTCAGGGTATATTAACAGTATATTGTAGCCCTTTGGTTTTTTTCTCCCTCTATCCTTAGACGATTTTTTTTTCTCCCTGTTGAGAACCTCTGTTGACTCACAAAGGCTTCCAAGGGATCAAAGCTGGAAGTATATGAGCTATGGTTTTAGTCCTGGAGATCTGGAAATCTTGGTAGATGTTGAGAAAGAAACTGATACATGAGTTAAGACTCACCATAGACTACTATGGAATTTGAGAAGGAAATCACTACAAGAGATGCAAATAGATTTAAATTAAAGACGTCTACTTCTTCCCCCAAGTAACCTTGAAACTGAGATGCTGAAAGTACTTTCCAAAAAAAAGAAGTCTCTGGTGTACTTGTGGAAAATTGATTGCTGTCCTTCATTCTCAAAGAGGACCCAAATAACCTCACTATGCTAAAATCAAATTACAATATGTCTGACTATGGCTGTTCAGACCAACATGAACTCAGAAAGTTCTGCCATAAATTGGGCACATTTAGGGTGATTCTCCAAGTTTTCACATTTCTTTTGAGCTATTTCAATCGTACTTTGCTCATAAAGCACAGTACCTTCTTTGATGAGGTCATGACATGCTCAGCAGACCTGTGCCAGTGTCTCCTATGCCATAAAATCAATTCCAATGATCTTCAGACAGACTTTGAAAGTGTCTTTGTATTACTTTTTCTGACTACCATATGGGTAAGCACTTCTCTGTGTGAATTGTCCATAAAAGTCTCTAAGACAAGTGTACGGATACTATTCAAACAAGGCCAACCCATTAGAGTTGTGCTTTCTACAATGGAGTTTGGGTGTTTAGCTGTTTAGTTTGAGAAAGGACTTCAATGTCTAGTATCCTAGCCTATCCAATTATCTTCAGAATCTTCCTAAAACAATTTAAATGGAAGCAATTCAATTTCCTGGCATAGCACTGGATACACCTGTAAAAAAATAAGTACTTAAACAAAGGATGAAGAGAGGTAGAATTTTAGATCTTAGGAGAAAAGAATGGAATGCTGAATCAAAAGCTTTAAAACTATCTTGTTCATTTTGATTTTGCTTTAATTTAATTGGTAATTTTATTTATCTAATGTGTCAGTTAGTTCTTAATCCTGCTGAAAAAGGAAAGGCCTAAGAACTAATAGGTTCTATCCATGCATACTCAGTTACTCAGAGACTAGAGCATTACGTAGTCTTTTGCCCAGCCACAGCTCACCAAAAAAAAAAAAAAAAAAAAAAAAAATACTACTTTGCCAATGTAGGACACAAGGTTTTTCCAAAAAATCCCTTGCCCCTATTTTTATAAACAACATAAACTTGATCTATTAGCATAATAGAGAAATCACTGGTAGAGTTAATGATCAGTTTCACTCTGTTTTCCTTTCCTTCTACAATATTTACATATTCAAAGCAAAAATAATTATAATTGAGTCACTGATTGTGTTTTTGTGAAAACCATGGAAGAAAAATTTATGATTGAATGGTTATCTTCACATGTGCAATTTTAATTACTTTCCTAATAAGACTTAGGTTCATATATTAGGCAATTCTGATTTAGAATAATAATAATGTTACACATATTACACATCAAAAAAGGTAGACGATAAGTAGAAAGAATAGACTTTAAATATGTATCTGTCTGTATCTATCTACTTCTCTTATGGGGATTTCCTTCTCAAACTCTGGAGTGGATCCTGACTCATGTTGGCTTCTTTTTCAGTCTCTTCCAGTGGTTCAAGACCATCAGGAATACAAATACAGCTTAAATATTTCCAACTCTGATCCCTTGGAAGCCCTTAAAAGCCATAAAAAGTCTCTGTTAGAGAGAAAGAAGTTTAATAATTGTCTTCAATAATTACACTTCAATAAGTATAGTAAAAAGATGGATTTAGAGTTTATGTGTTTCATCTCTAATATTTATCATGTGACCTTAGGCATATCATTTAACCTCAAAAAAAAAAAAAAAAGTATTTCCTATCTGCAAAATGAAGCATAACCACTCTGATCCCAGGATTTCAATGACTCCTATCTTGGTCATCAGGAAGGAATGGAAACTAGATATCATTCTACCCTACTTCCCCTCTCTTGCTCCCTTGACCACCAGTCCAGAACAAAGACTTCCAGTCCTGAGGAACAAAATTTATTCAACAATACAGAAAGTCCTAGACCTGTTATGGCTAAGGGTAAAACCTGAAGCATCACTCATCCTTCTATAAACTACATCCACCATCAGATAGAACCAGTATTTAGACATCTCCCTTTCCCTTGGACAAATGCACCTCACCTTCCATCACTTCTTGAGGGATTGTTAATAAACCAGTATTACCTTTGACATGAAAAGCATGACAAATATTGTGTTCATCATGGCTAAACTCAGATATACATGGATGCTTCTATAGGTCACCTAGGCCAAAACTCCTTTGTTTTTAACACTATTTCCTTCTTTCATACCCATTTAAGCCAGCACTATACCTTTAGTATCCTTATTTTACTTTTTTCTTCCCTTCCTTTGTGCCCTCTAGAGATCTGTTCTACCACTAACAAACTTTTTCCATATTAAACCTATATTCCCCCTAAAAAAATTTACTTTGCTTATATTTGAGATTCACACACATATGATATACATACATGTGCATAACATATATATATATATAATTTCCTCCCAACAGAATTTAGTTTCTTTAAAAGAAAATAGAATAAAAAGAGGGAAATACAACTAGCAATAATAATTATGGAAAAAAATTTGAAGCAAGTTTCTCTGATGAAGGCCTCATTTCTCAAATGTATAGGGAACTGAGTCAAATTTATTTTTAAAAAAATAAGAGCTGGGGCCTTTTGGCCAAGATGGTGGAGAGGAGGCATACAGCTGCTTGAGCTCCACATTTTCATTCAGAATTTAATCCATGACAAGCCTCGGAATTAAAGTTTGACCAGAAAAAAAAAAACACAAATAATTACCAACAGAAGACATCCTTGAAATTCGCCAGAAAAGGTCTGTTTTTGCTTGGGGGAGGGGACGAACATAATGGGGGCAAGCTAAGGGCAAGCACCAAGAGCAAGGCAGCTCACACTGCTCAAACCTGATGGGGGAGGGGTGCGATCTCTGACATTTCTGCAGAATGACTTTTACCCCAGTGTGGATATGCTGTCTTGGCAGCAAGCCAGGATCAGCAGAGAAGCTGTAAACACAGGAAGTAAACACTAAAACCCCAAAAAGCTAGCTCTCTCGGGACTTGGTCACCCCCACCCCCACCCAGAGTGACTCAGCGAGTTCTGAGAGCATCAGAGTCTCAGAGGGCAGACACAGCACAGCCACTGCTGTCCTGTTAGTGCCTTGCTGCTGTCTCCCGCAGTCTGTAGAGTAATCCCAGTAACACCATCCAGCCCCATCCCCCCTCCAAAAGCAGACCATTTGTTTTCCTTATTAATTTGTTTTCTTTGATTCTTCTCTGTCAAAATGAACAAAAAATTTAAAAGGACTCTAACCATTGATAGCTTCTATATGGATAAGGAGCAGACTTTAAACCCTGAGGAGACTAAAAACAGACTGTCTCCAGAGGAATCCCCAAAAAGGGATATGATCTGCTCCTCAATACATAAAACAGTCATTGAAGAAATCAAAAAGGCTCTCACAAGAGAGTTGGAAGAGAAATAGGAAAAGGAAAGGGAAAATTGGCAAAAGAGTCTGGAGAAGTATCCCACGCATTTAAAGACAGAGTGGATAAAGAAATCAGAGACAAATCAAAATCAAAATAAGTGAACTGGAAAAGGTAAACAACTCTAAGGAAAACAGAATTAGTGATTTGGAAAAAGAAAACAGCTCTCTAAAAAATAAAATTGACGAAATGGAAAAAAATTCCAAAGGGGGAAAAAAAAACTCACTTAAAAACTCACTTGGACAATTACAAAAAGATATAAAAATAGTGGGTGAAGAAAATTCAACATTGAAAATCAGAATGGAACAAATAGAAGTGAATGACTCAAGGAGACACCAAGAATCAGTCAAGCAAAACCAGAAAAATGAAACAATGCAAAAGAATGTAAAGTGCCATCTTGGGAAGACAACAGACCTGGAAAATAGATCCAGGAGAGACAATCTGAGAATAATTGCACTCCCTGAAAAATATGAAGAAAAAAAGAACCTGGACATTATTTTCCAGGAAATTATCAAAGATAACTGCCCAGGCATTTTAGAAACAGACGGTAAAATAGACATTGAAAAAATTCATTGATCACCTACTGAAAGGGACCCTAAAATCAAAACACCAAGAAATATAGTGGCCAAGTTCAAGAACCATCAGACAAAGGAAAAAATATTGCAAGCTGCTACAAAAAATCAATGCAGATATGGAGGAGCTACAATAAAGATTACCCAGTATTTAGCAGCATCCACATTAAAGGATCGAAGGGCCTGGAATATGATATTCCAAAAGGCTAAGGAACTTGGTATGGAGCCAAGAATAACTTACCCAGCAAAAATGAACATCTCTTTCCAGGGAAGAAGATGGACATTTAACAAAATAAATGAATTCCATCTATTCTTGATGAAAAAAATGGATCTAAACAAAAAGTTTGATCTCCAGATACAGAACTCAAGAGATTTCTAAAAAGGTAAAAAGAAATCTTGAGAACTATATTTCTGCCATAAAGATATATAAAGAACACATGTGTAATTTGTTCTAGAAACTAAAGGTGGAAAGGAAATTATATCATAAAAAAGGGTAAAGTGGTGGTATTACATCTCACAAAGAGGCAAAGAGAGAAAGAATGGACGGGGATGAACATAGTGTGTATCATATTCTCAACAGAATTGGCTTAAAGAGAAAAATATAGACATATTTGATTTATGGTGAAACTCCTTCCACTTCATTGAAAAGTGGGAGGAGAAAAGTGAAAAAGGAAGGAGTAAGCTAAGGGGAAGGGAATACAGAAATTGTGAGGAAAAGGGGGAAAATAGGGGGAGGAATTCTAAGGTGGGGAGGGATACTAAAAAGGGAGGGTTGTGAAAAGCAAGTGATACTCACAAATTTAATACTGGGGAGTGGGGTAAGGGGGGAGGAAAGGAGAAAAGCAAAAGCAGGGGTTAACAGGATGGCAAGCAATATGGAATTAGTCATTTTAACCATAAATGTGAATGGGGTAAACCCCATAAAGAGGAAGCAGTTAGCAGACTGGATTAAAAGCCAGACTCCTACAATATGTTGTTTACAGGAAACACACCTGAAACAGAATAAAGGTAAAAGGCTGGAACAGAATCTACAATGCTTCAGGTAAAGCCAAAAAAAAAAAAAAAAAACAGGGGCAGTCATCTTCATCTCAGATCAAGCCAAAGCAAAAATTGATCTAATTAAAAGAGATAAGGAAGGGCACTATATCTTGCTAAAGGGTAGCATAGATAATGAAGCAGTATCAATATTAAACATAAACGCACCAAGTGGTGCATCGTCTAAATTCTTAAAAGAGAAATTAAGAGAGCTGCAAAAAGAAATACACAGCAAAACTATAATAGTGGGATATCTCAACCTTGCACTCTCAGAATTAGATAAATCAAATCACAAAATAAATAAGAAAGAAGTCAAAGAGGTAAATAGATTACTAGAAAGGTTTGATATGATAAATCTTTAGAGAAAACATAAAGGAGTACACTTTCTTCTCAGCAGTTCATGGAACCTATACAAAAACTGACCGTATATTAGGACATAAAAACCTCAAAATCAAATGCAATAAGGCAGAAATAGTAAATGCATCCTTTTCAGACCACAATGCAATGAAAATTATATTCAATAAAATGTAAGGGGGAAATAGATCAAAAAATAATTGGAAACTAAATAATCTCATACTAAAGAATGATTGGGTGAAACAGCAAATCATAGACATAATTAATAGCTTCACCCAAGAAAATGACAATAATGAGACATCATACCAAAATGTGTGGGATACAGCCAAAGCAGTAATAAGGGGAACTTTTATATCTCTAGAGTCCTACTAGCATAAAAGAGAGAAAGAGAAGGTCAATTAATTTGGCTTACAACTAAAAATGCTAGAAAAGGAACAAATTAAAAATGCCCAGACAAACACAAAACTTGAAATTCTAAAAATAAAAGGAGAGGTTAATAAAATTGAAAGTAAAGAAAAAAACTATTGAATTAATTAATAAAACTAAGAGTTGGTTTTATGAAAAAAACCAACAAAATAGACAAACCCTTAGTAAATCTGATTTAAAAAAGGAAAGAGGAAAAGCAAATTGTTAGTCTTAAAAATGAAAAGAGAGAATTCATCATTAATGAAGAGGAAATTAGAGCAATAATTAGGAGTTATTTTGCCCAACTTTATGCCAATAAATTCGATAACTTAAATGAAATGGAAGAATATCTTCAAAAAGATAGCTTACCCAGATTAAAATAGGAAGTAAATAGTCTAAATAGTCCCATTTCAGAAAAAGAAATAAAACAAGCTATCAACCAACTCCCTAAGAAAAAATCCCCAGTACCAGATGGATTTACATGTGAATTGTACCAAACATTTAAAGAACAATGAACTCCAATGCTATATAAACTGTTTGGAAAAATAGGGATTGAAGGAGTCCTACCAAATTCCTTTTATGACACAGACATGGTACTGATACCTAAACCAGGTAGGTTGAAAACTGAGAAAAAAATTATAGACCAATCTCCCTAATGAATATTGACGCTAAAATCTTAAATAAAATATTAGCAAAAAGACTACAGAAAATCATCCCCAAGATAATACACTAGGACTAAGTGGGATTTATATCAGAAATGCAGGGCTGATTCAATATGAGGAAAACTATTAGCAAAATCAACTATATCAATAACCAAATTAACAAAAAACATATGATCATCTCAATAGATGCAGAAAAAGCATTTGATAAAATCCAACATCCATTCCTACTAAAAACACTTGAGAGTATAGGAATAAATGGACTATTCCTCAAAATGATCAGGAGCATATATTTAAAACCATCAGTAAACATCATATGTAATAGCGATAAACTGGAACCTTTCCCAGTAAGATCAGGAGTGAAAACAGGTTGTCCACTATCACCATTACTATTCAATATTGCATTAGAAATGCTAGCCTCAGCAATAAGAGTCGAAAAAGAGATTAAAGGAATTAGAGTAAATAATGAGAAAACCAAACTATCACTCTTTGCAGATGATATGATGGTATACTTAGGGAACCCCAAAGATTCTGCTAAAAAGCTATTAGAAATAATTCATAACTTTAACAAAGTTGCAAGATACAAAAAAAAAAAAGTCCACATAAATCCTGAGCATTTTTATACATTACCAACACAATCCAATAGCAAGAGATACAAAGAGAAATTCCATTCAAAATAACTGTCGATAGTATAAAATATTTGGGAATATATCTACCAAAGGAAAGTCAGGAATTATATGAGCAAAATTACAAAACACTTGCCACAAAAATAAAGTCAGATTTAAATAATTGGAAAGACATTAAGTGCTCTTGGATAGGGTGAGCGAATATAATACAGATGACAATACTCCCTAAACTAATCTATTTATTTAGTGCTATACCAATCAGACTGCCAAGAAACTATTTTAATGACCTAGAAAAAATAACAACAAAAATTATATGGAAGAACAAAAGGTCCAGAATTTCAAGTGAATTAATGAAAAAAAAAAATCAAATGAAGGTGGCCTAGCTGTACCTGATCTAGAACTATATTATAAAGCAGCAGTCACCAAAACCATTTGGTATTGGCTAAGAAATAGACTAGTTGATCAGTGGAATAGGTTAGGTTCATAGGACAAGATTGTGAATAAATATAGCAATCCAGTGTTTGACAAACCCAAAGATCCCAACTTTAGGAATAAGAATTCATCACTTGACAAAAACTGCTGGGAAAACTGGAAATTAGTATGGCAGAAACTAGGCATGGACCCACACTTAACACCACATACTAAGATAAGATCAAAATGGGTCCATGATTTAGGCATAAAGAATGAATAATAAATAAGTTAGAGGAACATAGGGTAGTTTACCTCTCAGACTTGTGGAGGAGGAAGGAATTTGTGACCAAAGAAGAACTAGAGATCATTATTGATCACAAAATAGAAAATTTTGATTACATCAAATTTAAAAGCTTTTGTACAAACAAAACTAATGCAAACAAGATTAGAAGGGAAGTAACAAATTGGGAAAACATTTTTACAGTTAAAGGTTCTGATAAAGGCCTCATCTCCAAAATATACAGAGAATTGACTTTAATTTATAAGAAATCAAGCCAGTCTCCAATTGATAAATGGTCAAAGCATATGAACAGACAATTTTCAGATGATGAAATTAAAACTATTTCCACTCATATGAAAGAGTGTTCCAAATCACTATTGATCAGAGAAATGCAAATTAAGACAACTCTGAGATACCACTACACACCTGTCAGATTGACTAAGATTACAAGAAAAAATAATGATGAATATTGGAGGGGCTGTGGAAAAACTGGGATACTGATGCATTGTTGGTGGAGTTGTGAAAGAATACAACTTTTCTGGAGAGCAATATGGAATTATGCCCAAAAAGTTATCAAACTGTGCTTACCCTTTGATCCAGCTGTGCTACTACTGGGCTTATATCCCAAGGAAATACTAAAGAAGGGAATGGGACCTGCATGTGCCAAAATGTTTGTGGCAGCCCTTTTTGTAATGGCTAGAAACTGGAAAATGAATGGATATCCATCAATTGGAGAATGGTTGGGTGAATTATGGTATATGAAGGTTATGGAATATTATTGTTCTGTAAAAAATAACCAACAGGAGGAATAGAGATAGGCTTGGAGAGACTTACATCAACTGATGCTGAGTGAAATGAGCAGAACTAGGGGATCATTATACACTTCAACAATGATACTATATGAGAATGTATTCTGATGGAAGTGGATATCTTCAACATAGAGAAGAGCTAATCCAATTGCAATTGATCAATGACGGACAGAATCAGCTACACCCAGAAAAGGAACACTGGGAAATGAGTGTAAACTGTTAGCATTTTTTGTTTTCCTCCCCAGATTATTTTTACCTTCCAAATACAATTCTTCCTTTGCAACAACAACAACAAAATTAGGTTCTGCACATATATATTGTACCTAGGATATACTATAAGATATTTAATATATATGGGAATGCCTGCCATCTAGGGGATGGGGTGGAGGGAAAGAGGGGAAAAATTCGGAACAGAAGGGAGTACAAGGGATAATGTTGTTTAAAAAATTACCTGTGCATATTGTACTGTCAAAAAAATGTTATAATTATAAAATTAATTTTTAAAAAAAAGTACAGTTAGGTTCTGAAGCTATGGAGAGATATTTTCATATAATAGGTATGATTTATTGATATAACTAATCTAAACTTTTCTCCTAAATGATATTAGTTATCTATGTTATGCTATATCATTTTATGTTGTTATGTTGTATTATATAAATAAAACAATAAGCATTAAAAAAAAGAATGTCAAACCTGGAGTTATCTTGCAAAAAATATATATTTTTTTAAAAAAAGGAAGATCAAGGAAATATAGAAGAATAAAGAAAATAATAATAGTTACATGACTAACATTTATATATGCTTTTAAAATGTAGCCTAGTGATATGAAATATGCCTAAAGGATTATTGACCTAACAGTGCCACTACTAGGCATGAATCCCAAAAGAGATTTTAAAAACAAAGGAAAGGGACCTATATGTACAGGAATACCTGTAGCATCATTCTTCTCAGAGCAAAAAAAAAATGGAAATTGAAGGGATGTCTATCAATTGGGAAATGGCTGAATAAATTGTATATAGAAATTATGATGGAATAGTATTGTTCATGGCAAATGATGATCAGGATGCTCTCTGAAAAACTTGTAAAGTCCTCCATGAATTCAAGAAAAATGAAATGTACTGTGTACAAAGCAATAGCAATGTTCTGGGATGGTCAGCTAGGACTGACTTTGCTTATTCTCAACATTACAATGATCTATGACTACTCTGAAGGACTTATGATGAAAAATCCTATCCAGACTTAGAGAACTGATTATACATTCTCTCTGTCTTTCTGTCTCTCTGATTCTGTCTCTGACTCTCTCTCTCTCTCTCTCTCTCTCTCTCTCTCTCTCTCTCTCTCTCTCTCTCTCTCTCTCTCCCCTCCCCTCCCTTTAATTTTTTCTTGATAGTTTTTTTCAGGGGGGTGGAGATCTATGTTATCTGCCACAACATGACTTTTATGGAAATGTTTTACATAAATTCAAAAAAACAGCATGACTAATGCAGAAAAATGTTTAATATGTTTGTATATGTATTACATATATAAGATTGCTTGACATCGAGGAGAAGAGAGAAAGGAAGGGGGAAAAAATAGAAATCAAAATCTTAGAGAAGTTAATGTAGAAAACTAATAAATAACTTTTTAAAATAAAAAACATAAAAAATGAAATGTTGCCTAGTGCAAAGAATGCCTTTGCCTCTATTAACCATGTGATCCTGGATGGGTCATTTAACTATTGATAAAGTTTCTTTATAAAGGGAAAAGTAGGACTAGATGACTGCTAAAGTACCTTCTAGCTCTAAACCTATGAGCTTACTTTAGGCTACCTTGTTTTAAATAAAGGAAGAAGGAAAGAGTATGTGAAAAGGAAGAAAGCAAGTAAGGGGAGAAAAAGGAAAATAGACACATATATGCAAAGAACAAGATCGATAGGGAAAGATGAAGACAAATATTGGAAAAATATAGCAAATATTCATTAGTTTTATGTTCTCCAAACCCTATTGTATCTCCCTACTTGGGATTTTAGAACATAATTGAGATACTGGGGTGTTAATTTTCTAATGCCATTTATTCAAACCTCCATTCCTATGTGTTTCCCTTATTTTTAGTTATGAATGACTAATGTTCCAATTCTATTTAAGCAATTAATATCAATTATTTTTTAAAATGTGTATTTGTTTCAAAGACATTTCAAGAACAGAAGTATTATGTCTGACCTATAGCAGAGCCTTCCAAGTTCACGTTGGTCTGATCGGCCACAGTATGACACACTACATCTTTGACCCCAACAGAGTGATGCCATTTTGGTTCTCCTTCACAACAAAGGTCAACAACAAACTAAACTGGAGCCTATTCAGGTCATTCCTTACTCGTGTGTGTGTGTGTGTGTGTGTGTGTGTGTGTGTGTGTGTAAATGTATATGTATATGTATATATGTATTGATATATGTTGTTGTTAAGTTGTTTCAGTCATGACCAATACTCTGTGACTTTATTTTGGGTTTTCTTGGCAAAGATATTGGAGTGTTTCGAAATTTTCTTACAGATGAGGAACCTGAAGTAAACACAGTTAATTGACTTGCCCAGGATCACACAGCTAGTAAATATCCGAGACCAGATTTGAATTCAGGTCTCCCTGACTCCAAGGCCAGCACTCTATCATTATGATACTTAGCTGCATTTTATATGTGTGTGTATATACAAATATGTAGATGGATAGATAGATAAATAGATAGATAGATAGATAGATAGATAGATAGATAGATAGATAGATAGTAGATAGACAGATAGGTAGGTAGGTAGATAGATGTATTTATATATTATGTAGATAGAGAAATAGATAGAACATTCTATATAAGTGGTTTCCTTTGCAATCTTATGAATTGTCTTTTATGCCTTTAAAATTTTTCTTTAGAGAAGTCCATAGGATTCACCAAACTACCAGAGGACTCTGTGATACAAAAACACCTAAGAACTCCTGCTCTAGAAGCTATCAATGTGTTTGTGCCATTCTACCAGTCACTCAGGTTCATTACCTGAAAATCATAAGTCTGCCACTTCTCTCTCACCACCTCTGTAATTGTCAAATCAGCTGCCAAGCCAAGCCCAATAAATCCTATCCCCTTCAAACTTCTGTATTCAGTTATTGGTTTCCATTAAAACAGCCATTACCCTAATATAGAGCTTCATAATCTTTGCCTGGAAGTGGGTAATAGCTTCCTCTTTAAATCTCTGCCTTTAGTTTTCCTCTACATCCACCTTGTTCTGATCTCACACAACAGCTAAAACAATCTTCCTAAATTACATGTGCAATATTATTCTTCTACTGAAAAAAAACCCTTCAGAAGTTCCCTATTGCCTCTAGGTTGAGATTTAAATTACTCAGCCTGGTATTTAAGAACTCCCACTGATCTTTACAGTTTTATTTCACATTGTACCCCATCACAAACTCTTTGTTTGATCAAGACAGAACTACTGTCTCTAAGCTGAACTCAACATTCTATCTATGCCTTACAACTGTGTATTCCTATAAGCCATTCTCCTTTCCTAGAAGGCATTTATTCTTTACCTCTATCTGTTATAATCTTCAAAATCATTTTAGGCTCAAGTAAAGTAACAACTCTTCTGTGATTCTTTGCCATATATCTCCATTCAGTAATTCTCATTATTATCCCAAGCACCCAGCATAATTGCTTTAATAATTTTTAAGTGAATTGAATTACAAGCTTGCACACACAATATAAGTATTTGTTGAATTGAATTTAAGTTAATTTGTAACAAAACAAAAAGGGAAATAACAATGCATAATTTTTAATTACATATAATTAATAATGTAATTTAGAATTACAATTTAGAATTACATATAATTTAGAATTATAATTTTACAATGTAGGGTTTTTTTTTCTTTTTCAGCCTTCATAATAGATGCTGGCATATAGGTCCCAATTATCTTCATGATCTATTTATTTACACTTATTGTAAACACTGCAAGACAAGAAGACTAAGAACTACCACAAAATAATGTTTTGATGGTATTCAGTGTACAATAAAAGCAACTGATACCTTCTTCATTTGCCTCTTTGCAAAGAACTTGTGAATTAACTTTCTTAGCTACAAGTTACAGGGTTGTTTGGGGGGATTGGTTCGGTTTTTTGTTTTGTTTTGTTTTGTTTTCATCTTTAGTAAAATTGTCAAAATGGATATGTTTCATTTCCTTCAGTAGTATATTAACTCATTCATCATTAAATAAATATCTCACAGTAAGTAACAAAACTCAAATTGATGTTTGTAGATAATAAAGAAGTGTGATTCTTAACATAATATATGTTCACTAAAGGCAAGTGTCACTATCATGGAGCTTGTCCTGCATTAAATCCACATACATTAGGAATTCCTTTATAAATTAAATGTTCATAATTGTCTCAAACCCTGAAATACTACAAAAATTCCTCAACAGAAATACTAATTATTCAAAACAAATCAGTCTAGCAATCAATTCAGGAAAAAAAACAAGTGAATGAAAAATGTTTATTCCTCAGATAATGATGTGAAATTGTAAGAGTAGCCTAACTAATTAATTCATTAGTACATATTTCATGAACAGATATTGCAAAGAAAAAAAAATGATGTCCAGAGTTGAATTGAAGATGGGGATCAGTCATAGGATGATGGAGTTGAAAAGAATTGTATGGGTCTTCTAGGTCAAATCCTTTATTTTATAGATAAGAAAATCTTACCTCAATTTGAAAATAGGCCCAAAGGTTATCAAACTGTGCATATACCCTTTAATCCAGAAGTGTCTCTATTTGATCTGTATCCCAAAGAAATAATTTAAAAGGGAAAAAGATTCATATGTGCAAAAATATTGGTAGCGCCCTTTTTGTTGGTGGCAAAGAACTGGAAAATGAGTGGATGTCCATCAGTTGGGGAATGGCTGAATAAATTATAGTATACTAATATTATGGAATATTATTATTCTATAAGAAACAACCAACAGAATGGTTTCAAAAGGGCTTGGAGAGATTTACATGAACTTATGCTAAGTGAACTGAGTTGAAGCAAGAGAACATTGTACACAGCAACAAGATTATGTAATGATCAACTCTGATGGACGTGGCTCTTTTCAACCACGAAGTAATTCAGGCCAATTCTAATACATTAGTGATGGAGAGATCCATCTGCATTCAGAAAGAGGACTGTGGGACTGAATGTGGATTACAACATAGTATTTTTATCTTTTTATAGTTGTTTGCTTTTTTTCTCATTTTTTTTCCTTTTTGATTTGATTTTTCTTGTGCAGCATGATAAATGTGTAAATAAGTATAAAATAATTGAACATGTTTGACATATTGGTTTACTTGCTGGAAGTGGGTGGGGAGAAGGGAAGGAGAAAAATTTGGAACACAAGATTTTGCAAGGGTAAATGTTGAAAACTATTTTTGCATATATTTTGAAAATAAAGATCTATTATTAAGGAATTTTTTTAAAAAGAAAACCTAAAAGAATAATATTGAAAACAATAAAAAGTAAGCCTTTAAGTTAATCACCAACATTAAGAAGTTAGTAAATAGCAGAACTGAGATGTGAAATGCCCTGGCTCCAAAATATAAATCTTTCTATGACATGATATTGCCTTTTAAAACTAATATTCTCCCAATGATGATGGTGGTGGTGATGATTAGGCTATAACCTTTTCATTTCCTATCCATCTGCTTTCTTTTGAACTTGGACTTTTCTATCATGCTATTATGCCCCAAGAAGTTCATCATTAAGAGATATCATCATGTTGCAGGATCCAATCAACCTTGGTACTCATACCTCATCAATATTCTCTGCCTCTCTGATTAGACAATAGATACATGAACTCCAAAACTTCTATTTAAAGAGGGGGGAGAGGGAGGGGACAGGGGAGGAGGCTAAGAAGGGTCTTCTAAAAACAAAAACCAGCCATCTATTTCTTTCCCAACTGATTACATTCCCTTGGACTTCTCCATCATATCACTTCCAACTCCCCATCTTATCCTTTTGTGTATTGTCTTCTCCTATTAGATTGTAAATTCCTTAGGGGAAAAAATTCTTTTTTGTTTTTGTATTTATATCTCCAACACATAAGAAGTGCTTAACAGATGTTTCTTAAGTGACTTTAAGTTTTGCAAAGCATCTTATATATGTTATTTTGTCTTCTAGTACTGATGCTATATAGTTGTAAATCATATGATACAATTATCTCAGAAGAATAAAAATTGCAGGTATCCTAAAAAGTTGACATAAAGACTTATGGTAGGCATAAATAGCCTACAATTTATTGTCAACAAATATTAACAGGCAAAAAGTAACAACAAAAAATTATCAAAAATATAAATAACTAAAAAAGAAAATAAATTGGTCTTACACTACAAATGAGGTATTAACAGATAGACAAAGCTGGATTAGAGTCTGTAAGATATAGTTAATGGAAAGACCATGGCCAAAAATCATACAAAAAGAGATAAAATAGCAGAAGTACCCGAACTGATGGACCCAATGAATTTGTTGTAGATTTATTATTATTGATGATAATAATAATGATGATAGTTATATAATGCTGTGTCCAAGCATGTCTATTTGCAAACAAAAAACAAAACAAAACAAAAAGTTTTAAAGCCATTGTAAAATAACGTGAATATATAAAGATCCCCTTCTAATGTACTAATTGTTGTATTTATACTCTAATTCAAATCAGAGCAACTGGTCATTTATATTTTACTAATTTGTATCAAGGACCTGGATCCTCCTTCATTATATTTTGGGCAAAACCAAATTTGATGGTATACTGAGATGTCAATAAAGCTTACAATACATTCAAAGTACTTTTCCATATTATACTGTACTTTTCCATATTGTTAGTGTTTCCCTATCATACAGATCACTGAATCATTTTTCTGTTTCTGTCAAACCGAAACCTGGGAAAGACTTTAGCTTAAAAAGACCAAGATCTCTCACTGTCTCCAGGGCCATGTCCAGTTGTCTTGATCTCTGTCTTGGCACTGGACCCAGATGGCTCCAGAGGAAACATAAGACTAGTAACTTTACAAAGCTCTGCCTCACTTAAATTCAATTCACTTGCAAGTCAAGATTTCACCTTCCTGATATCACTGCTCCTCTTTGAAAAGGAAGCACAAATAACAACATTCTGTAACCCTAATAGAAATGCTGTACCATATATTCTCATCTACAATCAGAGAACAATAAAACTTCTCAGAAGCCCACTCAGTTCTTGTGGCAATGTCTCTCCCACCTTAAGTTCTCATTTATATATCATTGAGAGTAATTCTGTCTCAAGTCTGGAGTCTGAAGTCTAAGACTATATGTGACTAATGTATGGCTGTTGTCAAGGGCCCAAAGCAGTATCCAAGAGGCTGCTGGATAATATCTTTTCCCAAGTTTCCTAAATTTAACTCTGTATCTACAAAGAAAACTCAATAAAAATTCAATTACTTTCTGTACCTTCTTTGGAATGTTCAGGGAGGACTAACACTTCTGGTATGAGAGCTCATCAAGCCTATTTAAGAAATGCTCATGCCATCTGTGGTATCTACTTGGCACTCAGTTCTCACCTGGCTCTAAGAAGCTGTAGCATGTGCAATGGTCATGCAATTTCAGCAGACTAATTGAGGATAATCAAGAGGTTTCAAACCCATCAGTGAGTTAGAGAGGTATCTCCTCCAAGCATGTGAAAAACTTCTGAGAGCAATTTTTTCCAATGGCCAAAAAGGTAGGTAAAGTACGCATTAGGGAACCCTAAGAGGTTGCTCAGACATCAAAGATGCCAAGGTCATCCACAATATCCTAGACCAGTTATCTTAATTTTTGTCCTGCCACTGGATTTCAATGCCTCTGGAAGAAAGAGTGAAGCTGATGACTTATTAGGTTCTTATTAAGTGCTAAATCGGTACTTGACAATTCTCTACTCCTCTAATCCTCTAATTCTAATTCTCAAATCCTAATTCAAATTCTAATTCTCAAATTCTAATCTAATTCTTAAATCCCTTTGCCCCAGACTAGCTCGGGGAGCCCCAGGTGGCAATCGGAGCACTGCCACCAACACCATCCGCCACCAATGCTGCAGAGACCCGGCTGGGAGAAGGCCCTGGAGCCCCGGAGGCAGTCAGCAGCAACCCCAAGGGCGAGTGGGAAGCTGGCCCGAGGCCAGCCTGGAGTCAATGGCTTGGGGGGTGGGGGTGTCCAGGCGACCTTGGGCCGGGCCAAAGCTGCGCTGGGGCAGAACCGTTGTCTCTAAACAGTTGCTGTTAACTCTGGTCCAGAGTAGTTGACTTCCCTCTTTTATCCTCCCAGAGAATGGGCGTGGGATAATGCAAAGGCTTCTGGGAAAAATTACTTCAACCAATGAACTTGCCCCTCCTAAGCATGCAAGCTCTTCCCCAGAAATTCACAAGTAAAATTCCCAGTCATGGCCGGAACTAGAGAATTGTCAAGTACCTGACTTAGCACTTAGTAAGAACCTAATATCTCATTATCTCATTAGCACTTAGTAAGAACCTAACAGATGACTTTGTGAAAATCTTCCTTATTTAAATCCAATTTACTCACAAATCATTATCTTTCCTCTTCTATGTCATTGGTCTTCTAAAAACAAAGAACATCGAAAAACTACAATAAATGCAGTAAAATCATAGTATGTGATCACTTAAAATGAATTTTCTAAGTGGAAGTTTCTCAATAGACTAAAGAAGTAGACTGAGATAATTTTATATAACTTAACTAACCTTAATTTGATTGCCCTCTTTATGGCTATGGGAGAAAATTTGAGAAATGGTCATTACAAAATATCATTTGGCAGTTTTGGAAGGGTGAATGAGTACCTTTTTTAAAAGATTCTAATCAAAAGGGAATTTTCTAACTATATAGAATTCAAGCAAATTCAAATAAAAAGACCTAGAAAAGTGATAAGGGTTAAGCATGGGTCTGGAATGGGAATTGGAATTGATTTGAGGTATTGGCCATGAAGGCCTTTACTATCCTTTTCGCCCTGTGCCTTTATGTTCCTCTGGGAACAGAAAGGCCAGTATCAACAGGAGAGGAAGTGGTGAAGCCTCACTCTTGGATGAGGATAAATTATCTTTTCTTCATTGAGTACTTAATAATCAATATAAATACTTTAACTTTGCCCCCCTCTCTTTTTCTTCTTTTATTGCCTTTTCATTACTTTCTCATCTTCCCAACCTTTGACTTGTCCTATTGCTTCTTCTTAACTACTATCCTTCTTACTTATAGCCTTTCCTTGGTTTTACCTTTTCTTATTTCCTTAATCTCTCCTGGGAAATGGGAAGGAAGTAAAAGAAGGAGAGGAAAGAAGAACAGGAAATAATCAAGACTTTCAGAATCCTGAGCAGGCAAGATCTCTGTATCCAATCAGCACTGGAGTATTCAGCTTACAAACAAACTAATTTGCCCTGAATGTTATGTTTTCTTATTATGTACACACAGTTAGTCTTCCTCAATGTCGTTGTAAATTCTTCATAAGTAGACTATGTCATCTGGTTTCTTTATCTTTCTACTATGTTATCTAAATTAATCCATTCTAAGAACATTTATTGCAAGCTTAAAAGTCTAAGAAAGAAATATTTGTATTAAAAAAATGAGATTTGTGTGGACAAGAGACATCAGAAAAGAAGGATGAAAATTAATCTGACAGAAAACAAAACCCAGCAAGTTCTAATTCTAGAAAACATAAGGTAGATACTGTTCTTGTTCCATGGATATGAGAGTAAAGACCAAATGCTATTTGTCCTTGAGCCAACCATTTTGATCATAAAGACAATACCACCCACACAAACTGTTTGATGCCTTGCTGTCTCATCAGTGTGTCCTAAGTAAATCCCCAATATGAAAAACTGATTTGGCCTAAAAAGGATGATATGGTTGCAATTACTTATCATGTGGACAAGTCTTAAGATTGCTAATCAGAGGGATAGAGCCTGTTGTTCATGACAAAGAATTGGATAAGAACCTCAGATCTGGATGTTAGCCCTATGGAAGTGATAATGACTCAAATACCTACCCAAGAGGAAACATATCATAATAAAAGAAAAAAGTGCCAATCTGCACAGTGCAACACTGCTTACAGCTCAACCACACAAAAACACTGAGTCCAGGCCATACAAAGGGAACAATAGGAAAGATAAAACCTAAACCAAGAGAGCACCAGACCGTGAAATATAGAAACAATACACATTGAGGCAGCATTCAGTGTTCAGTGGGATCAAAAGCAGTTGCTAATTCAAGAAAGATCAAAACAGACATCAGGCTATTCAATGTGGCTTCCACAAGATCATTGAAAACTAATTACTTTCTGTCTACCTCAATCCCTCTGTTGCTTTAACTGGTCAATTGTTCTCCCTCACTTTCTGGGCTGAAATTGTTATTCAGTAGAATTTTGAGTTCCACTCCCAGAAAATGAGCAGGAAGAAAGTAGTCTTGGTTTGATAACTCATATGCTGATTTAAAATATTTTCAAGCATTCTTCAAACCACCATTGCCTTTTTATGGATGATCAAGTGTCCTCAGAAGTCATAAAATGGTATTCGTTGTTCTAATTTCTAATAAAAGAGGGATTTGAAGAAACATGTTTAAAATTCTCCAATTCATGCAAGACACATTCAAAGTTTTTTTTTAAGAACTTATTTCCCTCTCTGATCTAGCAGTCTTCTTCTGTGATCATTACATCAGTTCAATTTCTCAGAATGTGAAGCATTTTGACACAAAATTGAAAAACTAAATTGACATAAAACCCCTGCAACCTTATGGAAGATGGTAATGATTATCTCTATTTCTTTTTGAAAGAAAATGTGTTTTATAAAAATGTTTTCTGCAAGAACAAAACACACAGTTTAGATATGGCCAACATGGAAATTTGTTTTGCTTAACTATGTTTATATGTTACAAGGATTTTTTTTAATTATTTTTCTCCCCAATTGGGAAAAAAAAATAAAAGTTTGATAACTGAAAATAAATTAACTTTTGAAAAATGTTCTGTACAAATATGCACCCTCCTTTTATTCTACCTGATATCACTAGGGATATTTTATAAATGAGCATTTCCCTTTAATATTCAAACAGATCAGATGATAGCAACTGAGGAAAGGGAAAAAAAGGCAAGGGAAGGGAAGGAAAGGGAATTCTCAGAGACTTTGAATTTCATCCTTGCCTCTTTACACCATAGCTGCTTTAATGCCATTCATAACATCACTATCTCAAAGACTGGGTCTCCTAAATCTCAGAGGCAACTTGATCTCCTATCTAGGTTGCTAAGACTTTCCACCTGATACTAGTTCCGCAGTCATCAATCTTCCTCAAAAAAGGCCTTCACTTATAGTTTCCTCACTTACTGACTCCCACTATTTTCAGTAAAGAAACAACAATGCATTTTGTTTGAAACATTATTTTGTTTCATGCCATTTGTTAATCAGTTTGCATTTTTCTTAATGTTCAGATATATATGTAAAGACCAGGATTGACCAAGATGTATAGAATGATTGATATAGAAACAAAGGCTGGAATCTTTAAGAGAGAAGCATCTAGTGCTATCTACATCCAAGCACAAGGACATGAAGTCCTTGGTTTTGTGGACATGTCATAGTCTTTTAATCACAAGACAGAGATAAGGATAAAGGGACTCAAAGATCCAAACAGGAAATCTTGGCTTGAGTAGTTGCCATGCTTGGGGGGAGCAGGGGAGGGAGGGAGAGAGAGAGAGAGAGAAAAGGTTATAACCATAGATACTCAGAGTTAACCAAGGATTGCTAAGGAGGCAAATTAACACTTTCTGATAAGCATATTACAGTGAAATGGTGCAAGAGTGTAGGACAGATAGATTGTAAGTGTTCAGGATTTGCTGGACAGTCATGTGAGTAAGAGGAAGTCAGTATTTAGATAGAGAGGGCTGGCAATATTTGAGTTTAGTTTAATAAAGGTATTTCTCTTGTATATAAATGCACAGCACCTATTTCTTATTATTGATGTAATTAGTTTCCTATGTTAATCCTGCTTGAAAGGCAGCATGGTTTGGCTGAACGATCACTAGATTTAGAATTAGGAAAGACCTGAATTTGAATCCTGACTTAAACACTTATTATAGTTAAGGCTGGGCAAGTTATTTTGACCAAAGAATTCTTAAACTATGGTCTGTGAACAAGAGAAATACAGACAGAAATAGAAACAGAGAGGTATTTCAATGCGATTGATTTCTTTGTAGTCCAATGTAGATACTGATCCAAAAGTCATAGTACTGTTTTAAGTTTTATATTACACTAAGACATTTGGGATACCCCACATTTTATTTTATGCATTTGAAAACATTCTTAAAAGGGGTCCATAGCCTTCACCAGACTTCCACACAAGCCTAAAACACAAAACACACATACACACATCCTCTAAGAGCTCCATGCTTCTTAGTATATGGTCACAATTCTAGTTCTGAGAGAAATTGATTCTGGGGATATCTTAAGCTTGGGAGTTCTTAGCTGCAGAGGGCTATGGAAATTAAATGTCCACACTAAGGTTCAAGATGGAAAGTTCCCAGAATTTGAGGGCTACAGTGTTGTTTAAGGAGGGACCATGTCTGTGTCATAAAAGGAATTTGGTAGGATTTCTTCAATCCCTATTTTTTTCAAATAGTTTATATAGCATTGGAGTTAGTTGTCCTTTAAATGTTTGGTAGAATTCACATAATCATAAATGAAAATTAGATATTGATCAAAAAATATGCTGTTGACCATACACTGAATTAGCTTGTCAAGTACATATCTGAGAGAGCTACAATTGGGTAATGATAAGAATTAAATAAGAGGAAGAGAGAGAACTGGATTACATTTGGGAAATTAATGCAATACCTTCAATGTCCAATCCTGTCATTACCCAAATCACCCAAGAAAACCCTAATACTGATATTTTTTAATAGTTTTTATTTAGCAGATATATGCATGGGTAATTTTACAACATTAACAATTGCCAAACCTTTTGTTCTAATTTTTCCCCTCCTTCCCCCCCCCCCACAGAAGGCAAGTTGACCAATACATGCCAAATATGCCAAAGTATAAATTAAATACAATGTAAGTATACATGTCCAAACAGTTGCTTTGCTGTACAAAAAGAATCGGACTTTGAAATAGTGTACAATTAGCCTGTGAAGGAAATCAAAAATGCAGGCAGACAAAAACAGAGGGATTGGGAACTCTATGTAGTGGTTCATAGTCATCTCCCAGAGTTCCTTCATTGGGCACAGCTGGTTCAGTTCATTACTGCTCTATTGGAACTGATTTAGTTCATCTCATTGTTGAAAATGGCCACATCCATCAGAATTGATCATCATATAGTATTGTTGAAGTACACAACGATCTCCTGGTCCTGCTCATTTCACCCAGCACCAGTTCATGCAAATCTCCAGACCCCTGTGAAATCATCCTGTTGGTCATTTCTTATAGAACAACAATACTCCATAATATTCATATACCACAATCTATTCAGCCATACTCAAATTGATGGGCATCCACTTAGTTTCCAGTTTTGGGCCACTACAAAGAGAGCTTCCACAAACATTTTGGCACATATAGGTCCCTTTCCCTTCTTTAAGATCTCTTTGGGATATAAGCCCAGTAGTAACACTGCTGGGTCAAAGGGTATACACAAATACTGATATTCTTTATCATAAGATGTTACAATTTCTGAAGATTTAAACCCACAGTTGTCCAAAGAGCAATGGAAAGATATATGCTGAGCATAAATAGATATCCAAATAGAATTAACATGAAGTTACCTACAAAAAAAAAAAAAAAAAAAAAAAAAAAAACTAATGTAAAAAATCCCATCCAGTGGGCTGGTAATATAGGAAGAGCAAAGAATGACAGACTGACAACCCTGGTGATGCCCTCCTCCCCATAGAATGTTAAAAACTCTAGAAGAAAACTTCTAACACCTTAAATAAACATTTTATGGAAGGATTTTGCAAGACCGGGACAAAAGTTATACAGGATAAAAATGGATGGCTTTTGATCTTTACTATAGGAAGAAATTATCTATGTTAGTGTCATCACTGATCTGTTGTTATACAATTACAAAGGTAATTTAATAAGAAACTATATTTTTACAATATTCAACAACTTTAACATTTATTCAGCATGAGACTTTGGTGCTAGAAATAAAAAACTAAGACAAAAATGTCCCAGCCCTCAAATATCTTACTTTCTATTGAGGAGACATAGCAAATATACAAATTAGGAGAATACAAGGAAAATTGAGTTTGGAGGGGAATCTAGGAAAGTTTTAGCAAAGAGGTGGCACTTAATGGGAGACTTGAAGGAAGACTGCTTCTGAGAAGTAATGATAAGGAAATTGCACTCCAGGGAAGGAAGACAGCTTGCTCAAATCAATGGAAGTATGAGATGGAATATTACTTTATAGTCCATGTTAGCTGGATAGAACTCTCAAAGGGAAATAGAAAGAAAGAAATGTGGAAAGGGTAGCGGGAGCCAAATGGTAGAAAGCCTTAAATGCCAGGCTAAGAAAGGATTTTGAGGGGGTTTTTTGTCCTATGGAAAAGAGGGAGCCTCCAGAGGCTTTTGAGCTAGGTAACAACCTAGGATTATTTTGGTAATTGTATAAAAGATAGTTTAGCTATAAATCATCATCTATAATCTCATTAAGTAAGAAAGCATTAAAAAGTGAATGCACACCTGACTTTCTAATCAGGAAAAACTGTGTTCAAATCCTATCTTTAACATTTATTATATGACTATAACCTCCTTGCACCTCATTTTCCTAATCTATAAAATGAGAAAGTCATACCATAACCCATATATGCCTTCAAAAATACTGACTCTGAGAAAAATGTATATGATGGCAAGGTCTTAATCAGTCTTAAATTTGAATGATTTTCTACACCAAAATTATCAGATTATATCTAAAATCATATTCACCTGCCTCAGCTTGATTTTGTGTCATGTACACCCAGATTTGATTTTGAAATTGTGTTACTAATTCATACTGGGGGGAACAGGGGAGGTTGCTCCACAAAATTTTAGAAGTGTTTGAGATAGAGGAGAACTGATCAGCTGTTTAGCCAATCTTCTTATTTAACACATAAGAAAATTCGAGACCCAAGGAGGGTCTCATTCAGTTAATTTCCTACCAGACAGAAATACTTCAAAATATCTCAATCTAGCCCCATTCATCTATCCCAGGTTTTGTTTCTTGTTTGTGAAAACTTTTTATGTTAACATTGTTTTTGCTACCAGAAAAAATAATTCTTATTAATTTGGCTATGTTTGAAAAACAAACCATTCTTTTAATATTCATTCATTCAAATGCTTTTTTTTTCCTAGGTAGATCAAGAACTGGAGAAAGAGAAGTCAGACTTGAATTTTTGTTCTACTGTTCTTTGAAAAAGTTACTTAATTCCTCTGTTGTTCATTTCAGTTTCCTCAGCTGTAAAGTAAGTAACTTGGACTAGGAGATTTCTAAGGGTCTTTCCCATTCTAAATATTATAGAACAATAAAAACAAGAAAGAAATAAGTAAAACAACTTAATCGGCTTTTTTAAAGCAACATTGTTCTTCATTTGGCTCTTTTAATGAGATAAAGAAATTAAAAGCATTAAACTTTATTTAGCTGACATTTTTAGAGGGTTGGCATATTGTTCAAAACAGGGTTATAGTTTGAGTCAAGAAGCATTTATTAAGCACTCACTATGAGCAAAATACTGTGCTAGGTTCTAAGAATATGAAGACAAATATAAAATTAGTCACCTTGAGAAGCTTACATTTTTCTATCAAAGTGAGAAATATCATATTAATTTTCATCATACCAAAAAAAAAATCTATTGACATATGGCTCTCTTACAATTGATTCCCCTTGGAAACATAGCATATATTAGAGAGGCTTATAATTGTTATTGGAAAAACAATTTAACACCTATTTCTTTTTCAATTCATTTTTAAAAGCATTTATTAAGCATCTACTGTATGCAAGGCATCTTGAAGCTAAATCAGTATGTTTATTTTATTTATTAAAACAACCTCCTCATGATGTCACACCCCATTTTTATTTTTGCACTTTACAAATGAGGACATGTACATAGGGTGTTTAAATGAATTGTGCATGACATCCAGAGCATCAGAGCTCCCTAGACCTTGTCTAAATTCTTCAGATTATAAGAACACTACTGAACCACAATGTGGATTAAGGGTAGCCTATAATTATAGCTATATTTATGTATTTATAAATGATAACCATTATCCTATTTGAGCCACAAACATTTATGATAGATAGTACAAGCATCATTATTCTCATTTTGATAACTGAGCACCAGAGAAGTTTTCACTTGTCCAAGGAATTTTCGATTGGAAATCTTGTAGATCTAAACAAGTCCAGTGTTCTATGGCATATCTAGGTTGTACAAAGGCTAGAGCGCTGTATTTGGAGTCAGAAAGACCTAATTTCAAGTCATAAATTAGATACATAGATATGTTACTTCAAGCTCCTTAGTTTTGGTTTTCTGTTCTGCAAAATGTGGATAATACATAGAATGTGAGGATCAAGTGAGATAACATTGGTAAATCACTTTGCAGATGTTAAAGTATTATATAAATGCTAGCTATTCTTTTTCTTTAATCACTATTCCACTTTTCTAAGAGAAAAGCTTAACTCAGATTTTAAGCAATTATATTATTTTAATCCATTAAGGAGAAACATACCTGCTTCTAAGACGATCAGCTGAAAAAAAAATTATTTCTCTAGTCTTTGAGGGAGAGCATGGACAGAAAGATCTTGCAAGGTCTGGTGATAACATGAGCAAAAAGAACAAATGTGCTACTCAGTACTTACTATGATAGAGAAATAGATTTAATTACTTTTCATCACATCTTTATACTCTTCCATTTTTTCTCCCAAATTAAGCTAAATCCTTGTAGGGGGGAAAAAAGGATATTGGAAAGCAAAGGAACATTAAAAAATAATAACAGAGTCTCCAAGTTAATCTGTCTCTAAAATTTATTTTATTTATCATTCCTTTTGCCTAATAGTTAAGAAATTCTACTTATGTAATTAATTTTAGGTTTCAAGAAATAATATCATTTTAAACTATTAAAATTAAACTATTAAAAAAACAATTAAACTAAGGAGATTGATTTGCATGTGCTTACAAGTACACATAAATCTTTGCATATATAAGTATAGATAATACATATATGTATGTATGTATGTATTTATATATGCATGTGTGTGTACACATGCACACACATATCACAATTTTGTAGCCTTAAATAATAAGAAAATAAGTAATTAATCTGATCATAAATTTAGGTCAAAGAAATTGTTCTATGAGCAAAATACGTGGTTAAATTTCAAGAGTATAACCAAGTTTTTAATGCTATCTTCTGGGAGGAAGGAGAACAGATTACTCAATCATTGAATTAGTTGTTTGGGTTTGGATGGTTTTTTCTAAAAAAAAATTATGTCCCTTTTATGTCTCAGAAATGTTAAACATCTGGTAGCCAGGTTCTACTGCATATTTCTCAGTGCTGTCTGAACCTCTTCCTATTAAGGAAAATCTATTCTGCAATGTACAATTTGCCTAAAAAAAATAGTAAACTCTTCAAGTATCAATGTCTCATTATTGTTAAACTAACTTGGCCTATAGTATGTTCTTGTAGTGTCAAGTTTGATCTATATATGAAGAAAGAAAGCATTATACATTCTGAAAAGGGAAAAATACTTTAAAATATCAGTGATAAATGTTTAAGCAGATTTGTTATCCTATATATAGTGTGAATTAAAACTGAAATTTCCTCATACTTTATTATCAGTATTTGTTTAAATTACAGATTATAATCAACATTCTACCTATTTCAACAAATTTGGAATTTTTAGTTATATCATCTCATATTTGACCAAGTCATAATACATTGTTATATAATCCTATTTATGTTACTACCTGTGTGATCTTGAGCGAGTCGTTTAATTTTAAGAAACCCCAGGCCACGGGTTCATAATTTGTAAAATAAAGAGTTTAGACTCTAATGACTCTACTGTGAAAGATTCAAGTTGTTTCTTGTTCTCAAATCTAAGTGAAGGATATCTCTACCGGTTTTCTTCTCAGAATATGATGAGGAAGAGGACTATCCAAAATTCTATTCACTCCCGAAAATCTGTGACTCATTACCAAACTTGGCAACATGAATTCTGGGACATGTGTTTGAATCTGGTTTCTGGAAGGGTATATGTTGAGGAAAAACTAACCAAAGAAACTATTTCCATTGGTCATTGGTGGTGAAGTCGCTCATCTTGACTCACTTGTCACATTAGCTCAACCCTTCCCAGAAATAATGAGATTTAAAGTTCAACATATTGCTGTCTCTTTTTAAGTGCTCCACATCTCTCCAAACTGCTAAAAGCTGAGATTGTGGCTCTGATCATAAAGTCAAACACTCCATGAAGACTTTTCTGATTTATTTCTGAATAGAGACCTGAAGTTGGCCAAACTGACTAGTAAAATGCATCTTCTTCTTCTTCTTCTTCTTCTTCTTCTTCTTCTTCTTCTTCTTCTTCTTCTTCTTCTTCTTCTTCTTCTTCTTCTTCTTCTTCTTCTTCTTCTTCTTCTTCTTCTTCTTCTTCTTCTTCTTCTTCTCCTCCTCTCTCTCTCTCTCTCTCTCTCTCTCTCTCTCTCTCTCTCTCTCTCTCTCTCTCTCTCTTTCTCTCTCTCTCTCTCTCATTAGTAGTAGTACTAAATAGTAAGAGTATCTGAGGATAGTGGAATGACTTGGGAGAAATATGTGGCCAGGAAGTTTGCTATTATTCCCTAAAGCACTGAACATAGAAAGAGGAAATAGAGGAAGAGGGAGGACAGAAGGGGAGCAGGTGTGGAAGACCCTTGAAGAGAGAAAAATCAATCAATTATTAAGTGCTTACTAACTGTGTTTAATTCTATGAATACACAAGTAAAAACAATTTCTGCCCTTAAGGAACTTACATTCTAATGAGGGAAAGCATATTTATGCAAATAGATCCATACAAAATACATATTTAGGTATATGAAACTTATATAAAAGACATATGAAATACATTCAATTATATCTCATCACTGATGTTAACATGAATTTTTTTCATGTTCACAATTTCAAATCAGCATTGAGGTATAGTTCCCTCTACCATCCTTAAACACTTTCCAATTCTACATATGATAGCTTGGGCAATCAGCGCTCAGACAATTAAAATAAAATAAATAAGGCTTAGCTTAGCCCAAGCATCTTGCTACTTAAAGATAGGGACCAAAAATTAGAAGAGAGAGAAAAGTTTTTTCTAACTTTAGGAGGCACTCAAAATCTTGTACAGTTTCAGTTTTCATCCGATCTTAATTATTTTGTGGGTTCAAGTTCTGTTTCCAGCAAAACACAACTTCCTAGTACTGCGGAAGAAAAGACTTATAAAATGGGTTTCTTGGAGCTCAAATAGCTCTTTAAAACAATATCTTGATGAGTTTAGTGTAAATGAGCCAAAACATATGGATTAAATGTCCCTTTAAATACACATGGTTTTAAAAATTAAGAGAAAAAAGGTTTTGGCAAAATGTGTTTCAGATTTGGTTGAAAGAAAACATTTGAAAGAAATAGTTTGAGGGACTTGGCTAACCCAAAACATACCTGAGCTCTCTCATCCTTCCTATAGGCGTACATAGCAATAAGGCATATGGATCATATACCAAGAACCCCACCCCCCCTCAAGTTTTCTGCATTCTGAGTCTTTCTTCTCATGTCTGAAGTCATTTAAAATAGTCATGGTGTCATTACCATATTGAAGAGCACAGTACTACTGGGATCAGTTTCAAGAAGATAGGATAAATGCACTGACGTTCATCAGTCTGTTGAAAGAAAACTAAGTTTGGTCTCAATAGAGTTCATGATGTCATGCCATTTAGTTCCTACTAGCCAAAGCTAACATCCATATATCAAAAATGAGATCCACAGAAATGAAGTTCAATAATACAGAATCAGTCTGCAACATTGATGATGCTGAACTTGGACATATAAAGGAGAAAAGATGATAAAATAGCCAAACCCAAAGGAGGGGTGACTACAAGCAATAGTCAAAGGGGAAAACTCATTAAGGAAGGGATAAAGCACAGCCTTCCATAATGAGACATAACTGGGCAGCCAGATGACATAGTGAAAAATGCTAGGGCTGAAGTCAGGAAGATTATTCTTCCTGACTTCAAATCTGGCCCCCAACACTTACTAGATGTGTGACTCTTAGGTAAGTCATTTAACTTGTCTCAGTTTCTTCATATGTAAAATAAACTGGAGAAGGAAATAGCAAACCATGCCAGTATCTTTGCCAAGAAAACCCTAAATGGAGTCACAAAGAGTTAGACACAACTGAAAAAATTTACTGAAAAACAACTGCTTAAAAAAAATTAATAGTCTTCTCAGCCAACACATATTATATAGTATCATAAAATTTTAGAATTGGAAAAAAATATCAGCAGTCATCTATTCTGACTCATATCTGGAAAGAAATCTCCTCTATAATATGCCAAACAAATGATATGTAGCCTCTTCATGAAGACCTCCCAGGAGAGAAAACTCACTATATCCAAGGGGGTCCATTCCACATTTAGATAGTTTTCATTGTTAAGAAACTTTTCTTGACATCATCTTAATTTTCCTCTTTGAAATTTCACTCACTTCTTGCATTTTTCCCACTCTTGGGAACAAACAGAACAAATCTAATCCATCTTCTACATGACAGCATATCAAATGTTCTAATACAGTTCTCATGTCCTACCCCAAATCTTCTTTTCTCCAGGCTAAATACCTTTAGTTCCTTTAACAAATTCTCATATGATGTGGGCTTAAGGCAGTTCATTATCCTTCTTGCCCTTTTCTGGATTCTCTCCAGTTCATCAATGTTTCTCTTACATTGTGAACACAATGGTCCAGATGTAGTTCAAGTGGGGCAGAGTACAGTGGGGTGATCATCTTCTTATTCCAGGAAGTAGTGCCTCTTTCAAAGCAGAACAAAATTATATTAGATTTTTGGCTGCCATACCATAATGATGCCTTATATTGAGCCCACAGTCCACTAAAATTCCCTGATTTTTTTTAAACAAATTTCTGTCTAACCATGTTTTTCTTTCCCATCTTCTACTTGTGAAAGTGTTGGGGTTTATTTTAACTGAAGATTAAGATTTACATTTATCCCTATTAAATTTTGGTGATTATACCCATTGTTTTAGCCTGTCAAAATCTTTCTGGATACTATTCATGTCATACAGTATATTACTATCCCTCTCCAAAGTGTTTCAACTACAAATTTGATTAGCATTTCATCCATGACTTTATCCAAGTCATTGATTTATTCAAATGTTAAACAACATACTACAACCACAGATCCCTGAGGCATTTCACTAGAGTGGCTGGCATGTTAACAACCTCCTGCCAAGTTTACATTGAACCATTAATAACTACTCTTTTAATCCAGCTATTCAACCAGTTCCAAATCTATTGTCTAGTCCACATCTCTCCATCTTTTCCATAAGAATAATATTAGACAAAATAATTCAGTACCAATTAAAAATTAGAGGTTGATCAGTGGGACAGATTAGGTATACAACTAACAGAAAAAAATAATCCTAGTAGCCTCATCCAATAAATAGAAAGATCCCAGCTACTGAAGTCAGTTTTTTTTTTAAAGGATTCAGCAAACCTTTGGCAAAAATCTAAAGCATACTAGCAGAAACTAGATTTAGATCAATTATGCCCATTATCTAACAAGATTAGTGCCAAATGGTTACATGACTTCAATTTAAGAGATCCCATCATAAACAAATTAAAGAAGCAAGGAAGAAATTGCCTTTCATGTCTATAGATAGTTTCTTCATGCTCAAAGGATAAACAGGATAACAAGAAAAAGAAAACAAATAACAAAATAACAAGAAGAGAAAGATTTATGTAGAGAATATTTTTGAGGCAAGTTTCTCTATAAAGGTCTCATTTCCAAGATATATAAAGAATTATTTCAAATGTATAAGAATAAGAGCCATTTCCCAATTGGCAAACGGTCAAAGTATGTATATGAATAGACAGTTACCAAAGAAAGCTATCAACAACCATAAGAAAAAAAAAAATCCTAAGAAACTAATATGTAGAGAAATACAATTTATTATTTCCATTTCTTGTATAACCAGTAATTATCACAATACCTGGCAAAGTAAGATCTTAATAAATTCTTATTGGCAGATTTATTTTGCCAATGAAAGCTTACAAGTTGTCTATAAGTTTCAATATCAAAAAGCTATCCTTTACTCTCACCCAATCAGTAGGACCTGACCAACTGGGTACCCAACTAAAACTGACCAGTTAAGCAACTAGCAACTCTTTTCTTTTATGTCTTTTTCTTTTCTTTTCTCTCTTCTTTCCCTTCTCTTCCTTCTGTCTACATGGGGCATATCACTCTTACCTTCAGGTGCTCTGCCCAAAGGAATGTAAAATTTGATCCTTGAAATTTTTCAAGATATCTTGGGATTTATAGGCTAGGCCCCTGCCTTAATTGCAAATTGCTCTACTTTTCATTGATTGGCCAACATAGATCCCAGGTTGAGCCCCATTGGGTCATTATTTGGGCCCCGATTGGTTCAAAATAAATGTAGATAGCAATTATTTCTGTTTTAGCCAGAAACCCTGAGGGTCCTCCTGCCACAGACTGATTTGTTTTTGACTTGATATGGAGGACATTCTCTGCTTCATTTCTTATCTAGCCTTAATTACTGATTAGTCATTGCCTCAGTTAAACTGACTCCTATTAAAGACCATAGTTTAAAAAGGCCAAAGTCTCCCACTACTTTCAGGGATATCTTCATAAGTCATTCTGACCTATATCTTGCCAGTAGATCCAGATGACTCCAGAGAATGAGTCAGGTGACCTTGCCCAGCCCTCCCTCACTTAAATTCAATTCCTTTGAATGTCATGACATGACCTCCCCTATGTCAGGATCATCTTTGAGAACAAAGGACAAACCTTTCATAAATTCATAAATCTAATTTTCAGTTTTGGTTTGGTTTTTAAAATAACATTCCAATAAAAGTGCTTTCCTTTGTAATTCTATGCATTTTGCTTTATGCATTTCAAAACATTCTAAGAAGGAATTCATGGGCTTCAAAGGCATCCATGACATAAAATTTTATTTTACCTTTGACCTTTATTTTCATTATTTTAACTTTGACCTTTACTCTAGCTGCCCAGTGCTTTGAGTGTTTTGTCTGCACCCAAAAACTTCCTGTCTATGAAGATACAGCCAATTTTATTTTTTGGTAGTAGCCTTCAGAGTGATCACCATTATGCCTGAAAAATTCTAACAAAATTGTGATTAAGGAAAATTAAAAAAAAAAAAAATAAATACTGGCACCAAGAAGGAATTAACAACAGAAATTCTCAAGACACATGGAAATACAACAACAAATGATGTTGTCTAACAATATAGTGTTTGCAAAACATATTAGCTAAATAACAAAACTGGCATGTTAACAGAAACAATTTGAGATGCAATAACTCATTTTAAGCAAAGACAACTAACAGTCAATGAGACAATAAGAACAAAAAAAGAGGGGAAAGGTTTAGAAAAGAATTATAGGTTTTAAGAGGTCAAACAGACCTTGAGAACTTCCCTCAGTCATAAAGACCTAATTTCTAGATCTGTCATTGGCTCAGCATGTCCACTCATCCACTCTTGAAAAGTGCCATACGCAAAATTCTAAGACTAGAAGTTGCATAATAATTGTCTATTTGATTTACAATGATAGAGGGAGTCTCCTCCCTGGGAACTCCCTTCAGGGCTGAAACATATGGGGGAAAAAGAGATATCATTTAATTAAATTCTTCCCTAAATGATAAGGAAATTGAAATAGAGAGGTTAAATGACTTTCTAAAAATAATAAAGTTGTTTAATAATTGAGACAAAACTGGAGCCCAGGCCTTCTGAGATCATTTCATTATGATATATGGTAAAGAGGCAGCTAGGTGACGCAGTGGATAGAACACCAACCTTGAATTCAGGAGGACCGGAGTTCAAATCTGGTCTCAGACACTTAACACTTCCTAGCTGTGTGACCCTGGGCAAGTCACTTAACCCAGCCTCAGGGGGGGGAAAAATGATATATGGTAAAGGAGTGAGGATGGATGGTTGTTTGCAAGCAATAAAAAAAAGATTTACTGATGGCTTATAATTCTTTATGCTTCTCCATCTGAAGAATATTGTCTAATCTTGAGTCATTATTTGGGTACCACATAAGGGTTTAGAAATCATAAGATCATAAATTTAGGACTTAAAAGAGCCTTAGACATAATCTTGTTCAATCCCTTAATTTAACAAAGGGGGATCTAAGATTGAGAGAAATTAAGGGCCTTCTCCAAATTCATAGAGCTAGAAAATGGCAGTCAGGATTTTAGCCCAGGACTTGAGACTCTAAATTTATTGTTCTGTGCACTTGAACCCTATCTTGGTGTATCCATACCACATTGACTTCCAAAAGTTTTAGTGCTATTTCAAAGCTGAAATTAAATTATATGATTGCATCTTCCACTCTGCCAAGTTTCAACTTTGCAGAACAAGATGGCTTCCCAGTTTATCTTCTCTAATCTCAGCAAAAAGCTATAAACTCAAGCCTTATCTGACACCACCTCCCTCAGCCTCTTCTTCCTTCTGACTGGAGGGCTAGAGGGTAGAACATCAAACTTTTCCCAAATCTTTCCTTTATAGAGAAGGCAGAAACTTATCTCAGATGCTGTTTTGCCTGGTTTTTACTCCAAGAAACAAGATGCCTAAGTGCCAGATACATCCTGGTGCAGCTTTTCTACCTCTTTTTTTTATATTGTCCCCTTTTCCCATCAGATTATGAGCTCCTTAAGGGTAGGAACTGCGTTTATTAACAATTATTTATTAATTGCCTTTTGTACCCCATGCTTAGCATTGGGCCCGGACCCAGTTGAATCATTCAACTAATAAATATTTATTAAGGGCTGTGGATGTGTGTATGTGGATGTGTGTGTGTGTGTGTGTGTGTGTGTGTGTGTGTGTGTGTGTGTGAGAGAGAGAGAGAGAGAGAGAGAGAGAGAGAGAGAGAGAGAGAGAGAGAGAGAGAGAGAGAAACATATTACCCTGGTCCCTACTCCTCCCTTCTTAAAAACCAAGTATGTTTCATTTCTACTCTACCCCAGAGTTCTGTGATGTCTTTAAGAAGGAGGGTGGGGGCTGTGTCTTACTATTTGTAAATGATTCTGTCTCTAAACATGTTTGTCTGCATCCCAGTTCCATTAGCACTAATCAAGATACTATATAAAAATTTAGATTTACAAAGAAATATTTACTTCAAAAGGCATAACGCCTCCAAAATGTGAGAGACAATCTCCTTCCCTCTTTATATCACTTCAGTTCTTTTCCATAACAATAACAAAAATGTTTTTTGAATCCTCTGAGTAATTTAATGTACTACTAATGTACTATTCTTTTATATGTATTCATTAAATATTTGTAACTACAATGATAACTTTTGCCCCCTCTAAAAAAACTCCAAATTAAAATTTATATTACATAATTGTAATTATATAACATAAAATTTTATTCCACATGTAATTATGAAAATACTAAATATAAAAGTATTAAATTTTAATTATGAAACAATTATTAATATTTTCAGTGGGACATTTTGTTTGAATTAAAAGAAGTAATATAGTCATAAATCACATATTTATTATCTGGAAAACTTCATATTGTTTCTTTCATATTAAATGTTATTAAACATAAATGAAATATTTATGAAATAAGTTACAACTTGGAAGATGTTTAACATAATATATAATAATGATATGTAAGCTTAATTTCTATATTGAATTGTTTTGCTTAAATGAACATTTAGAAATTGACTCAACACCAGCCAAATATAGTCTTGAACCTAGTTACCCACTGATTGATTTCTGTGCTTTGATTAAAACAAAAATAAAGTGAAAATGCATGCTCAGAAAATTATGTGGTGGAAAGGGGTATAGGAATTTTACAAGTTCTCTTGTTAAGACATGTGAATTCATTTTTTTTTAACTTTTAGTCACCTAATCAATAAGCAAAGATAAATAGTTATAACAAAAAAATATTTTCTTTTCTACTGGTTAAGAACAAGTGTTGTATTAAGTGATAAATGTATTTTAAGTTCAATTACATATATTGTTCTTTTCAAACAATGTTTATATGTGGTCCATCTTTTATAAGGAAGGAAGCTCTTCAAGAGTAATTTTCTTCTCTACTACAACTGGATTTACCCTCAAGAAATTCTACTCAGTGACTAAACAGCTTTGCCAATAACTTTAATTTGAAAATCCACCAGACAAAAGAATAGTAACAGAAGCAGAGGAAAGTCAAAACACAAACTTAATACTAAACTAAGAAACAATATAACATTGGTTCCTGTTTGTGATAGTCTTATATTGTAATTTTTATACCCAGCAACTATTGATTTCAAATAGTCTGATATTTTCGCTGAAAGAATGCAATTTTTACAGCTGATGAGGTAAAATTGCAGGGTAACAAAAGAGAACAAGAAAGCTACTCTGGTGCAGAGTACATAATGAAAATGAGGCTGTGTGTGTGCATCTGACCATCTGTAGAGAATCATTTTGTGTTTGAATATCAAATTCTTTTGGAAACAAGGTTGAAAAACTGCAAGAAAACGTTATGCTTAATCAGAAGTGGTCAGAGTTTGATGTAATCATAATGAGTTGCCAAAATTTGAGAGTTTCAAACCACTGAAGAAATAAATTTATAGTATTTCAAATATGTACATGATTGTTGTCACTGAAGAAAAGTATATTTGTAACTTAATTGGATATTTATTTACTGCTTTTTTAAAAACTTTAGCATGACACTCTTGGGCCATCATTACAAACTCCCAAAGTCTTCATGAATCTCTAAATGAAACCACTGATGTTGACAATAAGCTACACCAGAAGTTCTTAATGGAAGAGAATGACTTGTTCAGACTTGTGAGAGACTAGAGATAGAATAACTTGTTCAGACTTGTGAGAGACTAGAGACTAGATGTAGAGACTAGAGATAAAGAGAATAGTTAAGAGGTTACAACAATAGTCCAAGTGAAAAATAATGATAGCTTAAACTCAGGAGAGCATTAGTGATAATGGAAAAGATATGTGATTGTTATAAATAAATCTATTCATTTTTTTAAAAATCTGCTTACTGGTTGACTGGGGAATTTTAAGAAAAATAACTTTTTTAAAGAGAGTGACAAACTTTAGAAAAAAATTTCACTGGATATTACCCATTGTAAAAAAACAAAAGAGACAGTTAATGCTCCAATTACATATAACTAAAAGCTATTCGCATAAGTCCAATTACATACAAAACAAGCACTTTTTAAATTCCAAATAGGCAGATTTCTTTTTTTTTTCTGTTTAATTGGGCTGACTGGGAGAAACACAGAAGACAAACACAGGCTCACACACAAATGCAAATTGCTTTTCTAAATCAATCAAGCTTCCATTCTCAGCCCCCTCCTTGGAATGGAAGTGAGCAGGGGAGTTCTGAAGCTGAAACTCTAGGACATGGCTGGCTGGATATTGAAGGCTCCTTTAATTTTACATCCAACCCTTGGAGAATGGACAGTTTCTTCAAGGAGTAGGGCACCTGACCATACAAAACAACATTTTCCTATTCATTTTGGTACTTCATCATAATTCTTTTGAAAGAGCTATCTTCCTGGGACACTAAATAGGTTTAGAGCCAGCTACCAATATCTTGTCCAGAGGACTCACTCAATCTTACCACAGAAAAATGAATGAATCCTTATGGACTTGAACCACTAGAATTTTCCCAATAGCAAAGGGAAATAGGAGGTTTTTACAGACTTTACCCACCTAAATTCTCCCAATCCCAATCCCAGTCACCAGACAGCTCACCACTTGCTTGGTAGAGGAAAATCCTCTTACAAATAAAATCTATCTGAAAAAAGTCTTTAAAAGTTTTCCCCAAAATTTTCTGCTTTCCTTCTATTCTTGGCTGCATAGGTTTTTATTTATACAAGAAAATTTTAAATTAACATAATCAAAATTACCCATTTTACACTTCAATAATGTTCTCACCTTATCATTCAGTTTTAAGTCTGATACAACTGAAACTGCTTTCTTTAAATTTTCCCCCTTGGTTTCTTTGAAGTTACTGATCTTTTGTTCTTTCAAATGAACTATGTTTTTGTTTTCTTCTAACTCAGTAAGATAATTTTTTATTGGGATGGCATTACTTAAATAGATTAATTAGGTTATATTTTCATTTTTTTATTATATTGGCTTTTCCTACCCATAAACAATAAACATTATTTCAAATATTTATATCTGATTTTATTTTTATAAAAATATTTTATGTTTATGTTTACATAGTTGTGTCTGTATTAGCAGGTTATTTTAAATGGCTTAACAAAATATTGAATAATATGACTGTCATAGTATAGTTTCCCTATTTTTCTCTTTTTAGTTTTAACTTTGTCTAAGATCATAATTACAATCTCTGCTTTTCTTTTTATATAATAATTCTACTCCTGACCTTAAGCTTATGTTTAAGTGTATCTCTCATTTTCATAGCATTTCCTGAAAACAACATATTGTTGAATTCAAATTTTTAATCTGCTAACAGTTTCCCTTTTATGGGTAAATTCATCCCATTCACATGCTAATGTGTAATTACTGATTTGCATATTTTCCTTCTTTTTATTTTTCCTCACTGTCTTTCTCACTCTATTCCTATCCCTCCTCACTCTTCTGCTTTATTTCCAGCTGCTACCTTGCCCTCCTTTTCCTTAACCTGCCCATCCCTTCAAGAACCCTTCCTTTGTCTTCTCCTCCTACTCTTTCCCCTAGTCTTCTTATGCCTTTCTGAATTTAGATATATGTTGTTGTCTCTGCAACCCATTCCTGATGAGAATAGCTTCTTCTGTACCAATTTTTTCTTTTTTTTTTTTTGCCACATTTGTCTAAGATAATTGCTATTTTTCCTCTCTCCCTACAGGTTTTTTAGAATCATCCCATCATATTCAACTCAGCCCAATCCTTTCTTTCAAACTACCTAAATAAAAATTGTAATCATAAAACAATTGATATGATTTTCATATATGATATAAACAATTTGACCTGAGTCCCTTATAATTGGTCCTTAATGTTTACCTTACATTTATCCTGGATGTTATAAATTAAATTTTCCCTCAGATTCTGCTGTTTTTGTCACAAATATCTGAAAGTCTTTCATGTCCTTTTTTTTAAATTCCAGGATTATACTTAACTTTGCTGGATAAATTATCCTTGATTATAACACTAGCACTTTTGCTCTATGAAATAAAACATTCCAAGATCTACAATCCTTCAACATAATAGTTGCTAGGTTTTGTGTAATACTTATTGTAGCTGCATAATATTAAAATTGTTGTTTTTTTCTTGTTGCTTCCAATAGTTCCTCCTTAACCTGGGAGCTGTGAAACTTTGTTCTGATATCACTGTAAGTTTTTCCCCTGAGATCTCTTTCAGATGGTGATTATTTGGATTTTTTTCCCTTTTTCTACTTTGCCTTCTTGTTCTGAAACTTCAGGATAATTTTTTTGTAATAATGCCTTGAAAGTATCAAGATACTTTTATTTATCATAATTTTCAAGTATTCCAAACATTCTTATATTATTTCTTCTTTATCTGGTCTCCAGAGACTAGATTCAAACTCAAGTGCTCCTAATTTCAGGGCTGATGCTCTATCCACTGCACCACCTAGCTGCCCTTCTCTTCTATTTTTTTTTAATTTCATTTTATTATTTCTTTGTGTCTTAAAATGCCACCAACTTCCCTTTGCCCAATTTTGGTTTTCAAAGAATTATTTTCTTCCTTAAATTTTTGTTTCTTTGTTTCAAATTGTTTGACATTCTTTTTCATAATTTTCATGATTATTCTGGATAGTGCTTTTTTTTGGTAATTTTTCCTCAATCCATCTCATTTGATTTTTAAAAATCTTTTCTAAGCTCTTGCAAAAAATCTTTTTGAGCTTGAGACCATTTGATATTTCTCATTGAAAAAGGAGTGGCTTTTTTAGTTCCATTTTAGTCCTCTGAATATGAACCTAGATCTTCTCTATCCCCATAGTAGCTATCAAGGGTTAGGTTCTTTCTTTTTTTACCTACTCATTTTTATGCTTGTTTTTGTTTTATTTTTAGCAATGTGATCAAATTTTAGTCCTGAGGTATGAGGAATAATGCTCTAAGTCTCAAGTTCTTTTTCCTACAATTTTCTGAGATCTATCCTGGGGCTCAACTTTAGGATCTCCTCTCTACTCTTAAGCCATGGATAGAGCACCTCTCCAACACCATCACACTGTCCCCAGAAATGATGATACTTTCCATGCAAATAATTTTGCTCTCTGTAGTCCCTACAGTGACTGCAACCTACAGGTGCCATCTATGTCTTGAAACTGAGAGCAAGGACTGGGCTCTTATGCAAGTACCACAACCTACAGAGTCTCTGCCTCTCACTACTAACTCCCCAGGTGTATCCTAGCTCCCTCTCCTAGCAGAGGCCTTGATGTACCTGGTCAGCACTTCTGTGCTTGTAATTCCTTGGTACTGGAAGGTCCTTCAGTCTTCTTCTCAGCTGTCAAAACCCCACACTCTCATAATATGAATATTCCTAAAGCCAAGACTTCCTCCTAATCCTAGCTGTCCCCAGGGTTTGTTGTTTGTTGATTCCAGAATTGGCTTGGAGTTGTTGCCACTTCATTCAAACTGAAACTGTGCCCCAAGAGGTTAGGTCTTTACTGGGGTCCATGTAGATTGTCTTAGAAGAACAAGTGTTTTGTATTTTAAATTAATAATTGCTATTTATTTTTGAAATGTATATATAGTTTTCAACATTCACCTTTGCAAAACCTTGTGTTCCAAATTTTTCTCCCTCCCTCTCCACCTTCTCCCACCCCTAATCAGCAAGTAATACAATATAGGTTAAACATGTTAAACAGTTAATCATCACATAATCTCATTGTTGCTGTGTACAATGTTCTCTTTGTTCTACTCACTTCACTTAGCATCAATTCATGTAAGCCTTTCCAGGCCTTTCTGAAATCATCCTGTTGATTGTTTCTTATAGAACAATATTTCATTACATTCATGTACCATAACTTATTCAGCCATTCCCCAACTGGTGGACATACACTCAGTTTCCAGTTTCTTGCCATTACAAAAAGGGCTGCTACAAGCATTTTTCCTTTTCCCTTTTTTATGATCTCTTAAGGATACAGGCCCTTTAGAGACACTGCTGGATCAAAGAATATGCACAATTTGATAGCCCTTTGGCTGTAGTTCTAAATTGCTCTCCAGAATGGTTGGATAAGTTCACAATTTCACCAGCAATGTAGAGGTGTCCCAGTTTTCCCACATCTCCTCCAAAACTTAGTATTATTTTTTGCTGTCACTTTAGCCAATGTAAGAAGTATGTAGTGGTACCTCAAAGTTGTTTTAATTTGCATTTCTATAATCAATAGTGATTTAAAGCATTTTTTCACATGATTAGAAATGGCTTTAATTTCTTTGTTTTAAAATTATCTGTTCATATTCTTTGGCCATTTATCAATTGGAGAATAGCTTATATTCCTATAAATTTGAATCAATTCTCTATATATTTTAGAAATGAAGCCTTTATGAGAACCCTTGAATGTAAAAAAAAAAAATTTCCCCCAGTTTTCTGCTTTCCTTCTAATCTTGCTGCATTGATTTTGCTTGTACAAAACCTTTGCAATTTAATGTAATCAAAATTATCCATTTTACATTTCATAATGTTCTCTAGTTCTTCTTTGGCCATAGATTCCTTTTTTTTCGACAGATATGAGAGGTAGACTATCCCTGAGAACAACTACTTTACCCTAACTTTAGCTTATTTCTTCTGCTTTACCTTCCTTCTATGATAATGTTCTGTCTTTTTCTGCAGAGGAAATTTGAAGAGCTAAAGGTTTTCTGACCTATTCTGACATCTTCCCAGAATCCTCTCCTTTTCTTTAATTTTGATATTAATGTGCTTATTTTAGCTATTCTCCAAACTATACACTTTTATTTCTTTGTAATATGAGGTTTGGCTTAGTATGTGTTTGCAGGACAGAAGGTTGCAGTGGAAAATCTATTTCCAGGAAGCACTAAAGTTTGTTTAAGCAGTCTGTGATGTCTGAAAGAAACTATTGTAGGGTCAAGGTTTAAGGACAAGATCCCTTAAGCACAGAGTCATTAGTCCCCTTGAATGCGTATTTTCTGGGAGTGTTCCAGTCTGCAGTTACTCATGTAACACTCCTTATCTCATTCAGGGTCTGGCAACTTTGTCAGCACACTAGTGTTTCTTGACTAGGTCTGTTAACAAATCCAAACTATTGTATAGAGTACAAGTGTACAGAGTTATACACCTCAACAATGCAGCTCTGGGCCTTTAAGGATTATTTGTATAGTATATATCATTCAGTTATTATGATGTCATAGTCCAACTTGATGTCATAGTCCTTTAATTCAAACATACATATATCTAATTAAATGTATTACTTCTTTATATTATACATATGTATAACATAAATGCACATATATGCCAAATTTGAGTGTGTATACATACATACATATGTATGTATATATAAAATCTATATGGTTACCTACATATTATGTACTGCTAAGTAGGAAAAAGACAGTTTTCATCTTTTGAGCCCAAGGAGCTATTTATCTAGAAAAAAAATTGTCAATTTAATCATTTCAAGGGGTATCAGAAAAGGCTTCATGAACAGATCATAGTACTATAGATGTACAGCTGGAAAACCATCTAATAAAACCCTTTAATTTTACAGATGGGGACAGTGAACCCAGAGAGATTCAGTGACTTCCCAAATTTCTACAGCTAGTAAACATCAGAGATAGAATTTGAAACCAGATCCTCTGATACCTGAGTCAATGTTCTTCCACTGTACAAACTGCTTCCTAGGAGCACAAAGATCTTAAATGCCTAACCTTTTAGCATCCTGTAAAAGCAAATAGATATCCAATTTGACTGATGAATTTTTTGAAGCCTCCTTTGTCACTTTCACAAAGGTTATTTGTCGAGAGCCAATGAGCAGATAAAACAGCAAAAAGCATCAAAAATTGTATGAAGAGGAATTCAGGTTCCCCAGCTATCAAACTTGCAGCAAATTCCTTTGATGAGAGTACAACAAATAATATAAACCAAATAATTTGAGTAAATAATTTGGATCCATCTCATGTCATATATCTTTCCTAAATTTCCTATTAATAAACAAATGGTATTGATGCACATTTCCAGGACTGAGATTGAAGTCACAATCTCCATTAGTTTCTCCTACTTGCTATAGATTTTTCTGCCTATCCAATTCCAAGGATAAAGTTGGAAAATTCCTTCCAATCTAAATCTTTCCAACTTTTTGCTCACTCAAATTTGATAGCAATACACATGTGTACACAGTCATCCATACACACACACATACACACATTCATACATGTGTCATATCTAAAGTTAAATTCAATTGCTTTTCCATTCTTTGGACACCCTTATGCTGGAGTTCCAATCTTTCAACATAAAGGCACTATACATAAGAAAAGCTCTGCCAAGCATCTAATTATGTAAGCAATAACAGCTCTATAACTACAGGAGTGCTCAACCTTCTCAATGTATACCCATACTTTCAGAATTATAACTTTGGCACAAATGTTTGCTATAGGCTTAGGTCCTTAGTACCAAAAAAAATCATTTTCTGGATACTTGTTAACAATAATAGTGCTGTCAAAAGAGGAGGTGTGTGAGCCCAAGAGACTTTTATAACTAGTTAGGTAGTGGTATTTGAGTCAAGACCTGAATTTGAAATCCAGTTCTTCAATTTACTGTGGAAGATTGGGTGCTTATCAATAAAGAAAGGGAATTAGGTCAGATCACCTTGGAAGTTCCTTCCCTCTGACCCATTTTCTTATATCTTACATCATAAAAATTCTTCCTCTAATTATTATTTGTCATTGATGGAAAGTCACATTTTAATGGAATTTTTAAAACAGAGCCTTTAAAAAAAATTATGACCTCTCCTCTCCCTTTCAATCTTTAACAATAGTAGTAATGTTCCCTTAAGGCACTTCTTTCCACCCCACTTAGCCAAGCTGAGTGCCAGGATTTCACTGCTGCCAGAATGTATCACAGTTTCTAGGAAAGGTTGGACAAGGAAGATTGACTTTGTGTATAATATATGCATATATATATACATACACAATATATTGCTTTGAAAAGTGGTATATAAGTTAGTTTTCTTAGCAAGACGGTGTGAAGAGAAAGAGTTCACAGACAAAAAGGCATGGATTTAAATTCTGTCAGTTTCCACATTTCTAAAAGGAAGATTCAATCATACTCCAAAGATAGTTTTTCAGGTCAAATGAGATCATGAATAGAAAATTTACAAACTATAAAAGCATTATAAAATTTTAATCAGATTTAATCCTAGACTTGTCATTTACTAGCTATTTCATTCCAAATTATTTAATTTTTCTGACTTTGTTTCCTTACCTGAAAATTGAGATAATTTAGTTCCATAAGCATTTATTAAGTGCCTACTATGTAAAAGACACTGGGAAATTTCCCCTTTTTTGGGAGCAATGCCCTAGGGAATCCATATCTATAATTTTATCAGTAGAAAACTCTTGAATTCCATAAATAAAACATTCCTCTCTTTTCATGGCATTTTCTCTGATGGTCCTTCATGCCTGGATTGCTCTCCCTTTTTATCTCCACCTTCTGGCTTCCCTCAAATGCCAACAAAAATGTCACCTTTTACAGGAAACATTTCTCAACTTCTTTTAATTCTTGTACCCTCTTTTTGTTAATTATTTTTCTGTTAATCCTATATGTGGTTATTATTGTTTTTACTTGAAGTCAGTGACTGCCTTCTCTCTCTCTCTCTCTCTCTCTCTCTCTCTCTCTCTCTCTCTCTCTCTCTCTCTCTCTCTCTGTATCCCCAGTACCTACTACAGTATTCAGCACACTGTAGGCACTTAATAAATATTTATTGACTGATTAACATGTGGAACCAGCAACTTATAACTTACTTATAACTTACAGGCTCAGAGAATTGTTCAGGCATCAAAAGGTTAAATAACTTGTTCATGCCTTGTCTCTGACATAACTAGATAGTTTGAATTCAAGTCTTTCTGACTCTAAGGCCTGCTCCCTATTCATTAGGCTACACTGCCTTAGTCACTAGAGATTTTTTTTGTGTGTGTGTGTGTGTGTGTGTGTGTGTGTGTGTGTGTATGTGTGTGTAATCCATGTTCTCAAGAAGTTTACATCCCACTGAGGTGGAGGCAGGGGGAGTGTTGTGATCAAAGAACAGAACCAAATGATGAGATTGATGAAGGTACCAAATATTGAAGTTTGGTCATGTGAAGAATTCACAATGACCATTTCTTTGGCAAAAAGTAGATTTATTTAGGAGAAGACAAAATGAAGAGATACAATAAACACCAGAAGAGATAAATATGAAATAGATGTAGAAGAGCATATAACAATTAAAAGTGGAAAAGACAGATTCTTTAATAAAACTCACAATTAACCAGGAGAAAAGGAATACACCATGAGATGTGAGTATGCCATTGACTGTCAGGCTAAATCCATGGAGGAGTTTAATATCCTAAAACAGTTAGCTACAAGAAGGAGAAAGACAATATGAGGCATTGTGGGGGGGAAGAGGAAAGATACAATGAGGCAACCATGGTGGGCTAACCCCAAAAGAGATTCAGCAAAGATGGGATGGACCACAGGCAGATGTATAGGGAAATTTTAGTTTCAGAAGTTTGAGAGAACTTGGATTTCTGACTAGAAACAGCAAGGTGGGGCTACCCACATCCTCTGCACAGGATAGAATTATAAGGTTGAATTGATCCCCTCCGGTGCTCTTCCCTGCTTGCCTCAGGGAGGACAGCTGAGAGAGTAAAGAATGACTTAGAGTCTGAGGTGAAGCTTGAACTAATCTTGAAGGAGAGCAATGCTGAGAGGCAGAAATGAAGATAGCATGCATTCCCTGTGTGTGGAGATAACAGCCTTCATATAGGCACAGAGATGGGAGAGATTGGAGGTTGAGTTCAGGGAAATGCTCATAGGTCATTTTGACAACAAAGGAGAATTCATGAGTAGAATACCGTGAAATGTCTGCTATGCTGTTTCTTATTAGATATGTGGGATTGATATTGTGACGAGCTTTAAATGCTGCAAAGAGAAGTTCATTTTTTCCTAGAGGTATAAGACATTGAGAAAGTAAGTGATAAGATCATATATATTTCAAAGATATACTAATTTAGCAAGTACATAGAAAAATGATTTGGAAAGGGAGCATACTAGAAGCAAGAGGGTCAATTAGGGGACTAGTTTTGTAATAATCTAGATCAAAAAAATATGAATTTAAGAACAAATTTGAGAGAATTTGTGAAAGTAGAATTAATATGGCTTGGCAACTAGTTGGAAATGGAAAGAAAGTAAGAAGAAAAGGCCAAAGATCACTCCAGATTTACAAATCTGGATAACTGGAAGACAGAAATAAGAAAGTTAGATTGTAAAGACAAAAACTTAAGAACTTTGTTCATTGCAATGATCATCCAAAATTCTAGAGGATTCATGATGAAGCACAGTATCCACCAATGGATAGAGAATGCAAGATTCAGGAAGTAGACTGAGACTTTTTTTAGATTTGGCCAATATAGGAATCTGTTTTACTTAAGTATGGGTGTTTTTATAAGGGTTTTGTTTTACTTTTCCTCTCCATGGGGGGAAGTCGAGAGTGATGAGAGAGAGAAAAAAATAAAATTTTGTTCACCAAAAAAATAAATAAATAAATCGAGATTTTTTTAAAAAGAAATAAGGAATTTAATAAAATGAAAACACTTTACAAGATTGCATGTGTGTAATCCATATCAGATTGTTTACCATCTCAGAGAAAGGAAAGGAAGAAAAGATGGATACAATTTGGAACTCAAAATTTAAAAATAATGAATGTTTAAAATTGTTTTTACATGTAATTGGGGAAAATAAAATACTATAAAAAAGATATAAAGAAGTTGGGGAAGAAATGGGTTTGGAATGGAATCAAAGATTCATTTTTAACATGTTGAGTTTGAAATACTAATGAAATCCATCCAAATGGTGGTGTCCAGAAGGCTTGAAGTTCAAGAGCATATAGGTTTGTGAATCATGTGTATAGAATTAATAATTAAAACAGTGGAAGCTGATGAGATTTTCAATGAAATATAAAGAGAGCCTTGAGTAATAGCTACATGTAATGGGCAAGAGATTATAAATGATCCAGAAAAGAAGATTGTATACTCACCTCCTAAGATTGCTGAGAAGAAAGTATTAAGAAAAGAAGGGGCAAATCTTGTTAGTGTGAAGGTATTATATAATAATAGCATTAATGTAGTGTTAAAAGGATTTGTCTAGAAGGGACATTAGAAGCTGTCTGATCCTACCCCTTTTCAGACAAGAACCCAGAGAGGGTATGTAGCTCTTCTTGGATAAGGGTCTTTGAGTACACATTGGGACAGCTCTGCTGCCAACAGTGCATGTAGATTCTGGGAACTGATTCTGATTTTCCCTCTTATCTCCCTCATTCACAATGGACACCTTGTATGTCAGTCAATAATTCAGCAACAGTAACTGAACACACACTGTGAGCCAGAGAACCCTGTCCTTATGTCCTTGCCCTCTGAGAACACAGGGAATTAGTTAGAAAGGAGAGTGTGGGTGAGGGATGTTGAAAAGTGGAGATTGAAACCTGAGAATGATCATTTTTCAATTCCTTCATTTAAAAAAAAAAGTGAAAAATGCCATTGTACTTAGTTCAGTTCAGTTCTAGGCACAGCTTTAAAATTGTTTTCTCTTTCTGCAAACCCTTCTCCACCCACCATCTTTCACCTCCTTCCCACTCCCCCTGGGGAAACATTTCTCTCTCCCTTGGCCAATCTTCTATTGCTCCCATTCTGCACCATATCTCCCAAAGGGAGGAAAGTGTTCTTGCAAATTCCTTTAAAATATTACATGGATAATAAAAGAATAAAAAGTGATTCCAAAAAGAATAGTTGTGAGAAAATGAGATTTCCTTTAAGTATTTTTCCTTATTAAGAAGATACTATTTAAGACAATGTAGTATTGGAAAAGAACATTAACTTTCTGATCAGAGGATTTGGATTCAAATACTATCTTTGATTTTTATTCTTTGTGTGACCTTGAAGCAAATCAGTTAAACTCCCTGTAGTTCAGTTTACCTATCTGTAAAATGAGGGGATGAATATGTGGCATCTGAGGTCCCTTTTAGCTCTAAATTTCTTAGCATGTGTTTCTACTTTTGATCCTCCTTTATAGAGGAAACTTTGTATCTTCAAAAATTTTTCCCCGTCCTCTAAGTCATTCAAATTCTGAAAGAGAATGGGCAATGTTTTATTTAACCTAAAGCAGGAACTCTTAACCTTTTGAATATAGTAAGACCTTGGTCAATCTGGTGTAGCCAATAGAACCCTGTTTAGAATAATGTTTTAAAAACATAAATGAAAATACATAGAATTATGAAAGAAACCAATTATATTAAAATAAAGCTATCAAAAATAATGATTTTATGGGGCTCAAGGTTATGGATCCAACACCTAAAGGAATAATTCATTATTAGCAATATTTTAGTAATCAGCAAGTGGTCAGCTAAGTGGCACAATGGATAAAGGTCTGGTTCTAGTTGTTGAAAGACTAATGTCTGTGAATTCAAATTAAAATGTGATTTTAGACACATTAGCTGTGTGATCCTGGGCAAGTCACTTAACCCGGTTAGATTCAGTTTCTTTATCTGTAAAATGAACTGAAGAAGGAAATGGAAAACCATAATCCATTATCTTTGCCATTAAAACCCCAAATGCAGTCACAAAGAGCTCAAGACTGAACAACAACAATCAGTGAGTGAGATATTTAGAGAGTAGAGGTCCCCTCTGGTGCAGAGAGTCAGAAAGCATAAGTAAATATACCTAATAGTGATGATAATAATAATAATAATAATAATAATAATAGCCCAGATTGAAATAATGTGTCTATTTTAAGGCACTTATGGCATATACAATGCAATATAATAAAATTATACCATAAAATTTAACAAGTATCTATTAAGCCACTACTATATGCCAAACTCTGATAATCAACAAAATATATTTCTTACCCTATGGATTAGAATCTGCACTACTAGAATACCAAAACTATTCCAGATAGATTTATTCATGTCTCCATATTTCAGAGACACTATATAATAGCCAAAAAGAAGTTGCTGTGTAATATGTAGCTTGGTCCAGGGCATAAGACCTACAGTTCATCATTTTCAAAAATAAGCCAATCAAAGCAGACTTGCACCTATAGAAAAAATTCAAAACTTCATCCACTTAATGAAATGTTTGCCAATATGTATGGGGTTTAGTGTGTGTGTGTGTGTGTGTGTGTGTGTGTGTGTATGTATGTATACACAGATAGATAGATAGATATCTGTGTATACATATATAATCATATGTGTATATGTATGTGTGTATACATACATATAAATCTTTATAAAGATACAGCTATCTCATATGTCTACATATAGATATATAGAGACATAGATTTATATATAGATCTATATATATAGATAGATTTATAGATAGATAGATAGATAGATAGATAGATAGATAGATATAGATATATAGCCTAAATGGTTGTCATTATATTTGTGGATAATAGAGATACACCTCATTTGACTTTTGGAAAAGCCAAAAATTCTAGAGAATAATTTTTGGGAAATAGCAATGAACTCATCTTTTTTTCCCTTATTAGTAATTTCATTCTTTTCTATTTGATCTTTCCTTAATCACATGAATTCTACCCCCCCCCTTTTAGGGAAGGAGGCTGGATGAAGGGAATAATTTGTTCTTCAAATTTTCCCTTAAAGAATGAGGGAAAAAAAGTATAGAATGGGAAAAAAATAAGGATACATTTGATTCTTGAATAATACATTTGAAAAACCACTCCATTTATCTGCTTGGAAAAAAGCAACTAAATCCTTTTACTTTTCTATGACCCTATGTTTAATTTTCATAGAGAAATATTTCTATATGTTTCTTACTCAAAACCTGACAGATAGACATTAGAATATTAGAGGTTACCATCTTTTCCAAGTAGTTGAATAGGTTGTTGTTTTTTTAAGTTGTAACTGTTTTGTCATTTTTTAAGGGAATATTTTTCTCTTCTATTTCCTTCCCCTCTTCTGTGAGTTTGTTTTTGTTTTTGTTTTTGTTTTTCAAGAACTCTTAGATGATATAATAACCTCTAAGTAGTTAAAAAAAGACTAAGGACTGATATACACTTATAGTGTTATCATTCTCTAAGAGTGGCCTGCTGCGGCTTTTGTGGGCACTGTCTACACAATAGCAAACACTTAATTGTACAATGTTATCTAAAGAAGTTTAAGCAGCTTGCATCTACAGCTGCTTATTTGTATTCTATTTTTATTTGGGATGAACATAACATGGGCCTGAAATTCTTCAAGGGAAAAGTAACAGGAAACCCAACAGCAAAAATAAGAGTAAATGCAATATTGGCTTGATTAATAAACCCTCTGAAATAAAGCTCCTTTCATGAAGCTAGCATGGATAGTAGAATATTTTAAAGAGGAAAACCTCTTTGATGGCGAAAATGATTTCTGCCATGAAAGCAATGGTATTTTCTCAGATTTGGGCAGATTGAGAGCAGTCTAGAGACCCAGAGACAACTAAAAGAAGTTTTTAAGGTTGGAGTCAGGAGGACTTGAATTCAAATCTGACCTCAGGGACTTGATACTTACTAGTGTGACCCTAGGCATCTCACCTCAATTAATTCACCAAACTCAGTCCCCTGACAGTAGAAAAGTACAGCCTGAATCACAGACAGACTTCATATGAAGTTCTGTGAAGACTTCATATGATGAGATCAAGGGACAATCCTGAGAGTGATAAGAATGCCCTTTTCATTCTTTTGAGTTATGGAGTACCCAAGCTGCATATCTGTGATCCTTCAGTGCCTCCATGTCACTAACACACCTCCTTTCTTGGTCACATATTTATCAATTAACATCTTTTATGCTTCTTCTTTTGCTCATTTCTTCATTAATAATATACTATAGTCTATTCACACCTACTATGTGTCTTTCTTGTCTTTTAGATAACTTGCAACTCTAATTTTTCAGAAACTATGAAATGCAAAGAATAATATTGATTGGGTTTTTTTAAGCTGGGTTTTATGTCAGGGAAGAAATGTGTGTCATTAAAAATACTACAGTTTCCTAGTCCCAATTCATCTCACTCACTTCCAACTATTCAAATCTAGACCCAGTTCATTGTTCATCAGCAAAGTCTATATAAGACCATAATAGCACTGTTGCGATTAGTACTAAGTACTGATGGACTAACTTTATGGGTTTTCCATAGAATATACATAATATGATCTGGACAATAGTCATTCTATATCCTCTTGTTTGATATTTTTCCTATATAAGCATTAGACTCAGTCAACATGTCAATCAATAAACATTTAGTAAGCACTTAATAGGTACCAGTCATTGAGCTAAGCACTGGAGATACAAACAAAAGTGAATAAGCTCCTGCCTTTAAGGAATCAAAGAATATATCTTTCTGTCTCTCTGTCTCTCTCTGTCTCTCTCTCTCTCTCTGTCTCTCTCTCTCTGTCTCTGTCTCTGTCTCTGTCTCTCTTTCTCTCTCTCTCTCTCTCTCTCTCTCTCTCTCTCTCTCTCTCTCTCTCTCTCTCTGTTTGATATTAATATGAGACAGTTTGGTAAAGGAGAGTATTAGTGGTTTAGTAGATAAGGGAGTAGTGGGTAGAAGTGTGGAATATTAGGAAAGGTTTCATATGGAAGGTATTATTTGAACTGTCTTGAACTAAAAAGAGGCAGGGGCAAAGAGGAAACAAATACATTATGCTTTAGTTAAATCTCATGGGTTATTGTGTTCAGTTCTGGGCACTGATAAATTTAAGGGTATCCAGAGGAGAATAACTTGGGTGCTGAAGTACCTTGAGTCTATGATATATGAGGATGATAATAATAATAATAAAGGGAGGGATTGAGGACTATGTTTAAGTATTTGAAGAAGTAAAAGAAGTATTCGAATTGTTCTGTTTGATCCCAGGGATAACTAGGTGGCTCAGTGGATAAAGCATTGGACTTGAAGTAAGAAAAACTCATCTTCATAAGTTCAAATCTGGCCTCAAACATACTAGATGTGTGAGACCCTGGATAAGTTACTTAACCCTGTTTGCCTCAGTTTTCTCATGTATAGAGCTAGAGAAGCAAATGGCAAACCCCTCCAGTATCTCTGCCATGAAAACCTCAAATGGAGTCCTGAAGAATCACACATGACAGAAGAACAATAAACTTGGTCCCAGAAGTCTGAAATCAGAGCAATGAGAGGAAGTTGAGGAGAGGCCATTTAGGTTTGATGTTGGGGGGAAAAAAACAACTTGCTAATAATGTGTTGTGTCCCAAAAGTGGATTAGGATGCCTCAAATGGTGGTAGATTCACTCTGCTTTATTTAAGCAGAGGCTTAAAAAGATCATTTGTCAGGTATATTCGGGTATGCCAGGGATTCCTTCATATATATATATATATATATATATATATATATATATATATATATATATATATATATATATATATATATATATGGGTTAGATTTTTGTGATAAAAAGCATGAGGGACAGTCAGTGCAAAAGTAAAGAGCAGGAAATGGAGCATCATGTGTAAGCAAGTGGATGATACTATTGGACTACAAAAATATATAAGAGAAAGTAATATATAAGAAATTTTGAAAAATAAGAAGACTATGTTGTAAAGAACTTTAATGTCAAAAATAGAAATATATATTTAATCAGTTTAATAAGGAGCTACTGGAATTTATTAAAGTGTGATATGTCCCCAAGTACCTCATGAAATGATATTTCTTGTTATTAGAGCAGTACAGTGACATAGTAAATAGGGAGCTGGGCCTGGGATCAGGAAAATTTGAGTTCAGATCTGGCCTCTGACACTTCCTAGCTGAATGACCCTAGGCAAGACATTTAACTTCTATCTCAGTTTCCTCAGCTATAAAATGTGAATAAGTAAGTAGCTCCTTACAGGGTTTTGTAAGGAATTAATAATAACATATTTGTAAAGTGCTTAACACAATGCCTGGCATAGTAGACATTATATATATGTGTGTGTGTATGTGTGTGTGTGTGTGTGTGTATGTGTGTGTGTGTGTTTACTACTATGAGTTTAGAGTATACATTCTTAATCCATTGTGATAAAATTATTCCTTACTCTGTGTCCCAAGGTATAGTATCTGTGCTCCCAAAATGTATAGTATCTTTGTACTGTCCCAAAATATGATTGTTTAAGAATATTTTCTTAATCTAGGAATCACTAGAGGAAATGTAAATGAAGTAGACAATGACTTGGGAAGTTATAGGAAGGAATATTATAAGAAAGAAAGGGAATCCCTGACTCTAACTATACCATATCACAGAAAAGCAGGCTAATTCAGAGAAACAGAATCTTTGAGTTAGAAAGGATCTCAAATGCCATGTGATCCAACTCCTACTTGAATGAGAATTCCCTTTACAATATTGCAAACAAATTATTGAATATGTACTTTGTGCATTTACAGTTGTTACATTTAAATTTACATTTGTATTTATGAATTATAATTAGTTTATAAGCCATTATTTATAAATTATAAAGCTATTTCAGAGGAAGGGCAAGCAAGTAGAACTATGGGTTCTGTTGTTTTCTTTGATTGATGGGAATACCTTAGTGTTCTGTCTTTAACTATCTGTTTGCCTATCCAGTATCTGATTTGGTGAGGACTTGGGCCATCTGTCCAAGAGTTTTCACCAAAGTAAGAAAAACAACCTTAATTTGTATCTTTAGGGTGATAAACCTTTTACTTTCATGTGTGTTTTTTTCCTAAATGTAATAAGCCTATTTGACCTTATATCTAAAGCTCCTAATAATCCAGTTGGGTTTTGTTTTTTCTCTATTTAAAACCTTTAATGAGGGGAGCCCTGTGAATTTTTGAGGTAGCTCATTCTATTTTGGGCTACCTCTAATTGTTATGAAGCTTTTATTTACAACAAAGCTAAATCTCCTCTGTGATCTCTATCCATTAATGATTCAATTTAAACTCATCAAGAATTTTCCTCTACAAGCTAATTATCAAGTCCATTGGGTCCAATATATTTGTATTTTCACAAAATACTGTAACAGCTAAAAAGGAAAAAAATTATTCTAAAAGAGACTTTATTGGAAAAATTCAATGAGCACCTATAAGGCACTTACTATGTATAAAGCATTGTGCTAGGTATTTGGAATAAAAATTTCAAATGGCATGGTCCCAGTCCTCCAGAAATTTATATTCTATATAAGAAAGGATTCTTTTTTTCAGCATCATTATTCTGCAATCATATGCCTAGTGGTGGATATATTAGAGCCTAGCAAATTACCAGTTAATATTTGCCTAGAATTTGATATTATGGTCCCTTCATAATCTTATAGGATATTAAAATAGGCATAAGGGTTGCAAGGTGCTCTTCCTCCCCCTCTGTATCATGAATCTATGCTGATTCCTGAGTTCTAAATTTTTTTTAATATAGGAAATCTGTAACCTCAAGATATCAACTATCAATATTTCCAGACCAACCCCAAAGTCTAGAGAACTAGAAAAAAGAATTCAAATCCGGGTTATTTCTGAAAGTGCTTGAAGATAAAATTAACAGCTAGAAAATGGAAAGAACATCAGAGGTCATCCAGTCCAGCCCTCCCTTTTTACATATGAAGGAGGAAGAAGTCCTAACTAGATTCAGAGACTTAACCGATGATAGATCATTAGCAAATTATAAATCTAGGATTTGACCCCAGGTCCTATTACCTCTGGCATAGTTCTTTTTCCACCATACTTGCTAACTCACAGTATGACTCCAAACAATAGCTCTTCCAAGGTTCTCCTAATCTGTACTCATGTCCTTCTGGCAGATGAGAAATTAAAACTCAACTGCTCTATGTCCAGAATGTGCTCCTTTACCTTCACATTAGAAAAGAAATCTTATTGCAGCACTTTTGACTTGGGAAGGGGGAGGATTGTAAACCTGTATATAATAATGTCATTTAGCAATATCCAAGTTTTATATCTAGTTAATGTGAGGGACTAGATCCCAAACACCTATATTAAAGAAATTTATTTTTTATTTTTTAATTAAAGCTTTTTTTATTTTCAAAACATATGTAAGGATAATTTTTCACCACTGACCCTTGCAAAACCTTATGTTCCAATTTCCCCTCTTTTCCCCTACCCCCCTCTCCTAGATGGCAAGTGATCCAATATATGTTAAACATGGTAAAAAATATATGTAAATTCAATCTGGGCATACGTATTTATACAATTATCTTGCTGCACAAGATGAATCAGATAAAAAAGGAAGAAAATGAGAAAGAAAATAAAATTCAAGCAAAAAACAACAAAAGAAGTGAAAATACTATGTTGTGAACCACATTCAGTCCCCACAGTCCTCTCTCTGGATATAGATGACTCTCATCATCACAAGATTATTGGAACTGGCTTGAATCATCTTATTGTTGAGAAGAGCCATGTCCATCAGAATTGATCATCATATAATCTTGCCATTTGCCATGTACAATAAAATCCTGGTTCTTTTCATTTCACTTAGCATCAGTTCATGTAACTCTCTCCAGGTCTCTCTAAAATTATCCTGCTAGTCATTTCTTATAGAATAATAATGTTCCATAACATTAATATGCCATAACTTATTCAAACATTCTCCAACTGATGGGCATCCACTCAGTTTACAGTTTCTAAGAAATCTATTTTCTTGATGTCTCATAATGTATCTTCATGATGTCAAGGTTTTAGGAAATTGTTAGGATTACTAGGTGAGAACTCAGGTTGTCTGGACAATTACAAGGTGAGAACTCAGGTTGACTTGACAGTTCTCTGGCTCAGACCTGTAAAGGGAGTTTACACCTTAGGAATCCTAGAAGGAGCAAGCTCATTGGTTGAAGTGGTTCTTCCCAGAAGCACTTGCATTATCCCACGCCCATTCTCTGGGAGGATAAAAAGAGGCAACATTGAGCTTGGAAAGCAGTCTGGACTGGGGAAGGACAAGGGCTGGAGGACAACACTCCAGGAAGAGAAGTTTCTGCATTACATCAGGCCTGACGGGGCTCTCTGCAAGAAGGGAAGTCACTTCTCTGGACAAGAGTTAACAGCAACTGCCTGGAGACAACGGTTCTCTACAGGAAGAAGAATATGTCTGAGAGATTTGAGTAGACACAGCAGATCTCTTCCCAGAGAGCGATCCGGCAGCTTCTGGAGACGACAGCTCGCTACAGGTGGTAAAGTTCAGAGAATGAAAAATGGTTGGGATCTTCCCGATGATGGAGAAAAAGAATTCACCAATGATGGTAAAAGGGGATAGGGGGAGAAGGCAGCTGATCTAAAATTCTCTTTCTGTCCTTTCTTCTTTTCCTAACAAGATTTCCATTCCTTTATTGCACATATTTAGCCTCCTATAACTTTCTACAAAAGTAAAATAATCTAGGTCATACTAAGATATTAATATCACATCTTTTATTGCATAGGTTTTTGCATCATTTCTCTAGCTCAAGAGCCTTTAGTGGTTCCCTATTGCACAAAAGACAAACTTCTTTGGCTCATATTTAAGATGTCCCAAATTTGGCTCCAACTTGCCCTTATCACCTTCATTTCAAAAAGAGGAAGTCTCTGCATTACATCAGGCCTGACGGAGCTCTCTGCAGGAAGGGAAGTCACTTCTCTGGACAAGAGTTAACAGCAACTGCCTGGAGACAACGGTTCTCTACAGGAAGAATAATCTGTCTGAGAGATTTGAATAGATACAGCAGATCTCTTCCCAGAGAGCGATCCGGCAGCTTCTGGAGACAACAGAACGCTACAGGAAATGTTTCAGAAATATAACTGCCTCCAAATGAAACCTATTTCTTCCCTTGATCTTTGATATATGAAGTAACAGTACTTGAAATGATGGGAGTTTGCCTCAGAACACTGCTAAGTCATCATCATACTTCAAGATAGCAATTTACATTAATATACAATCTACTTCTATGTGGTAACTTATTCAAGCTACAAAAGACACATAGGAGCTGAAACTATAGGAAGAATTTCCCCTTTCTGGTGATTCAGATCACCAAGGCTAGTTATGTGAAAAAACGAAATTAAATCTGGAAGAATATCATCTTGAAATGATGACAATAAGAAAACAGTATGAACAGCCTTGGACCCAAAATCCAAGGGTACTAGAAAGGCATCTATAATAAAAATGACTGATGAAAGATTACCAAAAGCCAGAAGGATATAATGTCCAAGTTATGACTCCAAGTCAGCCAAACAGAAGTATGGGATAATACATTTCACATTTCTAGACATCCAATGATAGAAAAAGTAATATTATCTATTGTTTATACAAATTCACAATCACATGTAAGAAAGCCAAGTTATTAGCAATATGACCTAAGTCCAAAACATTCAGAGGGACTACAATTACTTGATACAGACAAACTTATGTCAGTAAATAATAGCTAAACATCTAGAATGTGTCAAATTAAAATGACTCCTCAAGGTGAAACATCATTTAAGCAGAAAGACCCATAAAAAAGAAGTAAAGGGAATACCAGACCCTAAGCATGCAAGTAACTTATAAGATCACAGGAATTCTTTCAAATGAAGAAACAGATTTCAGGGACAACTCTTTCCTGGCCTATGGAACAGGCTCTTGATAAATGCTAGCTAAGTGATTCAATCAAATGATCTCATCTCTTTATAGGGCTTTATCAATTTTTATTCTGCCCCTCTCCAACCTGATCCTCAAATTTTAGTCCTGCTTTTCTTTTTGCATACGTTGTTTCAGTAGCACCACAAATTTAGCAATCCAAAACTGAATTATTCATCTTTCCCCCAGAATAGTACCTCATGAATGTGGAAATTATATTTTTTTCCATTGAGTAAAATTTGGTGAATTCATAACTAGTTGGATAGTCAGAAACAAAGAACAGTTGTCAACATAGGTTGATTTTTTTCATTTACTTAGATAAAGACATAGATAGATTATCTATCAGATTTACAAAAGACATAAAGACAGGTGGGGATTGCAAATATACTGGGAGAAAAAGTTGAAATTCAAAAGGATATTGACTTAATAGAGTATTAAGCTAAATGTAATAAGATAAAATTCAATAGACATAAACTGTACTTAGGTACCAAGAAAAAAAAACTGTAGTTGTCTTATTTTTTTTTAATAGAGGTTGCAATCAGTGTTCAGGTAGATTGCAAACCATGTCAAAGTAATTATCTGCTTCCTCTTAGATCCAGAAGATTTCACAAGTATAAGATAAAGAATTCATTATTAGAAAAAGTTGTTATTCTGAAAAAAATTAGAGGGTTTTAGAGGATTATAAATGCAATATGCTGTAGCATTATTATGTAGTAACCAAAAAAACTAATACAAAATTAGTCTGAATTGAGAGGCATAGCTTGCAGAAATAGGTAGATGATAATCCTACTGTACTTTATTTTCTGCCAACCTATATAAAGTACCACATTCAGTTTGGGTACCGCAGGTTTAAAGCTCAAGAGTGTCTAGAAAACTAATGCAAAATGGAATGAACAGAACTAGGAAAACATTGTACACAATAACAACAACACTGTGGGATAATTGATGATCGACTTTGAATAATAGCTCTTCTCCAGCAATACAATGAACCAAAACAATTATAAGTATTCATGATAGAAAATGTATCCACATCCAGGTAAAGAAATGATGGGCTCTGAATGCAAATGAAAGCATGTTATTTTCACTTACTTTTTTGTATGTTTTTTTTTCCTTTTGATCTGTTTTTTCTTTCAAAACTGCACATATAAAACCTATATCAAACTGCTTACCATTTTGAGAAGAGAAGAGGGGAATTGGGAACTCAAAATCTTATAAAATTGGCTTTCCACATAATGGGGGATATTTTTTTTAATTTCTGCAAAAAGGCAAACACAACAGTAAAGGACCTTGAGACCATAACTTGGGAGGATCATTTGAGGGAATTAGACATGTTTAGTTTATATTTTTAAAAAAACAGTAATTTGATAGCCATATTGAAAAATTGTCATATGGAGGAGGGTTTTGACTTATAAAGGCAAAACCTGGAGAATGGATGGAAGTTGAAAAGAGGCCAGTTTAATCTGGATATAAAGAAAAACTTTCAAATTCAATCTATTCAAAATTGGAATGGCTTGCCTTGAGAAATAATAGATTCTCCTTCCTGGAATCTCTTCATATAGAAGCTAGACTACCGCTAGTCAGGTGTTATACTGCCCATTCTTTTAGTACATAAATTGGACTACATGGCCACTGAGGTCCCTTTCAACTCTCAAATTCTGTGTTCTGGCATTTATATGCCTTATTTTTTTTAAAATCGAGGTTGCAATCAGTGTTCAGATAGACTGCAAACCATGTCAAAGTGATTCTCTGCTCCCCCGTAGATCCAGAAGGGAAAAATCAAATAGAAAATTCTCCATTTAGCTACAAAAATAGTATCATGCTATGTCCCTCAAGATGGAAATCTGTAGTTTATTTCTTCTGTCTCGCCCTTAAAACACATGGCGGTCATAGCAGTTAGAAACAGTTGGGGGCTGATTTGGTACTGGAAAAGTGAATGACCGTATAATTTGTAACTTTTCCAAAGAAATTTATACAGTCTTTACTGTTTAGTTTCCATAAATATTGTAGACTGTACTTTTCTGATTACAGACATTTAATATTTAATAACATAGAAGGGCACAGCTCAATAAAAAGTAATTATATTCAAGAAACAGATTTTTTTATTTCTCAAAAAGTACTCCTTTCTTTTTTTTTTTTTTTAATAAAAGAACACCTTGAATTTTTTCCCTGTAGCTTGAATAGCATATTATTATTCGTCGGAGTCTGTAAGTGACTATGCAAGAATTCCACCTGAAATCCATCCCCCCAAGAGAACATGTTGTAATTATTATCTATGCAGAGATTCTCTCTTCAACAGGATTCTAGCTCCATGGGACCTAAGCCACTATTGTGAAAGATTAAAATATTGGAATTTGTTGCCTTCCTCAATCCTTTCATTGTCCAGTCATTGAATAATAGAATTAGGGTTTGAGTTGGAATGAAGCTGACTCATCTATTGTACTATCCCTGTTTTGCAGAATGGGAAACTGAGGCCCAAAGAGATTAAATGACTAGTCTAGTGTCACACAGATCCTAAATGGCAGGACCAGAATTTGAATTTCACTTTAAACCCAGTCATCTTTCCACATTGGAAAACATCTAAAAATACTCCCATGTTCTCTTTAGTCCTAACTGTTTGGGATAAAATAATTTCCTTTTTTTTTTTTTTTTTTTTTTTGGTCTACATTTTCTGAGAATGCATTACCTCCTACCCCCAATCTTTCTACTTTTAAATAAAACATTTCTAGTTCTCTTCATTTTGTAACTTCATTGCTGAGCTCCAATAACGAATCTACTAAGGAGACACAATGACATCTAGTTCTGTGGTTTGTCTAATATATTGCAGAAATGCAATAAATGATAAATCATGTTAACAATAACAGTATGCACAAAATGGGGTTGTGATCACATAGAAACACCTCATTTTGCTGATTCCTTTTGCTCTGTAATATTTTGGCCCCACAACTGTTAGGCCCCACAATCCCCCTCAGTTTCTGTAGTTCCTGTTGCCATAGGATTTAAGATTTCATTCCTTTCCATTGTATATTTATACAACACCTCATTGTTATGGTCTCCAGGCACTTTGCAGAATTAAATGAATAGAAGATGTCATAGGGAAAGAAGTAAAATAAAAGAAAATACCTCAGAGGGTTGGAGATAGAGGAAAGGAGTGTTTTAGCACAGTGCTCTGCACTTAATAGGCACTTAACAAAGGCTGAATTGAACTGAATTAAGCAAAACAATAAATTAATAAAATTAGGAAGTACAGTTTGGCAATAGATATGGGGAATAAAAGAAATACTGCCACTTTGAGATATCAGCTGCATTTAGTTAGAAATATTTTTAAAAAGTAATTATTAAAAAAAAGAGAGAAAGGAGATTGAGATAATTCATTTGCCAAGTTTTCTCTTAAACTTATTAGAAAATTTTGAAGAGAGATTTAAGTCAATAATTGTGAAGAGAATTGGAATGAATAAGATTGAGTTTTCACAAGTGAAAAAAAGTCAACTGGTGATATATTGAAGGCTTGAGGCAATTAACTATAGTAGTAATCATAGTGAAAACATTTTAAAAAGTTATATATGCCTTTTTATGTATTATTACTTTTATTTGTCAATATGTAAATATAAATATTAGATTGTATATTTATAGTCATTTTAATATTGATTTAAGAATAGAAAACAAGAGTAATTACTTTGTGGAAAAGAAGCTATTTGTGTTTTTGATAAATTGTTTTTATTACAACAAAATATAACCCTCCTCAAAAAAAAATAAAGCAGATCTTGCCAAATTTTAAAAAAAGTAATTATTTTTTACAAAAATTTTTGCCGATAACTTTGTATTTAAATAATAGATTTTCAAATTAGCTTCATTGATTCTCCCCTTCCAGCTCCAGCCAAGCCTAAAGATTCAGAGAAGACAAAGTATTCACTCAGCCCCAAAGTTATCCATCCCTGTAGTGAACACAAGTAATAATTTTGAGGGTCTACTCAACTTTGTAAGGCATACCAATGAGAAGGGGACTTGGGGCACTGGGTAAGTTCATAATTGGACTTCAATGCCACCATTTCCATTTTGCTTCAAAACTCTCCAAGGGTCCCTCTGTCATAGAGAAGCACTTAACCTACTACTCTTAAATGTGACAACTTTTTTAGAGAATTTCCATGTTCCACTGACCATTCTTGCCTTTTATTTCTCTTATGATAAAGTCCTAGAAGCATCTAGATCCTACAGTCAGTAGATGGATGAATCTGGATGCAAGAAGATCCAAGTTCAAATCCTCTTTGAGAAACTAGCTGTGTCTCCTGGGGTAAGTCACTTAACCATCGTTGGCTTCAGTTTCCTCATCTGCAAAATGGGGATAACAATAGTACCTACCTCCCTTGGGTGTTGTGAGGATCAAATAGGAAAATATTAGTAAAGTGCTCTGCAAAACTTAAAACATTACATAAATGCTAATTATTTTTATCTTCCTGTGTTGCATCATCTTCTTTCTTTCTCTTCTCTAATATCCCAGATGGGGACTAGATAGCTTATTCAACTAAATTTGAGTTCATGAGAAGGGCTATGTACCTAATTAAGGCTCTTCTTCTCATCTCTAATATCACAGTAGAGTGTTATGTTTATGTATGTTACATAAATATATGATTTCAATCGCATAGGGAAGTCCCATTGTGAAATCTCGGAACCCCAATGCATATTTTCAATTCATCAATAATTTATAGTTTTAGCAAATCACCTAGACATTAGATATTAAGTGACTTGTCAATGGCTATAGAGTTAATGAGTTAGTATAAGACTTGAACTCTTCCTGACTCCAGACCCTAATGTACTGCAGAAATGTAATAAATTACTACTACAGAATTCAGCTTTTTATCTCCAACCTAAGATTTAAAGGGATAAAATCAATATAGGCCAGAAAGGAAGGTATTTGGGAATATATGATACTTTATAGTATTCTTCAAATCTTCTAATTATGATTCTTCGAAACAATTTAGGGATAATCCTTACTTTACCTTCGCTTACATATAAATCTTATCACACCTAAAAAGATGTACAGGGGAGAGGTAACTGCTCCTGTAATGATAATAGTAGCTGGTGTTTGTATACTGCTTTAAGGTTTATAAAGAGCAACTGAGTTCTTCTCTCTTTGAATCTTCCTCTTTTGTCAACTGAGAAATCATAGACCTGATCTTCAACTATTAGATCCATTTACTCAACAAACATGTGACTGTGTTTTTGCTAAGAAGTAGAGAAAATATAAAGATAAATGCCATATACTCCTCAAGAACTTAATATAATAAGCTGTCTTGTACAGTTACATTGATAAATACCGATGACACAAATTGGCATGTGCTTAATGTATCAGAGAAGTATCAGAGAAGTGCTATGAAATCTTATTAGGAAGAAAGCATTTCCAGACAGGTTAATCAGGGAAGCCTTCATGCAAAAGATGATATTTGAATTACTTTAGGCCTTGAAAGAAGGGTAGACTTTTGTAGTGGCAAAGAACTGGAAATTGAGGGAATGCCCATCAGTTGAAGGAAATGGCTAAATAAGTTATGGTATGGAATAAGTAATGGAATATTATTGTTCTATAAGAAATGATGAGCAGACTGATTCCAGAAAAGTCTGGAAAGACATGAACTGGTGCTCAGTGAAGTGAGCAGAACCAAGAGAACATTGTGCACAGTAACAACAAAATTATGTGCTGATCAACTGTGATGAACTTGATTCAAGGCAATTCCAATGGATTTGTGATAGAAAATGCCATCTGAATTCAGAGATCTATCTATCCCCATCCATGGGGACTGAATTTGGATCAAAGCATAGTATTTTCACTTTTTCTTGTTGGTGTTTATTTGCTTGGATTTTATTTTTTTTTCATTTCTCATGATATTTTTTCCTTTTTGATCTGATTTTTTGTGTAGCATGACAAATGTGGAAATATGTTTAGAAGAATTTCAAATGTTTAATCTATATAGAATTGCTTGCTATCTTGGGGAGGCTGGAAGGGAGAGGAAAGGGGGAAAAAATTGGAACACAAAGTTTCCCAAAGCCGAATGTTGAAAACTCTCTTTGCATGTATTTGGAAAAAAAAATTTAAAAAAAGAAAAATGGGTAGAAAGTCTATTTGACCCCAGAGTCAAAAAGAATGGGGAAAGAAATATCAAATATAGAGAATTGGATAAACAAGAACTTGTTTGGAGGAGAATGTCTAATCTAGTTTACTTCATTTGACCCCTTAATTTCCCTGGGAAGTAAGTATTATTATTATCACCATTTTACAAATTAGAATATTTAGGCAGAAAATGTTAAGTGGCCTGCCCAGAGTGCAGAGCTAGTGATTGCCTGAGGTCAGATTTGAACTAAGGTTTTCCTCACGATAGTCTCAATATTCTATCTACTGCAACATCTAAAATTACATGGGCAACACCCCTGCATCACTGGGATACTGACAACTTTTATTTGAGGATTGTGTGAGACACTGTTGGTGACAATACTGGCAAAACTGGGAGGTGATGGTGATGATCACCTGAGTCCTTGGAGCAAAAACAATCTACTCTTCTGCCCATAACAGAAGTACAATTTCTGGAAGAATAGCTCCACATAACATCTAATTGATGTCAGATACTGCATAACTAAAACTGAGTTAGTTCCTCATATCTGTTTGCCTCAGTTCACTAAGATCATCCAAAATCCAAGCCTAGTTGGGATTGCCTCCAACATGATTGCCTGTCAAGAGTAAAGATCTGAAAAAATGCCACTTTTACAAGTATTCATGAACTGTTCTTTTTTTCCCTTTATTTTGGAGTTCTAGGCTTCCAATCTGGGTTAAAGTCTATGCTTACTAACTTAGGGTAGAGTTAGCTGGTATATAGGTTCCTTGAAAAATAAAGTCCTCCTATAGACAGTTCTCAAATTTGTGATAGGCTCAATTTATCTATAAAATGGGAACAATAATCTCACTAATTTCACAAATGTATTGTATCAAATTAGATATTATAAGTAAATTTCTTTGCACATTTTAAATCAGTCTATAGATGTTGTTATTATTAGCACTATCATTATCATTATTAATTTTTCTTTTCTTTTTGTGTGTGGTTCTATCTCATTAGAATGCAAGCTCCTTGAGGGAAGGAACTGTCTTTGTCTTTGCTTATATTTATACTACCCCAACACCAGCACTTAGCCTAGCTCCAGGCACATAGTAATTACTTAATAAATGCTTATTGCTTGCCTTGCATTATTATAATTATTAGTGAAATAGTTTCTTGATAATTGAGGCACTGGCTAGTGGGCAATCTGAGATAAGTATCTGCTAACAAACTTGCTTGAAACAGTGTTCTGAGATCCCACCTTTAGGTGACAGGTGGGAACAGAATGTGCAAGTTAATTGACTTTGAACTGATGGGAAATTTTCAAGAGTACATGAAGATAATCTTTTCTTATCCTTGCATTGATTTATTCTGGTCCAAGAGTCCATAACCTCTCGCCCACAGGCAGGAGCCAACCTGACAGAGCCATTGTAGTTAGTTTCACTGATCTCTTGCCAGCCAACCCTTTATCCATCCAACCCGTTGAGGTGGAGCTGAGAACATGCATCAAGGAAACCAGAGGATGTGGGATGAAGGCCCACCCAACGAGGAGTGTGAAACTGAGGTCAATTGACTGAGGTGAGGGGGGCGGTTAAGAAGCTCAGGACTCAAATTCAAAGGGGAATATGTTTTACTGCAGTTCTGAAACCATGGCTAGATTCAGAAATGCTCCAACCCAAGAATGATAGAAGGTAGTCAGGAAAAAGGGTCAGAGAGTTGTTTCACATTTTAAGATCATGTGACAAATCTCAAAGTAGACAGTACAAGCAAACGTCTAGGAATTAAGGGGGGAACTAAAGAAATCTGAAAACAGCCTTTTGGCTCTAAGAGGAGGGGGAGGGCGGGGAAGAGGAGGAGAGTTGGGAAAGAATATTTGATTATAAGACAAAAACATGTGTAACTTTTTCATTTCCTGCTCAGGATGGGGGTATTACTGCCATTATTTAATCTGCAATGAGGACATATAATAAGAGACTAAGCAGATATAAATGTTCTTTTGGAACATTATTTATAGCTTCTTGGCACTCCGTGCCAAACACTAATAAGGTTTATGAGAAGCCAGTGGAGACTGTAAATTGTTCGGCCTCTAATTTAAATCATGCTGTGGACTCCATTTGTTTTCTACATGCTGATCTGACACTGAGAGATAAATACGATAAAGTTCCCTAATTTGGAAAGAGCTTTGTTTCCTCTTTGTATGTAACTGTGTGAGTGTGTATGTGTGTAAATATGTGTGTATGTGGGGGTGGGGAGTCTGCTTTGAGTAGGGGTGGAGGGCTAAGGGCAACTAGCTCTATGAGGAAAAGGTTATTGGGACAGAAGCCACAGGCAGTAATGTGCCTAACTGGAACAGTCCCATTGGTTATCTGAGGGTTGTCACACTGGAGCCTTTGCTTATTCAGCCCTTTAAGCAGCCCTGAGGGGAAGCGTTTATGTGCAACAGCCTAGGTGTTAAACCGCCTGCCGGGAAGTGATTTAGGGCTGAAACGTCATTAAGCAAGCCATATTTCATTCTCCAGGGCTAGGTGGCCATCTATGCCTTAGGCTCCCCTGATACTCTAAAGCCCCAAAGCCTGTTTTAACACCTTACATATTTAGAGCAAAAACTGCAGCCAAGCTAGCTAGGAAATCTGACATCCAGGCAGGCAGTTCTACCATAACATTCTGTGGGCCTACTCAGCAACTGTTTGGAAGAAGAGCCTATCTTTAATTCTATGCAGTAGGGGCTATTTGGTATTCTGACCCCAGGGTTCTTTACTCCAAAGTACAATGTAGTATTATCATCACACATGGGAAAAGTTATTCTAGAGACAATTCTCATGCCTGAAGTTTTCCATCCTTTGAAAGAATAGAAGCCACACATAACTTATTTCCTAGCATTACATTCTTTCTCATGCCTGGCTTCAAAACCAGGATCACAGAAAACACATTTAGAGCAACTCAGTTTTCCTTATTCCGGAGAGCACCTAAAATTCCTTCAATATTGACTATTGTGCTGTCATCTTTTCATATGAGGATTTCAGAGCAAACACATGTTCACAAACTAAAGAAATGTTTCAGATGAGCAAGTGAGATAATACTTGGAGAAACTCTTAGCAGAGTTCCTGGAACACAGCATAAACTATATATTCCCTTCCCTCTTTTCCCAGAGTTACATTGCCACATCTCGTGTTCTAGTGCTATTCATTTACCTGAAACTACTTTCTATTTTCTAATAACTGTATCCATCCTTATTTCTTCAGTAAAAGGCATTCTTTCCATTCATCAAATATTTACTCAATTCTTGCTATATGCAAAGCTCTGCAAAATATCTTACGATTTGCCCTACAAAAGTACATCCAAAACTGTGGCACTTACTTAGAAAATCATCTAATAGGGATAAGCCCCCCAATAAAAAGTGCATATATGCAAGTCATGGGAAATAGTGCAGCATAAAAATACAGACGCTTCATGAATCAAAAGAACTCAGGAAAATCTCTACAATGGCAGAGAAGGTGCTTTCCTCCTTTACCCTCTTATTCAATGAGTCTAAGGAAATCTTGGTTCCTGGGGATTCATTGGCAGTTCTATGCCCTGTAGTGATATGTGCTACAAACATGTAATGACTGCCAAAGATCACCAGTTATTTATGTGTTTGTGCCTTTACTGTCACCTCTTTTCTCTCCCATCAACTTTGTTGATGAACTTATCTCTATGACTATGGATCTCTCTGAACCTCAATTTTATCATCTATAAAATAGATAAAACAATGCAACAAAGCATACCAGGTTGTTGTTAGTTTCAAAGAAAAAAAAAATTGCATAAAGCACTTTAAAGCATTATAGACACCTTAACTAGTTGTTGATTAGCACCACCTTCCTTTCCCTAGAATATTATTGTTCTTTCTTTGGGGTGCATCATTTTGGTTTATATCACACACACACACACACACACACACACACACACACACACACACATCTCTCTTGAAAAGAAGTAAATTATAGCTATATAATACTAAGAGAAATCCTCATCTCTAGCTTGATAAATTCACATCTCCTTTTCTGGCCAGAAGAAAATGAAAAATAAATCCCCATCAATTTTATTACTCCTAATTGTGGATAAGATGCATTATTTTTGGCTCATATAAATTTGCTTACAAATTATGGTTGATAAACCCCAGTGAACATTTTACAGGCATTATCTTTCCCTCACTCTTACTAGAGGGTAAAGATGATTGGAGGAGGGAAGGAAGATCGAGGGAGAGGGATACTGCTTCTCATAAATCTTGTAAGGGAAAGGAATGATTCCATCAAAGTGCCAAGCTTTATCCCTGGAATGTTTCAATTGTACAAAATTTATAGCTTTCTGAGGAGGATGATTTATAAGTCCTAATTTTCCACAATAAAAAGCTCAGCAGGGATTCTGTGAATGAAATATCTTTTTAAAAAAAGATAAATGAGAAATAGATTTTAGAACAAGAGCCAAGAGCCAAAGCTGCCATGTCTGGAGAACAACTCCTTCATGAGTCAGTTCCAAAAATGAGTCACAGGGAAAAGACCCCCATAAAGCTCATGTGTTATTTTTTTAAAGCCTATGAAAAAGGAAAATAATTAGACCATACAAGTAGAAAGGATATCTCGTCCAATTTGTTCTGTTGATAGGATTAGATCTCTGTTTTTAGACTTTAATGAAAAACAATTCCTATAAAAAGCTTTAAAAGGGGGTGGAGAGAATGATCATTATAATCTTGGTGAAGGTGAATAACCACTTTTTCTTGAGACAAAAAAGTAATCCAAGTGTTTCTTGGCTAGCTATAGATTTAATCTAAATATTCTTGAGGATTTTACTCTTGTTCTCACTACTGATTTGTTATCTTACTTTGGTCAAGTCCCAAACGTGTCAACTTTATTTTCTACCTAGAAGCAAAGGAATATAGGAGATAGGGTACTAACATGAGAATCACAATAACCTGAGTTTTGGTCCTGCCTCTGACAATTACTGGTTGTGTGGCTCTAGGCAAGTCATTAAACCTCTTGGTAAATCAGAAAGATCTGAATTCAAATCCAACATCAGATACTTACTGGCTGTGTGATCCTGGGCAAGTCACTTTTTTCCTCACTTTCTTCACCTAGTAGAATTGGATAATTATAGCACCTACTTCCCAGGATTGTTGTGGGGATTAAGTGAAATTTATTTTTAAAGCACCTAATCCAGTATACATAAATGTGCTGTATAAAAGCTGGTTGTTATTTATTATTAGATAACTCTCTAATATTGTAAGCCAATGTTTTGACCTACTAATTCTATCTTTGGTAGAATAACTTCACCAAGCAGAATCTCAAGAAAATTATCATTCCAGTCCAGTTATATATAAAACACCGTATTAGACCCTTATGATGAAAGATATATTTTTCCTAAAGTATTGTGAAGTCATGTTATCAGAAATTATGAAGGTGATGGAATACTATTATACTGTAAGAAATGATGAAAGGATGATTTCAGAAAAATCAAGTTTTGTATGAAATGATAAAAAGGTGAGTAAAATCAGGAAAACAATTTATACAATAATAACAATATTGTAAATATAATCAACTTAGACTTAAGAATTCTAAACAATTCAATAATCAAACATAGTTCCAAAGGATTCATGATGAAAAACACTTTGCACCTCCAGAGAGAGTGAGAGAGAAAAACATTTTTTCTTGCTTCCTTTCTTTTGGGGGGAAGGGGAAGAAGTAGAAAATGGCTACTTTTGGATAACCATTTTTATTTGAAATGAGCTGTATTTTTCTTGCCTTCTTGTTTGGTGAAGGAGAGGAAGAAAGAAGAAAACTCAAAATTGAAAATAAAATTTAATTTTAAAAATTTTAAAGGGGGAAAAAGTGAAATATTATAAATATCCCAGCTGTGGTCGCATCTAGGTCGTAATTCAGTCCAATGATACACTATTCAGCCTATCCATATCCACCTATGGAAAAGAAACAGCAATGACCTTTGTCCCAGGAACTCTATGCATCACCAGGCCACAATGATTTCTCCCTTATATGAACACTTGACCTAATGAGTGTCAACCTTTCAATTGACACTTAATATTTTCTATTTTACTTTGTTAATTATCCTTCCATACATAAGACATTTTATTTTTCTAATTAAATTATAAGCATTTTCCAGAAAGGGATCATATTTTAGCCCTTCATCTATTTCATGTGATGTACTAAGCATTCCATAAATATTTAAAGATAATAGCAATAATAGTATAATAGCTGCATTTATCCATAAAGAGCTTTAAAGTTTACAAAACACTCCCCATACACATTTGATATTTCCAATAACCTTATGGATTAGGCCAATTTTATTGATGAGGAAATTGAGATTGAGACAGATTGATTTTCCCAGGTTCATACAACAAATATGTCTGAAGCAGAATTAGAACTCAGATCTTCCTGGCTCCAATTCCATAATTCTATTCACTCACTGACATAGTTAGCATGTTAGCAGTCCAGGAAAGAATATGAAAAAGAAAGAGTTAGACACATGGTGACAGTGCTTCTGGGGGTGATAGACCATAGGGAGTTCATTCATTATTGTAAAATTTTGTTCTGTCAACCTAGAATTTCAAGTTACTTCAACTTCCAGAAATCATGAAAATAAGTCATTCCTCTTAGTAGAGATAGTTCAACCTTCCTCTCACATCTAAAATACATCTGTCCCTGTCTACTACCATTTTGGGGAGGGATGGGGGGGGTCCAGAGATAGAAAGCTACTTTCCATAATGCCTCTTGATTTCCAAGCCTCTCAGTCATAACTACTTGCTAGAATATGCAATAACAACAGAAATCTAACCAGGTCTCATCAATTTGCATTCTTGCCAGCTGTCATTGCCTCCCTAAAGAGGGCATGCAACACCTCCCTTCCCTAGGAAGTCATATTCAGGATATATTACATTTAGATGGATATTAAATAAATATGAGGCATATGTGAGTCTTCTGGTTAGCTGATGGAATTTACAGCCTTCCTGTTGTTCAGTGCTGACACTGGAACATACGTCCCCAGGAGTTTACTAGAATAATCACATATGGCCATATATTACACATCTATTTGGCATCTTTGTGTACTTGAGATGCAGTGTGTTCTCACAGACAATGGCATCTGGTTTGAGTGCTAGAAATTAATGGAATAAAATAGAAATGTAAAGAAGAAAAAGAGGAGTGAGAATATATCTTTCCTCCCCTCTAAAATGAAATTTTGCATTGAAATACTGTTAAAGATCTTTGAGATGACTAGCTGTCCAATCTTTAAAAATTATTCTTAAAAAGAAATCCACAAAGTTAACTGTCTCAGATAAATAGAATGTGCTCTCAGAATACTTCCATAACAATATTTGGGAATTGAAGTTAACTCCATAGGGTAAGTATATAGTTAACTTTTTCATTAAAAAAAAAGGATCAAAAATTAAGATGTAGGAAGAATGCTAAGGGACACCATCATTTTTCAGGTGAATAAACTGCTACTCAGAAAAACTAGATGACTTTCCCAAGATCCCAAGATCCTAGAGATGAAATTAGAAACTAGTTATCTAATTTCAAAGCCCATTCTTCTACAATCCCTGCTAGTTGGATTTCTAATACAATCTTGATTCCCTATCTCCACTCTTAAACCTAAGAAGCCAAGGAGTAAGACAGCTAATAGGGTTAAGTTGTTTCCTGACAAGTACAATTCATCCAATAGTCAAATTGCTAATTAAGAGTTGGAGGAAAATTTTAGAGGAGGAAAAAGAGGAAACAAAGATACAGAAAAGAAGAGAGGAGAATAAAGAGGGTAGAAAAGAAAGTGAGAGAGAATAAAAAGACTGGTGAAGGTAGAAATCTAATAAAGTAGCAAGAAGAAAAAGAGGGATAATAGGAGAAAAACAAAGAGAAGAAAAGTAGCTGCAGGACACAAAAAGGGGAAGCCATAATGGGAAAGAGAACCAGACAGACATGTAACTCATCTTAACAGAACACAGCTGGGGAAAAAAAAGAAAGGAGGAAGGAAGGAAGGAAGGAAGGAAGGAAGGAAGGAAGGAAGGAAGGAAGGAAGGAAGGAAGGAAGGAAGGAAGGAAGGAAGGAAGGAAGGAAGGAAGGAAGGAAGGAAGGAAGGAAGGAAGGAAGGAAGGAAGGAGGGGAGGGAGGGAGGGAGGGAGGGAGGGAGGGAGGGAGGGAGGGAGGGAGGGAGGGAAGGAAGGAAGGAAGGAAAGGAAGGAAGGAAGGAGGGAGGGAGGGAGGGAAGGAAGGAAGGAAGGAAAGGAAGGAAGGAAAGAAAGAAAGAAAGAAAGAAAGAAAGAAAGAAAGAAAGAAAGAAAGAAAGAAAGAAAGAAAGAAAGAAAGAAAGAAAGAATAAAGAAAGATTTAACTGTAAGCCTGCACAGCATTGTGCAACAGGTATACTAGTGCATGCTTATGGTCCAAATTGACATGAAGTAATAAACAATTAAATAATAAATATTTGTATTTTTGTAAGTTTGTAGAATATTTGTTATGAAGTTATTGAAGCTTAAGCTTGCACTAAATCTTTTGGGATATCCTGAATAGCATTTTTCATTGACTTGCTTGAGTGAGCTCAGTAAGACTCCAGAGTACCTAAACTTGAGAATTGGAAGCGGTCTATGAGGCCATTTTATCCAACCTATACACAAAAATTACCTATTATAACCACCCAGAAAGTGTTCATTCTAGACTCTGGTTAAAGCCACTGAAGGTCTGGAAATCCACCACCTCTTGAGGCATCGAATCCACTTTTGGACAGCTCTTACTGTTAACTTTTTTTTAGCATGAAACTTAAACTGGTCTCTTGTAACTCTTGTAACTTCTAAACATAGTTCCTGGTCCTGTCCTCCACATGACAGCACTTCAAGTACTTGAACACAGCTAGCATGCCTCCTCCTGAATCTTTTCTTCAGACTAAATCTGCCCAGATCATTCCAATGATCCTCATATGTCACAAACTCAAGGATTTTCAGTTTCTTGGTAGCTCTCTTCTTGAACCTCTAAAGTTTATCACTGTCCTGAATTGAACACAGGATTCCAGAAGAGTTTAGACAATGGCAGAGAATAGTAGATTATCTCTACATCCATCTTAGAAGTTGTTTCTGTGCTCATGCAGTCCAGCTCCATCACACTGCTAACTCATGCTGAGCTTGCAGTCCCAGATCTTTTTCATGTTATTGCCTATGCATACTACCATCATTTTATTTTTCTGGAATTGATTTTTTTATAATCAAATGCAAAATTTTTTCATTTATTTCTATTGAGTATTTTCTTATTCAATTCATCCCAATGCTATTGCCTGTCAAGATCCTTTATGATTTTTTTTTGTTGATCAATGTGCTAGCTGTTCCTGACGACCATTCCTGGCATTTAGGTAACAGAAAATGGAGAACTGAATCTGTAATAAGGAGATGAGTTCAAATTTGTTTCAGGAGCTATGTGATCCTGGACAAGTCACTTAAATTCTGTTTGCCTCACTTCTCTCAAATGTAAAAATGGAATAATAAAATACCATTAATATGAGAATGAAATATTTGTAAAATTCATAGCATAGCGACACATTAGCAGGCACTTAATAAACACTTGTTTCCTTCCTTCTTTCCCCTCCCAAATTTGTATCTTGTTCCATATCTTCTTTTAGATCCAGTCAAGAATAGAAAAAGTATAACACTTCATAGCTGTATGACCCTGGGTAAGTCACTTAACTCTAATTGCCTCAAGGGGGAAAAAAGATACTAGAATAGTTTACTATTTCCTTTTCCAGCACATTTTACATGGGAAGAAACTAAGGTAAGCAGAGTTAAGTGACTTCTTCAGAGTCATACCGCAAATAAATATGGAAGTTGTGATTTGAACCCCTATTTCTTAACTCTGGATCTGGGAAACTCTTTTTCTTATACCTTGCTGACTCTCTTTAAAAAGTCAACATTTCTATTCTCATTATCACTTCCTTGTGGAGTTGGAAGGGAAACCTTACTCTTCCCTTTGATAAAAAAAAAAAAAAAAGTCAAATTTGAAGATGAACCATAGTCCTACACATATGCCTGATGTTATTACAACCTCAAGGCAGAAACTTTGTTTATTCATCATCTTTGGCCCTGGTGTATATGTTGTCAACATAGAGGAAAATTTATACTAAAGCTTTCCTTGGAACGTGAACGAAAGTCTCCTTTTATAGCCAGTGGATCACCAGACTCAGTTTCCACCTGTACCTCAGAAATTGAAGTGCTTTGGAATGAGATGAAAGGGGACAAAGATGAATGATTTTAACATCTTTTGTCAAGATTCTCTATTTTTGTTTTCAGTATTCAACCCTTTCAAAAGGAGGACAAGGATCTTTATCTCCATAATCCATCACTTTTCTCCTACTCCTCCTCAAAATGCACACCAGTTAGAATAGTTTTATCATACTCTTAGTATGATACTCTTAGTAGCTATCTCTCTTCCAATACACTTGGCAAGACCAATAAATCACCAAAATTGCTTTGCAAAATGAACTTCCACAGGTTGCTCTTAAAGTAATGAGTTTTCCCCAAAAAGTAATCTTTTCTGGTCAAATGGAATTATTCTTACTTGGAAAGTTTCAGTATGTAATAATGATCAAAATTAAAGGTAAATGAAGAACAATAAAACTATCCACCCTCTCTGGAAATATTAAATAAATCATGCTAATTTTTAAGGTCATCACTTTCTGCTTATGTATAGTAGGAAATTGTTCCATAAATTTTAAAGTGCTATGTAGATCCATTATTATTATGTTTCTACTCAAATGCATATTTTGACCTTTCTTTCATGTTCAAATAAAATATTAAACAAAGTTAATATGAAAAACAAACCAATTTAATCATACCTGTGAAATCAAGGGAAATTTTTCAACTAATTTCTTTTATTTAGTTAATGTAGTAAGGCACTTTAGATAGGCTTCCAAAAATGAGGGAATTCTGTTATAAATGGTAAAGTCTGGTCATATAAATGTTCAATTGCCTAAGCTATTGCTGAACCCTACATTTTCCTTCATATAACATACTAAGTCATGTAGGCCCATGTTTTTGTGTACATATCACCACCAATTTCCTAAGGTGCTCATAGACTAGAAAAGTGAAATAAGTCCCTGAACAAGTAGGTCAGTTTTATAGAGAGGAAAACTAAACCACCAAGAGATGAAGGACCTTGTATAAGGTCCCAGTCTTAAGTTATGGATATTCAAGAATAGAACCTAGAATAGATCTTTATTCCCTAAACCAGAAGTGAAGAACCAGAGCAGCTTAAAGGCTTTTTGTGACTTCATGCAAATGTGTGTGTATTTGCACATGCATCATAAATATGATATGTGTGTATATACATTTATGTGTATGTGTATATATGCACATATAAACACATATTCACACATGTGCATATGCATATGTTTATATCTATTTGTCTACAGTTGGGCTGGTGGGATACTTGACATAAGCAAGGAAAAGGAACCCTTTTTTACAATGTATTATGACAAGTTCACAGATATGTCACCCACCCATCCCCGAAAAATAATAACCACTTTTTGCACGTAGGCCAGATAGAATAGCATGACGATTCAAATCAGATACCTATATATAGTGAGCATTTCAAACTACTTCCCAATCATTGACGTGCCACCATTCTAATACATTATAGCATCTACTGTTGATTGGTAATCCAGATCCTTCTTGGGACCTTGAGTTTCTGATAAGTAGACATTCACAAATATCTAAACCCAATCCAGACCCACCACGCTACTCCTAGGCCATTTTTATACCATGCTAATGAGGACATAATCCCCCCATAAACTCTGAGAACAGTAATCAAATCAACACTTAACTTCCAAAAAAAGAGCTGCCAATAAATGACCCTTTCTCTTCAGTCATCATCCTCACAACTTTCCTGCACAAAACACTCCTCCCTGTTGACTACTCTCATATATGTACATCTTCTATTAGAATGTAAGCTTTGCTTGCTTATATTTATATCCCCAACATTCTGTATAGTGCCTGGTAGCAACATAGTTAATAAATGTTTTCTCTTTCATTCACCTAAGAAAATATGGGGGACAGCAATATTCTCAAAATGTCATGAAAGCATAATTAGAGAGATACCTTTAGGTGAGCAGATGGCAAGGCAGGGAAAGGCTTAGAAGGAATGATTGTCAGAGGAAGAAATATGATCTGATAGCTTTCTATTTTAATAAGGCATTATTACTAATCAGGTGCTAAGCTCAATTATTCTTGATCACTGAAGAGCTACACTATAAACACCCTTGAAATTTCAATGTCCAAGGACTAAGCCATAGTCACTCTGTCCTAATTAAGTCCCTGTGCTCTCAAAATGAAAAGATTGCATTGAATCAAACTGCTTTCTACTTAGTGTTTGAGAAGGACTTTAAAGCAACCCTTGTAACCATTAAAACCCTCAGCATTTCATGAAAGGCAGCAAAGAATTTTGGAATACTCTACAGAATGTTATAGAACCACTCACCATAAAAATAAACAATTGAGTATTTTTTGCCTGTTGTTATTTTAACCAAAAGAGGCATTTTTCAAAGAGATTCTTTTTTTCCTCCAAGAACACACACATATAGAAACCTAAAGGATGGAAAATTTTCCAAGAAAGGTCTCAAACAATCTCTGACTTCCATAAACCAACTTAGCCTCAAAAGGGAAATGATGGGAAGAGAGTGTGAAGAAATCAATATTAAAGCTCCAGAGCTTTTAAAAAAAAAATACCCCATGGACATCCAGACAACAAAGAATTACAGAATCATGCTTCAGAAACATAGAAAAAGTTTTATACACAATATACTGGAAGAATAAAAAATTAATTTCTCAAAGAATAACTGCAATAAACTTTTGCCTTATGAAGAAAAGAAATACCAAAGATGTAAAATTCCATTTTTATTCATCAACTTGGCACATTGGAATAGCAACCTCCTGGATTCTGCTCTCCTTTAAGCAATATTAAAAATAATTAATATTTATTACCATACTCTTTCTCTAAATATTTTGGGTATTATGAAGTAAGCATTATTTATTATAATTCCTTACCACCAAGTGAGCAGAAAGGTAACCAAGAGATAAAATCATTGCTTAAACTAATTACAACTTAAGTACCCCAAAGATCTTCCCCTAGATAACATCCCTCTATTTCACGGGTTTTAACCTGCAAATTTCAAATTCTGGTAATACAAAACTCGATCCCTGCCTCTTTATACACTCAATTGTTACAAAGTTATAGTATTCAAGACAAACTTACTTTTGCTCTATTACATAACATGAAGAGTACAAGAATTAAACCTTACAATTACAAATGATACAGGCCTTTAACTAAGGTGGCAAACTAATTAGAAAAGCTTTTATTTACATCAATACCTCATTGTGTTTTAGTGTATTTCCTTCATCCTATAATTAACCCATTGATCTAGCCTTGGCCTTAGTTTCACCTTAAGTCTCGACTAATGTTACAGCTTACTATCCTAAGAGCAATGGAAATTCTTCATGAAAGCTTGGCTATACAAGTAGAAAAAACTTTGCATTAAAAAGGCAACTGTTAGGTAGCACCATGGATAGAGTGCTAAATGTAGAATCAGAAAAATCCAAGTTCAAATTCATCCTCAATACTTACAAGTTGCATGAGTCTAAACAAATCACTTAGTCTCTGTCTCAGCTACTTCCCAGGTCATTGTAAGGATAAAATTAGGTGATATTTGTAGGTCATTTGAAAACCTTGAAGTACTATCTAAGTGTTAGTTAAGATTATTATTATTAACATCATTAAAAGACAAAATATATTTGTATCTAGAGATGCCAAATGCCTTTAACCCAAATATAATAAACATATATTAAGGGCCTAGTATGTGACAGATATAGTACTAAGCTCTGATTTTGATGCATTAGTGTGACAGAGATAAAAACGGCAAAGAATAACATGTTCCTAAAGGCAATGACAGAAGTTATTATCCAAACAGCCTTTTCTTGCATAATAATTGTTTTAAGTGACACTGATGAGGAATAGACTTAAACTAAATCTATAGGTAACGTTTGACGTAGTAAGCAGTGTGGAATCAAGAAAGAAGTAAGCCTCAGACTGGGAACCAAGAGATTTGATTCTGGCTGTCATTCTGTCCCATTATCTGATATTAAGCAACTCACTTCTCTTCTCAGCTCATCACTTATTCTCTCTGTAAAATAAGAATAACAATCATAGAGCTCTAGAGCTAATCTTAGAGCCTTATAGGGCACTTATCTAAAAGACAGAGCTTGGATGACTTGCTTAACCTCATATAACTATTAGTGACAGAACTAGAACTAAGACACAGGTACTCTGGTTCTCAATCAAATATACTATATCCCTTCCTTCTACAAAACTCACAGAGTTGCGAGGATTTTCTTTTTAACTGCAATTGTCATTACATTGGTATAGGAATCCTCAAGTGAGAAATTTTTCTCTATCAATATAGATTAGTATGTTTTTATTGTTTAGTCATTTCAATCTTGTCCAACTCTTCATGATACCATTTGGGGTTTTCTTATAAGAAATACAAGAGAGTTGCCATTTCCTTCCCTAGCTCATTTTATAAATGGGGAAACTGAGGCAAAAAAAAAAAGTTAAATGACTTGCCCATGATTAAACAACTAATTAGTTTCTGAGGCTGAATTTGAATTCAGGAAGATGAGACTTCCTAGCCTCAGGCCCAGTTCTTAATCTACTGTGGCACTTAGCTACCCACAAATTAGTAGCCACAAATAAATGCCTGGGGCACTTAAGTGACTTGGTCAAAATTATAGAGTCAGGGTGTGAGAGAGAGAGGACTTTTCTTCAGATCTTCTTGACTCTGAGATTTGCAATATATCCATTACTCTAGTAGTTTCTTAGTTCACCAACTCCTTGGAAGTTAGAAATAACAGCCCAAAGGATTCATGCTAACAATTCTTTAATGGCATATTAAAGAGTAAGTAATTGCCCAATGTTGCATATATATTTTTCTTCCATGACAGCAAATGTGTGCATGTTTGAAGCAATACAGGCTTGTTCCTCAGCAATCTAAAGACATCATGATCATGTATACAATGATTTTGATGTTCATACAGGGATTATATCAAACTCTAACCACTTCTAATTAAGCACGATGTGCTCTTGTGTTCAACCTGATTAAATTGTTTCCAACTTGACACAAGTGTTTGTCATATAAGTACAAACCAATTCCCAATGATGGTCAGATGCATATACATACTCTTATTTACATTACGAACACTACACTAGACTACCTTCTTTATTCTTTTTTGTTACCTTGTAATTGTACTTCAAAAGCTATGTATTTGTTGCATTTTTGCAGTAAACATCAGGCTATTTTAAAAAAAGATGGTTGCTAAGTAACCCATTACAAGCCATCTTGAAACCATATCCAATGGAGCCATTCCATTTAAAAGAAAAAAAGATTGGGGAAAAAGCAGTTCAACAAAACTGAAAAAAAAAAAAAAAAGTTTGACATTACATGTAGTGTCCTACAAATATATTCCCTTATTTCTTCTTTAGGGTCAAGCTTAATCATTGTAATTCCAAAACATTCAATTCCAACTGTTTTGTTATTATACTTTCCACATACCTTATTATAGCCAATGTGCATACAGTTTTCCTGATTCTGCTTACTTCATTTTGTATCAGTTCACTTTGTTTTCACATGGTTCTTTGTATTCTTTATATTAATCATTCAAATGCATTTCCAATACTATAATTTCATCCTTCCCCAATTAATAGACATCTGCATTGTTTTCAGTTCTTTGCTACCTTTATTTTTGTCACTGATCTCCTTGTTACATATATCTAGCAATGAGATCTCTGGTTTAAAGGGCATGGACATTTTATTTATTTCTTTAGTATAATTTCAAATTATTTTTCAGAATAGTTGGAGCAGGCCATAACTCCACCAACAATTTATCTTTTTAAAAACTACTTCAACAGTAACTTTTCATGTTTTTTGTTATCTTTACATATTTTCTGGGTGTGAGGAGAAAACTCAGAATGATTTTGACTTTCATTTTTTTATAATAATAAGTGATTTGGAACAATTATTGGTTTACATTATTTTGAGATTGTTCATGTTTTTTAAACACTTCTTTGTGTAATGTTTCTTGCAATTGTTTTCATTCCCTATTTTTTAACAGACCCTTATCAGATATAATAAATTATGTTTTCCAATCAACTGATTCTCTTAATTGTGTTTGTGTTATTAGGACAAACAATTTTCAGTTTAATGTGACTGAAAATATCTTTTCAGGCTGGAGAGACTTACATGAACTGATGTTAAGTGAAGTGAGCAGAACCAAGAGAACATTATACACAGAAACAATGAGATTATATGATGACTAACTGTGGTAGACTTGGCTCTTTTCAGTAATGAAGTGATTCAGGCCAGTTCCAATAGGCTTGTGATGGAGAGAGCCATATGCATCCAGAAAGAGAACTATGGGGACTGAATGGGGATCACAGCATAGTATTTTCACCTTTTTGTATTTGCTTGCTTTTTCTTCTTTCTCTTTTTTCCCTTTTTGATCTGATTTTGTGTGTGTGTGCAACATGATAAATGTGGAAATATGTTTAGAAAAATTACACATGTTTAGCCTATATTGGATTATTTGCTGTCTAGGGGAGGGGAGAGGAAGAGAGGGAGGGAGAAAAATTTGGAACACAAGTTCTGCAAGATAAATGTTTAAAATTATCTTTGCATGTATTTGAAAATAAAAAAGCTATTATTTAAGAAAAAAGAAAGTATCTTTTCTCTCTTTGATAACTTCTATACCTTACTTGGTTAAGAATTTGCTCCCTAGTCATACCTGTGATCTGTTTTTCTCCTATTTCTGTAATATGTGACTATTAACAGTCAACCAACCAAACAGTATACCAATTCAGAACTTCTTATGGTATATAAGATATTGACCATGTTCTCTTTATCCAGCTTTTGGGAGTATCTAATTTCTATTTCTTCCAAATAGGTAACCTTCTTCCACTGAGTTTTCATGAAAAATAAAACCATTCTCCTTGGAAATATTTATCTCTTAATGAATCCCTCCAATGAAAATCATTCAGTCTTTTTCAGAAAGTTGGAAGTCCCAATGAGTATATCTACACTCATCCCAAAGACAAATAATAATTTGGAAATTTTAATGGCACTTTTGGGGAAATGTAGAAGGGAGTGTGTGTGTGTGTGTGTGTGTGTGTGTGTGTGTGTGTATGTGTGTGTGTATCTTATATTATGTTCCAGGCACTATGTTAGGTACTATACAAATATTATTCCATGTGATCCTCTTATTATTATTTCCATTTTATAGTTGAGAAACTGAGGCAGAACAGAAGTTAAGTGGTTTTCCCAAGTCATAATTGTCTGAAGCCAGATTTGAAATCAAGTCTTCCTGACTCCAGGTTCAACACTCTATCCACTGCACCAAATTGCCATACACAGTAGATTGTCATACTCCTGCCAGGAACAGTGGCCGACTTGTGATCATGACTCATGGTTCTAGAACTGAAGTTAGACAAAAGTAGTAAAGGTACACAGGCAGAAGGGATGTACTTGCCAAGAAAACTATGTAGAAGGGACTTTACAGAGAAGGAATTGAGGAGTAGCATAGTAAGTAGCTTTGGGGAAAACAATGTTCCAGAAGAGGTAGTCACCAATTACAAGAATGAGGAGTCCTTACAATCCAGTTCTTCCAGAGCATAATATCTGACATGGTCTGAAGTGAATGATGAACAAGAAGAGGTGGTTGGAGAACAAGGAGTCTTTAGATGTTCCTTAAAGTCCCTTCCTGCCTAATCTGGTGATCTAAGAAATCTAATACAGAGAGCATTTGGATTCAAATGATCTGGAATCATATTCTACTTCTAATATTTACCAGAAGTGTAATTATGAGAAAATGACTAACCTCTCTGGCCTCAGTTTACTCATTAATAAGATGTAAGAATTGGACTACAATGGCCTCTGATGACCCTGCTAGTTCTAAAATTATGATCCTATGATCTCTGCTATTATGTGAATTTAAAGCTCTGAAAATTGAAGGACCCAAAGGAAAAAATGATGAAAAACAGATTATAGGTATTTCATTAGTCAGCATTTCTTCTCTTTATATCATCAGTCCTCAGAACAATGCTTAGGACTAACAGTGCTAATAAATTCATACTGATTTAACAATTTTTGAGTGATACCATTACAAATATCTGAGAGCAAAGAACTTAGTTATGTGCATCCAGTCTGAAGTATTTTTCACCAGACAAAGATGAAATCATCTTGTGCCTTTTCAGTCAAGTCATCTTAAAACCCCAAATATGGTAGATACTAAAGAGTGTGCTGTGAGGGAGGAAGTCTTGTACTAATTAAAATTGTTTATTCTCCTACTCCTACACTTCTGGTTTCTGTGATTCAAAATCTGTAGAATGAATCTGATAAGAGAATTCATTAAGCTGTTGTGTATGCTTTATCCAATAGACATCCCTCAGATTTATGACTAAATGTGGTGATACTATAGTTAACAAAGACTCAAAATTGTGCTTCAACTTACAAGTCAAATGAAATAACTTACTACCAGTAAAAGAGCCCCCACTCCTTCTATATCAGTTGAGTGAGCAATGTGGAAAAAACTTCCATAAATAAGCAATAGCCTATGAGACATTCACTTATATGTGAGGAATTCAGTGCCTTTTTAATGAGACAGTAGCCAACAGAAATGAAACTACTTGGTTAATAAAAAGTCTAACATTTCATAGAAATTACTAGCTCTATATGGGAAATTGTAGTCACTGCTGAAAGAGATAAATCAGTGAAGAAAACTAAAGACTCCAAAATGGATCCGATTTTTTTTTCTGACAAAAAATAGTTCTATCCTATCTCTCTTAAAATTAAGTCTTCAGAGACAACACATAAAGTTCAAACAAATAACATGAAATTCAATCAATGTGTATAATCTAAATCATTCCAAAAAAATGAAAAACTTTTTTTGCTAAAAAGAAAGATATTTTAAGGGCTTCTTTTTTGGTCTGTGTTTTTGTCCAGATTATTTGGATTATTACCTCAACTCTTCATTTTTCCCTGCCTACATATAGAAGCTGTGATATTTGTGTTAGCTATTTTATAAATCATGCTAGACATTTACTTACTAAAGGGGCTGATGAAAGCTTTAAAAAATACTTTTTTCCAAAATAAATTATTATCAAGATTCATTATCTAAATCCATGGAATGAAGGCTAAATATCAAGAAGCCAAAACAAGACCAAATTAACAAAGACCCTAGTAATTTAGTGATTTTTTTAGGTCATTTAAGAAAATATTTTGAAGAATATTCCATTTATCATCAAATCTGTTGCCTTAGTACCTAAATGACCAAGAGAAAAATAGAATCTAACATATGCAAACAACCATGTTCAAAATAAAACTGCTAAACCCATATGTGATACATGATTGCAAGCTATATTATATTGCTTTGGCCTGTGTGGGAGCCTCCCTGCCATGTTTCCACAATGCTTTGAGAATAGAAAAAAATATTCATTAGTGAAAGATCTCCAACCTACCAAACTGACATAACTGCATTCTTCTGGGCCAAGAACAAAGATAGGAGACTCTTAAAGACTAACCTTTGCTATGACAGTGAATAACAGTGACTATGGGATAAAACATGTTTTATGAATGTTCAAGGGAAAGTTTCCTACCCTTACCTATTTCCTTTCAGTGGATCCTGGCCTTTAACAGCAAAGTAGATCTGGACTTTTAGAGATATTTGATCTGGAATGAAAAGATGAAAAGTGTCATTGTATTTTCCTGCAATACACCCTATTTTTTTCTAGATGAAGTAAATTGTCCTTTTTCAATATCACAACATGCACTATTGTGGAGGGGAGGGGTTGAGAAACCTGGATTCAAATCCCAGCTTTGTCAATAATTTGTATGAGCTTGGGCAAATCATTTGATTTCTCTGAGCTTACTTTTTCATGTTTAAAACAAAGAGATTGGATTAGATTATTAGATTAAGATGACTTCTAGATCTAACTCTACAATGCTGTGATTTTATGAGGTGATTAATATTTGTTGGAGGAGCCGCTAGATAATGTAGTGGATAGAGCACCAGCCTTGGAGGCAGGAGCACTTGAATTCAAATTCAACCTCAAACATTTAGCACTTCGTAGCTGTATGTCCCTAGGCAAGTCACTTAACTTCTACTCCTACACTATAGCTGCTTTGGAAATTTATATTAGCAGCTATATTGTGATGAGAAAAGCCTCGTCATGAGAGACAGGGCTGAAAGAGGAGAGGGTAATGGAGAAGGTGATGTCTCATATAAAGGTATGAAAGAAAATGGGAGAGCTCTCAGTAAACATCTTTTTTCAGTAAGGCATATAAAATGAAATCCTCGGGTGAGAATATAAGGAGGGTCATGAGAAGCTTAAAAATAGATGGGAAGATTTAAAACAGCTAGTTTTGGGATTAATATTATGAAATGAAGTGGGGGGAAAGAATAGCTGCCCTGCATCATTGAGGATTCAGTTTAAATTATATAACCTAAATTTTTATAAGATCCAGCTCATATAGTTTCATGACTTTTTCTAGCACATAAAAACATTTTTTTCAGCACCACTTAAAAAAGAGTGAGGGAGATAAAAGTAATCCATGGTCAGAATATGATAAAGTATAACTAGGCAGCTAATAATACCATAGAGTGCTGGGCCTGAAATCAGAAAAAATCATCTTTGTGAATTCAAATTTGGCCTCAGACATTTGCTATCTGTGTGATCCTGAACAAGTCATTTAACCTTATTTGCCTTCATTTTCTTATTTATAAAATGAGCCAGAGAAGGAAATGACAAGCCACTCCAGTGTCTTTGCCAAGAAAACTTCAATTGGGATCACAAAAAGTCAGGCATGGTTTTAAATGATTGAACAACAATATTGGTGATAAGTCAAAGGGGCAAATGGTGTAGAACTTATTTGGTTCTTTAAGTTAAAGTTGCAATAGGGAAGGAAAGAGAGTATAGTTAGTTCAATGGCCTGGGGGAAAGGGGGAAAGGAATAGAAGGAATGAAAGTCATTGATAAGTGAAGAATAAGACCAGGGATCAAAAGGCCTAGTAAAAGGTACGATAGTAAAAAGTTTCTCATCTTCCTAGGATCTTCATTTTAGGAAGGACTCCAGTCATGTTTTACTTCACTCCCACCTGAACTCACTCATTCAACTCATGTTCCTCTTTTTATGGCATTTCCTTCCTAAAGATACCCTTTGCCTCCTATTTTCCAGGTTCTCACTATGTGTTATTTTATCCATATGATGCAAACTCCCAACTCTGTCTGCACAGGGGCTTCTTTCTCATTTGCTTACATTTGTGACACCAACTCTTAGCACAGTTCCTGGCCAAAAAAAAAGTGTTTAATAAAAGCTTTATCTCTAACCATGAGCATGCATCTATAATCATTGCTAAAGATGTCATAACAAAAATTATATAGCAGAAGTCTTCATTCTGATTTGATTTTGAATTTCTGTCTTTTCCCTAGGAATCTATGATTCCTTCTTACCAGTTCTTAAGTTCTAGATTATTTGGTCCTCATATACTGTAGAGCAATAATGCCAAACTCAAATAGAAATGAGTCACTGATTGCCACATAGAAAACATAATAAATAATTAAATATTAGTAATACCTATTGGATTCAGACACTAGCTATGTGATTTTGGACCAGTCACAACCTCAGTTTCCTCATTTTGCCTCAACTGCTTTACCTGTAAAATGCAGATAATAATAGCACCTTCTTCCTATAGTTGTGAAAATCAAATAAAATAATTGCAAAGTGTACAGTGTCTGGCACATAATAAACATTATATAAATGATAATTAATTATTAGCCGTTATTTCCTAATTATATTTTAATATGGTTCAACACCTCTTATATAGAGTTTATCTAATCAGAATTAAGAATTCCCTATTTCCAAGATATTTATTGAGAAGCAGTTTACTGCTATAGTAAATGGAGACCCAGAGTTGGAGTCGGGAAAACCTGAAAACCCAGATGCAATACTATCTCTGATACTTCTGACAGTGTAACTTTAGATAAGGTACTGTGCCACAGGTTCTATGAAATGAGGATATTAGACATAATGGTGTCTAAAGTCCTTTCTGGTTCCAAGTCTATGACCTCCAAGGTTCCTTCCAACTCTCAATCTGGGATCTTAAGATCCTATTTTTCAGGGCTGGTGCAATACTCACAAACTCCTGTCTTCAAATGTAATGGATTTTTACGGTCATGATGGGGAATGTTGCTTATTAAGAGAGCCAGAAACCCTTTAAGAGATCAGGTCTCTGTTTAAAGAGGAGACAGATTGTCCTGACTGTGTTGGGATTGCTTATGAGACCCTGAATCACGTGAAGACTTTGTCAGTACTATTTGTCCTCCTCAGCAAACTCCCAGTCATTGCTTCAACCTTAATCCTGCCTATGCTTAGCCATAGCTCCAGCAATCTGATGGGACCCAGCTTGCTGGCCATGTATCTATTTATCTGCTCCTCTGGTTCTCACTTGGCTCATCTCCTCAAGAGGACTTGGCTTATATCATCATTCACCAGAAAATGAACCATGTCATTTCTCCACACACATCTCCCAGATGTGACCTCTAATTTACCTAACCAAATTTCTTCCCAAACCCTACTAACCACAAAACACCTCTGGCCTCTTATTTCTTAATTTTAATATCACATACACACATATATACACACCCAAATACATGCAAACATGCATGCCCACACACGCGCACACACACACACACACACACACACACACACACACACACACACACACACTGACAGCCTAACCTTCTTTTCCACCTCTATGTATATGTCTCAAAGTTTCTGCCGGAGCCAACTCCACTCTTTTTGGATACATATAAGACAAATAAATGCCAGCTTATCTAACATCCTATTTGGGTTTTAATAAGTCATTTGGCCATAACTGTTCACCAAAGAACTGTCAGATTTATGCATTCTATAATTTCTTAGTAAACTAACCCAGCTTTAAAGATATATTGCCACATTTCCCCATGCTTGAACACTGGAAAAACCCCATCAATTCTCTTTCAAATTTAGCAAGTTCATCCAAAACCCATACTAGTGGAAAGATACAAAAAACAATTACTGCAAACAAACATTCATAAAAGGCTTGCAGTTGAACTTAAAGGAAGGGAGAAATTATTACAGTTAATTTGTTTTCCATCACCCTTGATTTCAGGGTTAAGAATTCCATTCAGTTCTGTATTCAGCAATAGCAGGTGGTAAAGCCATTTCATTGTCTTTAAAACTGTATACATGCAAAAAGAAGTGAGAAATTGACATTTGCTTGAAAAAATTGAGGTGTAAAATCAATTCATTCAAGATGTTCAAATAATTGAAACAAATGTATACAAGGCTTGAATTAATTTGCTAATTACAATCATTCTCTATGGACATATAGATACAGCTTCAGTTTCAGTACTCAACTTTCACAGTTTCATAGGATCCAGACAGAATTAAAAGGAAATTTAGAGATCATCTTGTCCAATGGTTCTCAGAGGATATGTCTAAGTTTTGGCAAATTGCATGAAATTTAAACTTGTAACCATATGCACTTACATATGTGTATATCTCCCATAGGATGCCACAATTAAGAATAATCTTGGCTCTGAGCAAGAAATATTTAAGAACCACTGATATGATCCAAATCCTCCCTCTCCCCAGGAAACTGAAGCCTAGAGCAGGAATGGCCAAGGTCACACAAGTAGTAAGCAACAGACCTAGAAGTCAATCTTTAGTCCTCTAAATCCAAAGGATGTACTTTTTGTACATTATCACACAAGCTCAGGTCGAAAGATTTTTTAAAGAGTTGATAAATGACACAATGGATAGACCACTGGCCCTGAAGTCAAGAGGACTTGAGTTCAAACCTGGCCTTAAATATTTAATGTTTACTAACCCTAGGCAGGTCACTTAACCCCAACTGCATTGCAAAAAAAAAATGTAAAAAAATTTTTAAGAGTTGATTATGAAAAAGCTCACTGGTGTTACTATGTCTTTACTTCAAAGAAGCAAAGGTTTAGAAACCAAGACATGAAAAGAATACTTTAAAACATGTTATAACTAGGGATATATATACTTAGGGTGCAAGTAATGACCTGTATACACTAGATACTCAATCAACATTGAGTATTTTATACCAATACAATGAAAAATAGTAAACCATTATCAAATAAAATTCAAGTATCACTTGAAACACTTGAAACAGATTTGTCCTTCTGAAATCAACAAAGAGAGATAGCAGGATCTCACATTTTCCTGTGTCTCATTCACAGATATGAACCATTACAGAAAAATCATCTGTGCAAACCTGCCTGTTCCCTATTCATATTTTCATCAAGGATGCTGTCAACACATGCATAAAACATTCACATAAAGATTTATAGGGATAAAAAAGTGCACCACCTATGAGTTAGAAGTTGTTGATGCCTTGTTTGGTAAAAGGACTATCTCTGTTTCCCAATCTTTTAGAATGTTCCCCTCCTTAACTATCTTGAAAATCTATCCCTGAGTGCCTTTAAAATTATGTTTTCTTTGAGAAGATGAGCATTAATTGGGGAATGGCTGAATTAATAGTGGTAGAGGATTATAAAGGGAAAGTATTATTTCATTAGAAATGATAAGCAGGATGCTATCAGAATAACCTGGAAAGTCTTCTATGAGCTCAAAACAAAATTAAATGTTACGTCTACATAATAAAAGCAAAGTTGTAGGATGATCAGCTGTGAATGACTTTGCTATTCTTAGCAATACAATGGTGTAAGACTACTCTGAAAGACTTATAATCAAAAATGTTATCCATACCCAGAGAAAAAACAGATTGTGTCTGAATACATACTGAAGCATACTTTTAAAACTTTTTTTTCCTTAAAGGTTTTCTTTGGTGGGGGAAGATCTAGGTTTTCTTTTGCAAAATAACTTTTATAGAAATGTTTTGCAGACCTTCACATAGGCCTTCTCAATGAGGGAATGAGGGTGAACTAATAAGTGGGAAAACCAGGAACTCAAATTTTAAAAAACAAATGTAAATAAATTGTTTTACATATAACTGAGGAAAATGAATTTTAAAAAGTAAAATTGTATTTTCTATGACAGAAATTTTTGATGCATGTATTTGGTCAAGTTCAGCTGTTTCTTTTCATTTAATCTTATTTAGTGACATTGCCATTTCTTACATACTGCATAGGGTACCAAAAGAATGGAGTCCAAGTAGTTCCACTATTATTACTGATAGAAGTAAATTGCTATAGAAATTATCATAGGCCTATACCATTCAAAATATATTTGCAATCCTAATCTATTTTCATCTATAAATGTTTTGGAGATTCTTTGACTTTTCAGTATTTCACATCAGTCTCTTTGTAGACTCAAGCTCTCAGCTGCTTTTTACTGTTATCTCCTTCAAACTATTCATAGATACTGTTATTTAGAGTTGAAAGAGATCACCCAATCATTTTATATATGAGGAGATTTCTCAAGGTCATAAGATAGAAAATAGTAGAGCATTAGCTAGGTCTTCTGACCCCAAATCCAGCATTTTTCTCCTATGTCATAGCTACTTCAGTTTTATTTTGCAAAATAAACTTAAACCTTATACTATTATTTTTAGCTGCCATGTTGTATCCCTTGGCAAAGAGATTGTGTTTTGGTTGAAAGATTTTTTAGACTTTTTTGGTTTCCTACTTATAGTGGCCATTTTTTATTAACAAAACTTCACTAAGAAATGGTCCTTATCAGTCTCAGTCTTCTTATTTGCCATTTTTTCAATGTTAACATCTTATTTAAACAGTATGGACTATTAGTGTTTGTTGGAGTATTCACAGAGGGCTTCCATAAAGAAGCAGAATTGAGGTAGAGTTTATAGGATTAATAGGCTTTGTGTAAGTAAGCAGGAAAGAGGAAAGAATTGTAGAATCTCATTGGAAAAATAGTCTGAAAAATCTTTAATTTCAAATCTGTATATAAGTATATTGACAAAGTTGAAAGAATGCTTAGAGATCACCTAATCTTATCCTGTCATTTTACACTTGAAAAAATTGAGGACCAGATAGGGAAGGTGACTTGTCTCAGATTCAATTGAATTAGGAGCAGACTAGAATCCAGTTCTCCTAATTTTTTTGTTCAGAGTCTGTTATATTATATTGCTCCACTTCCCATACTAAGTCTTATGTATTTTTGCAATAATTTTTAAGCAGGGGTCTGCAAATCTAGTTTTTTTTAATTTTTGTTCAAGTATTTCAATAAAAGTATTTTTCTTCACAATCCTATGTATTTATTTCATGCATTTAAAAGTATCATTCTGTGAAAGACTTCATAGACTTCACCAGCCTCCCAAAAGAGTGCATAACATATCAGAAAAAAAGATTAAGAATCTCTGTTTTACAGAAAATTTCATGGAGACCCCAATCAAAGGATTCACCACACTCATTTAAATAGGCCAATAAGACCTGAATGAACACATCAAATTTATTAACAAATGGCAGCATTTGGAATTTTCTTAGCAAAAACACTGGAGTGGCTTGCTATTCCTTCGCAAATAGGGTCAAGTGATTTGCCTGTGGGTCTTATAGCTATTAAGCATTTGAGGCCAGATTTGTACTTAAAAGTCTTCCTAACTCTAGACCAGGCACTCCTTCAATTGTGCCACCTAGCTGCTCCTTGCTAACAAATAACAGTCTGTTAATAACAGTTAATAGTTTATTTTTTTAAGTTCATCCATTATTCTTTATATCTGAGGCCAATAGATATTCTTAATGCTAGTGATTTTAAGGGAAAGTCTTCAAAAATTGATGAAAGAGGAAAGATCACAGGGATAATCCTATGGAAACAAGGAAAGCAGATCACATAAGAACTTTAATCTGTTTCATTTTTTCTCATGAAAATGGGTTTCCTTAACATTTTATTTTCTTGGCCAATGCCTTCTGCTTTGCTATTTGTCTTCATTGTGCAGTCTTGTTCCTTTGATTTGGCTTTGTTCTCACTATGCAATGTTGGCAGGACTTTTCTTCTTTTACTATTGGTTTAGAGTTTATATTTTTTCATTTCTAATTTGTGGTTGGGAAACAGAGTCTGCTTTTTGTTACAGGTTATTTAATGTTTTCCAATATAATATTACTTCTTGCACTCCAGTGGGATCCTTTACAAAACATTTAATGTTATTTGTGACTTTGAAGAGCACTACATTTAGTCTGAACAAAAGGGAGTTCTTGCATGGAGCCTAAGATGGTTTATAATTGGTTAACAACTAACTTGCCTGGGTTTGGAAGCTATCAAAGACTTTAAGGAACTCCAAGACCTCTGCTTTTTATTATTTACATTATGAAAATTATTTTTTAAATTCAAATTTCAGATTGTAAAATTTCTGATAGCAGACACTATATTGATTCATATAAGCTGTTAATATTTATTGAGCATATTATTTATTGAGCTAATATTTATTGAGCCATAATGCATAGAGCCTAGGATTTGGCAAGAAGAGATCTGTGTCCAAATCCCAAAGAAACTTACTAGTTGTATGATCCTGGGAAGGTCATTTAATTTCTTTGATTCTCACTTTCCTGGATGTAAAATAGGGGCAATAATAGTACCAATCATCTTAGGTTATTATGAGATTCAAATGAGATTTTATATATATAAAAACACTTTGTAATTCTTAAAGTGTTTTATATGTGTGTGTGTGAATTATTACTATAAAACCCTGAGCTAAATATTGAGAATGATACAGAAGAAGGAATCCTTTGTTTCCTAGGAGTTTAGAATCTAATTGGAGGAATGAAACATGCATACCCAGTTAAGTAATGATACAAGATAGTATTTGATCACATCAAATGGATGATACATACAATAAGTGAATCATGATTTACCTCTCCATTCTACTTCATTCTTTTCCACTCCAAAAGAAATATCTCCTTCCTGCGGAAAATGAAACAATATGAAAAAGCATTCAGGATCAACATCCTGGGGTACAAGAGTGAGGAATCATGACAAAACAAGTTTCTATGATACTCTAAAATACCCATTCCTCCATCTGAACTGTAGCTATTTAGCTCACTCAGATAAATGCTTTTGAATGCCACATACAGAAAAATGCTTTTCAATGATGTGGGAAAATGACCCTTCTCATCCTGGTGGTAAGGATTATCTGTTATTAATTACTGGATTACAAAGTAGTTTCTTATTATAAACCAGTAATGAATGGGGTTCTGGAAAACCTAGGAGGAGGGGACAGATGGGGGAAAGGCAGCTGAAAGATGTTATCCAAGGGAGTTTGTGGGAAATCGATGGAACTGGTTTCCTAAACTTTCCTATTCAGTGAGTTCAGGACCTATGAGCATCTTAGTTCCATCTATAAACTAAAAGCTTGATGGCCCAGAAACAGGAATTAACTGGGAAGTACAGCAGGAGACAACTGCCACTCCAGGATTTGAAAAGGAAGAAAAACCTAGTCTCTGCTGAAAATTCTTACAGGGAGAATACATAGAGCTTTCTGTGGCTCTGAAGAATGCAATAGCCCTGAACAAAAGGGAGCTAACAACAATGACAGCAGCTGCCATCAAGGCAAAGAGGGCTTATGGCCCCTAGAGTCAGCTGATTTTATTTTGTATATATTTCATATAAGATTGTATTGTTTCATTTTTAACTTTTGCTCCCCTTGTGTCTGGGATCATAGTATGCAATTAGTTAAAGACTTGGTAATTGATTGATTGAAATGGATTAACATAAAATCTGACAATTGGTGGAGAAGCAAAGCTTCACCTAAAAGGGGAAACCCGAATATAATAACCAGTTAGTGATTTTTTTTCCAAACAATCCAGTTAGGACTAAGAGGAACTGATCAAGGATGAGACAGGATTTGCAATGATCAGAGGACACCAGGTGGGTGATACTCACATATAGTCAATGATAAACCATTGCAGGTAGGCATAGATTCTGTGGGAAGAATCTTGGGCAAGAGATGGAATGGGAGTTAAAATATCTTACCAAGCCAGGAAGAGTTCAATTACAGATCCCACAATGGACTAAAAGTCTGTCTTTTGAAGACCATCTTAATCACATCAGAGAGGCCCATTTAATATAATGAAGAGAGCAATGGAGTTATAATTAGAAGACTTGGGTGAATTGATAATTTATGAAATTTTGAAAATGGGTTAGAATCACAATTTTGGGGTACTCTCTAGGAAAGACTGGGATGGCAATGGGGAACAATGCTATGATCACATTTCTATAAGGCATAGAAGGTGTAGTGCAAAAATGTACAAAGATAGAATAAAGAGAGGGGATAATATGTTGATGGAAGGCAAGCAATGCTGAAGAGAATGAAGAAGAAAATATGAAGAGAAAGAATCAGAGAGAAAATCACTCAAGGAATCATGGATTAAAGTTAGGAGTACTCAGTAGTATGATCTGATAAAGATGGAAGAATGAGGGTAAGGAGTTTGAGGTCTCATTTTTGTAGGGTTTTGGAGAGAATAAACTGTTCTATAGCACCTTGGAGTAAGTTTATTAATATCCAAATAATCTCAAGGTTGTCACTAAATGTCTGTCTCATCTCAAAATTATTTGTACCATTTGATGTTCTGTTGGCTTTAGTGCTAATATCTAGAACTTGTCTGAGATTTGCATATTATAGATCCAAAAAACCTTGACAGCACAGCCTAGATGGCTTCCCCTACTTCAGCACACATTACCAAGATAGGATTTGTACTGAATATATAATAAATTTGTAAATGATGTCCCTTTGATCTTTAGGACAGTTTGCCTATGATTTCTAGGTTTCTATTTGCAATCGTACTTCCTGCTATTGCTATTTTATACTGGCTCCTTATACTAACTGGGAGTGGAAGGGAAAAGAGGGAAAGGGAAAAAGAGAAAGAAGGGTCACCAGAACAAGGTGCAATTTTAGTACCACATTCTAACTTGGATCCTTAACAGTTATCCCCTCTAGGAAAACTAACAATCACTGTAATTAGTAGTTATGCCTTTTTTTAAAGGAAAGGGACTAGAGATGGGAGGTGTGGGGAGGTGTTATTTAATTGTCATGGCAAAACTAAGTACTTTGATTTTTAAATTGAGCCTAAGTTAAAAAATAGAAATAATTTATTTTTAGTACTATCTAAATGCATTTGGTCATTGTTAATAATGAAAATAACAGTTATATTATTAAAACAACTTATTTTAAGTAGATTAAATAATAAATTGTTTACCTTAGATTTAAATAGCAACTCCTTTCTCCATATTTAGATGAACTCTATATCCTTCCTGAAATTATAAAAGGAAAATTTTGGGTTAGCTGAGAGACATCTCAACTAACCAAATCTAAATTAATGAAGTTTTACTATAAATTGTACCACAAAATATATTCATTTTTCTTAGATGATATAACTAATAATATAACTAATAAATTCTTATTTTCCGTGTCATTTCATCTTTGTTGAGTGAAAAAAAATATCCTCAGATAGAAACTCTGAATAGCAAAATGTAATGTTCAATCATATAGTTTTTACTCCTTCAGCTATAGAGGTTCAGTGGCTTGTATTTGAAAGAGAAAAATTTTGCTGTTATTGTTTCTCCTTCCTTCTTGAAGAAGACAAATGACATCATGAAGGTGATGTCTTGACTTGCACATGAATTAGATTTAAGTGAAGCAAAGTTCATATTTTAAAGTCATCACTTAAAAAAAAAAAAAAGATCTGACTTTAAAAAGAAAAAGTTATCAGCATTACTCTTCTCCAGAGTTGAGCCCAGGGACAAGATAAAAGTCAAGATGACTAGTAGTGGCCCAGGATGCCTAAGGGGGGAAAAAATCCTTTATTTTAAAATGCATTTTAAGGTTGTTTATTTTTCTTTTGTATACATGTTATTTATTTTTAATAAATTCTTGTTTATCCTTATTTTGCATGTATACATATTATTTATCTTTAATAAATGTATGTTTATTATCTTTATATAGCAAACATGTTATTTGTTTTGCAATTATTTCTGAAGCCTCTTAAAGACTGAACCTTCTCTTGTGACAAAGAAAATTAAATTAGAAAAAATAATTTGACAGAAATATTTGGTAGTGTTTTTAATATTCTGGCCTTCTAGCATTCACCTCTCTATCATGAGAGAAGAGATATGTTGCATTATCTGTTCTCTAGACCCATGGTTGATTATTTACAATTCTCTGATTTCTACCTCCTTTTAATGTTTTTGTCATTTGTGTTATACTCACTCATTGTGTTTATTATTCTATTGGTTCTACTTATTTTGTTCTGTATCAGTTCATTCAATCTTTTCACATCTATTTGAATTTCTTATATTTGTCAACTCACATAACAGTAACAATCCAACATATTCATAAACCACAACTGTTGTTTTTTTCTTCCCTTCCCCAAATTATGGGACCCCCCCCCTTTATCTCTCCAGTTCTATGGTATTTCAAAGAAGATTCTTTAACTTTTTTAATAGGTGTTGAGCCTCTGATTACGTATTAGAACTAGACTGTATTTTAATTTGGTCTAAATGTAAAAATACAATATTTTAAAATATAGACCTTTATTTTTAAAGAACAAACGTTTCATAGAAATGGGGGAAACTAAATTAAGGGAAGATTGCTCAAAGGCATTTGTAAGTTGTTGATACAATTGTTACTTTTTTATTGTATAAAGTTGCATTACTATAATAACAACATGATAAAAATAACAATTTGAATTTGCAACATACTTTCAAACTTTAGGGAATTTTTCCATTGATTTTCTCATTTCAGATCTGTTCAATACCATTTCCTGAAAGCAGGAATTTGGGGGAATTCAGAACCTTTCAAAGATACAGGTTCTACACAAATCTCTCCTTAAGATGACAGCATTGGAAAAGAGTTCTAATTCCTGAAGTTATCCAGAATCATTTTAAAAATAAAGATAATCCTAACAGTGTCAAAATATGATATTGAAATTTGAACAGCAAATGAATTATGAATGATGTTGGAAATTTAAACATACAGAATTCTTTATAAATTTGATGAGTTAAAATATAGTAGAATTAGGTCAGCTTTATTCAAAGAAAAATGAGGAAATTAGTCTAATCTTCCTTTTAACTTGTTGCCTATCTTCTTCTCAGAAATCAAATATGGATTTAATATGGTATATTTCTTGATAGCCTTGGAGGAAATAATTTATTTAATTTAGTCTTCCAATTCTTTTCTTAGTTTCCAATTCTTTTATTAGACTGGCATCATGATTCAGTTTCTACTAACATAGGAAATTACATGATAGGAACCAGGATTTTTTAAAAGATGAAAAATGACAGAGGCAGGAAATAATAAAAACAATAACAATGTCTAGCATTTATGTAACATCTTAAAGCTGGCAAGGAATTTTATTGATTTTATTTAGCTTTCCCTTTATGACAACACTAGAAGAGAGATGCTTTTATTAGCCTATTTTTACAAATTAAGAAACAGAGTCAGGCAGAGATTAAGTGACTTTCCCACACAGCAAATTAAGTATCTGAGACAGGATTTTAACTCAGTTCTTCCTGACCCTGGGCTCAGCACTCAAGTTACAAATAAGATTTAATGTGTGAGAGCAAAGAAGAGATCCCCCCAAAAAATGAAGTAAGAAATTTGAAGAGGGAGAGATTACTTTTAATGGGATTGGGGACAGGAATTGAAGAGATCAGGTAAGACTTCTTAGTAGATCAAATCAGAAATGAGTCTTCAAGACAGAGAGAAATCATGTTTCAAATATGGTAGAATGGCTTACAGAAATTAATAGAGACAAGAGTGGGGAATATAAGATATAACAACAATAGTCTGGTTTGAACTTAATAGAAATTAGATTGAAGACAAAATAATTTGGGTAATATCATATGAAAAAGATTAATCCTCCAAGAAAACTAATCAACTTTTTTCAGTGAAGATATACATGTTAGAATGTTGCACTCTTAGGATGAAATCTATAAGAAAATAATTATTATAACATGATACATAACAAAGTATAAAATAAATAACTATATATGTTATGTATTTATAGAGTAAAAGTAACATAAATATAAATGCTTGTGGTCAAACAAGCCAATTGGCTGTATTGCTCATCATTCTAAGTCCTCTCAATATATCAACACATATAAGATCTATCCAGTTTTAGCAGTACTTAGATTAGGCAATTTGAGTTCTCCCTTGAGCAGGTAAAGGAATGTCACCATAATCCTTCAAGATGCTCACCTCATACTCTTCATATGACTGGCTCAGACACAGGAACTCAGGAATCAGAACTGAGGTTTAGTCACAGTAGAGGAAATGGCAAACCACTCCAGTATCTTCGCCAAGAAAACCCCAAATGGAATCACATCAGATACAACTGAAAAGATTGAATAACAACACATTAGAGGATCCAGTGTGTGAGCTGGAACTTAAAATTGGTTGGTGGTTTCTCTGGTAGCTCTACAAAGGAACAGGGCTGCCATTATGCTTGTTTCCCTTTTATACATGTCCACATTTATCTCACCCTGTCCTTGACTACTATGCCATTTCAGTTCCTTCATTTCTCATTTACCCAGGGCAAGAGATGTGATAGAGACTGAAGACTGAAATACCCAAATTCTACATTAAAAAATCAAGGATATCATGCAATGGGAGGGTGGGGGGAAGGGAGAAAGGAGAGAGGAAAAAGGGAGGAAGCTTATGTAGAAATCACTTCATACTCATGCATTGTCCCAAGAATCAGGGCAACGGAAGTCAAATTCCAAAAGTTCGAGGGTCACTTTGTTGACAACAGCTGTACCAATTCAAGTTTATTGAAGTTTCATACCTTCAGCAAGGGCTACGTGCATACCCATTACAGTGGCTATATTTGTTCTTGGAGCTTCTTGAGCTTCTAACCTTAAGTAAACCCTCATCATAATCTACAGGGCCTGTGACAAATACATGGCAACTCTGACATTACAACAGAATAGCTACTTGATTTATTGTGTCTTATGAAAACCCCTCACATCATGGAAATTAGGGATGGAATGTTAAAAAAAATTAGCAAAATGAAATCAGGAAAAGAGAAGGGGGTAGGAGGAAGATTCAGATCCAGCTCAAACAAAGTTTCTAATAAAAAATTCAAACCAGATGCAGCTAAAGATAACTGATAATTATGGACAAGAAATGGCAAGTGTTTTCTATTGAATTATTCCAGTTTACATTATTGTTTTCTAGGAGGGAAAAAATGTATAAATAGTTGCTATCTTGTTACCAAAATTGTACTGATGCATGGTTGAAGATATTGTCTTCTTCCCCCCCAGCTACCCTTTTCTCAGTTTCTCCTCCTTATAAGGCAACCTTCTTTTAATCATAGAGGTCACTAAATCTGGAATTAAAAAAGGATATAGGAGAATAATTAATAATATTGTTTATGCTTTGTATACACACACACAAAAAAAGATGTCCTTGGTGTGCTATGAACTCTGCATTGTTTTCCCAGTCCCAATGATGGATATTTACACTCTGTGTTTCTTAGATGGTTTTTTACTTTGGGTTGTGACTAGAGATTAAAAGTCTCCCTTTTCATTTTCAATGGGACAAAGAGAGTCATACAGGATAAGTAGGAATAAATTGGTTGCAATCTGAAACAAAATTCACTACTTTTTCCCCAAAAATCCATCGCTCTTACTGGCAAGAAACTCTAACTCATCCCACAATCCAATCAATTGCCAAATCTTGTAATTTTTAACTCTCTGATATCCTTCTTTCTGTCTCTCTCTTTCTGCTCAAACAGCAACCACCCCAAATCAGGCTCTTCTCATATAGAATTTTTCTATAGATTCTTATTTGGTTCCCCTGTTTCAAGCTTCTCTCAACCCCAATCCATTCTTCACAAAAATAGCCAGTTATTTATTTCCTCAAAGTATAAGTCTAACTCTGTTATTCCAGTACTTAACGAACTCGATTAGTTTTCTATGACTTATCTCCAAAATCAAATGTTTTTTCTTTATCTCACTTTTTTAAAAAAATATTTTTCTTCATGTTTTATAACATAATTATTAATATAGTAGTATGTGTAAATAGCATATAAATAAGCAAATGTATATATGGGGTTAATTCTTTTAAAATTGTTAATGACACGTGATTTTAAGTTTAGTAACACTCTCTAAGCAATGGAGAATTAATGGAAATTTTAAAGCAAGATCTGATCTGTGTGTTAGAAAGTCAGTTTGGTCAATGTGATGGAAGATAGATTGTAGGTGGGAATAACTAGAGCAGAGAAATCAATTCAGTGATTATTATAGGAATATAAGCAAGAGGTGTTAAGGACTTTTAATTAATTATTTTTCCAATAATAATTTTTAATATTCATGTTTATAGTGTTTTGAATTTCAAAGTTTTCTCCCCATCACTCTCCTTTATTCCCCTCCTCTAATGATAAGCAATCTGATATAGGTTATATTTATGCAATCATATTAAACATAGTTCCACATTAGTCATGTTGTGAAAGAAGAAACAGAACAAAAGGGGAAACCATGAAAAACAAAAATTTTTAAAAATGAAAATAATATGCTTTGATCTACATTCAGACTTCATAATTCTTTCTCTGAATATGAATAGCTTTTTCCATCAGGAGTCTTTTGAAATTGTCTTAAAATATTGTATTTCTGAGAAGAACTAAGTCTATCATAATTCATCATCACACAATGTTGCTGATATTATATACAATGCTCTCCTAATTCTGCTCACTTCACTCAGCATCAGTTTTCACCTAGGGATGTTTTACATGGAAAGTGAGCATGATTACCCCTATAGGATGGGTTCATACTGAAAGTAACGAATAGACATATAGTCATTCTCTTCTTCATGCTGCCTCCTTAGATGAAGTCTTTATCTTTTCCTAGCTAAGTGTGCTGGCATTATTTCTCCCTTTATTTTAAAACTTTCAACTGAGTTATGAAATCTTTACATTGAGGTGAGTAAAAAAAAAATAAATAAATAAATAAATAAATAAATAAATAAACTTTGTTTATATGTATTGGAGGACCAGGAAAGAAAAGAAATAAACTATATTTGTAGATAGTATTTGTGTCACTTATCACTCTACATCTACTTTGTCTAATAAAAATTTATTGTTAGTCAATTAAAAAGAAAAACATTTATTAAGCCTGAATTATTTGCAAGAGAGAATAGAAAGATTAAAAAAAAAAAAAAAACATAAAAACATAGTCCCTGCCCTCATGGAGTTTACAATCTTGTTGGGGAAAACAAATATGTACATAGATATAATAATAGGATTGGATTTGTAAAGCACTTTCAGGTTTGCAAAGAAATTAACAAATATCATCTCACTTTTCCTCACCACAACCCTGGGAGATAGGAGATAATATTACATCCACTTTACAGAGGAGGAAACAAGTTAAGTAACTTGGCTTGGGGTCACACAGCTGTTGTTGTTTGTCCTTGGTTATGACATCAAGAAGGTGATACCATGACATGCAAGTGAATTGGATTTAATTCAAAGAGGTCTGTGCAAAATTAACAGCCTCACTTTTTCATCCAGAACTATCTGAATCCAATGGCAAGGTATAGGTAAAAATAACTGGAGACAAACATAAATGACCAGTACCATTATCCAATAGTCAGTGGTCAAAAGATATAAACAAGCAATTCTCAAATAAAGAATTACAAATTATTAACAACCACAAGAAAGATTTTTTCAAAACATTAATAAAAGAAATATAAATGAAAACAATTCTGAGGTTTACTTTCATGCTTAGTATATTGGCAAAAATGAGAAAAAGCAATATTGGAAGTAATGTGGGGAAAGAAGTACAATTCCTCTAACAATGTACACCCATATACTCTTAGCAGAGTTGTAAATTGATTAATCTATTATACAAAGAAATTCAGAATTATGCTGAGAAAGTGATTTTAAAAATCCATATCCTTTGACCCAGAGATCCATCTGCTAAATCTATATCCTAAGGAGGTCAAAAATAGAAAGTTTCCATATACACTAAAAAATCCATTGCAACACTTTTTGCAGTAATAAAGAAATGGAAACAAATATATATCAATTTTTTATATAACATCTTTCTTTGGAGAAGTGGAGGCCTGTGGGAATGGGGGATCAAATATACATACTATTGATATATTGGTTAATATGTTGGTATTTTTGCAGAGCTGTTTTTTTTTCCTTTTTATTCTTCATTCAAGTGATGACTCGCTTAGGAGGGGAGCAAGGAACAAGATATCAATAATTATTTTTAAATTTAGAACACAGTGTATTGAATAGGAAACTTCAGGACCTTCATGAATTCATGTTAGTTTTTTTTTAAGTTTCAATACATTTAAGTTGCAAAAAGTCCTGGCAGTCAAAATGTTTGTGGCAGCTCTTTTTTAGTGGCTAGAAACTGGAAAATGAATGGATGCCCATCAATTGGAGAATGGTTGGATAAATTATGGTACATGAATGTTATGGAATATTATTGCTCTGTAAGAAATGACCAGCAGGATGAATACAGAGAGGCTTGGAGAGACTTACATCAACTGATGCTGAGTGAAATGAGCAGAACCAGGAGACCACTATACACTTCAACAACGATACTGTATGAAGATACACTTCTGATTGAAGTGGCTATCTTCAACATAAAGAAGATCTAATTCAGTTCCACTTGATCAATGATGGACAGAAACAGCTACATCTAGAGAAGGAACACTGGAAATTGAGTGTAAAATGTTTGCACTATTGTCTTTCTACCCAGGTTACTTATACCTTCGGAATCCAATTCTTACTGTGCAACAAGAAATTTGGTTTTACACACATATATTGTATCTTATACTGTAACACATTTAATATGTATGGGATTGCCTGTCATCTAGGGGAGGGAGTAAAGGGAGGAAGGGGAAAATTTGGAAAAATGAATACAAGGGATGATGTGGTAAAAAAAAAAAAAATTACCCATGCATATATACTGTCAAAAAAATTATAATTATAAAATTAATTTTAAAAAATCCTGGGCAGTAACAATACTATATTGTATTGAAAAAGATGATTCCAATGTATTCATTACAGCTAGTAAGAATCTAAAGATGGATTTGAAGTCAGATCTTCTTGATTCCAAATCCAGTACACTGCTAATTGTGGCACCTATAATATTCAACAAGTAAAAAGAACACTGATTAAATTTATAATACTAATTGTGAATGTCCTGGAGGAAAGACAGAGTCAGACTTTGTGTTTGCTTATTTTATGTTTTCAGAGTAATCCTATGTTCAGGTATGGTCTTCTGTCATGTACCTTCTGTGAATTCATTTTCCTGCATGTGAAGAAAAGGAATGTCTGCTTTGCTTTCAAGGGAAAAAATTTCAGTGAATTTTGGCTGACTTAGTAGAAACATAAATGCATAAATAAGGAGATCATCAATTCCAGCCTCCTTATCTCATTTTGGTTGTTGTGTGTCTTGGTCAATATCATAGTCACACTTTGTAAAGGCCAGATGTTACATATCTGGAATGTAGCACATTGGAGGAATTGGTGATGACAATTTTAAAGAGAAATGTCACTGTTCAGTTCAACTTCTGACAATAGAATATTGTTAGTTTAAATTTTTTAAATTGGCCCCAGCTGGCCCCATTTCTTTTGGCACTGAGCTTAGAACATTAAATAAAAAGAAATAATCAATCAGTCTCCTGAAAAGAGGGTAAACATATGTCATATGGTTCACAGAATGGGTGATGATAGTTTGAGACACCAGAATGTTATCTCATGTCCCTTGGCATACTTTTTTTTTCATAATGACCCCAGACATGAAGCACTTGATTCTGATTCTTCAGTGACTATGAGACACTATCCTTCTAAACCTCATAATTATTGAAACTCAAATCACTATATTCATTAGTGGTATGATTGCCACTAAAGTTTTCTGCCTTTCTTATGCCCAAACACATGTTCACTTATTTAATAATGTCTCACAATTCAATAATTCTCACTGCAATGCAAAAGTCATTGCCTATTTTAGTACAAAAGCAATATCTTCTATTAGTGACTGCTAATGAGCCAGGGACTAGAGAATTGACAGGCTAAAGGACAGTTATCCAATCCCATCTCCCACTATGATCACACAAACAAATACTTCACTCATCTTTTATAGATGTAGCTTTTAATGAAATAGACTGAAAATTGAGTGATTGATCACTTAATTTTTTTAAGAGGGCCAAGTTGGGGAATTGATTTTTTTTTTATCTTATAGTCATCAATAAATTGAATGTTTATGAAGTAACAATGTCAAACATTGAGATTTACGTCCTGTCCCAATTTAAGTCTAAATACATGCTGCCAGCAGACACTAGCTGAGCCTGTTTCCTCATTTGTACAATAAAGGGAATGACCTCTATGGCCTTTAAGATTCTTTTCAACTCTAAATCTATGATCTTATGAGTTTTAAATATAAAATCTACTTATTCAAAGGCTGATAAAGCAGAGGATTGAACATATTCCCATTTATATTCACTCTCTTATTTATTTCATCTACTCCCATGACTTCCATTATCAGCTCTATCCAGAGCACTTCCAAATTTATTTCTCCATCTCCAACATCTTCCAAGGGTTCCAATCCTATATTTCCAAATGCCTGGTGGACATCTTCATTTGGCGTACTGATATCTCAAACTCATCAGTCCAAAACTGAACTCATTTCTCCCTAAAAATCTGCCCCTCCCTCAAATTTCTCAATTTCTATCGACAGGTCTACCATCCTTCAGTCACCCACATTTTCAATCATGTTCATCTTTGACTCTTCCCTCTCTTTCACCTTACACAACTAGTCATTTGCCAGGGTCTGTAAATTCCCAACAACCCTTCCTTTCCACATTGGTTTAGGTCTGAAACTATTTTATAGGCATCCTAACAAGACTTTCTGCCTCATTTGTTCCCTGCCTAAGCAATACTCTACACAACTGCTTGAATAATCTTTCTTATGTGGCTCCTTGTTTATTTCAGTTCTCCATTCAAAGTCTTCAGTTGCTCTCTTAGATGAAGTATAAATTCCAGCATCCAAAACCATCAAAATTCTGGCCTAACAGATTTTTTTCAGCCTTATCCAATGCTATTTCTTTTCATATGGTCAATATTACAGCCAAAGAATACTAAATTAGTACTTTAATCACTTCTGACTTCTCTATATATACCTTTGTTTATGACATTTCCTTTGCTATTTCCCCCACCATAACTTAAATCTCTGTCCTGCTGAATGATTGATTGATTGACTAATTGATGATTCACATCAAATATTACCTCCTCTAGGACACTTAGTCTGATGACTTCTTCCAGCTTCCCCTAGTAAAAAGTGATTTCTCCTTTCTCAAACTCCTCAGATCCTTTTGACCAGATCTTTTCTTTTTATATATTACATTTTTTCTTGTATCAAAATTATTTGTACACATCTTACATATACTTTTTTTCACATATACAAACATATTATACTCTAAATCCTTGAGAACAGGATCTGTAGCATGTCTACCTTTGCTTCTCCATTATTTAGCATAATTCTTTGAATAAAGCAGAAGCAATAAATATTTGCTGAAATGAAGAAAAGAATTTGTTTGACCAGACATAGTATAATTTCCTGAATGTAATTTAATTTTTTGTTTTGAAGGCTTCATTGAGGGTCACTATTCTGATCATTATTTAGGTAATTAGGTTGAATGTATCATTAGGGAGTCAGAGAGATCCGGAGTCATGAGAGCTAAATTTGGAGTTAAGAAGACATGATTTTCAGTCCTCTAACTGATATTTAATAGCTGTGTGACCATAGAAAAGTCACTTAACCTCTCTGTGAGACCCCATTTCCTCTTTGGTAAAAAGAGCTTGGTTTAGATGACCCTAAAGGTCTTGTTCAGCTCTAAATATATAATAAAATATGAGACATTGCTGACCTTAGCACATTTCCTGAAATAATTGTTTTATTTTGTTTTAATAAATCTCTGATATGAGCTTTTATCATTTAGCTCTTTTTCCTAAAAAGCAGATAGCAGGAAAAATTTCCAAGTAACAGCTTTGTAGTTAGTTAGGCTCCAATTAATCAAGGAAAAAAAGGTAAGGCATATTCCACCACCACCCCAGTCTTGACCACTTCAACAATCTCATAGAGAAAGGCCTTATGGATCTAAAAACGAATTGTCAAAAAAAAAAGCAGGGAAAAACATTTAACACTAGTAAGAAGAAATTAAATATCCCAACTGGGAAAAAGGTACCAGACAAGGTCTTTTAAAATAATTACTTTTTATTACTTTATTTGAAATGTTTAGTGTCTGTCATTAACCACTATTTTTCCTTTACTCACATCAAGTTACCAAATGCAGTTTTTAAAAGAATCTATCATAACACCCTTGTGAAAAGGTATGAAAAATTAACTTGCCCTGTCAGCCTTTTCCCTTCAAGTCCTACTAGTTATAAAAGGAATGAAATCACCAACACTGCCTATTTGAGTGACATAGGTCATTATTTTTCCTAAATAAGTATATGGTTATTTCCAGAACCACTTTCTGATATGATTTAGAACTATATAAACCATATGTTCATTGTATGTCTTGTAGAGTAGGTAACTGAAGTGCATTTCCCCTATAATTAGCCATTATAGAATTATACCTGTTTCCTCATCTGTAAAGGAGGAAGTAAACTAAGTAATCCCTTTCAGCACTAAATATGATAGTTGAAGGATCTTTTGTACAGAATTTGGACCAGCTTGTGGTGCTGAGGATAGTACCCCATCTTATGTTTTCGAGTGTGTGTGTATGTGTGTGTGTGTGTGTGTGTGTTCCCCCCACCACCAAAAAGGGATGAGTATAGCCATCTGCTGCTCCTTTTCAGATTTGGAGTGGCTCCTACCTCTCATCTTCTCCTGAATTCTCCTTTCCCAGATGGCTAAGAAAAAATTCTGCCTTCATTGCTCTTTTCTACAAAGAGTAAACAACCTTCCTCAGAGTTTGGTTTTAAGTAAACAAAACTTAAAAACTGTGGAAATCAGATCATCTTTCTTCTAAGGGAACCTCTTCATCCTTTGTCCCCATTTTTCAAATCTTCTCTAAGATGCCTCAAAGTTTAGAGAAGGAAAAATAATAAAAATCAAGGCAAATCAACAAATCTTATTAAGGGATTACACACTCCAGACACAATACTAACCACTGAGGAATAACAAAAAAGGGGGGGAGGGGTAATCAAATTGATTAATTGGGTAGACAGCATGAAAACAACTATTTACTATACATACAGAATATTCAAAGCAAACATACAATGTATAGATCCAATAGCAAGGTATTCATTAAAGAAAGAACTATATAAGTAGCTAGAGGAATATTCAGTGCTCATAGCAAGGCCATATATCTAAGAAATATGATATATTTTAGTAAATATAATAGTTTCTTGTCAGTCATTTTTCAATTGTGTGTAATTCTTTGTGACCACATTTGGGATTTTCCTGGAAAAGATACTGAAGTGGTTTGCTGTTTCTTTCTTCAGCTCATTTTACAGATGAGGAAACTTAAAAGGTCACACAGCTAGCAAATGTCTGAGGTCAGATTTGAACTCACAAAAATGAAAGTCTTCCTGCCTTCAGAGCCAGAACTCTATTCACTGCACCTAAATGCCTTATATGTTATAATTATATTATGTATAATAGCATAATATAATAAAAATGACAATACAACTAAAATGAATTTATGTCATACTAATCAAATAGCTGAGGAGATGTTTTATAGAATTCAATAATATAATAACAAAATTCATTTATAAACACTATTTAGAGTAAATAGAAGGTCATTTTAGAGCGAAGAAAGTAAGTGCTACATATTTTGATCAGCCAATCAGTTATAAAGCATTTATTAGATGCCTACTTTGTAAAAGGGAAGTATACTAGGCCCTGGGAAGATACAAAAAATGAAAAAGAAATATTTCCTGCTCTCAAGGAGTTAGCATTCTACTGGGGAAATTGTATATAGTTAATTAATTACTTGACATTGCTTGAAAAATCCAAATACCTTTTCTAGGCTCTAATACAAAAAGGAAAACATAAGGAAACATGCCCAGAAAACATAGAGTAATCTTTCCTTCCAACTCTATGACGGTTTACACAAAGCTATATTGATACTATCATCACACTGGACTGAATCCAGTGTCACCTAATTCTCCTTTTTTTTTTTTTTTTTTTTTTTGTTATCTTATGTATCAGTAGAAGGGAGCCTAAACTCTCTTTGGATGTGCAGAGGAAAACTTGGAACCAGAAAAAAAGCCACAGAAAATTCTAGGCAGATGGCCTCTGAGGATATTTTATCATCCTGGCCTAGCTCTGCAAAAAACCTCAGCTCAGTTCCTTTTTGTGTTTTTGTTGTTGTTTGTCTTGTATTCTCAAAAAGGACCATGACATCAGAGTTTTCCACTGTATCTAGGATCATGTCCAGTCAACCTGATCTATATCTAACCACTAGACTAAGATGGCTTTAAGGGAAAAGTGAGACAGGTGATCTTGCACAGTTCTCCCTCACTTAAATCCAATCCACTTGCATGTCATGGCATCACTCCCCTTATGTCTTGGTCCTCTTCAAGAACAAAGAACAAGCAACAACCTCTGTGACAAGAACTGCCCCACTGGGAATCTAACTGGTCAGATGGGAAACTCCTTTCTTCTTTGTTTCTTTCCTTCATTCTTTTCATTCTTCCCTCTTTCCTTTTTTCTTTTCTTTTTCTCTTCCTTTCTTACCTTCAATAAAGAAGATAATCATCTTCATTAACTCTAACCACATAAGCATAAGATTATCCATTTTACCAAAATCATCTCTACTTTCCAAGTCTCAATCTGAAGTTTTGTCTTACAGACCAAACAACATCCCAGAACTATCTATATTATCCCAATCATAAATTCAAGAACATGAGATCATTGGAACTAAGATATAGAGGTGGACAAGACCCTAAAAGTCATTTAGTCCAATCTTTCTGTTTATAGATGACAAAATTGAGTTCTAGGGAAGTTAAGTTACTTACTGAAGGTTATTTAGTTAGTAAAGAAGGAAGCTGGTATCTGAACCTAGATCATCTAGGTTTTCTTAAAAATGAAATATACTTTAACAACATTATACATAGATTCAATTCCTAAAATTAGAATTTTTTGCACATTCTGTAACTTCTCATCTCAATTAACCAATATATATTAAGTACCTATTGTTACTGCAAAGTGCTATTCTAGGGACTAGATAATGACTGCCTATTCAGTAATTTTTTTATCTAATTTTTAAATAAGCTCCTTATAGGACTTCCTAAAATGCTTTTTTTTAAGTGATGAAAATAATGATCAGAATAAATGTCATTTTTCATTTCCCTTCCCTTGACAGTGAAGTAGTATTAAGTATTTCTTTTTCCACATTAACAGTGAGGGTTTGGCTCAGAAACATCACTCAAATTTGTTCTTAATTTTTTCTTCTTCCATGTTCTTTAAAACTAAGAACTATTCCCAACTCAAGTAAAATTGACCTGACCTTAAATGCTCAACACTGAACTCTCTCTCTCTCTCTCTCTCTCTCTCTCTCTCTCTCTCTCTCTCTCTCTCTCTCTCTCTCTCTCTCTTCTCTCTTCCTTTCTCCCCTCCTTCCTCCTTTCTCTCCTTTCTTCTCTCTCTCCTCCCTCCTTCCTTCTCTCTCTCCTTTCTTCTCTCTCCTCCCTCCTTCCTTCCTCTCTCTCTCTCTCCTCTCTCTCTCTCTCTCTCTCTCTCTCTCTCTCTCTCTCTCTCTCTCTCTCTCTCTTTCTCTCTCTCTCTCTTTCTCTCTCTCTCTCCCTCTCTCTCTCTTTCTCTCTCTCTCTCTCTCTCTCTCTCTCTCTCTCTCTCTCTCTCTCTCTCTCTCTTTCTCTCTCTCTCTCTCTCTGTCGTTCTCTCTTTCACACACACACATATGAACATACCACATGAAAGAAATTTGGCCTTTAAGACTTCAACTTTTCCTTGGCATTTTTCTCTTATATCATAATTATGCATGTACATCTTTTTTCTTCTTCCTCTTAGATTATAAACTCCTTAAGCATTAGCCTTGAGCCATATCAATTGTTGATGTCCTTATGATTTAGCTCTATGTCTTACACATAGTTGTTGTGTAATAAGTATTTGATAAATCTGCATTTAAGATTAGGGTTAGAGTTAAGGTTAGGGTAAGATTTGATTTAACAAATACTTGATAAAGTGAATTGATAGAATTGAATGAATAGTAAGTTATAAATCAGAGCCTTTTGCAAATATCTGATATCTATTAATGATGGTAGGGACAATTTCTTTTCTAGGGATGCCCAGAAATTCATTCTTTTAATATTAAGAGCCCACTTTGTGCCAAGCACTGTGCTAAAGATATAAAGATAAAAAATGAAACAGTCCCTGCCTTTAAGTATCCATCCTTCCTAGAATATCAAATCTAGAGGCTAATTATTGAACAGAATTTACAGACAGTTCCAGTCTTCCTTTGCAACTGTTTTAGGAACTTACTGGAGTTCCCTCCCCTCTTTTTTTTTCACTGATCAGTTTGCCAACTTTTATTCTTAGAACCAGGTCTGCATTGAATTATCTGTAAAGATCTTAAATATTCCACTAACACATGGGAAAAGAAACCACTGACAATGTGTCGATGTCTTTTTTTCCCCCTTGATTTTCTGTGATTTAGTTACTGAAAACAATTCATAGCTTTTGCAATCCTGGGCTTTGGAGGCTGACAGATGAACTACTAAAAAGTGTTAGGAACCCAAAGCAGTTTAGTAAACAAAAATAAAAATTCAAGCAATGGCACCAACGTCAATGGCCCGAGTGGCTTATGATTAAAACATGACGTCTACTTTTCATGATTTTTACAGCTAATTAGTAAGATTTATTGGCATCCAGAAGAAACCCCCCAGAGGAAGCAGGGCTGCACGCAGTGATTAATGATAACCAGTTTCCACTTGGAGTGGAAAACTACTGGGCTGCAAAGGCCCAAGTAAGAAAAGAGAAGCGGACACTTCTGTCGAAGAGCTGATCAAGAATAGGGGAGTTTTCTAAATCTCCCTCCCCCAAAGATACACTCCCATTCATTTCCCCTTTTCTGATCACTGTCACTCTAATAAATTATTTGGTTGATAAGATGAGTTTAGGATTAGAGAACATGGACATATCCATTGCCTCCTTCTTAGGAGGACAAGAAATATTCTTGATTGGCCTTCATGAACTAACTCCCCCTAATGTCCTCTGTGCAGAGAGAATAGACTTGTTGGAAGCACTATGCCTTTGTGTCAGCTTATAAAAGCAAACCCTTACTTCTACCTTTTTTCACTTTTTCTCTTGATTTTTTCTACCAAAAGAACATGGAGTAAAGAATTTTTTTTTTTTACCAGTCCCACTATCACACCATCATCCCACTTACCCTAAGGAGAAGAAACATATAACAAAAATTCACATATATTTGCATGTCTAAGCAACCTGAAAAGAGTTCCTGATAGTGGACTTTCCCTGACCAAGAGATAATATCAAAGAGGGGAAATGACAGATTTCCTGCCACCAAAAAATGCCTGGAAAAAGTCTAAAAAGTAGTACATCTATAATGTTCTTGAACTCTAATTACTTTTGTAGAAAAGGTGAATTTCTTTCAATTTTCTAGTCAGCATGATTCTAGAATACAGGAGAAGTAAGGGTGATTTCCTGATCTGTGCCAAAGATACATATAATCTTAAGGATGATTCTCAATTTAAAACCTCTCAATTTTGAGAGGTCAGGGATTAAATCTTCTAGAGTCAAGAGAGGATTTCCTGAGCATCATTCCCTCTTCAATAGATAATCCATGAGGCTGTTATAGATATAGAGCAAGGAGATGGGGGTGAGAAAGAGGAAGGCAGTAAAAGAGTTTCACCTTGTTACTCTATTATAGTAAATTGTTTAGATAGTTGTGAGTCCCATGGGAAGGAAATTGTTTGCTCAGCAGCCCCAAAGTATATTTGCTTCCAAAGGGAAGCACACAGAGAACTCCATGCAGAACTTTATGAAAGAGAACAAGTGATTCATTCAAATATCATAATCTAAATTCAATTCCTTCTGAAGAGAGCCACTATGAATACTTTATGTATTTTTCCAATATTTTTATGAATTGCCATGAATCCTCTGAATCGTTTTCATTTTCTGTAAAGCAAAATAAAAATTATCCCTTATGTAACTTGAATTAGTTACTTTGGGATACTTATATGGGAGCTGGGGACCCCTTTTACCTATATTTGTGAAAAATTACATACAAATTATAGAATTTGAAGATTTTTCTATAGTAAACCTTGGGTAGGGGCAACAGGCTTGAGAGAAAGGTAAACCCAAAGGCCCAGAGCCTTAGAGGATCTGTACACCCTTCCCTTTCCCTGTGTTTCTGCAGCAAAATATCATCAACTTCTCCTAATGGAAGGGGAAGAAAGGGAAAGAAAGTATCTCTATCCCCATGGTTCTTTGGGGAAGAAGTTAGAAAATGACAGAAAAAAGGTGAAAATGTTGAAAATACTCCATTGCTCTCTTTTATGTGTTAACATAGAAGAGCAGTCCTTCCAATAAGAGTCTAAGCTTTCTAGAGTCCCAGCCAGGATGCTCAGCTCTGGAGCAACTCCAGTCCCTGAAACCCAATGGAAATAATTCATTGTTCTTTGAACAAGATGCCAGAGTGTTCTATTCCCTACTTTTGACTGATTCCAGATAAAAGTCAACAACCTATAGGCTCATCAGATTTTTCAGGGATCTCATCAAATTAACCAGGGAGAATCTTCCATAATCAATTTCCTCTTTACTCCAAATCCCAGTTTAGGACTTGTAATGTTCTCTGGTTCAGTTTTCCCGGGGGTCTCTGAAAGCAGCCTTCCTTTCAGCTAAGTGATCACCACAAGAACAACCAGGTGTTAAAGTCCAAATCCCTTATTATCTCCTTCCCTGATGCTGGGCAGCTTTCTGGAGAGCCTTTCAGACCAGCCTTGGTCTTAGTGGGGGGAGTGCAGGAGGTCAGGCCAGCCATCAGAAAGATCAAAGATGGAATTGAATTTCTCCCCTTGGTTCTAAGAGCTTAAGCTCCTGCCTCCAGTCCTTTTCTTTCTCTGTCTCTGCCTCTGAGGGCTTTCTGAATCCCAGTTTATATGCTCTACACTGAGTATAAACTAATCATTATATCTCTAGGAAACCATTATTTGTTGTAAGATTAAATCAATCATACTGAACCATGCTAAACTAGATGATTATTGTCTCATCAATTCCACTGACTTAATACCTTGTTTCAACTTCAGAGTTCTAGCCCATAATAAGGACTCACCCTCTATAAAGCTATCTAAATCTACAGGAAAGAAATCATTTTTCCTCTGAATTTCTATAGCAGTTATGGTCTGTACAATAAAATAGAGAATACAATTATTTTCCATCCTATATTGCCTATTGTTTTTCTTGAGTGCTAATTGTCCTTGGCTGGACTTTTGAGGAGAAGCATTATACTTTTTCAATGTTTCCAAATTATTACAACTGACTACTGAAATACACTATAAAATCTATCTTCTGGACTTTAGGTTCAGGCTTTAATAACTTAAAATGGAAATATATTATATTCAACTAAACATTTGCAGTAGCAAAGAACTAGAAATAAAATAGATGCCTATCATTTGGGAAACAGATAAGGAAATTGTGATACATAAATATAATGGAATACTATGATGTAACAATGATAAATATGATGAATACAGAAAAGATGAGGGGAAATATATCAATTGTTGCATATTTTTTAAAGTAGTGGCATCCAAAGATGCAAGCTTTTGGGATAAAAACTCACTATTTGACAAAAACTTTTGGGATAACTGGAAAAAATAGGTCACAAACTAGGTAGTTTGTATAGATCAGCATTTCACACCATATACCAATATGAAATCAAAATGTACACATGATTTAGATATAAAGCAAGTTAGAGAAATGTGAAAATCAGATCTATGGAGATGGGAAGAATTCATGACCAAACAAGAGACAGAGAACATTACAAAATGTAAAATAGATAATTTTGATTATATTAAATTAAAATTTTTTTCCAGAAACAAAACCAATGCAACCAAGATTAGAAGAAAGGCAGAGAACTGGGAAATAATCTTTATAAGTGCCTCTGACAAAGGCTTCATTTCTCAAATATATAAAGAACCAAGGCAAATTTATAAGATTATAAGTTATTCCACAGTTAATAAATGGTCAAAAATATGAACAGGCAGTTTTCAGATGAAGAAATCAAAGTATCCATTGGCATATGGAGAAGTGCTCTGAATCACTTTTGATTAGAGAAATGCAAATCAAAACATTTCTGAGGTACCACCACACACTTATCAGATTGTTTATATGGCAAAAAAAAAAAAAAAAAAAAAAAAAAAAAAAAAGGAAAATGATAAATGTTGGAGAGGATGTGGGGAAATTGGGCCACTAATGCATTGTTGGAAGAGTTATACACTGATCCAACTATTCTAGAAAACAATTTGGAGCTATACCCAAAGAGCGATCAAACTGTCTATTCCCTTTAATCCAATAGTACCACTACTACATCTGTGTCCTTTAAAAAGGGGGAAAGACCTGGCAAAAATATTTATAGCATCCCTTTTCATGGTGACAAAATATTGGAAATTGAGTTGATGCTCATCATTTGGGAAATGGTTGAATAAGTTATAGTATATAAATGTAATGGAATATTATTGTTCTATAATAAATGATGAATAGACTGATTTCAGAAAAGCTTGGAAAGATTTTCATGAACTGATAGTAAGTGAAGTAAGCAGAACCAGGAGAACATTAACATAGTAACAGCAAGATTATGTGATGATCAACTATGATAAACCTAACTCTTCTCAGCAATGTGGTGATCCAAAACAATTCCAATAAACTTGGGATGGAAAGTGCTATCAGAATCCAGAGAGAGAACTATGGAGATTGAATGTGTATCAAAACACAGCATTTTCACCTTTTTTGTTTGCATTTTATTTCTTGTGTTTTTTCTCTTTTAGTCTTATTGTTCTTGAATAACATAACAAATATGAAAATATGTTTAAAAGCAGTGTACATGTTTAAACTTATATCATATTGTTTGCTGTCTTTCAGAGAGGCAAAGGAGAGAAAGGTGGGAGAAAAATATGGAACACAAAAACTATCTTTACACATAGTATCTGGAAAAATAAAATACTATTAAGAGAAAGAAAGAAAGAAATGAGGAGCAGGCAGATTTTAGAAAAACATAGGAAGTCTTGTACTAATTGAAGCAAAGTGAAATGAGTAGAACCAGGAAAATATTATATATAATACCAATATATTTTTTTATACATTTGTATGATGATTAACTATTTATGACTCAGCTCTTCTCAGCAACACCAAGTGAGACATGATGGATATTCACATTCAGATAAAGAATAGATAGACTTTGAATGCATATCAAAGCATATTTTATTTTTTTCCCTTTTGATCTCTTTCTCCTTTAACAATTGTGACTAATATGGAAATACATTTTGCATAATTACATACACACACACACACACACACACACACACACACACACATATATATATATATATATATATGGCCAACTAAGTTATGGCATATTAATGTTATGAAATATTATTGTTCTATAACAAATGGTCAGCAAGATGCTTTCAGAAAGACATGAAGAGTGCCAAAATGTTTGTGGCAGCTCTTTTTGTTGTAGCTAGAAACTGGAAGATGAATGGATGTCCATCAATTGGAGAATGGTTGGGTAAATTGTGGTATATGAAGGTTATGGAATATTATTGCTCTGTAAGAAATGACCAGCAGGAGAAATACAGAGAGGCCTGGAGAGACTTAAATCAACTGATGCTGAGTGAAATGAGCAGAACCAGAAGATCACTATACACTTCAGCAACAATACTGTATGAGGATGTATTCTGATGGAAGTGGAAATCTTCAACATAAAGAAGATCCAACTCAATTCCAGTTGATCAATGATGGACAGAAATAACTATACCCAGAGAAGGAACACTGGGAAGTGAATGTAAATTGTTAGCACTACTGTCTATCTACCCAGGTTACTTATACCTTCGGAAGCTAATAATTAATGTGCAACAAGAAAATGGTATTTACACACATATATTGTATCTAGGTTATATTGTAACACATGTAAAATGTATGGGATTACCTGCCATCGGGGGGAGGGAGTGGAGGGAGGGAGGGGATAATTTGGGAAAATGAATAAAAAAAATAAAATATTTTTAAAATTTGAAAAAAAAAAAAAAGAAAGAAAGACATGAAGAGAACCTACATGGACTGATACTAAGTGAAGTGAATAGAACCAAGAGAATATTAAACACAGAAACAACAAGATTATGTGATGATCAACTGTGATAGACATGGCACTTTTCAACAATAAGGAGATTCAGGCCAGTTCCAATAAACTTGTGATAGAGAGAGCCATCTGCACCCAGGGAGAGGACTGCGGGGACTGAGTGTGGATCACAACATTTATTTCTACCTTTTTTGTTGTTGTTTGCTTGCTTTTTGTTTTCTTTCTCATTTTTTTTCCTTTTTGATCTTTTTTCTTGTGTAGCATGATAAATGTGACAATACATATAGAAGAATTGCACATATTTAGTAGGTAGAAGAGAAGGAGAAAACTTTGGAACACAAGGTATTGCAAGGGTACAAGTGAAAACTACTTTCGCATATATTTTGAAAATAAAAAGCTTTTATTGTAAAATTTAAAAAATTTTAGAGCAATAGATCTGTGGAAGAGGGGAAGGGAAAGAAAAGAGGGAGAGATTTAGGCATTATAAAAATAAAATATTATTTTTACTTAAATATATTGGAAAAAGGATTCTTGGTAATAATCCTTCAAATGAATAGAAGATCTAAAAATATCTTTTGATGAAGAGAAGAGGAAGCCCCAATATACCTGGAGGGAAAATACCTAGAAGAGGACAGTGAAATCCACCAGGTCAGAGTCAAATGTTTTGAATGACAGACAAGCATATGGAATTGCAAATACCTTCACCATAATCATCTCCATTCCTTTGGTTCAGAAGAAAATAGAAGAAGCATCCCACAGAATTTGGGATTAGGAGGGGGAACTGGTGTCAAGATTATCAATACACAGAAGCTGGAGCTAACAAAAGACTTGGGGCCAAGAGCATAGCTGGGAAAGAAGTGGGAGTCAAAACTGAAGATACAAGGAAATAGGGCAGAAACTTCAGTGCATCATTAGCCTATGGTAGGAAGATGAGACTGATTATAGCAAGGAAGTAGATTCCCATCTCTTTAACTATAAGGCCCAGTACCTGACTAGTGTTCCCCTCTCTATTAGGGTTATTGAGACTTAAATGAGATAATGGATATAAAAACACTTTGCAAACTTTAAAGAACTATAAATATACATATATATAATTTATTTAAAGAACTATCATTGTTATTAGTGTTATTATTAGCTTACAGTCACTAGTCTTCCAATCTAATGATGAATTCATTCTCTGAGCCTTCTCTGAGCAAAGTTTATAGAGCAATAGAAGGGTGTGCTGGGAAATGCTTAAATGGACTAAAACAAAATATGCATATACTATAAATTTACCTTATTAACACTTTCTTAAATTTAGAAATCAAGAAAACAATAAATCAAGGCTTTGTTTGTCAACTACTACAGATTTCTGAAAGAAATGCTTACAGAGGAATTTGCAATCACCTTTGACAAGCCAGTTAGAACTGACTCTCATAGCTTTCTGCTCTAGACTCTGTTCCTGAAATTCTCTCAGCTTCTATTGGCTCATGATAGCACTTGCTATTATATCACCTGGGACATCTTTAACCTGAAACAACCTACTACCACCCAGATTATTCATCTTGGTATATTGGTTCACTAGGTCTACTGTCCACCTCCTAACAGTAAAGTCCCTCCAGGAGCTTCCATGTGGTGGACTGGCCCAGGCCACCCTGCTAATCCTGTTCCTAACTTTCTCTGGACTTCAAAAACCAAGATGCTGTATTCTCATTTCACACACACACACACACACACACACACACACATTTTTTCAATGCCCCTTTCATGTGTTTTTTCCCATTTAAATGTAAATTCCTTGAGATTAGGGACTGTCTTTCCTTTTGCTAATATTTGTAATCTCAGGGTTTAGTACAGTTTGGCACATAGTAAACAATAAGTGCCTAATTTTTAAAATAGCATCTTTTTCTCCCCCTGTCTCTAATCACAGACAATTTAAATGGAGCTTTAAAAAAAGTACTATTTTCCTTTCTCCCATTGTTTACAGAATAAGCATTTTTAATCATAGTTGTCTTTTTATAAAAATTTGTTCTTGGGGAATCTTATTCTGTGAGATCAGAATAATGCATGAGATGATAGGCTCAAGAGATTTTTATTTCACAAACTGCTAGAACCTTACTGTTCTGTCTTGGTTGATGGGTGTAAGGCCAGAAAGGAGGTAGAGAAAAAGACTTCTCCTGAGTACTAGAGATTCCCAGTTAGTTTATGAATGATCCTATAATTCTCTCAAGCAAACCATTAAAACTTGAACTCTGATCTTACTTAGATTTACTCTAGAAAAATGAGTCATTTGGAGCCTTGGTGTCCAGTGGGGGGTGATTACTGATCTAGAGACTGACTCCACTCCCTTTTAATGGGAGTGCCAAGAATTCTTTTTCCACAAGATTATTAAGGTAACACTTACTTTACAATCTTATGAAGAATCAACTCATCCTCCTTCTATAATGCAAGGTAGGTTTGCAAGACATTAAGATACCATCTTCTAAAGTGCCCAGAAAAAAGCAATAGAAGAATGTTCTGATTATTATATGGTGTGTTAATAAATTTTCCCTTTCAAAACAATTGAAGAGCATTGGATTTTATGTCAGACACCATGGTTCCAATTGTTGTCCTGTGACTACTGGTCAAGTCGGAAAGCATTTATTTATTAAGTGCTTGCTATATGTCAGGCACTATGCTGGTTAGTGCTTAAACAAACATTTATTAAACATTTGGCACAACTAGGAGCTAAAATATGTTGTGCAGTTATGTCCAACTCTTTGTGATCCTATTTGGGGTTTTCCTTGACAAAGATATTGAAGTGGCTTGCCATGTTCTTCTCCAGTTCATTTACAGATGAGCATACTGAGGCAAGCAGGGTGAAATAACTCACTTGTGGTCACACTGCTAGTAAGTGCCTGAGGACAGCTTTGAATTTACAAAGATGAGTCTTCCTGACTGTAGGTAGGCCCAGCATTGCCTAGGAGCTAGAGTTAGAAGGACAAAAACGGAGTTTATTTTTTCCTTCTGGGATACAACCTGTGAATAGATAAGTGAAAGAAAGGGAATTCAGAAGAAAACATTTATAACTAAAGGAATTGGGCTAGGCCACCTGAAGGAAATGATATCTGAGCTAATCCTTGAGTGGAGCTAAGGATTCTAAAATAAGGAGAAGGATGGTTACTAATCCATTGACTTTATGCAAATTATTTAATCTCTCTGATCCTCAGTTTTCTCACCTATAAAATGAGGATAGTGAAAGTTGTAAAATCTACCTCACAATTTTCAGAAGGCTGACCCAGATAAATTCGTATAAAGCCAGGTAATAATGAAAGTTTTTGGAGAGGTAACTGTGGTATAAGGGGATTCCTAAATTCAGAGTCAGGAGATTGGGGTCCAAATCCTTTGTCTCTAATATAATAATACCCGGATGACTTTCTTCCCAAAATTTTTTGTGAAAACTCAAATAAGGAATGCATGTAGAGTCCTATGTGAATATTAGCAATTATGAGAAAGTAAACTCTATTTCTACTCATAAAACTTTGAATTTAGTTAAAATCCTAGGTTTGTTTGTTTTTTTTTCAAGCCATTTATTGTAGCCCTACTGTGGCCTACTGATACTTACTATGTTTCTCCTGGCCATTTGTCTATTTTCTATGGTAGGCAATTATATAATAAATGACTTCATTCTTAGATCACTAGTTCAAGAATAAAGAGAATGAATTACTAAACTTGAAAGGGCACTAAAATTTTTAGATGTGTGGGTTCAGTTTCAGGCTACCACAATAAAGTGAATATAGCAAAAAAGGAAACCACACAAATTTTTTTTGTTTCCTAGTATATATAAGTTGTTTACAAATGCTATAGTCTATTAACTATTAATTATTCAAGTGTGCAATAATATTATGTCTAAAAAAATAATGTATTGCTAAAAAATCTTTTTGCTGGTGAAAGATCCTGACTCCTTGTTAATGGCTACTGACTAATCAGGATGATGGTTCCTGAAGGTTGGGATAGCTGTGGTAGTTGCATTGTGTGCAAAATAATGAAGTTTGCAGCAATGATTGACTTTTCCTTTTACTTAAACATTTAGAGGCGGCCATTGTAGGGTGGTGAATTGGCCCAACAATCAATATTGTTGTATGTCAGGGAACACATGGGCCCAAAAAGAGGGAGAGAGAGACAAGAAACACCCAGTACCAGGAGCAGTCAGAACACACACAACATTTATCAATTAAATTTGCCATCTTATTCAAAACAATTACAATACTAATATCAAAGATTGCTGATCACAGACCACCAAAATAATAATGAAAAGGTTTAAAATATTACAAGAATTACCAAAATGTGACACAAAGAGGCATGATGTGAGCACATGCTATGGAAAAAAAAATTTAGTTTTTGAGGTTTGCTACAAACCTTCATTTTGTTTAAAAAAAAAAAAAAAACATTATCTGTAAAGTATGATAAAATAAAGTGTGCCTATACTTTTTATTTTCAATAGGACTTTTTTGGTAACAAGCCCTAATTTATGGACTAGTGATCTCTGCATATCTTGATAACAATTGTCCTACCCTCTCTCTTGTCCCAATTCTCTCTCTCAAAAATGTTCCTGTGACACCACCTCCTACAAAAAAAAAAAAAAAAAAAAAAAAAAAAAAAAAAAAAATCTTGGTGACCTCCAGTATATAGATTACATACAAACAAGGAAGAATGTACAACTGAACTCCCACAAGTGCACATGCACACTTGGGGTAGACTGACAACTTGCAAATTGTCCCTTCCTGAATAAAGAAAAGTCCTCTTGGCAGTAGCTACATATGGATGGCTGCCAGTATGGAGCTGTTAACCAATGGAGGTTATGATAACATGCAACTTCACAGCTGGATGAATGTCTCTAGTTGCAGGATTCAGACAGGAATTGAAAACTAACAGAAAGCTGAAATGGACACCTGACATTGGACCTCTGTGGTTCAGTGCTAGGTTTTATTTGGGAAGTATTCTTTAAGAAATGGAGGGGGAAGGGATGCTTAGAATATAAAAAATAATCTTTACTAACAAAAATTAAATAGTTGGCTGTATATGACTTGTGGAAAGAAATCAACCTACTCCACCCTTAAATTTATAAAAACAAAAACAACCAAAGGATGAAAGTGAAATCTATATCTAGATATATCTACACATACACATCAGTCTATAAATATATCTAGATATAGATAGAAATGTGTGTGTGCCCTGATCTCCTCTCAGCAAGATACATTGAGCATAACAACATCAAATAGGAGGCTATGACTAAACACACTTAGAGATTTAATAGCATTGTGAAAGCAAAGTTAAATGGGAAGACTACACTTAAAACGATTAACACCTACATAATACAAGCCTTAATGTGTTCCATATATCTTTGGAAAAGTAAAATGGACTTTAGATAAAATGCATAATATTAATAAAACATAGAGCATAAAATCCTGACATCACTATAGAAAGATTAAAGTATCCAAATCAATCAATAAACATTTATTAAGTGCCCAATATATGCCAAGCATTGTACTAAGTGCTGAGGATACTTTAAAAAATAAAAAAAAGGAAAAGATATACTTGTCCTAACTCATACTAAAAGAATGATGACAAACAGGTCATAAGCCTAATTTTTAATACTTTTAAAATAAATAAACATCATCTACTAAGGAATAGTAAAAGTCGCTAAGAAGTACAAGTTTTGATATTGGATTTATCAACTAAGACTAAAGTAGTTTATCTCTAGACTGAGCCTATGAAATAACTAAGAACTTTAAGTGCAATCAAAAGGGAAATGAGAAAAAAAAAAAACATATGAACTTAGCCAACAAATGATGACAAAGAAACTTCAAACAAATGGCTGTCATAATAGTTTGTGAAAATAAATAGGTTATTAATGGAGGTTCAAGACCAATTCATTGTCATAAAAGATATCAGACAGGCTATCTTTAAAGTATCTAGAATTACCAATTAATTTGGCAAATAGTGACCCTTAAGATATACTGCAAAAAGGGGCAACTAGTTGGTGCAATGGATAGAGCACCGTCGTGAAGTCTGGAAGACCTGAGTTCAAATCTAATTTCAGACACTTAATACTTCCTAGCTTTATGACCCCGGGCAAGTCACTTAACCTCAAATGCCTCAGGGGGAAAAAGATACACTGCAAAAAGTGGCATTGCTACTGGACACTTAGCAAGCAGAACCTCATAGCTAGAAGTTATATTCATTATTTTTCATTGACTGCCAGATGGCATCCTCAAACCACCAATACAGACCTAAAAATATCCTGGACTATTCAACAAATAAAATATTTTTGAATAGTCCATTCCTCTGGACCAAACTGTTGTCCATAATGGCCCAGACGTACATAACATAAAAAATTAAGACGTTTTTAATAAATGCAATCATTTCAAATACTCATAATCAGCAAATGACATGTAGGGATCTATCAAGGGAATAAATTTGGGAATGGTATAAGTTACATATCCTTCTATTGGCTACTAAAGTTGTCCTGAGAAGTCTTGCAATGTGCCTACAAACTATAAGCTTATATATTTATGCTTTTATTAAAATATACAGAACAATTATTTTATCTACCGGTGCAAAAGTTAATAGAATATTAAATGTAAAAGAATAGTAGCAGATTCACAACTTGTCCCAAGACATTTCTATTAGAACCTTATGCAAAAAGATGAGAAAAATGAGATGAAAACAACAATAATCATCATAAGGATAAAGGCTTCTTCTAAGATAAGTAACTCTGACTTATTTGAGTGCTATCTACACTGAGGGAACCTCAAATTCTTTCACATTAAGTCACTTAGTTTTTATAAGTACTCTGTGAGCCAAATAGTCCTGTTTTATTAATTAGGACTATAGAGATTCCGAGAGTTGCCTATGATTACACAACTAATGAGGGGAAAAACTGAGATTTGATTCCAAATATTTTGATTCTTTTTAGTGCCCCATGATATATGTGATCATTTCAAAATTTATCTTCAAACAACCAATGAGCATTTACAAAAGTCTTTAAGGTGCCATGTGGATAGAGATCTAGACCTGGCATTAGGAAGACTCATCTTCTCAAGTTCAAATTTGACTTCAGACATTTACTATTTATGTGACCATAGGCAAGCCATTTAATATTATTTGCCTCAATTTTCTCATATGTAAAATGAGCTGGAGAACTACTCAGCATCTCTACCAAGAAAATCCCAAATGGGATCAGGAAGAGTTGACCACAAGTGAAAAACAGTTCAACAACAATTATTGCCTGGCACACCCATGCCTGGTTTTTCTTAGTATCTTTGAGATATTGGGACAAAAATAAAACAGGCTTTCAAAACTTCTACATTCTATTAGAACAGATAAGACACACCCACACACCCACACACACACATACACACAAAGAATTTTTGGCAAAGGAGGGAAAAGGGCAGGATCAGTTAAGACCTGATTTATGATTATTTGGGAAGATGCATTTAAGCTAAACTTTGAAGCATACAAAAAGGTCTAAGAAGCTAAAATAAGGAAGGAATATACTATATCTAAAGTATCACTATAGCTAAAATCCATACAGTGTTTACTATGCACTACACACGATGCTAAGTACTTTACAATAATTATTTCACTTGATCCTTCTAAGTGATAAGATCATGTAAGTGGAAGGGATCTATTTCATACAATCCAACCCCCTCATTTTACAGATGAAGAAACTTGGGGCCAGATTTATGCAAAGTCACACAGGTAACAAAAAACAGAGCTGAAATTTAAATTAAGGCTTTATTCAAGATGCTCAATCCACTATTTCAGGCTTCCCTCTTATCTGGACTTTAAAAAATTAGAGTATATATGAGAAAAATGTTTTCAAATGAAAATAATATTTGAATTCCTAGCCAAAAAAAATGTATTCCTTAAAGAGAAGTTCTAGTAAATAATAAAGTGACTTACCTAAAAGTCTCATAAGTAATAACTGGGAGAACAGAGATTTGTACCTAAGTTCTCCAACTCCAACTACTAAAGTACCAAAAAAAGAAAAAAAAAAACAGATCTAGGAGAACTATAAGAGGTAAGGTAGATATAAAGAGGACATAATACAATTTAACCTTTCTGGGTCTCAATTTTCTCATCTCTACAAATGAGGTGTGATCTACATGGCTTTTAAGATTCCTTTCAATTCTAAACATACAATCTTGTGATAAGGATTGCCATACTGAGGAAAATTAATTAGTGAAAGGGATATCAATTTTTTATAAAGGAATAGCAAGTATTTGTTAAGTATCTACTATGTACCAGAAATTGTGGTAAGCACTTTATGAATATTATCTCATTTGATACTCACAACAGCCCTAAGATGTAAGTGTTCCATTATATTATAGCTTATTATAATGTCATAATATAATATTATCCTCATTTTATGGTGGAAGAAATTTAGGTCAAAGACTTGACTAGCTCAGCCTTGACTTGTGTGACCTTATGAAACTTGTTTAAAACCCCATTCCACCCTGTTTCAATTTACTCATCTGAGAAATAGGAACTAAAATCCTTGTCTGGCTTGCCCTACAAGATTGAAAAAAATGCATATAAAATCCTTAATACACCACACATAAATAACAGCTATTAATATTATTTTAATATTGCATTCAGGCTTTCCCTTTGACCATTCTTCTATAGATCCTTCTCTAGATCCACCAACTTAAATTATCTACTAGATCTCAGAGCATAGATTCTTACTAGATACAAGATCTAGGCCTGAAGCATGTTGGATCAGGTCCTTCAGAGGATCCAGGGTTTTGGCCCTAGTTAATGCCTAGTTGAGCTACTGAGCTGACTGTGTTTGGGGTGTGAAAGCTTTTATGTTCTCCTGATTGTTTATGTTTCCTGGGCCCTGAGGGCTTTCCAAGGTCATTAAGAGTGAAAACTTTTCTGCCTTCAGACTTTGGAATGGCTTCTAGTGTTGCTACAAACTTAGTTCATCATTTTTCTTTTGTCCCCAGCTGAATAGTTTCTCTACCAAAAAACCAAACTGAACTGTCCCAGAAATACTTTCTCGATTCAGGATAGCAAGAATCCCATTAATATAAAATAAATATAAGGAAAAAATAAACTAATAAGACTGTCTTTTTTCCAGATTCTTGGACAAATTTACAATTTACATAATTTTCCTGCACATAGTGTCAGCTAGGTTACTCTTTAACAACACATCCCTTTGGATTAATTTCTACATAAAACATAGTGAGTCTCTAACTGATTATTTATTTTGGAAATTATATCAACTGATGATTCATCAGGAACCAGTTCCCATTTTCTCCAAATACATTTAAAAATAGAAGGTAGCTATTTAGTCATCTTATATCCATTATTCAATTGATTATTTATAATGCAACATTATTTATTCATTTGATTAATGTGCATTAAATCCTGTTTCATATGTTCACAAATAAAGAACAGTAAGGAAAACAGATTTGTCTTTTCCCTAATGTCTGCTTCTGAGACAGCAGGCCCTTAATAATGCTAGTTTCCAGGCAGCTGGAATCCTATGTAAACTAGGCCCCACTAACTTAGATCTGGGGATCTAATTTCCTTTCCTTTGCCTACTGGAGGAGTATACTGATGGCAACTCTTTCTGTTCTCAACCAAATAGTTTGTTTTCTTAATTGATGACTATCCTTATTAAGACTTAGCGAGTTAAGCCTAGCAGACTGAAAAAAAAAAATTGGATTTGGTTTACTGTTTTGTACCTGAAGCTAATTTTTTAATTCATTTTTGATGTGCTAAGTGTCTCTGAAGACAATAGCCAGAATTTTTTTTAAAGCAGCTAAAAACCAGAAATGCCAACCCAGATAGAGCCTATTAACTGAGTGCTTTGCATATGTACTATCAGTTCTCTATTATCTGCTGGAATGGAGATGGGAAAGTTATGAATAATAATAAATAATAGATAATTTTTGTAAAAAATCATTTACACTTGGCTAGAATATGCAATCTAATCAGTAAAAGATAATACAAAGCATATGAATAACCTGAAACTGGGAGAGTCACTAAATTGCAAGACAGAATGAGAATTCAAAATTATTGTAAGAGATTAAAACAATGGTTTGAATAATAGCATTTATTTAGAGATTTAAAATTTGCAAGGCAGGGGGCAGCTAGGTGGCGCAGTGGATAGAGCACTAGCCTTGAATTCAGGAGGACCCAAGTTCAAATCTGGTCTCAGACACTTAACACTTCCTAGCTGTGTGACCCTGGGCAAGTCACTTAACCCCAGCCTCAGGGGGGAAAAAAAAAAAAAAAGATTTGCAAAGCATTTTACAAATGTTATCTCATTTTATCCTCAAAACAACCCTGAGAAATAGGTGCTATTGTTATTTCTATTTTACTAATGAGAAAACTGACAGTGAACAAAATTAAATCACTTGTCCAAAGGCATATAGCTAAACCACCAGACATTCTGACACATTATCAAAAGCAGAATCTGAAATCAGGTCTTCCCAATTTTAGACCTACTCCCCATCTAATATCTCTAATAAGAGAAAGTTTTGAATCAAAGATAAAATTTTAATAGCGATAGATGTAAATTATTGCATGCAGATTAGATTAGAAAGTCATATTTAGGAGTATAGAATGGTAGGGGACAGCTATAACTGTACAATTCATGCAAAAATGGAGAATGGGGTAAAATTGGAAAGGAGAGAGATTTAGGGCTGTGGAAGTACCATATAAGTTAATAGAGAATATGATGAGCAGTGCCTCCCTCCCCCCACCAAAAAAAAAAGATGCAATTTTTTTTTCTTTGTGGTTTGGATCTGTGATTTCATTAGTATAGCTTACTAGTGATAAGAAATTTCCTTCTACCATATTAGTAACTATTCCACAATATCTAGTCTTTAAGTTGTCTGGGGCACTTACCTAGGATCACACAGCCAATATGTGTCCAAGGTCTGATTTAGATGCAATTCTGCCTGATTCCACATTCAGCCATCTATCCATTCTGCTTAGGTAACGTGTCACCTATGGTCTCAGACGTCATTAATAGAAATCTAACATTCTGAATAAAATGGGAGTGGGTTGACAGACCCTCCTGTATTCTATACCAAAATAGCACATTGGAATAATGTTTGCAATTCTAGATATCACATTGTAGAAGGGGTACTGGTAATCTAAAGTTCATGAAGAGAATAGCTACCAGTTAATCAACTATCAAGCATTTATGGCAAACCTTCTTAGCACTGTGCTAAGCACTGAGGCTATAAAAACAAAAATGAAATTAATTGCCTCTGCCTTCAAGCCAATGCAGAGATTTAAAAATCATGTGGTCTGAGGATCACTTGAAGAATCTCAGAATATTTGGTTCATGGAAGAGAAAATATAGTTCTCTTCAAGTATGAAGAATATTGTCAGGGGAAAGAATTATTTAATTTATTTATCTTAAGCCCAAAGGGCAAAATTAGTACCAATGGATAAAAGTTTTACAAAAACAGATTTTTAGTTCAATATAAACAACTTTCTAGAATTAGAGCTGCCAGTGTCCCATTGGAATACAACAGAGAGCCTTTAATAAATACTAAGTTTCCTGTTCTTGACCACAAGTTAAGGGTAACCTATAGATAAAATTTGAATTATATGACTTCTGAGGTCCCTTCTAACTCTAAGATTTCATGCTTTTGTGATACAGATACCTACACTTTGTTGCATTGTTATTGTTCAGTCATTTCAGTCATGCCTTAGTCTTCATGATCCCATTTAGGGCAAAGATACTAGAGTGCTTTATCATTTCCTTCTCCAGCTCATTTTACATATGAGAAAACTGAGGTAAACAATATTACATGATTTGCCCAGAGTTGCACAGCTAATACGTGTCCTTAGTTGAATTTGAACTCATCTTCCTAACTTGAAGCCCGGCATTCACGGTGCCCCTCTAGCTATCCCAGATACCTAGTCACTCTCTCCCAATCCAAATTTGATTCTGACCTACTAAAAAAATTGGAAACTAGATTTAGATTTCTCCAGTGTGATACCTTTTAAACTTTATCACAATATCTAGTATATAGTGGGCATTTAATAAATGTTTATTATCTGCATATATGTGTTCTTATATAAAAATAATAGATATTTAAATGGAAAATAGCATAATATATTTCTATGAAAGTAGGTCTAAAAATAGAATACATTTCTATATAATATATCAATGTAGGGAAATTTTAATATAGTTTTATGTATCAAATATATTTCTACTAGGAGATCACAAATAAATCTGATTTACATTGGGAAAGAATGTGTGTCTTTATTACAAAAATCAGTTAGAAAGTCCCTTAATGGCCACCTAATTCAATCTCTACCTCTACCTTTAATCCTGTCTGCAACAGTCCTTACAAATGACACTTCCTCGTGAAAACTTCCACTGGCAGGAAACTACTATATAGCAAGGTCATCTGCATTTATTCTACTGCATAGATATGTATGAGTATGTCTATATTTATGCAAATTATTATACATATATATCTATATATATTTATCCATTAGATGTTCTACTTTGACACAAATACACACATGCTTGGGCCAGCCCTAGGCCAAGCTGGAAAAACTTCAGGTAGAAACCCCATAACAGACAGTCTATTGACTAAAGAACAACTAGGCTATCTTTAGAGTCACTCATCATATGGTTGCACCTAGAGTAATAAATATTTCAATAATCACAGATTTTAAAGACAAATTATATGATATGTCCCTGCAGTAATATCCCCAGAGGTGAAATCACAAATCTGTGAAGCATTTGCAGCATTGGGACTAGCCAATGATCTTTTACAACAGAGCTGCATGGCCCAATTCCCACTGTGGATGAGACTTGTATATGAATTTAAGAGGGACTCTGCAACAGTTATAATTACAAGATATGAAAGTATGGTGTTATGCTACTAAGTATGTTTTGTAAAATGTAGAGTGAATAAAATATAAATACACTTGTGAGATCCAATGCAATATTTATAAAACAAAGAGTGATCTTGAGATCAGAAGACCTGATTTCAGAGTTCAAGATCCATCACACACACACGTACACAGAGCTACATGATCCTAGGCAAATCAATGAATCCTCCCAAAGTATCAGTAACTCTGCTGGGCACTAGTAGGGGAAGTTTCTTCCTCACTGTGAAATCACAGGTCCAGTCTCTATTTATATTGCTATTATAAAATAAGGAGTTAGTACTAGAGGATAGCTAAAGTCCTATCCCAGTTCAAATGTTCCAGGATTCTATGATCGTTAATCCACTGAATAAACATTTTAAAGTGTCTACTGAGAGGCATTACTTGTTGTACTGAAGGCATCTTAACATTTTAGCTAAAATAAACAAATTATTAGCCATAATAAATAAATTTTAAACAGTTCCCTAATGACTTGACTAACCATTCTTTCCTGTTGACAAATATACCTTAGGGGCGATAATCTATTCACATATTAGTGAAATCTTGCTGATTCTGAAGCCGGTTTGCCAGTGTTCTTTCTACCTGTCCATTTCAATTTTCATTATTATTTCTAACAAAGGATAAGGTCACCAATTAGAAACACTCGGGTTTTTTAGTTTGTTTTGTTTTGAGGCAATGAAGTAAAGTGACTTATACAGGTCAATCTATAGTCTGAGGTCAATTTTAACTCAGTTTCTTCTAAATTCCAGGGCCAGTCAGTGCTCTAACCTGCCCCAATTAGAAATACTTTCAAATGTCTGATAAGAAAGGAAGTAGAAAGTAATAGTTTAAATGGGTTTTATACATTCACTTATATGTTTATTCAGTCATTTCAGTCACTTCCAATTCTTCATAATGTTTGAGGTTCTCTGGGCAAAGATACTGGAGTGGGTTGCCATTTCTTTCTCCAATTCATTTTATAGATGAGGAAACTGATGCAAACAGAATTAAATGACTTGCCTGGAATCACAGCTAGTGTTTAAGGCCAGATTTAAATTCAGAAAGATGAGTCTTCCTGACTACAGGCCTGACACTTTGCCACCTAGCTGCCCAGTTGCCTACATTGTTCCCTTTTCCTTTAAAAAATAAATGAAAAATTTGTAATGTGAACAAAAGATGGACATCTGGTGACAAACTGACTTTATATAAACCAAATGCTGTGAGAGTCAAAGCCTCATATATTGGTTTACTCCTTACTTTTAAAGGGGGAGATAATCTGTTATTATAATAGGAGGATTCATTTTGAGACATTCCCCTTCCCCCCCCAAAAAGAAGACCTTCAAAAGAATCTCATGTGTGAATGCTAAAAGGAGCCTGTGTCTTGTCTTCTCTTCCAGTACTAAGCAGCTACATCCAGAAAACAGAGCCACCGGAGAGAGAGACATCCTCTAAGATGTTGTGACTTCTTTTATCTTCACCCTGTCACAATTCTGCTGAGTGATGGCACCACTTGTGAATGGCCTATTCTCTCTGCAGAGACTCAGTTTCAACAAGACTCTCGATTGCAGATTTGGACAAAGTTGCCTAAAGGGGAGATGGAAAGAAGATGCAAGTCTTGCTTGGCATTTGAGCTCTGGAAGCCTGAAGCTTGACCCCAAGCAGCACCGATAAGATAAAAGCAAAAAGTAAATGTTAGACTAGTCTAAGGGAAGACATTATTTTTAGAGCAAGTGGATTTTAAAGTACCCTAACCTCTAAGGAGAGGAAAATTTAGGTATTTTCCCAACTCTTCCCACATTTAATTCCTCCCCCCCATCTTAATATCAGAATTCAGTTAAATTCACTAAACATTTATGTGTCCATCCGTGCAAGGCACTATGCTAAGTGTATGAATATAATGACAAAAAGCAAAGGTCGCTGCTCCCCTAAAGAAGCTTATAGACAATCAAGGGCTAAGGGGAGACAGAATACAATATGTATATATGTATGAAAATACAAAACAGAGAGATAGATAGAGGGAGGGAAGGAGAGACAGAAGAAGGGATACAGAAATAGAAAAAACTGGAGAACAGGAAACAGGAAAGGTCATGTGTAGCAGGTGGCACATGTACTGTACTTTGAAGGATACAGGTGATTCTAAGAAGTGTAAATAATAGCAATAGCTACTAGCTATATGGCACTTTTAATTTTGCAAAGTATTTTCAATTATTTCATTTGAATCTCACAAGAACCCTGAAAATAGATGCTATTATTGTCATTTTCATTTTACAGACAAGGAAACTGAGGGGAAGTTATTTGCCAATTGTCCTATAGCTAAGAAGTGTCTTAGGCAGGACTTACATTCAGATCTTTCTGACTTCAGGTGAAGCACTCCTTCCATTATATACTTAGCTGTGCCAACTTGGCCAGGGCTGAAGAGGAGCCCACAAGAGGCATAATGATTGAAACCTAAGTATTGTGGTTTTGAAATGTAAAAGCATAAATAAAAATTGAATTGATAAATGAAGGAGCTTACATATTTCTTTTTGGGGCACCTGAAAATCATTACCATTCAGTCTTTTGTTCATTTTATTTATTCAATTACTTAGCAAAATCTTGACATCTAAGATATTTTCCCTATGACATTAATAAATAGATATTTAAAGAGCAATTAAAGTTTTATCCAATCAAAAGATTCTTCTTTGCTTAATAATCAAAAAGCATTTATTAAATGACTATTCAAAGCTACCCCTATGATGAGTATTGTCAGTCAACAACTATGTATTCATACCGGTCATATGCCTATCTCACTACCAAGTGATGGGGAACAAGAGTACTGGATGTGGAGTCAGAAATCCTGGTTCTCCTGTGTACTCCCTGGATGACTTAGGCAAGTCATTGAACCTTAATTTTGTCACCCATAAAAGTGGGAAGAAAGAGGTAGGTTAACACTCTCTAAACTTCCACCTAGATCTAAATTCTATGATTCTGGGTGAAATACCCCAAAACACTGAAATTTGGATTGGCAGACAGAGCATCTCTGGGAAGAGAAAAATCTTTCTAAAGCTGAGGACTAAAAATATAATTATCCCATGATAACAAATGTTAACAAAAAGAACAATGACACACCAAAAAAAATGAGTAGAACAGAATTATAAAGAACAAGGAGGATTCAAACAAAGAGAGATATGAGATAGTTGTATCATATGACTTGATATGTATAAAATGTATAAAATAAAAAGATGATGATTTGTTGTTTAAGTTGTTTTAATCATGTCCAATTTTTCATGGCCCTTTTGGGGGATTTTCTTGGCAAATATATTAGAATGTTATTTCCTTTTCCAGCCTATTTACAGATGAGAAACTGAGGCAAACAGGGTAAAATTCAGAGTCATACAACTATAAGGATCTGAGGTAGAATTTGAATTGAAGAAGATGAGTCTTTTTGACTCCAGGCTTGGTACTCTATCTACTATTACTACTCAACTGTCCCTAAAATAGTATGGAAATGCTAGCTATTATTATCCTGTATAGTGTGTCTCAAATAGTCAAATCCAAGCTACCAGGGATTTAAAATTGATCTACTGTCTACATTCTTTCTTTATTTTTCCTTCTGAATCCTGATTGAGATTATTAGGGTAGGTCTGATTATTCAGAACTGAACCTATTCATTTCAAAATATTAAGCCCAAATCCATGTGAAGCTAAAACCTAGTTTCTGAATTCTCAACATGCATTAATATATATATATATATATATATATATATATATGAACAAAGCGAAGCTTTCTTAATAAATTGAATTTTTGTGGATTTTATATATATATATGTATGTGTATTTGTATACATACATGCATATATAATATATATACATAATATATAAAATCATTAGAATGTAAACTCCTAGAGGAGAGGCACTTTTTTCTTTTTTCTTTGCATCCTCCATGCCTGCACATAGCTAGTATTTAATAAATAGTTATTATTGATTCTATCCAATTCAACAAGTATCAAGTGCCAGATACAAAGCTAGATATTGGATGCAAAGATAGAAAGGAGACAGTCCCTTCCTAACCTGCAAGAGTTTACAAGCTTATATTCCAATAGGGGTCAGGGATGAAATGCATACAGATTAATATAAAGCATATATATATATATGTATATGTATATATATATATATAAAATAATTGAAAAGTAATTTTTCATATGGAAAACACTAACAACTAAAGGAATCAAGGAAGGTCTCATATAGAATGAGATGGCACTTTAGCTGAGCTTTGAAGAGAAGTAGAATTCTAAGAGGTGGTGCAATTCAGACATAGGAAATAAACAGAGACATGGAGATAAGAGGGAGAATATTGAGCAAGCTGGGAAATCAATGAAATGACACTAAGTCCATTTTATCTCTTGCCCCCAAACTAACAGGTGTACAAGTAAAGCCAAACATCAAGAAGGTGACTCCATCCTCTCCATTCATCAAACATAATCCATGGAGCCCCAGAAAGGCAGAATATAAAGAACCATTAATGTCCTAAAATCTGTCTGAGGTAGCAAGAGTCCATTGGGGTTAATTCACCTAACCAACATGAATCTTTTTGTAATATAATCATGGAGCTATTTTTCCTTGCTCTTTTGTGAAGATTTTCTATTAGACAAGCTTTGAAGACTACCATGACAAGGCAAAAATAATCTTTTAGTCTCCCAAGCTTCAGCCTGTTTGCTTGCAATTCTATTCTACACAGAAAAGGTAAAAACACCCTACATGCAGAGGATTGGTTTGACTGACAGGAAGCAATGATGTGGATGAGTGGATGACACATTTTTCTGTGTTTAACTAGAAACAGCAATTGCTTCCTGGACAGAAATATTTTAACTATTTTAATTGTTACCAAATCCATTTATGGGCCATTAGAAAGTTGCTCTGGTGTCTAGGACCCAAGCTAGCCCTGTTCAACACCACAAGGAGGTATTGAAGCCATTTCAGGTATGGATCAATGCGCATTCCTCTGAAATGACAAGAGTGTTTGGAGTCTTGTTTCATGGCTAATACTGACACAAAGAGCATCATCAATCCCTCTCTAGTAATGGGACACTACTGACTTCATCAAAGCCTGAAGCTAAAAAAACAAAAAACAGAGTCTCTGAGGAAGACAACCCAGTGGAATCCAACAAAACATATCCTCAGAATACAACTTATTTTCTCCTATGGAATATTGTGGAATTCCAATGGAGTTCCTATGGAATATGGAATCTCTAGAAATAAAAGATCTGGATCACCCTAGAAGACATTAGAGAAAATCCTTGTGGCCTTAGAACTAACCAGGAGCTTTTACATTTTACACAGGAAAAGAAAGAATAACAGACTGCCATTCCTGCAAAATCTTTACAATAATAGGTTATATATAAGTAGCCATTTAAAGTTTAAAAAGTAACTAGCCTGCAATTGCTTATTATATCGTCCTTTGAAGTAGGGCATTAATATTCCTATTTTACAGATGAAGAAATTAAGTTTCAATGAAATTAAGTGATTTGTTCAAGGTCACAAAACAATTAAATGGAAGAGCTGGGACTTGAACTCAAATCTTCCTGACTCCCAGTTCAGGGATATTTCCTCATACTTGTAAGTAGTCTGGCATCAGAACAGTTTGACTGGACTGCTTTGGAAAAGTAGGAAAATAGCTTATTGATTAAATCCCTTCCAAACAGGTTTTCTAGCCATTACCAAAAAGAAAAATGCATGTAATGAACATTTGTATGTGCGTTATATATAATAAATGTGATTATTCATTATTAAGCAAATCACAATGCTAGATTCAGAGCAGGTTTCAAAGTTTAAATAAAGTACAGTCCCTATCTTTGTGGAATTTACAATCTAAAAGAATCATAGATGAGTTTCAGGAAGGTCTTGAGGTCATCTAAGCCAAGTCCCTTGTTGAAAGAGCAATAGCTTCCAGGAAACTCTATCATGAAGACTAAGCTCATTTTTTCCCCTAAAAATCTAAAGAGTGGCTGAGATTTTTTTTAATGTTTTTATTTATGTGTGGTTTTTTACAACATCATAGTTTTTCTCCAGTGTCATTCATTCTTTTCCTCCAAGAGAGTCATCCCCCCCCCAGAGAGTCAGTATTTTTAAATATAGAGAGCAGGAGGGAGAAAAAGAGAAGGGAGACAAAGAGACAGACAGATAGGAGAGAGATAGAGACAGAGAAACAAAGACAGAGAAAGAGAGAGAGCATTTGTAGCACCTCTATGAAGGATATATATATATATATATATATGTATATATATATAATTTTAAGTACTGCTTGTTTTTTAGAATTCTGCAACATTCATTTTTGATTATGTACATGCAGTTGTTCTTTCCATTTACATTGTTGTAGTCATTGTGCCTATTGTTTTCTTGGTTCTGCTTACTTCATTCTGCATCAGTAAATGTAAATCTTTCTATGATTCTCTGTACTCATCACACTCATCATTTCTTAAAATTATATTACATTTATGCACCACAATTTGTTTGACTATTCCCCTAACTGAATGGAGGGAAATTTTGTTTTCAATTCTTTTCTCTTACAAAAAGTACTCCTAATATATTTTGCTGTATGTGGGAATTTTCTTCATACCAATGTCTTCTTTATCTTTATATCTTCAGTATCTGGCCTTATATCTGACACTTAATGCTTGTTGAATTGAATGGAATCAATCAATAAATATTTATTAAGTACTAGCTATATCAGTTTGTTTTCCTAGTCTTTTACAAGGCCAAGTATAGGATATGTGTATCAAAGGGAATGGTCTTTTTAGTCACTTTATTTCAAACTGTTTTACAAAATTTACAAAATTTACCAATTCATAATTCTCCCAGCAATGTAGCAGTGTCTACATTTTACAGAAAGGTTTATTTACTTATTGCATTGAAAAGGATACTGAGTAATCACTGGAAGATGGGCAGTGGGAGATGTGCCAGGTTTGAAGAGTACTAATTACTTGTGCTCAATCAAATCTCCTCACAATCTCTCCAATATTGACATCTTTTGCCAACTTTTCCAATTGGCAGGGTGTGAGACAAAATCTCAGAGTTGCTTGATTTGCATTTTTTAATAATAGTGATTTGGAGCCATCTTTCATGTTGTTGGGAATATTTTTCAATTCTTCTTTTGAGAAGTGTTTGTTTATATTCTTTGACCACTGTTCTACTAGGGAAAGGCTAATTCCTGAAATTTGATTGTCCTAGTTGAGCTAAAACTCCAGCTACTGAATTGTTTTCCTGATCACCTAAGGGCACAAAAGAGATCAGACTACAAGTAATCAGTACTTTTTAAACCTGGCACATCTCCCACTGCCCCTCTACCAGTGATTGCCCAGTATCCTTTTCAATGCAATAGGTAAATAAACCTTTCTGTAAAATGCAGATAATCTATGAGTGCCTCATGTCATTCCTATTTGAAGCCTGAAGTATCAGACCAGGCTGAATCACACCTGAGCTATACCTGAGCTATATTACAGAAGAGGAAATTGAAATTTATAGAAATGAGGAAACTTGCCTAACATCAAGCAAGTTGCAATATGGGGATTTAAATCCAATTCTTCGACTTACAAATCCAGTGCTGCCAAGACAGGTAACTAACATACTATATCACAAGACAAAGGACTAGAATCCATTATTTTTAAAAGGTATTAAACTCCTGTCCATAGTTAAGTCAGGTACTAGGACACAAAACACTACCTGCAGTGTTTCAAGGGGTAAATGGGCAAGGAATGGGAGCCACTATCTCATTTGAAAGCTGTTTTTCCAACACAACGCTCAGTCACACACATGTGGCAGTCAAAATTATCTCTGCTCCTTGCTTCCTATCTTCTGTGGATACAGTGAGGACCTCGGTCTCCTGAGCTATCAGTCTAGCACCTCTTCACCACATGCCCACATAATTCTATGTCTGATTCTGCATTCCTTCCTAAAGCAAAATTTCTTCTGAAGTGCAAGGCCATTTTGCCTCAGGAAGGATGACAAGACCAGACCTATAAAAAGGGTTTTGTTAGTACTCTCTATCTTTTTCTCCAAACCAAGGTTTAAAATACCATTTCTGTTTTGTGTGTGTGTATGTGTGTGTGTGTGTGAGTGAGTGTAAAGGACACCCCCTCTTAGACAAATCAAGAGGGAATGAAGTACCCCCAGGAAATAATAGGAGAGGCTGCTGTTAACCCCAAAGGTGACAGATTAACCACATAGAAAATGAGCAACATTCTTTTCTAAGGTCTGCACCTCAAAGATCTGAGCACTTCCAGCTAGAAGATGGGAGAATTATGGAGAGGATTTGAAAACTGACAGGAAGTAATTCCACCTTTTGTCCTGTCCTAACCCCCTAAGTCTATATGCTAGGAACTTTGAAATACGTGAAAAAGTACCTAAGGAAAATGCATTCTAACTAATTCAATTCCTCCTCACCATAAATATAACCAGTAAGGTCTTAATCTCTGAGAGATTTTTTGTTATATACTTTGTAGTATAATTTTCTAATCTTTTATAATACTTTTTATTGTTGTAGCTCCGTTGGTCTGACTCTTTGTGACCTCATTTGAGATTTTCTTGGCAAAATACTGAAGTAGTTGAAACTGAGACCAACAAGGTGAAGTGACTTGTATGGGGACATACTGCTAATAAGCACATGTGGTCAAATTTGAACTCTTCTGTATGTCAGCATAGTGTTTTAACCATTTAACCATTTAGTTGCTTCATAGTAAAACTTTATATCTGTGTGATGCTTTATGCTCTTAAATATATACTTAATATTTTCTCAGGAGATCTTTCTAGCTCACTTAAAAGGTAGGGCAGATATCTATGATTTCCATTTTATGGCTAATAAAGTAGGCCCAAGTTCACACTTTCCTGCTAAAGACATACAGTGAGTCACTGAGAAAATCAAGACTAATGTTTCTAAGGCTCAGCCGCATGCATCTTTATAATATCATGCTGGTGTCGTGGTCATGATTCCATCATTTTTGAGTCCTCTCAAGTACATGGCACTGAATTTAAAAAATTCTTACAAAACTCAGAGCAACTATGATAGTAAAGGGGAATGGATTTGATTTTCAACAAAACAGACTGCAAAAGTTGCCAGTTAGATGTAATGGAGAGAACAGGGAACTTGGAGGGAAAGAGGTCTTTGTTCAGATCTTACCTCATTCTTTTTTTTTTTTTTTTTTACTCAATGCATGACTGGACAAATCACTTTTTTTTTATTTTTGTCCTTCATTTTCTTTTTTTTAATAGCTTTTTTCCCAAATAAATACAAAAATAGTTTTCAACATTCACCTTTGCAACTTCTTGTTTTTCTCCCTTTCTCCCCCTCTCCTCCCTCCTCTATATAGTAAGCAACCCACTAGAGATTAAACATGGGCAATTCTTCTAAACATATTTGCATATTTCTCTGGACACATCACTTAACCACCCCTGCCTTAGTATCTTCATCTGTAAAATAAAGAGATTGTAATCAATAGCCAATGACTCTATCATTGGCATTTTAATTTTCAGTGATTTGAAATCAATAAGTTTTGTAGCTTGGATTCAAACCTCAATGCTCTGACTTTAAACCTGTCTTTCTATTTATTTTTGCCAACTTTGCATTGTATGTATTTGAAATTATAGTTGCTTGGATCTCAAGGATAATTTTCAATGTGTATTGCATTCTCTGCTGAAACGTTCAGAAAGGTATCTCTAAATATTTGGAAAAAGGTAGTTTTCTAATGCTGTTCCTCCAACATAATACTCTATTTCTTGACTCAAAGTTTTCACTGGCCCCATTCATGAAATGTTCTTTTTCCTCATCCTTTCCTCCTAGCTGCCCTATATATTATATGTGTATATGTATGTATATACACATATGTGCATATACATGTATACATAAATATGTGAATGTGTATAAGCACATATCTTATTTATACATAGCTTTTTGTATGTTGTATCCCCCATTTGACAATGAACTCCTTGCAAACAGGGACTGGTTTTTGTTGTTGGTTTTTGTCTTTTTTTTGTACTTAGTACTTAACACACTGCTTGGCACAAAGTAAGCATTTTTAAAAATGCTTATTTCCTTTCTTTCCCCTCATCTCTAACTTTTAAATTCCTTGACTTCCTTCAAGTCTCTCCTAAAGCCCCACCTTCTACAAGAAATTTTTCCTAGTCTTCTTTAATCTTAGTGACTTTCTTCTGAGACTACTCTAATTTTTTATCTCTTTGTGTGTCTGTGTCCTTCTCTATCTCTCTGATTCTTTCTGTCTGTCTCTCTGTCCCTCTCCCTTTGTCTTTTTCTCTTCTTATATGTGTCTCTCTCCCCTGAATCTATCTATTTATCTATCTACATTTATATTTTATTTATATATAACTGTTTGTATGTTCTTTTCTCCCATTAAAATGTGAGCTCCCTACAATCAGGAATTGGTTCTTTGCCTTTTTTTGTATCCCCAGCGTTTAGCACAATTCTTGATACACGCATTAATAGGTGCTTAATAAATGTAAAATCATAATTTGACCTGATATTGTCCATGAGCCCCCCCCCATAAATATCAATTGATATCAATTACCCAGTCATACTTCCATTTGTTTTCAAATGAGTGTTAATGTAGTGGTATGGTTAATAGAATAACTCTCCTTGCCTCTTCTGTCTGCAGCTACACAGATTAGTGAGGAACTCTTACAAAGTTCCTGAATGAATTAGCCTAGATGAATATCTAACAGTGATCTTCAAACTCGTTCTCGCCAAAGTGAGAAAAGTTAAAAGATACAAGAGATTGTAAATAGTTGTGGATACAGTAAAGCCAACATTGTGAGTGGTGATAATGATGAATCTTTGAAACTTACCAGCAACCAATTGTTCTAAATAAATAGAGAGTCTAAGAGGAAATGGGCTCCAGCTTGGAGTATATGTGACACAGCTCCTAGATATCCTTTTGGTTTGAGTCCTCAAGATGTTTTCTTTAGGATATACATACTATATCCTTTTTGCTGGGCTCCTTATAGAACCATGATCTACCTTTCCCCATCACTTTCAGTTTACCCTCTATTCCTGATATATATATATATATATATATATATATATATATATATATATATATATATACTTCTGCTAGTTAACCCTGACTTCAAGAAACTGCTAAGATGCCAATTAAAAAATTCAAATCTTTCTGTTCTCTGAAGTTTCCAAGGTCTTCCTCTGGCCAAAGGGGAAGAGGAAACAGAGGATGAGACTTAGAGTGAAGCCTTTTATTCCCCTTTCCTACTCTATGAATTTTTTTTAAATGCTTGGCTGGAAGTAAGCTACTAAACTGGCTCAATAATCTGTAAATGATCCAAGTTCTCTCAACCAATTCAAAGATACTTCTGGTGCAATATCACTGCAGCTCATCCAACAGCTTTCAAAACTCTAAATTAATTTAGGATTTTTCCCACATAATCGAAAGCATCTGATTGATTGAGTGATGGAGGTGCTTGTTCACCCCCAGTGAACAATCAAGATGTGTTCTTCCCTGCTTATCTATCAGAGTATAGCATACTTTAAGAATGATGAGAGCAACTATCTAGACTGATAATACTGCCCTGAATTTGCAATTAAAACATGAAACATTCATAATATGACAAGGTTACCAGTTTTCTCCAGTACATTATTGGGTACTGTGATCAGTCTAGACAATTGCCCCTGAGAACTTTCATAGAGTGGGGCACACAACTCTAGCCTCTGGCTCCTGATTAGTCCTTATGTGTCATTGATTGGAAACTGTGCCAAAGAAGATTAATGAATTAACCAGGAATAGTCCAGGTTCATAGAAGATCCTCTGGACCAATCACCAGATTAGGGGGTTCCCTTGTTCACCTTCTGTTACCAAATATATATATTTCATGGTGTTATCAATAAAATTTCATTTTCTGAAAAAATTTTGTAGTTCAAAATTGTGATGCTTTCACAGGAAATTTTTAACTGGTTTCTGATTACACTTAGTACTCATGGTGCCCTTAATAAAAAGGAGAAAAATATCTTTGCTTATATTTTTATTTTTACCAGCCTACTCTCCCCTAAATCTAAGCATCAATTTTGCATAGGTAGTGAAATGAAAGAATAACTTTTTAGTTCCTGCCTGGCCTGCTCCAAGCACACTGATGGGAGGATCTCAGAGATTTCTATAAAAATTTTAAAGTACATTAGGTAGAATGAGTAACAACTTAGACTTCACAGACAAGGCAACAGAAAAGCAATAATTAGTCCAGATTCATAGTAATAGAATAGAAGTTCTATATTTTTGTAGTTTACACAGTCAACTTAGGAAGATGGGCATGAAAAGGCTGAAACACATTGCAAATGTGGAACTATGTGGGATGTATTAAAGAGATACATAACTGGGGGAAAATTTGGACTAGTTGTACAATAAAAGTAAAAAAAAAAAGATGATTAATAAAAGAGTTCATTAGAACCAGGAGAACACTGTAAACAGTAACAGCAAGATTATAAGATGATTAACTATGATAGACTTAGTTTTTCTCAGCAATACATTGATCCAAGACAATTCCAATAGACTTGGGATGAAGAATTCCATCTACATCCAGAGAGAGAACAATGGAGGTCAAATTTGGATCAAAGCATACTATTTTCATCTTTCTTCATTTTTTTCTTTTTCATGGCTTTTCCTTTTGTTCTGATTTTTCCTTCATAACATGATTAATATTAAAATATGTTTAAAATTATTGTACATGTGCAACCTATATCAGATTGTTTGCTCTTAGGGGCAGCTAGGTGGCTCAGTGGATAGAGCACCAGCCTTGAATTCAGGAGGACCCGAGTTCAAATCTGATCTCAGACACTTACTTAACACTTCCTAGCTGTGTGACCCTGGGCAAATCACTTAACCCCAGCCTCAAAAAAGAAAAAAGAAAAAAAAAATTTGCTCCTTAGGATGGGAAAATGTAAGGGAGAGAGGGAGAAAAAAATTTGGAATTCAAAATCTTACAAAAATGAATGTTGAAAACTATCTTTACTTGTAACTGGAAAAATAAAACACTATTCAATAATAAAGCAAAGAAAAAAGAGCTCATGAATTCCATTTGGTATTACAAAATATCAGGAGATCTAAAACAAGGACCCTAGCACTTAAGTGGGCATCCCATAACAGATTTACCAGAAGACATGGACAGGAGTAAGGAAAAACAGGCAAGGATGAGTGATAAGCATTGTTGGAAAGAATACTCATTTTCAAGAAATCACAGGACAAGCTAAGTATTGCAGAAAGGTTTTTAAGGATAAGGACATATCAAATCTATGTCTAAATTTTTTATGTTTTTTTCCAACATCTCTCAAGAGTTTTCATAGACTTAGAATGCCAGGGATAGAACTAAGAAATCTAGGAAATACAGAAGAAATGAAGATTTACAAGACTTCTCTTCAAAGAACACAGTGTGTTTAGAAAGGAATTCCAGCTCTTGAGTTCCTAGCTGTTCCTAACTTGGAGTAGAAAAAAAGAACTACAATTCTAATAGACTTGTGATGGAAAGCATATAGGAGAAAACTATGAAGACTGAATATAGATCACAGAATAGTATTGTCACCATTTTTGTTGCTTTTTTTTTTCTTTCTCATCATTTTCCCTTTTGATCTGCTTTTTCTCGTGAAACATGATAAACATGGAAATATCTTTAGAAGGATTGCACATGTTCAACCTATATTGGATTGCTTGTTGTCCAGGAATGGGGAGAAGGGAGAAAATTTTGGAACATAAGGTTTAGTAAAGAAGAATATTGAAAACTATCTTTGCATGTATTTTGAAAAATAAAAAGATATGCTTATTTAGAGCAGAACCAGAAGACCACTATACACTTCAACAACAATACTGTATGAAGATGTATTCTGATGGAAGTGGACATATTCAACATAAAGAAGATCCAACTCACTTCCAGTTGATCAATGATGGACAGAAACAGCTACACCCAGAGAAAGAACACTGGGAATTGAATGTAAACTGTTAGCACTACTGTCTATCTACCCAGGTTACTTATACCTTCGGAATCCAATTCTTAACGTGCAACAAGAAAATTGGATTTACACACATATATTGTTATCTACGTTATATTGTAACACATTTAATATGTATAGGATTGCCTGTCATCTAGGGGAGGGAGTAGAGGGAGGGAGGGGAAATTTTGGAAAAATGAATATAAGGGATAATGTTATAAAAAAATTACTCATGCATATGTACTGTCAAAAAATTATAAATATAAAATTAATTTTTTAAAAAAAATATGCTTATTTTTAAAAAGTGCCAACTTGAGAATCAAGTAGATTGCCAGTCAAACACTGGCATACCATTAACTTCCTATATGTTTCTGGGCAAATGATTTCACATTTCTAGACCTCAGTGCCATCGTTTTTAAAATGAGAGGTCTGAATCCTAAGTTTAATCCTTAAGGTTGTTTCCAGTTTGAATATTCTATAATTCAGCTTTTCTTTAATACAGCTTGCTTTCCAGGAGAAAAGGGGAATAAAAAAGAAGGAACCAGTGAAATGCCTAAGATCTAAAACAAAGACCCTAGTACTTAAGTGGGCATTCCATGACGATTTCCCAGAAGACATGGACAGGAGTAAGGAAAAAACAGGCAAGGATAAGTGATAAGCATTGTTGGAAATGAGAGGCACCATTGCTAGATGTACACCTCTCTCACCAAGGAATCAGGGTAAATTGTGAAATGGAAATATGAGGAATAATAGGGTAACTACTTGCTTGAATACTATGGGATGGAACTTTTTATTTATTACATGACTTTGTAGACTGAATACTTTTCATAGTATTAGAGAATAGAGTTGGAAAGAACCTCAAAGGTCATCCTCTAACATTTCCATGTTAGACTTATGCCCAGACAGGTGGGAAATTAAACCATGAGAAATTTAAGTGATTTATCGAAGGTCACACAGCTGATAATCATTAGAGATAGGATTTGAAGCCAAGTTTTCCAACTCCAAAATCAGGGCTTCTTTCATTGAACTATATTGTTTCCCCTGTGAAAATGGCAGCAAAAATCTAATTGGAAGCTTTCATCACATGTTCTACTCACAGTTCAGCAAAACTGCCTTTTCTTTTCATAGAATGAACTCACTGGAGTCATGATCCTTGCTCTAGAAGGGATCTTGAGCCATCAACTTCAACTTCCTTATTGTAGAAACGAAGGGATTGAAATCTTTAGAAGTGGAGAGCATTTTGCCCATGTTTCCACAGGTTGAAAGGATCAAAAGTGGGATTTGAACACAGATCCTTTGCACAAAGGCACTGCTCTTCCCATTGTACCACACTGCTTTTTTCTCCTACTATGGGACACTAAATAGTAATGATCCTTGGAGGTAAAAAGAAAAATATCTTTTCAAAAGACCAGTTGTTTTGAGCCCGGAACTGTTCTTGTATTCCCTAAAGTCAAAGAAAGAAGCTAACAAATAGAGGATTAAGAAATTATATTTTCCTAATTTATTTTGCCTCCAAAGATAAGAACAGTTTGAAGAACTAAATGCCAAGGGACCTCAGTATATCTACTGGCAGGAGTTGCTGCATGAGATTTTCTACTGGCTAGCTTAATCCAAATTAGTAGGAGCTTCAGAAAAGACTTTTGGCTGATCCACAGCTGGAAAGTGTTTTGTCACAAACTCTGCCAAGTGCATAAGGATATACAGGGGGGAAAAAAAGGAGGAGGGGAAAAGTGAATAAAAATTGAGGGAAGCAGATTTTGTTCTTTTTAGAATAATTTTTTAAAAAAGCAAATGAAACCTCAGATTTAATTAAAATATTTCTGGCCTACCCCACAATTTTTTATGTAACTCCCCAAAGTTAAGTGCTTATTAAACAACAGAAATAATGGGGAAATATTTTTTTAATTTTAGAGAAATGGGAAAGGGAGGGAAATAAGATTTTGAATTTTTTTTTTTTTTGTTCTTGACCTCAGGATCAACAAAGGCAACATGTAATATGTATTTTGGGTGGCTGGAGGTAGGGGTGGGGCAGGCTAAACCCTACAGCTAGTAAAACTAATTTATCAGCTCTTCTGCACATGATTCAGCAGAACACAGCTGGTCTTTCAGCAGCAGACAAAAATAAGGAACACTGAGAAGCCAACCACTCATCCAATTCAGAAAGATAGGACTATGTCGTTCTCAATAATTCTAAGCAGTACAACTGGCTCCTTTCATCTTAAGTAATACTTCAATGCTGTAAATTGCTTTCAATTAACTTGAAATTATCTAACTGAACCTCATGAGGATTGTATCATGCCAAACTTCATTGCCAAAGATTCTTGTGAATTGTGAAAAGGAAACAATATTGCAAAATCAATCTTGGAGCATGACAGTACATTTCAAATCTGCATATATCTGCCCTACAGCCTGAGCTCTCTATCTTCTTCCATTTTCAAATGATCATCAATTTTAGCTTTAGAATGTCTCTACCCTCCTTTCTATTCCTAAAGCTCCCAAGGTACAATGGAAAGAACAAGGGATTTGGAGTAAGAGGACTAGGGTTAAAATCCAACTCTGTCACTTATTACCTATGTGACCGAAGACAAATATGTCTCTAGATCTGTTTGCCCCTCTGTAAAATCAGGGGTTAGAGGAGATGGCATCTTAACTCCCATCAGCTCTAAATATATGACCCTGTAATCCACAGTAATTTAGAACCTTAAAAACACAGGATCATGGGTTTAAACCTGGAATGGACCTTAAAAATCATTGTGTCCTGGCAACAACAATATTATATGATGATCAATTCTGTTGGACATGGCTCTCTTCAACAGTGAGATGATTCAAACCAGTTCTAATTGTTCAGTGATGAAGAGACCCATCTACACCCAGAGAGAGAACCATGGGAGCTGAATGTGGTTCACAACACAGCATTTTCACTCTTTTTGTTGTTCTTTGCTTGTATTTTCTTTTGCTTCTTTTTTTTTCTTGTGTGGCACAATAGTTGTATAAATATGTATACATATATTGAATTTTTATATGCATACATATTTATACAATTATCATGTTATATTTCTACCATGTTTAACATATATTGGACTACTTGCCATCTAGGGGAGGGGGTGAAGGAAGGGGGAAAATTGGAACACAGGGTTTGCAAGGACTAATGCTAAAATATTGTCCACACATATGCTTTGAAAAATAAAAAATTTTAATATAAAAACCCATTGTGTCCAACTCCCCAACTTGGTGAGGCCCATGAAGAGTAAGTAGAAGAGCCAAGCCAGGTCCTTTAATTCCAAATCTGGTGTTCTTCCCATCCTATTTCCACATTCATAAACCTTAGATACTTCCCCACTACCTACAGGATTAAAAAAATAATCTAACGTCTGGAACTGGCATTCAAAACCCTCCACAGTCTGACCCTAACCTATCTTTTTTATCTCAGTTATCATGACTCTTTTATATTCAATAATTCCTATAACATTAACACACCTCTACATTTTTGTACCTGCATTTTTTTTCAGGTCTCTACACTTGGAATCAATGATTCAACTCAATTTTCTTCTTTACAAAGATCATTTTGAATTTGTGGCCAAATAGGAACTAAAGAACATTATGGAATGCAAAAGGGATGTTTCTTATTATGTTAAGTTTTAAAAGTTTTGTACAAATAAAACCAAAGCAGATGAGATTAGAAGGGAAGCAATAAACTGGGAAAAAATTTTACATCCAAGGTTCTGATAAAGACCTCATTTCTTTATATATAAATATATATATATATATATATATATACAGAGAGAGAGAGAATTGACTCAAATTTATAAGAATTCAAGACATTCCCCATTTGATAAATGGTCAAAGGATATAAACAGACAATTTTTAGATGAAGGAATTAAAACCATTTCTAATCATATGAAAAAAAATGCTCTAAATCATATTGATCAGAGCAATGCAAATTAAGACAACTCTGAGGTACCACTACAGCTTCTCAGGTTGGCTAATGACCAAATGAATGATGATAATAGAAAGAAGATAATAATGAATGTTGGAGGGGATGTGGGAAAACTAGGACACTAATACATTGTTGGTGGAGTTATGAACTGATCCAACCATTCTGGAGAACAATTTGTACTATGCCCAAAGGGCTATCAAACTCTGCATATTCTTTGATCCAGCAGTGTCTCTACTGGGCCTGTATTCCAAAGAGATCATAAAAAAGGGAAAAAGCACCCACCTGAGCAAAAATGTTTGTAGCAGCCCTTTGTGTAATGGAAAGGAACTGGAAACTGAGTGGATGCCCATCAGTTGGAGAATGGCTGAATAATAATATATGGATGTTTTGGAATATTATTGTTCTATAAGAAATGAGGATGAGGATGATTTCAAAAAGGCTCTATGTGAACTGATGCTAAGTAAAGTGAGTAGAGCCAACAGTGTACGTGGCAACAACATTATACAATGATCACTCTGATGGGCATGGCTCTTTTCAACAATGAGATGATTCAGACCAGTTTCAATGGTGTTGTGATGGCGAGAGCCATCTACACCCAGAGAGAGGACTGTGGGGACTGAATGTGAATCAAAACATAATATTTTCACTTTTTGGTGGTTGTTTGCTTGCATTTTGTTTTCTTTCTCATTTTTGTTTTCTTTTGGATCTGATTTTTCTTGCGCAGCATGATAAATGTGGAAATATGTATAGAAGAGGTACACATGTTTAACATATATTGGATTACTTACCATCTAAGGAAGGGGATGGGGGAAGGGAGGGAGAAAGAAAATTTGGAATACAAGGTTTTGCAAGGGTGAATGTTGAAAACTATCTATGCATATGTTTTGAAAATAAAAAGCTTTTTTAAAAATAAAAAATAAAATTCCAAAGGAGGAAAAAAAAAAAAGACCATTCTACTTATTGTCTGTACCACTCATTTGGCATCCATACACTACCATATATTGTTTGTCATCTTTTGGTGCATATGTCTTGCCTCCTCAATTAAATTATAAATTCCTTAAGGGCAGTGACTTTGTCATATATTTCTTTAAGCATCAAAGATAACTGCTGAGCAATTGCTTAATCCTATTCAGTTAAAAGGGACTAAGTGTTGTTAAAATAACTCAACTCCAGCAGTTGAATGCACAACTCAACTCCAAAAGGGACTCTAAGGTAAGATTAAGCTTTTCCTGGTTCTCAAGGAGTTGACTGTGAGTGGCCTTCTTCCCCTGCTCCATTCCTTTGTGAGTGGCAACATTTATCTTAGTAGTTTAAGAATATGGTGTGAATTATTTAGTCAGATTCTTAACTCAGCCCCTATTCCTATACCAAGAAAACTTCCTATTCCACCTATCTCTGGTGCATTTTAATTGATATATATAAAAATGTAATATATATATAATATTTTAATAATATTACTATTTCTAATAATAGTATCTACTAATACTATTGCCATTTCTTTTTAATTTTTTATTTCTATTTAGTTTGTGGAATAAAAATAAGCATTCCTATAACACATTATTATTTTTTTAAAAGATAATTATATATGAAACTGCAACTGCAACTCTGTTATATACAACTTGTTATTCCCTTTAAACATATAAAAAAGTTATGTGAATTTCTTTTTTCTCCCCTCCCCCCAAAGGATTTAAATGATTAAAGGTATATTAATTGTACTATCATTTCAATTGTTCTATAGGAGTCATCTCAGGGAATGAGCAAATACTTCCAGGTACATGGTGAGTCAGTACTTTGGTTTTGGGGGATGAACTTTCTTCCTGTTCCTAGACATATAATAATCCAGAACTTAAAAGAATTTGACAGTCTGTTTGATACAGAAAACTGTAAATGGTTCCCTTCCTACATCCTACAGATGACAGGAATAAGGAAGGAGGAGGGAATAGGACAAAATTCCTTATTAATTAAAAAGAAATTAGCTTTTGTATAGCTCTCTTCCTTTGATCCTTCAGGTAGCATCATGTAACAGCTGAGACTTACAGTGAATGATGGAAGATGAGCTGACCCTTTATCACTTTGATATTATGGGGATAATTTTTATATAAATTAGAGTAAGATCACTCCACTAGGTGAGCTTGTAACTTGATCCCTGGTTATCTTTTCTATTGTGTGTTTCTTTTTCTGAGTATGTAATCAATCGTCAAGCTTGAAGTAGACATTTCCAGGCTAGGAGGTCACCTTGTGAGTTCCAAAGGTCCAGAAATCTTGGATCCATTAAGTGAGACTGCCTGTAGGAAAGGGAAGTTTCTTCATCAGACAGGATGACCACTGAAAAAGGAACAAGCCCTCATTTCAGTTTACCAGTAAACATGGAGTTTTTTGGAGTATAAAGCAGAGGTAAAATGTAAAATGTAAAATGCCTAATTGACAATCCTGCAAAATACCTTACATCTTGATGAAGTTCCAAGCATCACTTCCCAGCAAATTGTAATGATACTATTAAGTTATTAAATCTTACTTTAAATAGCTATATCAACATTTGCTTTCTGAGAATCTTTTCTCTTTTATACATGCATTTCTCTTTTATGTGTGAAATATATACTTGACCCATACCTCATTTAAATTGTACATTGAGAATTTTTTTAATTTTCCTCTTTGGAAAGACCTAGACATGGGCCAAAATGTTCTCTGAGTACTGAATTAAGGAGTGTGTGAGCTGAGCAGTGTAGGAAGAGAGCCCAATCCTGTCATCAAAGGCCAGGCTCCTCAAGAACTGAACCAAGTTGGGTGGCTGCTTGGGTCCAGAGCAGAGGGTCCCCTTGGGGAAAGGATGGGGAAAACGACTCTGCCTCTTGTGCTCTGCAGCAGACTTTATTGTTATATTAGGAAATGGAAATATTCAAGCAACCAACAAAAAGCCCACAAAGTCTTTTTTTACCAGGTACAGGCAGGTCAAAAACCAAAAGCACAAGACCATTAAGGTGGTTAAATTCTGATCTCTCCTTCCCACTGCTACCTTTGCAAAGTCATTATTACCTTCTTAAAGTTTCAAGACAAAATTAGATTCTATTGTTCCTGGATTTATCCTGTTGGGCTTTTGCTCTTCCTAATTTACTTCCTATTTGGTTTAATCCTCCTCCTCCTCCTCCCCTTCTTCCCCCTCCCCCTCCTCCTCTCCTTCTCCCTCTTCCCCTCCTCTCCTCCTCCTCCTCCTCCTCCTCCTCCTCCTCCTCCTCCTCCTCCTCCTCCTCCTCCTCCTCCTCCTCCTCCTCCTCTTCCTCCTTCTTCTTCTTCTTCTTCTTCTTCTTCTTCTTCTTCTTCTTCTTCTTCCTCTTCCTCTTCCTCTTCCTCTTCCTCTTCCTCTTCCTCTTCTTCTTCTTCTTCTTCTTCTTCTTCTTCTTCTTCTTCTTCTTCTTCTTCTTCTTCTTCTTCTTCTTCTTCTTCTTCTTCTTCTTCTTCTTCTTCTTCTTCGCTAGCTATTGATTACTATATGTTGGCTACACCTTTCCCTTCTCACTTGACTTTTATATGCCAGATATTCTCTGCTTGCCCCTAGGTCTGGCTGGTACCTGTTTTTGTCTGTTTTCTTATTAAAATCATCTGAGTAAATCAACTAATCAATCAACAAGAGTTTATTAAGTGCCCACTATGTACCAATCACTGTCCAAGGCAGAAAAAATACAAAGAAAAGATAAGGGAATAAACATTTATATAGCACCTACTGCATGCTAGGCACTAACTAGGCTAAGAGATTTACAAATATCTCATTTTTATATAAAGATACAAAAACAAAAATGAAAAAATTCTTACCCTCAAGATGCTTCCATTCTATAAGGGGAAGCAACACTTTTACTTAAAAGTATATACAATATACGCATAAAGTAAAGAAAATGTTATGGAAGTGTGGAAGTATTAAAAGTTGGTAGGATCAGCAAAAGTCCTGTGTAAAAGGTGGCAATCTAAGGAATTTTTTTAAAGAAACTAAAGATTCTCAGAGATAGAGATAAGGAAGGCATATTTGGGAGACAAACTCTGTAAAAGCGTGCAAATGAAAAGTGGAATGTGGTGGATGAGGAACAAAAAAAATGTAATTTGGCTGGAACATAGAGTACATGTTGGGGAGTGAAGTATAATAAGTCAGGAAGAGAGATGATATTCAAGCTTTGAAGGATTTTAGAAGCCAAACAAAAAAAAGTTTGTACTTGAGACTAAAAGTATTAGGAAGCCACTACAAATACTTACTGATAGGAGTGACATATTCAGTTCTGTGCCTTAGGAATATTAATTTGACAGTTTTTTAGAGAAGGCATTGGAGAGGGGAGAGACAAAAGGAGACCAATTAAGAGGAAATCACAATAGTTTAGGATGAATTCCATGTCAATTACCATTTTATTTCTCTGTCTTTTTGTCCCCTTACCCTAACCGCTTCTCTGGGAATTGTGAATTCACTGAGGGCAAGAAGAACTTTTTTCTCCATAGTGCTTGACACATAATAGGTGCTTTGTTGCTATTAACTTTACTCCCCCCTCTCTTTATCTGACTCTCATGTTTCCCCAGCTGACAAGAAGTTCACTTCATCCCTCCCTAGGTATGAGTGTTTTGTATCCTGTCAGCAAGGCTTATCACTTAGGGGGGAGAGACATAGCCATACTAATGCAACATACCCACTAACCTTTGTTCAGTCTATAAACATTTGTAAAATATCCACTATGTGTAAAGAGTATGGAGTAGTAGATAAAGCATTAGTCCCTTAATTAGGAAAGCCTGGGCTTTGAGTCCTGCTTCTGTGACATGTTAAATCCGTTAGGTAAATAATCTAACTTTTGGGTACTGAAAGAAACACTCTAAAAGTGTAAGTTTCTGCAAAGATGCTCACTTGCATTGGTAAAAGATGTTTCCTTATGTGGGAGTTCCTTATACTAATGGAATCACAGATCTAGTTCCTATTTCTCTATATAAGGTGGATGGCAGATGAGATAAATAGGGCCCAATTATCTTTAAAATAGAAACTTGCTATACTTTTGCTTCCTTTCACCTACACAATATATTATACTTAGTAGGCATTTTTCTGATAGAGTGGTTGAAGCTAATTTTATGGAAGAACAAGTGGTTCTGAGGATTGTAATCAGAGCATTCATCTGTTCGTCTAGGGAGAACAACTACAGACTTTCCAGGTGATAAAAGAATGCTAAATTCACTTGTTTTCTTATGTGTTATCTTCTTGTAGAAAGCCAGTTAAGTAGATTTTTATGCAATTAAGTAATTTTTAATTACACAATTTTCACATGCAATTTTAGAGAATTTTATACAATTTAAGAGGTGGTCTGTGTCACATAAAGAGATGACTTTTAGTCATTTGGTGACCAAAATGCTTTTGAAGTGTTGTGACTTTATCTTTTGGGTGCTCTGAGTGATGTGCCAATAGGAAAAAGAAAAAAATGGCCCTTTCTCCTCACTACCTTCTCTAACAGCAAACAGAATACCTGTGTTCATTGTATCCAATATAGGAATAGGAAGAAGGGAGGGGGAAAGGAAAACAAAGAATACACAGTCCTATATGTTTTACAAAAAGCTAGTGAAAGAAATAATAAATATATAAATTTATATGTTGCATATGTATATATGTACATGTATATGTCTATATCTGTATATACATATATATATGTATCACACATTTTTTCACATATATTTCAGCTTCAGCTATGATAGTTCAAAAATGGAGGAGAGACAAGGAACCTCTTCTTTCACCTCCTCCCTTCTTGAGGCAGAAATGTTGACATATAAAGCACTAGGAGTCAAGATTAAATAATAGTAACCAGAAATGTGACCAGTACATATTTCTTACTCTGAACAAGGACAAAGAAGTAGCATTAATATGGAAACGATTTTGTGAAAGATCCCCAAAATTAGGGAGACCTATTTTTTATCTACACTGGGCAATCATTCCACTATTACTTGCTTTCCCAGTCCATCCTCTTAGCTGCAGCTTTCATTTTCCTACCTTCACAACTTTGGCTCCCTAGTTAATTAGCTTATTTTTATGCCATGTTTTTCCTTTGCATCCCTTTTCTCCTTATCATACTGCTATTCTTCCTTTTCTAAACTCTATTCTGAGTCACCTTCATCTTTGACTGCTACTTGCATGCTGCTAAATACTGCTGGAGGAAGTCACATAAGTCAAGTCAATAAGTATGCATAATTATGTTGACCAGTACCCTGTAAATTTATGCCATTTTATATCAATTAGTTTCTTGTTGCTATATATAAATCCTTTTACTCTTCTTTAATTAATTCTATCAGACCAATCCTATTTTAAATCCTCTCAAACCCTCAATACAATCTATTTCATCTTCAATCTCTGCATACTTTTAAGAAAAATTTATTATGAGCTCCTATTTCTCCCAATAAAATGTTATATCTCAAATCCCATCAATATCATCCTTCTCCATTCTCTTCTCAGATGTTCCAGGTCGGTAAGAGATGGCCCTTTCCTTGCCAAGGTCAACTATGCTGCTTGTGCCCAAAGATCCCATCCCCTCTATCTCCCAAGGGAGCTTAAAAAATACAATTACTGTTTCTGTTTCTCTGTCTCTCTGTCTTGTCTGTGTCTCTTCTCTGTCTCTGTCTCTCTCTTCTCTCTGTTTCTGTCTCTCTCAGATCTGTCACTATTGACTAACAGTATTTCCCTATCTCTCTCATCCTTAAAAAATAAACAAAAAAACAAAACAAAAAAAAAAAAAACCCTTCACTTTGAGCTTGGTTTCTGACCCTACCACTTGACTGAAATGCCTCTCTCTAAAACTGCCAATGATCTTTTAGTTACTAAATCCAAAGGCTTTTATTCTCATCCTTCTTGATTTCTCTGAATTATTTGACATTGATATTTGATTGACACTGATTTTTGATACACTCTGTTTTAAGACATCCCCTCCTCCCTGGGTTTACTGGGACTTTTTTCTGGGACTTCTGATGATCCTCCTGCCTGACCACCACCCTTCAGGCTCCTTTGTTGGATCTTCATCCATAATTTTAGTATAAATTTGAGCTCTGTCTCGAGCACTTTTTTCTTTTCCTTTCCATACACTCTCACAATGACTTTATGAGTTCAATTATCATCTTTATAGAAATAATAAATCCTAAGGTTATCTTCTCTCTGCTCCCTCCTGAGCTGTAGTTTCTTATCTTCAACTGCCTACTCAGTATCTCCACTTGAATTTCCCACAGGCATTGTAAACTTCCTGTTTCCAGATGTGAGTACATTTTCTTTCTGCCTTAACCCAACCTCTTCCTAACTTTCCACTCTTTCTAGGGCCCCACATCCTTCACCCAGATTTACAGCTTCAGTCATCCACCCCATCCAATCCATTGCTAAGTATTATTTTTCATATTTCTGCAATATTTCTCATGTGCATCCCTTTCCCCTCATATAACCACCACCCAAATTCAAGCTCTTACCACTTTTGTTCTGTGATATTGCAATAGTTCTCTCTGCTTTCAGCTTCTCTCTTCCAACCCATCCTCCACAAAACTGCCAGTCTCATTTTTTCTAAAAACTCCCCTGCTCAGGAAGCTTTAATGGCTCCTTAGGACCTATAGAATTAAAAACCATCTTCTCTGTTTGGCATTTAAGTCTTTCACAATCAATTTACATCCTTCTTCCAGACTTAATTTCACATTATTCCTTTACATATGTCCTATATTCTAGTCAAACTTGCCCACTTTATGGTCCTTATGCACACTTAATGAAATTATTTCTCCCACCTTTCTTTGAAGAGGCTCTTTAGCCACATATCTGGAATGCTTTCCCTTCCCCACATCTGCCTCTTGGAATTTCCAAGCTCCAAAGCTACCTTATACATTAGGCCTTTCCTAATCCCCTCCCCAGATGTTATTACTCTATATTCTCACCCTGAAAATATCTTATATTTTTCATTGTATTGCTCCTCCTTTCCCCCACTACTCTAAATAAATTATAAGCTCGTCGAGAATTGAGACTATTTAATTTCTTTTTGTCTTTGCACCTCCAGCACCAAATGCAGTATCTTACACATAGTAGTTTCTTTTTAAAAACTAATGAATGAATAAATAAGGTATCATTTGCAAAACTTAGAGATAACATGTTCTAGAACTGAGTGTAGCATTTAAATAATAACCTGAGGTCCGGTTCTCAATCATACACCACCTGTGAAACCATGAGCAAATCACAATCTCTTTAACCCTCTACTCTCATTGATGTTATGGAGAAGCCTGTTGTGGACACTATTTTGCAGTGGTTTTGTCACTTGCTACCCTGAGTCTTTACAATACTATTTTTTCACATAGCCTGCTTTCTTTTAAACCTAACTATTGGGATGATTCCATGCTAAACTGCACTACTGGTATTCTGCCAATACAAAGTTCCTTTCTTAATAATTACCCAGGAGAGTGAGAGAATATTTGAAGAAGAAATTTCTAAATGATTGAGCTCAAAGCAGAGTCCTTTTTTGGCAATTTAAAGTCTGGCACGATTGCAATATGACTGTCTTTGTAAGAACATTCAGACGCCAGAAGGAAAATGCACTGAGGACATCCTGATACTCTGTGAAGTAGAGCTAAGGGCCCGGAGTTGCATAAGGGCAGCTGGCTTATCTTGAAATTCATCTAGTAAAGCCCAATTTTGATCTGGGGCCCAGCTTACCTAAGAGATTGCTGGGACAGTATAACATTGACCCCGTAAGGCCTTGTTACCCATACTTACTGATGGGGATGAGAGCTAAATAGCAGATTGGCCTTGGTTACCATAAAATGTCAATTGGCTCACCCAGCTTGGTGAAACAGATGAACATCTTCATGATGACCCTTGCATAGAGAATAGGGTCAGGGTCCTTAGTGCGTGATTTCACCCTAGTGTGGACAGGAATGCGCCACATCGGTTATTCTGTGGTTAGAAATGTGTTTATCCTTCTACTGGAATACATGACACTAGACCTTCTGTTCCCAGACCACTCTGGTATTAAAGAAGATCTAAAATGTTTTAATGAAGTGCAAACACCCTTAGCTTAAGTTTATTGTGTCCATATATATACACATCGTGGATTAAAGGATTGAGTTGTGGTTTGGGGGAAGTAGGGTTGGAGCAAGGATTGGAAAGAAAACTATCATTTCATTTGACAAATGAGAGAGTAAAATAGCAGTGGAAAAGTTTTAAGTGAAGAATTCTCCTTGAGGGGAAGGGAGGAGATCTGGGCCCAAATCTATCCCCTAATACTTAATACTTCATGATGTTGAACACGTCAATTAACTACTTGTGCCTTAGTTTCCTCATCTGTAAAATTTGGATAACATGGTTGGAGAGATCCCTAAATCTATCATTCTATGACCCAAAGGAAATAATTCTCTCTGCATCAGTAATTTGCTCTCCTTATTACTTTATTAGTGTATTACTCTACTCTTATCTTCCCTGATAGCCCAAGGTACTTATCCTGACACCAATAATAAAGGAAATCAAGTCCCTAGCTCTCCCTAGCATCTATCCAATATCAGTTAAGGGATAAGAAGCAGATGCAAAGAGATTGCCAATGCCTAGTAATCTTTAATTTAGAAAAAAATTAAGTTAACTAAGTAAATCACTATGTGAAAAACTCTTCCAAGCCTCACCTTAGAATGCAGTGTGAATCTTACCAAATAGGAAAGTTTCATGTCTATTATATGAGGACTATATTAGTTAACTTTGAAAAAGCCTTATCAACAACAAAAAAAACAGACCTAAAAGTGTTGAATTTCTTTGACTGCCGCAATTCACTAAGACAGAAACAGAATGGAGTAATCTAGAGTCCAGTTTCTTAAAACTGTGGTTTGCGACTCCATAGGAGGTCTGGTAACTGAATATAGGGGTCATGGAAATATGATTATCAGTAAATGTTTAATTTGTATACCTATTTTATGTACTTTGGGTATATCAGGGGTCATGTAAAAATTTCTTGAGCAAAAAGGGGTCACAAGTGGAAAAAGTTTAAGAAATCCTGCTCTAGAGGCCCTGATATTGGAGTGAGAAAAACCTTAATTTAAGTCTCACTTCAGATACTCATATTACCCTAGGAAAGTGATCTAATCTCTCAGTATTATATACAGATGACTCTCTAAAACCCTAAATTACAAATATGTTGCCAATCTTCATCATGGAGAAAATTTCTAGAGATAAGGAGATAAGGCTGAGTCTTAAAGATTATGAGAGAGAGAATTTAAGAGGAAGTGTATTTCCAGTACAAAGGACAGCTTACTGCAGCTGAGCAGGCAATAGATAGGTTGCTGAGTTCTGAAACAGCTAGCAGTTCTCTTCAATTTTCTTAGTTGATTGCTCATACTGGCAACCAGATCACTTCATCTTAAAGTCTTATTTCCTGGATTTTAAAAATAACATCCTTGCTTCTTTCATTTACATTTTAATAAGAGTATAAAAACACATGAGTCAAAAGCTGTTTCCATGTCTCCATAAAGCCTGTGCTTAGAGACTTTTAAAGCATATTTTTCACCCAATAATATAAACACGTTCACTTTAATGAATCCAATTATGCTACCTTGGGCTGTATTTCCCTCCAAGCAGAAAGCTGGGAATAAGATTCTTTACAGTTGTAATATCCACTCCTCTCAAGAGTATAGAGAATGGCCAATTTTATGAGTACACATTTCCTTAACACATTTCCTTAACAAGGAAACTATGATAAGATCGCTTTACCTTCCAAAGCTTGCAAACACTTTGAAAATGTCTTATTATTCAATTGCTGTCATTGAAGGGTTTGTTATGGATAATACTAGGCCTAATGCTAAGTCACACCCAGAGCAGGAAGCTTCTAAGAAAACATAGCAGCAAAGAGTTCTTAAACTTTTTGTGTCTGCTGGTTACTAGGGCAAAAGATTCTCAAGACCACCTACTCTACTTATTACCTCCTGCTTGCCACCAGACACAAAAAAATGCTCACCAGAATTAACAAGGGTGTTATTACCTTTGATGAAGCATCACTCAGGTGGTCTGGTTTTTATTATATGTTAAATAAATGTATACCAGAAACAAAACTACAGACTTTTTGTCATATTATAAACATTAAAGAGATTGGTCCAGAGACCACCTGGGGAACCCTTACAGACCATATTTTGAATCACAGAGCTCTAGGGCTGTTAAGTGGATTAGTGTTTAGTTAACTGGCTAGGTGATATTCATGATGTTAAATATATAAAGAAATGAACATAAAGTTGAAACAACTCTCTTTGAAGTGATCTATTATAATTGCTACAAACTATTACAAAATGTATGTTAACATAAATTATGTATTCCAAAGATTGGTTCCCAAGCTGGTAACACATTAGGAATTTTAAGGGTGATCCTGCTGACAAAAACTCTAAATAAATTCTATAGAGTTTCTGCAGACTTGAAAGATTAACAGATTTTTAAATTACTGATTTTAATAATTAGTTCAATTATAAGGATAATTTGGAATCTGAAGTCCATTTACAAGATATATAGTTTTTATTCTGATATTCTTTAAATGGTGTTCACATTAAGATTTATTTTAAAAGACTACAAAATTTTAAACTAAGCCTAATTTTTGTTTACAATGGGGAAAAAAATCATCCAGGCAGAAATTTCTCATTCCAAATTTGCTATCTATAAAAATTCAAATTTACTCCTAAACAAGTTCCAATTTTAAAAAAATAAAATACAGCAGTTTATAACAGAAATTCTGAAAATAAATCACTATTGGATACTTTCAGATTTTCCTCTAGTGTACCACAAATCACATTCAGAAACCCAAACAAAACAATCACTGAAATTTCTGAGACCTTCCTGCTGAGATTCAGTACCATAGCAAAAGAGGAAGAAAGACTCCAGTGAAGCAGGGAGTATTCTGCATAAGCCATACTGGTCTTTAGAAGGTAAAGGATCACCCACCCATTAATGTGTGACCACAATTACCAAAGGTAACATTAAACAAACAAACAACAACAAAAAAAAACCCTTTTAAATCCAGCAGCCTCTGGATGATATAAGAGACTCCACTTTACCACCACCCTGCTGAGTTACAGTTGACCACCAAAGGCAAGGAAAACCATTAACATCCTGAATTAATGGGGTTAGTGGTTTCCCAACGAGATATTTTCATGACACAATGTGGATTCAGCAAAGTTTCTTCTTCAAGAAAAATAAAGCTTCGATTTCAAAGAGCACTGATTAGACTTAATACCATTAAGGGACTATTATGGCATTTTTTGTTGTTGTTGTTGTTACTGTGCTTTAACTATCAGTTGCTGAACCAAAAATTGTGGGCAGTTGTCTTTACCAAAAGTCAAGGTTTAGGAATTTGAGAGCAAATCCAAGGTACAGATGAGCTTCAGATGTGAACAGGCTTCAGACAGTTTGAGAAGTTTTTTTTTTTTTCATTTAACAGGTCCTAGGGCTTTTATTATTACTACCAAGTGATAATATGAAAATTTTAAAAATTCACCAAGAAAATAACAAAAACACTGAATATGAGACATAATTTTTAAGAAGCTGCCTTAGTTTTATTGGTTGCAATGCATATTTGTTACAAATAAAAATTAAACAGCTTGACAAATCTACTAAAGAAATAATTCTTGATTACTTCCAATAGGTTTTAAAATATACAGAAGACCCCAGATATCAAATGCTAAAATACCTATAGTATTATTTCTTTTTGCAAGTTAATGGTAAAAAAATATAAAGTCAATCTTCATTAATACTTGAAAATACAAATATAAATTAAATAAGGTTTGCAAAAGACACATACAAAAAATCTTCTATAAACAAACCCACTTTCAAAAGAATTGCTCAATTTACTTTGTAGTATTTATTTTGTTTTTCTCTTTTAAAAAACTTTAAAACAGTACATGTTCTCTGGATCATCCATGAATATCCAGATGTCTTTTCTCTTCAAATCCCAAATTTTCATTCTTAGTTTATCTGTTGTAAACTTATTTCTCACTCCTGGCTGGATTTTTCTTCCTTGGCAATTCTTTTTGTTACCCCACTGAAATACTTTTCACGAAACGAATTAAGACCTTTGTATGGTGGAAACTGATTATCCAATAGGTGAGAATACTGATCCTGGTCCTGGTGGATAAAGAGAGATAAAAAAAAATTATTCATTAAACTGTTTATATATGACACAGCAAAAACACTATTAAGCAAATTCATTGTCTTTTTGTTATTCTCTCATTACAGAATGTATTTTCAGAACATGAATATGAGTAAAAGAACAGTGACTTGAGAATGCCTCTGCACAAATCAGTCAATTGACAAGTTTTATGTATCTATTATGTGCCAGGTACTAAGGATGCAAAGTAAAAGTTGAAACCAGAGAAGTATGATCACAAAGAGCTACATTTATACAATATCCAAACAAGTGAATGAAACTTTTGGTTTATTCAGATACAAAAACGGATGGTATACATTGCAGTAAATGCCATTTTAAAATAGTTAAGTAGGCTAGACTTCTGAGAAATGGTTTGCCAGGATGAAATATGTAGTGGTTTAACTGTTCAGTTGTGTCTGACCCTTCATGACCCCATTTGGGCTTTTCTGTGTAGAAATACTGGTATGGTCTGCTACTTCTTTCTCCAACTTATTTTACAGATGAGGAAATTGAGGCAAGCAATGTTTGTCCCAGAACACAGAGTTAGTATCTGAAGTAATATTTGAACTCAGGAAAATGAGTATTTATGACTCCAGGCCCCAGATCTATCCATTGCGCCACCTATCTGCTCAGAATAAGATATGCTTGACAGTGAACAATGTTAGTAATTCAACTATATCTCAACTAGATTTATTCTTAAATAAAATCTATTTACTAATGAATTTATGTATTTTTCATATGGATAAAATAACAACAAAAGAAAAACCTAACCTCCCAATCCTTAAATTTTTATATTAAAATGGTAGCTACAAATGCATCTGGAATATATCAGCTGTCAGAATGTTTTCATATCTCTGCTTATTTCATGAGAAATTATCATCTTTGTCCTGCTTCATTGTTAGTTTATAAATACCCAGAAGCTTTAGCGAATATGAAATTTCATTTGTTATATTGTTTTCTAAGAACTACATTAGTCACAACTAAGTAATCCAAATTGTACAATAAATATTTCATAGATATGTTTAACTATACTACTGCATTAAGCGCAAACAGGCAAGTACTTGAATTTCAAGGTAACCGTGTACATGTGTTCTAGAAGTTTATCAAATTTTCTAAAGTATACCAGTGAACAATTTAGTCAATAACGCAAAAGCATAATGAAAATAGCAGAGTCAACAACTTCTGAGAACATACAATCCAAGAAAGGTGAGTTTATAACTAGCTAGTTGGTGGACACTCAATTTATAAATATTTTGTCTTATTTTTCTCTTCTTGTCAAAATAAATAGGAACAATTGAGGCAGAAAGCCTCAGAGGTGAGGGAAGGGGACTGGATAAGAAGTATGACAAAGGGACCTGCATGGTCACCTCAAAGGTAGAAAGGAGAATTGGATCATAAATTCAATAATATGGACAAGAATCTGTGGACCTCTGATTTCACTGGTTTTAGAAACTCCTTGGTAAGAACATTGCCCCTGTCAATGAAGATTGGTGCCTTTTCTGAAATTTATAGTCTTAGAAAGCTGCCTAAAACAGTGAGAAGTTAAATGACTTCTTCAGGGTAACAAAACTAGTATGTATAAAAGTAAGCATGCCAACCATATACTCTGTGGTTGTAAATATTTGTCAGACATAAAAATGTGGAGATAGGCACTAAGATATTATTAATAACAATTAACATTTATTTAGTATTTTATATTTTGCAAAGAGTGTTAGATACATGATCTCATTTGATCTTCATAGGAACCCTATGACCTAGGAAATATTATTCCCATTTTGCTCATGAGAAAAATTAAATGACTTACTTAGAATCATACAGCTAAATTTCTCCAGATCTTCTTGGTTACACTATCCACTTAGTATGCCAAACTACCTCCTATATAATGGTCCTCTAAGATGCCATATTTCAGCTGACAATCAATGCATATTTCTAACACATATTTTTAAGCATCTATTGTGTGGTTAAGTGTTGGAAAGCTGCAAAGAAAAGTAAAAAATAATTCCTGTTCTCTCTAAGTCTTGCTTCTTCTCTTATCTATCAGGTAGGCTACAACTTTACAAAGACCATTAGAGAAAGAAGTAATCCAAGAAATATATCCCTCTCAAATGACTAGCCCCAGGATCTAATATGAATGAAAGAGTTACTGATCCAATTTTTCTATCCACTACAGTCAGTGACCCAGTACTTAAAGAAATGGAAAATTTTCCCAGCTCCATTGCACTCAAGCCAACTTCACGGAGAGTAGTCTTGTTCTTTGAGAATGTTTCATTTCAGATATGACTATTGATAACTATATTAAAACGCAATTAATGAATAAGAAAGTGTTAAAGGCTTATCTTATTTAGTATATATGAATAAAAAACAAAGAAAAGTCTAGTGAAGGAATTTCTATTAAATCAAGATCACCATAATAAACTGACTGAATATAAATTGAATAATTTCTACCTAAATCTAAGGGACGGGGGTTTTAATAACAAAATTCTTCAAGGCTAAAAAGGGACTAAAAGAAATAATGTCATTAAAATAATGTGAATGTAAAGAAAGGTTAAGATGTCATGGGTCATGTCTATGAGAGGAACCAGTGACTAAAGATGAAACAGGGAAGCCCCTGAAAACACAAAAGTAACATTTTGGACTTGTGTCAAATAAAGGAACATAAAATTACATGCTATAATTTGCTTCCTATGTACAGTTTGTAGCCCAAATTCTCCTTACACTGTTTTAAAATGTACACACTACAACATAATATGTTTTATACTGAAAGGATGGAGAAGGGTGGACACGATAAAGATAAAAAAAAAAAAAAAACAGTATGTCACTTGTATGTGTGTATATACATATATTTATATGCCAGCCTACGTGAATAACTTATAAACTCTAACATTTACATGATGCTTTAAGGTTTACAGTGATCTTTCTTCTAACAACAATCCTGCAAGGGGAGCAAACCATTCTCCACATCAGAAAACTAATGTTTGTCAAAGTTAATTCGAATCTCCAGACTTTGGGTGTGGCTCTCTACACACACACACACACACACACACACACACACACACACACACACACACAGTGAACTATTTATGACTGTAAGAATTTATAGTGCCTCACTTCAGATAAATTCAATTCTCAATCTTCTGCTCCTCTCTATCTGCTCTTATCTTTTGTTAATGCCAGAGTAAACACTTAAGATGTTGATATTCAACTCTACATATCTTTCAACACTTGCAATGACTCTTCTCTATTCACATTCCCTGTTCTTCCTGATTCTGTTTCAACTCTCATCAATTAAACATCTCAAAGACAAAAGTGTTTCCTTAAAGAGGAGGACCTTCATCCTATTTCTTTCTCCTAGACTCAGGATTGCTTTTTGCTGGGACTCAGTATCTTGCTTCTCTGACTTCTTTAATATTCATGAAACTATGAGACTAACTCAATATTAAAAAGTCTTCATTCAAAGTAGCTGCTTCTTTTTCTTTCAGGTCACCAATTTTTAGCGGGAAAAAAAAAAGTGGAAGAAAAATAAAGATACCCAGAAAACCAAAGACGACTAAGAAAGGAAGGGATATGAGAAAAGATTACATCTGCCCTGGTTTATGGCTTCACACCTGTATCCTGTAAGTTGTAGATGAATAGAGGAAGCTAAAACAATTTCTTGAACTAAGCTCTGGTCTCAGAAAAGACAAGCAACATGGCATAATGGATGAATTCAAAAAGAGTTGGATTCATGTCCTGAATATTCTATATACCCATAATTGCAGACTAAATGTTAACTTGTTTTGGTGGAAAGAGTTTCCAAATTGTTAATTCCTGAAATTAATCACACCATGCCCTGGAAAAAAAAAAAAAAAAAAGCTGACGGGGGGAAGGAAGAGAGATGACACAAATAGATAACTATTATATATATTACATAATAAATGCATTAGAGAAGCATAAGATAAAATGCTATATGATTGGTAAGGGGGTTTCACTAAGTCATTCTTATAGGAGCCAACATTTGAATTAAACTTCAAAGTATGAGTACGAATTCAACAGGTAGAGAGAGAGATAGTGAAAGCCCTCCAGGCATAGGAAATAGCATGATGAAATGCAAGGAAGCAGTAAAATATAGGGTATATTCATGGGACAAAGAGTAATGAAGTTTGGCAAGAATATACCTGGAGGGAAGCAATATGGACCAAATTTGTAAAGGTAGACTGGTTCTGATTGTAGAGGGATTATAATGCCAGGTCAAAAAAAAAGGAAACTGCTCATTGGAAGACAAAGCCCCTGAAGATTTTTGAATGGAACCATGACATAATGAAATATTGAATACGAAAGTTTCTGGCAAAAGAAAATTTTCATAAGAAAGACTGGGAAGAGGGAAGGAGAGAGAGCAGGAGGGGTAAGAAAATGAGTTGAGACCAAGTGAGATTGTCAGAACATGTGGGTAATTTTTATACTAGGATAGAACAGTGGGAATAGAGAGAAGGGGATTAATGTGTTATAGATAAATCAGCAAGAGTTGGTATCTGACTGGGTATGGGTAAGAGAAAGGGAAAAATTCATATAATCCCAAAGTTATGAACAAAAGTAGCAAATCAGACAAATTATAGCTAAGATAAATGCTTCTAAAAGAAAAATGCTCACCATAATTTCTCTGTAATGATCATAAAAATATCTTAACCTTGAAAATTGCAATTTTACATATCATAGGAAATCAGCAAATTTAGAGTCTATAAAACTGAATAATATTCAATTCCAATTTATACAAAATGGAGTCCTATAAAGAGCATTAGACTTTGAGTCTGACCCATGTGACCTTAGGTAAATCGTCTGGGTCTCAGTTTGTTCATCTGTAAAGTAACAGTGCTGGACTATAAAATAATCTCTAAAGTACCTAACTCTAAAGCCTATGAGCATATTGATACTTTTTCTAAACAAAAGGCTGATGGGACTTTCAAAACAAAATAAGATTTAAAATCTACTAAATAGTAAAAAAATCTCAATCCTAAACTTTTAGACAGGATCGTGTTAACACAATGTCACCACAAAGTCAATTTCCTGTACCATCAATACTGCTAATTCTAAACATAATCCATATAGAGAAGTGAAGCATGATCCCTAAAGCAGAAATGGACTTCCAATACTTTTCTGTGTACCACTGCCCTCTGCTGACTAAGATTAGAAAATTCTTCTTGAAGTTTCCTTATTCAACAGGTTACACAGTTTAAACCAGAATTGACCACATATCCTGGGACCTAAGTGCTAAAGGTCAGGAGCTCTTGGATCTCACTGTTGAATAGTTTATCCATCATAAAGATGATCCAAACAATCTTTTCCCCACTGGAAAGGTATTTATTCTTACCAACTTATTTCTTAAACATAGATATATACAAATAGTTAGTTGGAAGAGATTTCACATTCTACTAATCTCCATCTGTGACCAACCAAGAACTAAAAACTTTACTTTAAAACAAGAGCAAAGAATGGACCTTATATACAAATAAACCCTTAACTGTTTATATGCCTAACAATACATCGGAGAATAAAATGGGATGTCCAAAATAAAGGATAAAAAGCATTAAAAAATAACTGATCTCAATTCCCAAAGCCATTGCCTGACATAATAAACGTTGATATTAAAGTTCATAAATGTCAAATTAAAAGAAACCTCAGGGCAGCTAGGTTGTAGTGGATAGAGTACTCCTGGAATCAGGGAGGACATGAGCTCAAATCTGGCCTCAAATACATAAATAAAATTTCTAGCTATGTGATCCTAGACAAGGCCCTTAAATGGAGGAGGAGGAGAAAAAGGAAGAGATGGAAAAGGAAAAAGAGGAGGAGGAGAAGAAAAGGGAGATGGGAGGAGAGAGGAAGGATGAAGGAGAAAGGAGAGGGACATATTTTCACCCCCTACTCTCGTTATACCCTTCTTTATAAATAAATGGCATTATTTAATTAATCAAACAGCAAGCGAGTATATACTATGTGAAAGACCCTAGGTACTGTGAAGAATATACAATAGTTTTATAAATCTTAGTCCCACATAAACTCATTCCTATTTAACTCAGCCCCAACTTTTCCTAGTACTTGTTTCCTTTTGACTTTACTTTTACTGGGTTCCTTAGAAGTTCCAGTCAAATATAGACTCCTCTCTTCACTCTGTAACCTCTCTGAAATAAATTAAACCTGACTTTTTGCTGAGGATCTTACAGTGGGGTCAGCAACCCTCCTGATTCTCTACTGCTATTTTGGATTTTTGTCCTGCCACAACATCGATCAGTAATTCTTCTCTTGGGAAGCCCATACAATTTTTATTTCAGCCACACATTTAATTGAGTGGTCATGCTTTATAAGTCACCATTAGTTGGAAAAGTTTTACCTTTAAGAACTTCAATTCCAAAAATTTCCTCTAAAACTATAATCTCTTCTCTTTCTACTTCTCCTACATCATCATTTCTAAGCCATCTCATTATTCTTAACATGACCAGTATCTCTCTCTTTTTTTTAATAGTTTTTATTTACCAGATATATGCATGGATAATTTCACAACATTGACAATAGCCAAACCTTTTGTTCTAATTTTTTCCCTTTCTTCCCCCCTCCCCCAGATGGTAGGTTGACCAATACAAGTTAAATATGTTAACTAAATATAATATATGTATACATATCCAAACAGTTGTTTTGTTGTACAAAAAGAATTGGACTTTGAAATAGGATACAATTATCCTGTGAAGGAAATACAAAATGCAGGTGGACAAAATTAGAGGGATTGGATGGTTCATAGTCATCTCCCAGAGTTCTCCTGCTCGGTGTAGCTGGTTCAGTTCATTACTGGTCTATTGGAACGGATCTAGTTCATCTCATTGTTGAAAATGGCCACATCCATCAGAAATGATCATCATATAGTATTGTTGTTTAAGTATACAATGATCTCCTGGTCCTACTCATTTCACTAAGCATCAGTTCATGACCAGTATCTCTTAATTCCTCTCTGTTTTCTCAGGCTACTACCAATATTTTGGCATCAAGAAGCTAAAACTTAGAAGATAACTGAGAAATCCTCTGGTCCAACCTACACTTGACTGAATTCCTTATGCCTCATCACAGACAATACAGCAGCCTCTGCCTGTAGAATTCCAATGGCAGAAAATGCACTGACTACTGAGGTAATAAATTCCATTATAGATAGCAATCACTGCTAGGAAATTTCTCCCCTATAACAAGCCTAAAATCTGCCATAACAGCTTCAATCCCTTGCTTCTACTTTTGTAATCTAGGGCCAAAAAACAATCCCTGTTCCATATGACAGTCCTTAAATACTTTCAGACTGTTATCCTGTCCTTTTCTCCAAAGCTAGAGACCCCCATTTCCTTCAACCAATCTTCTTACAGCAATTCTTTTCCTATTTTATATAATGGACCCTTTTGGAAGTCTGGTGAAGTCTAAGGACTACTCAGAATAATGTTTTTAAATATATAAAATACTTGGGATCACAAAATAAACCAATTATCAAAATACTTTGAAAAAAAAAAAAAAAAAAAAAAAAAAAAGGTCCCAGATCCCAGGTCTCTATGCTATGGTATGGATTCCAGTACTCTTACCATCTTAATCACAATCAAGCTTCTGTCCTTTCTAACATGTGGTACCTGATAATATTCCAGGTGTAGTTTCATCATAGTGGAATAATTCCGTTCCTTTTCCTATACACTATGCCTCTCAAAGACGCCTTATTTCACTTTGGGCACTGCCATATATCTCTGTTAACTCATATATTACAGCTATAGTTAATTAGTCTTCTTCTTCCCCTAATTTCTTTTTACAGGAATCATTATCTATTTATACTTCTCACCCTTATACTTTTTTTTTTTTTTTGGTTGAGGCTAGGGTTAAGTGACTTGCCCAAGGTCACACAGCTAGGAAGTGTTAAGTGTCTGAGACCAGATTTGAACTTGGGTCCTCCTGAATTCAAGGCTGGTGCTCTATCCACTGCGCCACCTAGCCGCCCCCTCACCCTTATACTTGTAGAGTTAATTTTTTGAACTCAAATATAACACTTTGCATCTATCTCTATTAAATCCCACCTTCCCTGATTTGGCCCATTGCTCTGCCTTATTAATAGTTTTTTTGGATCCTGATTTTGTCATTTAACATTCTAGCTATTCTTTCTAGCTTTATGAAATCTGCAAATTTGATAAACAAGCTATCTAGGGCCTAATTCAAATTACTTCCCTACCTACCAAGTCTTAAATTGAAAATAGACCATTTCAACAGTGTGATATTATAAACCCATAAATGTTATGTTTAGCTAAGAGCTTTTCCATGCCTATTCTCAAATACCATGTGTTTCCATAATAAGTCACAATACCATACTGAATCCTTTTATTTGTCTTTTATTGATTCCACATCACATTCAAAAAGTTTAGCCAATGGAGAAGAAAAGCTATAGTTTTAAATGTCACCAGGTCAAAGAAAGTGTTCTTGTGAGATGAAGTGAGCTGAATATTTCTGTAATCAGGGACAGAGAAGCCAAAATGGTTGAGATAGGGGATGATTAATGAAGCAAGGTCCTAGAGGGGACTGGGGGTGGGGTAAGGAAAAAGGTGTCAGGGCATAAGTAGAAGTTATACTTAGCAGTAAAAAGAGAGCAAGTGAAGTGAGAAAGTAGGTACAAGAAGGAGTGGGAGGAGCTTGTTATATACATATTTTTAGTAAGAAAAAAATTATGTCAATAACCACTGATTTCACAGAGAGCAGAACAGAAAATAAGGTGTCAAGAACAATATCTATTTGTGAATCTAGGTAACTAAGAGAGTAATAATGCCTCTTTTAGGCAGTCAGAGTTAAAGTACATATTATTTATAAACTGAACTACTGGGTCAGCTTTCCAGTGCAAACACTGGCCCTTCCTCTCTTCATTCAATTTTTTCTAACCACCACCAGAGTAATATTTGTAATACATTTAACCATATCATTCCCATACCTAAAAAAAATAATAATAATTTTAATGGATATTCATTGTTTACTGATTTGTCCTGCCATTTAAGCTACTCCAGTTGGGCTACAATTTATCTGTACCTTATTATAGATTGATTCTAGTCACAAATTCCATATTCTAGCCAAAATATTCATTATTCTTCAATCCCATTCAGAAATTTTTATCTCAATAACTTTAAAACACACACACACACACACACACACACACACACACACACACACACACACCACTTCTTTCAAACTCAGCCCAGGTGATTCCTCCTCCACAGTGACTTCTTTAATTCAACCTATCTATAAGTAATCTCCCTCACCTCAAATTTCTTATAAATCCATTCTATTCAGACCTCTCATACATTTCTTAAATACTTATTCAACATGACAATCACCTTTATATTTGTCTTAGTACATTTCTACTAGATAATAAATACCTGGAAGTAAAACTATATATTGTTTCATTATTGTATTTCTGTGTCTAGCACAATATAACATAGGCACTTGATAAGTGATTGTTGGTTAAGGTTGCAATTTCTTTAACAATATCATCTAATTTAGCCAATGTATAAACTGCTTTGAGAATTACTCTTTTATCAAACTATAAATTCCATGAAGGAACTGTCTCTATTTTAAGAATCAACTCATGATCTGAGAATGAAATATACTTACTCAACATTCAGTTGTTAAATAATGAAAATTCCCAGATGGCAGGTGACTTGCACCTATTTAGTTTGCTTTATGTAATTAGCTATTCGTCCAACATGATCCTCACTGAAGTTAAAATCCCATCTTTCTGGTAAGTTCTCTACTACAAAAACAAAAAACAAGGATATTTGTTAATTTTGCCACATAATCATAACATCAGTGGCAATTCCTAAAGCTACTTTTCAAACTATAAGATGACTATTTGTAAAGAACAGGTGATTTGTCCCAAAAAGGCATTATTTGGGAAATGGACAAAGATTCAATGATGCTAATCTAAATAAATCTATGATACTGGAGCAAGCCAAATGACTTTTATTTTATTTATAGGTCAGGTTAAAGTTGTTCCTTTACTCATGTCACTTCTTGATAATGAGATAATGATTTCTTCCATATCACTGGCATTAACTTCAGATCATTTATATTTTCCTAAGTGACAGCAGTTTATATAAAATAGCAGCTTTCACTGAAAACTTCTAAATGCAAATGGCTTAGGAAGCATCTTCTAAGTAAAATCCAGTGATGCTGAGAGCAAAGTGAAAACCACCTAATGTAATACTTATCTATTTTTATCAACTATCATTAAGACTCCTTAATTACAGTGGAGACTAGAGGTATGTGATATATTCTTAAAGAAATATTAAAATGAAAGCAACAAGAGGCAAAAGATGAGAAAGAAGAGTTGAGAAAAGCAGCAGGTAATTTTTTTGTTTTTAAATTAATATAGAAATGAAACATAAATGATGTTGCTGAATTTGGTGGGCCTCAGTTCAGCTTCAGGGTAATTACCCATGTCCGGCTTTTGTTTAAAAATCCTGCTACCCTTATCAAAGCTTCCCACTGTTCGACATCTGGTACTGGACAGTAGCTATAGAAACCACTTGTGCTGAAGTTATACAACTATAAACAGCACTAAGCAATTTCCAAACCAAGGACAAGCAGGTCAAAAGTCTGGCACCCAATACTGGTAAATAGAAAACTCCCAACATTAATCTTAATGAGAACCTGAATGTCACAAGGTGAGGTTGGAAATCTTTATTCAGTAAGTCTAATGTTTATATATTTACAAATTTATTCTTTTCAAAAGTTCATTTTTTAATTATTCTCACCTTTACCTATAACTTTTAAGGAATTTTTTTTTAACATTCTCAGTTCTAGAATTCTAAACCATAAGCAATAATTCCTATAACATATTAAAATTTTTAATACCCAGAACTCAGCATCAAGTATAAGAATCAATTGTAACAATAATAGCTCAGAGTTCTATAGTTTAAGGTTCATTCACAATGAACTTCAGGTGCTTCAGGTATTATCTCAATTTTATTGATCAAGAAATTGAGACTATATAGAATTCTGGGACTTATATAAAACTAGTAAGTATTAGGAGCAGGATTCAAACCTGGACCTCTCCACCCTTTTCATTACACTAGGATGCCTCTCTGAAGAAGTTCAGAATAAGGCAATAGATTTCTAACAAAAGGTTCTGCAGTCCTCAGTGTACCACAGGGGCACCCTACTCAAACATCTATAGCTTTATTATTAAACTTGAAGCCTAAAAGAGCACCAGGCAAGAGTTTATTGCCAATTTAATATACTTACTATGACTAAAGTTTAATTATAATCCAAGAAAACCAAGTTGTTTATCTTTAGTTCAAACCAACAATTAAAAAAAAAAACCACAGTATTTATATTTTAGGCCAGATATACTAACAGATTTTTTAAAATTGGAAATATTGATACCCATGTGAATTTTAGAAAATGCCTACACATACCAAGAGAAACAAAGCTTTAGGAATAAAAATTAGAATTATAATGGATTTTAATTGTTGAGAATTTTGTATGAGAATAGAATGATAATCCATATTTGATCTAAGAAAAATGCTAGGGGGGCAACTAGGTGGCGCAGTGGATGGAGCACCAGCTCTGAATTCAGGAGGACCCGAGTTCAAATTTGGGCTTAAACACTTAACACTTCCTAGCTGTGTGACCCTGGGCAAGTCACTTAACCCCAGACTCAGGGGGAAAAAAAATGAATTAGAAAAATGCTAGGAAGACTATTCTACATTAAATATTGAATAAAGAACAAGAGAAAATGCTATAACATGAAGAAAACATTATTCAAGTAATTATACAATGTAAAGAGTTCTGGTTATTAAATAGAACTGAAACTCACCTGAATATGTACAATCATGATACTATTTATAGTTCTTCCATTTTTCTTTTTCAAAACTCACTTCCATTTCTATTTTATCATACTGTGAGACAGATTTATACCTAAGATTCTACCATCACTGATACATGAAGAATTTTCTAAAGACTCTAAGTGGAAGAAAAAATTATTCATAATGATTGACCCTTTTATTTCCCTTCAGAGAAACGAATGATACTGTAAATAACATTGAATAATAACCAAATTATGCCAAACATACCAGTATCTAAGTAACAGTAACTTAAAGAAAAAACAAACTGACCAATAGGAAAATAAAAATAGTTGTCATACTTGTCCTTGGGTTGAACAGGAATCAGAGTTTATAACCCAATGTAAAGGAATATAAACTATATTCATCTATATCTCTTTGTATGACATATATCACATATATGCACACAAATATATTTCTCCTAGGCAAATATTTCTCAAGGAAATTGTACATCCCTCTTATATGTAATACTTAATATCTAAACTCATCATCATAAGGTTTAATTTATTTCCCTCCAGGATATTCTTAAGCCATCTCTGTCTCTAGGGATACCACCATCTTGCAAACAACTGACCTCAAGGTCATCCTTGATTCCTCTCTTTTCTCCCATGTCTAAATAATTGTTACAATCTGGACAGTTCTTTCTCCATCGTTTTAAAATAGGATCCCTTTCTCAACAGCAAAATCCCTCATCTTTGGCCACATTCCACTCTGATTTATTACAATCTTCTCATCACACTTTCCATTTAGAAGAGTCTTCTTCCCAATAAATCCAAAACAGAGAAACTAACAATTTTTGCCTTGTCCCTATGTCCACAGTATTTTCTTCATTAGGGCCTTTGAATTAGCATATTAATCTATGAGAATAATCACATCTTGTACAATACATATAGGTTTTTCTGGATTACAATTAAAGATTTATAACAAGTACAAATATTTAAATAATTTTAAAGATATAGATCCCTGCTTAATTATGCTTTTCATGAACAGAACATTTCAAAATAAGAATTAGCACACTACACAGAATAGTGGTTTACATCCTAGAAACTTTTAAAAATTTACTAGAAATAAAACTGAGATTAGTATTTTGATTTATGCTACACAAAACTTGTGGGATTTTACCATTTTTCTCATTTTATTGTACCTGGTGAAGACTATTTTACATAAAGAAAGTAAAATACTAATTGATAATCATCACAAAATGCAATAAGGACAATGATTATTCAAAAACAAAAGAAAAAACATAAATAACCTGAGACTATATAAAGAGAATATATAAAGAGAATAAAATTCCTTAGTATCCATTAAGAGTTAACTATGAATTTCATACTGTCCCTAAGACAAAGATACTTATATAGCATCTTAAGTTTTATGTTTTAAAAACATTTTCTCCATGTCAAAGTATTGTTCTTATTTTCTAAATAAAGAACCCAAGGTTCAAGGACTAAGTGATTTAATCATAATAATACAACTTAATTTCAACTTCAACTGCTATTGGTTCTTGCCTATATAAACAGTTCATAATCTATAGAGGAGTAAGGTAATTATACTGGAAAAAATATAATTTAGAATACAAGTATATACAATAACAAGAAAATAGTAAAACAATTACTCTGAAAGAACTAGGAACTCTCTTCAGCATAATGTCTAATTAGGATTTGAAAAGACTAATGATGAAACATACTTTTGCTGAACTACATATGTTTATAATAGTTGTTTTGCTTTTCTTTTGTTCTCAGTTGTGGAGAGGAGGATTCAGGTAGAAGGGTGAGAAGAAAGATTCTTGCTGATTAGAAAAAATTTAATGTCATTTTAAAAAAATTATATGAGTATATAAGAAAAGAATAAAATCAGAAATTAGATCAATAATTCCCAAAGGCACTTACAAGAATAATCTGGTAGTTACTATCTTTGGAGCTCTTTAGGGGGAGAAGATATGAAAAGATAACACATTATTAATTAATTAAGACACACATTACTGACAATGAACAAACTGCTTGATGTTTTTGGCTTTGTAATGAACCTTTATTGAGTTCATCTGGGTTATCAAGAAAATACTTTTTACTACTGAGACCCAGTGGTCAAGTTTAAATAGTCTATCCAATAACTTACCACAAAAACAGTTTTTGTAATCCACATTTTCACCAAGCATCCATTTCAATGCTAGTCTTTTCAGATTTAAAAACAGAAATTCCAAAAGGGTAAAAAGAACAATTTATATCAACATAACAAATATTGATGTTAAACGTGTCTAACATATTACAACCCAGAAATGGAGAGAAAATACACAAAAGTATAAAAATTTATAATTAATGATATTCTGGAGCCAAAGTCAATAGTGCTGGACAAGCACAAAGGCAATTTGTTAGAGAAATGAGAACTGTTTGACAGTTTTATGTCATCTCTTGCATTATAAAGGACTAGGACCTTAATAACAGTTACATACATTCCTCTTTATAACGTGAAGGTAAAAATAAAGCAATTTATTTCCAACTAAACACCATTACTTAACATAACAAACTAAAGAATGTTCATAATTAATTGTAGACAACTCCAAATGAGGCAATAATGAAAATGGGAAATTCACTTCTTAGAAAGCAAAAATCATGTTACAGGGGGACAGCTATAGGATGCTCCTTGATAAAATAGCTTGAGGCAGCTAGCCAATTATTAACATTAACATTAATGCCTACAAAGTATCCTGGAAAGTTTCCCTTTCCATTTTTAGTATGTGGTTTAAAATAATAATTTAAAAGCTACCTCAGCTTTATCCCTACCTTTTCTTTCTAGTCCCAAATGAATTTGCCTAGAGGGAGATTCCTTTAGAAAAAGGATGAAATACACTGGAAATAAATTAAGTTCCAGAAGGGGAAAAAAGGTAAAAGGTCCACCACAGATCTTATTTCTGTCATAAAAATAGAAATTATGGGCTTATTGTGCTGAACAACTAAATTTGAAAAAGTCCAATAAATTATGTTTCATTTTCTATTTCTTTGGAACATGTTTCAAATAGCCATCATCGTCCAGAGTTAAGGGACAATTTATATTGTTCAAATAACAACAACAAAAAATTTTCATTTGATTTGTTTTACTTCCAGCACAGTCCTGATGGTAAGATTACACCTCTGCTTCTCCCTGAAGCACTATATGTCATTTATACAAATTATATAGTTAAAAAAATAATCAAACATTTCAAATTTATGCATCTAAATCAATGTAACATAATTCAACATAATAGCCATAAAAGACTATTTGCTTATTACAATGATGCTACCATTGCTCAAAATACTCTGGGAGGAATTACTGGATTGGAATTGCCTTCAGAGACAGCATTACATCCTTCTGAATATACTCAATAAAAGCAAATATTAACTTTTAAAATTAAAAGTCATTTGAAGCCAAATACAGCTAACAAGATGAGAGTTCAAACCAAACAATATTTTGAGAGGCAAAAAAAAAAAAAAAAAAAAAAAAAAAAGTGAGTCAGAAAAAATAATGAAATCAGTAAATGTGAGACTTCTTTTCCAAGTCTCAAAAAATGACTTTGAAAGTCATCTGGTAAGATGGGCAACCATTGAACACAGTCATAGAGTGGGGTGAGGATCTAAACTCAGGAAACAGAACATCTCCCACTACATTACAGAGTTCCTTTCATCAATTAAAATTTTAAAGAGGTAGGGTTCATCAAAAAAGACCCCTTCAAAAATCAACTAAACCAACAAAAAAGATAGAGAAAGGAAGAGTAGACTGATCCATGATCATTAAGAGACAACTGATACATTAGAAAACAACCTTATTAAAAAGCCCTTCCTTGAATGAATTAAATAGAATGAACAAAACATATATGTGTGTGTAATTAATGAAAAAATAGATTTCATGATAACCTAAAAGAGTTAAAGAATTAAGGAGGAAGCAAAAGTAAATTAACAGTTCTTGAGAAAGGATACCACAAATTAGTGTTATTCAGATTAAGAGAGAATGACTCAAGGGTAAGTAGGAGAAAAAAAATTCAGATAACTTCATAATATGAACTAGAAGATAGGTAGATAGATGGGCAGACAGAAAGAAAATTAATAATAATTCATGCAGACTCAACTTGGGATAGGAAAGGGAAAAAAAAAAGGCAGGGAAATAAGTCCATAGGTTAACACTGGGATCAAATAAGTATAAGCAAAATTAACTGCAAGAAATAAGCATTGATTTAAGAAAGAAGGGAAACCATTAAGCTGAATGTACTTTTGGGAAAACTAGATTTTAAAGGCCCAAAGGTTAGGAATATGAAGGAAATAGAATGCTATTGCATTGTAATAAAATTTTAAAGGGACAGTTTCAGAGAAACCTGGAAGGATGTCTATGAACTAATGCAAAGCAGTCAGTAAAACAAGGAAAGTAATTTATAGAAAATAATACTGCAAAGAGAAAAAAAAAACCTTTGAAATATATAAAGTCTCCGATCAATGCAATGACTATTAGAGAAATAATAATAAAACTAGCTATCATAGAGGTGATAGACTCAAGATGTAGAATAAGACATGTTTTAAGACACTTGATAGGGCTCTGTAAATACTCATTGAAATAGCCAATGTGAGAATTTGTTTTGCTTAAAGATATATATATATATATATATATATATATATATATATATATATATATATATATATATATATATATATATATATATATATATATATATATATTTGTTATAAGGAGTTCTCCCCCACCCCAACCATGAGGATAAAAAGTTGAGAAGGAGAAAGAATCTGAGGATATAGAACCCCTCCAAAAAGAAAAGAATGAAAAGATAATCAATGAAGTATTTTTCAAATGAATTAAAAAAAAAAAAAAAAACCCAGAAGAAAGGCCAGAAAGAAACAGTGATAATCAGGACAACTTTGAAAGTTACATGCTGAATATATTATATATATTTAAAAGATAAACAAGTCTTAAACAGCATAGATTCACAGTTTCATTTACAATCCTTATTAACTATCATACTTTGTAGATGGAAATATATTTACTGTTTGTTAAATTCAGAATTAAAATAAGTAGTTTTTTAAAAAAAAAATTATGCTCTACTAGACCTGGCACTTGGCATATTTACACATATAGATATTACTTTATCTTTATTCTGTTATTTTTAAATTTATAATTCTTTTTCTCCTTTTAAATATGCCCCAGAAAACACATGCTTTCACACACACACACACACACACACACACACACATCCATACGTCATAGTCTTAAGGGGAAAATTAAAGTATATACTTTTAAAGAAATATGATAGCTAAGTAATCAAAATATATGAAGTTTCCAAAAAGAATAATTAAAATGATCAAAAATCATAAGAAAGGATGTTCCAAATAATTAGTAAGAGACATTAAAAGAATTCTTAAGTTTCATCTCACAGCCCTCAAAAAAACAAAAATAGTTAATGATGAATAGGTAGTTAGGAAGCATAGCTAATAGATCCCTAGAGTCAGAAAGACTTCTCTTCCTGAGTTCAAATCTAGCGTCCCTGGGAAAGTCACTTAAGCCTGATTGTCATAGCTTCTTCATCTATAAAATGAGCTTGAGATGGAAATGGCAAACCACACTACCATCTCTGCCAAATTCCAAAAGGAGTTACAAAGAGTCCAATATGACTAAAAATGACTAATCAATAACAAATCAATGTTGAAAGGGGCTATGAAGAGGTAAACAAGTCAATATTCTTGCTAATAAGGCTTCAACCTTTCAGAAAAACAATTTATAAATAGGTAAGAAAAGTAACTAAACTATTAATACTTTTCTCATGCAATGGTTCTACTACTGAAATCTTTAAGGAAACCAAAACTGAAGAAAAAGGTGTCATATACACCAAAATAATTATAGCAGCATTTTTGGTTGTAGCAAAAAACCAGAAACTATAAAATTACCTATCCATTAGAAAACAGCTGAATAAATGGTGAAATAGGAATGTAATGGAATATGACTGCAACACAAAATGACTAATATGAGGAATTCAGAGTTTATACAAACTCATAGAGAACAAAGTAAGCAGAAACAAGAGAACAATACTCACACTGACTAAAATAATAAACAAAATAAAATAAAAACAACACTGGATTCAAATTAATTGTAATGGCCACTCTTACACCTGGGGGTCTAATGAAACACTCTTTCCTCCTTTCATTAGAGGTCAGAGACTAGAGGCATGGAATTTATTATGCACTATCAGAAACAATGGCTAATATCAGCAGATTTTTCTTAAATGTCTTTGTTTTGGGAAGAGTGTATTTTTAAAAAGATGACTCTGATCTGAGAAAAAAAAAAGTTAACAATAAGATTTTTAAAAACAACTATATTTCTTTTAAAAAAAGACTAGATCAATTTACCTCAAAGTCTTTCACCTTTTCCATAGTTATCAAACGCCTTGCTGTATGACTGGAAAGTCTCTGCTCACAGTTGCTAATGAGTTTCAGGCATGGGTGTCGTGGTACTATCTCTTCCATGTATCTGGAAAGAATAAACCCACTGAAATAAACTTAGGAATATGTGTGTCCCAAACTGATAAATGGGGATTATTCAACTTTACTTAATTTTACACACTTCCACCTTAGTCTATACTACCTTACTTCCCTAAAATAGCATGTGCTAATTGCTCTAAAAATTCATGACAAAAGAATATACATTATTTAAAACAACAATTATTAATAATAATACAAAATATAAACAAATAAAAAACTTATTTGAGATACATAAAGAAAATAGCTTTTTTATTGTAGGTACCAAAGACATTCATTAAATAATTTATAAGTAGTAGCTTTGTCATTACAATTTACCAAAAATAGAAAAATGTCTTCAATTTTTTTTTAGTTGAGCTAATGAGCAAAGTATAATTAGCCTCTTAGTAATAATATTCAGTCAGTTCTTTAAAAAAAAAAAAAAAAACTAGCTTATGAGACAGAAGATCAATGTTTTGACCCCATTGTTACACTAACAGGGAAAAACTTGAATAATTTGCTTAAAAGATCTCTCCATAAAATAAGGGCAAATTAATGTCAATAATGGTTAAAATTCTTTCCAGTTCTAACATTCTCTAATACTTTCCTATATGAACCCTTGGCTTCACAGTATGTTAAGTCACCCTATACATTCTTATTTTAAAACTTTAAAACTTTAAATCAGGACTCAACAATATAATATATACAAAGAATAATACTAAGACATCATGTTCATCTAAATAAAAAAGAATGTTCCCAGGTATTTTAATTAAATTGTGCTTATGTATAAAATTTAAACTACTTAAATTTCCAAAATTAATTATTCTAAACTTCCCTAAAATCTATTTCTTCCCGTTAAATGACCTTTAGAGATAACACAGAATACCTAATTCCAAATTAGTAACCTTTAGATAATGTTTACAGGAAAGCTAATGCATCTTTCAAAAATTATTAAATTTTTACCTTTCAATAAATAAGTGATTTACATAAAGGACTGGAGATATAGTATTAATTAAGATTCTATACCTCAGATACAGCCACTATCTTGATTTGTGTTACATTGCTATACATATTTGTCATAAGGTAGATTTTCATTAAGTGGGAAATAAAGTGGTAGGTTGGGGGGGAGGGGACAATGATAGCTATGAGGGAAAAGAGTTTCAATAAAATAGCTTTAAAGTTGCAAAGAGGGTGGAAAGGATAAGTACAGTTGGGTCAGAAGTAGACCAATTTGTTACTACCTGATTAAACATCTATTTTAAAAAAGAAAGAAATATGGTAGAAGTTCACAGTTTCATGTATCTTCTTTCCTCTCTTCCATTTCAAGAATCAAAATGTTTGTGATTGTTCATGACTGTTAAAGTCACAATAAAAAAACTACAATAAAATTTAGGTTTTAAAAAAATTTATAGCAATATTTTTGTAGTAACAAAGAAAAAGAAGCAAAGTAGATGCCTATCAACATGGGAATACACATATATACACATAAATACATATACATACACATTTGTATGTATGCATACGTGTTTATATACAGATACACAAAAATTTACACAGAGAAACACACTTATTTACCTATTTGTGTGTGGTTTTGGTTTTTCCCTCATAATAATAGTATTTAGCACACTGCTTTCACATAGGAGCTTAATAAATACTTGTTTTTGAACCATTGAATTAATATATTTTTAGCCAAAATAGACTATTGTCTGTTCTCACTTCTCATACTGTCTCATATTTAAATCCTTCCTCAGAAAAATGACTGAAAATTTATCTATTCTTTTAAGGCCCAACTGGCAAATCACTTAAATTATGATCTTGTCTGTGATCTCTGAAAGATCTTAGAATGGGAGAAGCACTCTGGTCAGAGAAGGGCATTTGTTCCTATTTTCAAAAAAGAAAAACATTGTTGATTCTACCGATTAGAGGCCACTGAGCTTGGCCTTACTTTTTAGCAAAATTCTAAACCTTTAGGAAAAAAATTAGTTAGCAGACATCTCAAAAAACTGTGATACAAAAGTTCAGCATGGTTTCCTCAAGAATAGGTCATGACAGACTGAAGCTCTAGGAAAAAGGTAGAAGTGAAGACAAAAGAATTGTATATTTGTAGAAAGGTAATAAAGCTAAAAGGATCACTGAAAATACCAAGTGAATATAAAAAGAGGGAGGGAAAAGAAGACAATGAAGAAGTGGGTCTTTGGTTATACATAACTATTTGATAAGGTATATACCTTATCAAAAATTATTAAACTAAGAAGCCTGCAAACAAAAATATCCAATATACATCCTTTATCATTTTAGAAATACTATAAGTAATTAATACAATTAAAGCTAGTATAATAATTCTAAAGACAGAATTTCAATCATAATTAAATGCTAGAAAATTGGAGAAATGCAGGTTCATATAGTTACTGCTAAAATTTATCCCTATAGAAAAAAAAGGCTATAGGGATTAGAAACTATAGAAAAAAAATTCCCTTTTAAAACTCAGTTTGCCTGTGCCAGAAGGAAAATACTTCCATATACATATGTGCCTATAAACTCCTTCTCTGACAGATGGCATATGTACAAACCCACCTGTCATTTCAGGCATCAGCAGACCCCCAAAAAAGATTTTTGTCTTGACTGCTTTTATGTTGCCTATTAGCTACCCACATACATACTCAGAATAATAAGATCACTCTGGACAAGGAAATCTATAGTCTTGTTAACCATTATATCAGAAGTTGGCAAAAGTAACTTTCAATAACCTAATCCACTCTAAAAAATTAATTAATTTCAATGCATGTTGCTTCTAATATGTAATGGGCTTCCCTACTATTCCAAGCAAAGTAGACTCCATGCCACTGCTCTTTAAAACCTTGTTTATGATCATGATTATATGATTATAGGTGGCATTGAAAGATGGACAATGGACATGGGGTCAAAAGGGCTAAGGTTCATTCCCTTCTATTTCTTCTGCTACACTCTCACTAGCTGCATAACTACAGGCAAATGAGTTTATCCTTTCAGAGCCTAAATGTCTCTATATGTGTAAAACAGAAAATAATATTTTTGTACCTTCCTCGAAATGGATTATTGTGAGAAAGGCACTTTAAAAATACTATAGCATCATATAAATGTAGATCATTATTATCATATACAAACTCAGCAAAAGAATAATAAGAATTCTAAAATAACAATTATTTCTAGTTCAATTTGAAAAAAATAAACTTCTTTGGTGCTTGTGAATAATGATGAAAGATGATCATCATTACTTATTCAAATATTTATTACCTTTAATCATTAACATACATATGATTCTACAAATTATGATTATTTATAAAAACAAGGAAAACCCCTACAACACTGGGAGAACTCCAGGCACAAAAATCATGAAAGAAAATGGACAAAAGTTGAACAGGATAAAAAGGTACTAATGTGTTGTAGTTCAGATTGTTAGAGGGAAAACACATATTAGCAAGATGACAAATCCACCTGAGTATAACTAAACCTGTGCCAGTGACAACGTACTTCATTAAACTTTCACAAATAAAACTCCTTTCTCAGTTTTACCTTTTTTTTTTTTTTTTCCCTGAAGCAATTGGGATTAAGTGACTTGCCCAGAGTCACATAGTTAGGAAACGTTGTGTTTGAGAACAGATTTGAACTCAGGTCTTATTGACTTCAGGGCTGGTGCTCTATCTATCCACTGAGCCACCTAGCTGCCCCTTTACCTTTTTTTTTTTCTTCAAAAAGATATAATGCACTCAAAACAATGACCAACCACACTGAGAATATCAACTGAAGAACTCAACCAGAGCATTTCTGATTGATATCTTTGTACAATAATTGACAAGAAGGCTTTGGTTAAATAAGAAATTATATCTAATACAAAATAAAATGAAAAATGCCCAAGATTCAGTGTTTTAATTAGTCTTCAGTGGCTACCCAGAAACTTTTCCAAGGGAAAGAAAGTAACCCAAAAGAGCGGGAAGTAAAGAATACCAGCAGTAGCAAAGAAGCATCAAATATTTCTGATCTCTGCATGTTAGCTCCTTGATAATGAGGAAATTTTGTTTTTGTTGTTTTTGGATTCACTAAAGCTACAACAGCATCTTGTACACCATAGTCACTCAAATGTGTGTGGAGCTGAATAGAAAAGCATGTCTACACTTTTCATGTGAAATTACTTCGGAATTGATGCATTTTGTTTTTGCATTATAAATATTTACAGATTACTCCCACTTCACAAGAGATTTCATGTAGCAAGGTAAAAAAGTTAAGTAAAAGTAATGTGATGACTTCATCTGAAAGTACATGCAGCATTTCATATCTGTAGCACTCCCCTCATCTCTCTTTTTAAAAAATTAAATGAAATTTATTTTCTCTCCATTTCATCCTCTCATCCTATCAGGAGGGGAAAAAAAAGAATTCCTAATATGCATCCTTAAAGAACAAGAACCCTCAATTACTGTAAAATATATATATTATATTTATATATAAATTGTGTGTATATGTATGTGTATACAGATATACACAATTGCATACACACAATCTAATTATCTCCTTCAATCAGTTATTTTTTTTTCTATAAGAGATAGCATTTTCTACCATCTGAAATCATGGACGATAATTGTACTGACCATAGTTCTTAGAGCTTTCAAAAATATTTGTTTTTGTGATATTATTGCTATTGTATTTATTGTTCTCCTGTTTCCATTCATTTGATTCTTCCTCATTTTACAAAAGTCTACAAAATAATTGATTAAAAATTAAGAATTGTCACAGAAGGATAGGGGAAAGAAGCAAGTGTTAGAGAAAAGAAAGAGAGAATGAAAGGAAGAAAGGGAAAAGGGGAAAAGAGAGAAGTAGAGCCAAAGAAAATAGAAGAAAGCAATTAAAATCAGCAACATTATCAGCAAACAGCAGATTCTAAAAGCAGGAAAGACTCGAGTCAAGAACAAAGACAAGAAAAATTTTTAAAATAAGAGAGAAGCCTAAATCAGTAGTGTAAACAGTGGTAGAAATTCAGAGGCAGATACTCTGAACAGAGAGAAGGAACCTTCTAAGACCCAGAAGCTACAATCGCTCTGTACTTTGCAAATGAAATCAATAAATACCTCAAAACTATAACTTTAAAGGCCAAGAAAATCCTTATTTTATGTGTATCTGGGGATCAGGGAAGGTAATACCAGAGCAAATGGTTTCTTGTACCTTATCACCCCCTAAAACAATAAAAAGGAACACTAAATGGTATATAATTCAGCAACTAGAGGTATGAATATAACTGTATAAACAATATAATGACATATTAAGTCATTTGTTCTATCCCCTACCATTTATAGATGTATCTAGTTATAACAAAATAAAATAACAATGTTGATTTGAAGCCTTCAAGAAAAAGCTGAATTACATGAGGTATATTTTGAGACTTATACATTATAATTCATCCTAAAATTACTCAGCTAATTAAACTAAGGCATCAAGAATAATTCCCTCTCTGAGAGTTTCAGATAAATAACAATATATTGTACTATTAGTGATTTCTTCAACAAACAAATCCCTGAGAAATAAATACAATATCTATTTTCCTTCTGAGCAAACATACACAAATATAAATTGTGAACCCAAGTATGTACAATTAAAAAGATCATAATTTGGAAAGTTCTGGGCTCTCTTGACAAACTAAGGTTATGCTGTATAGTATGTACTAAGATGAGTTTTCTTTTAACTAAAATATTTAGGGTGATATATATTGACCTAAGAAATCCTATACTGGGTCAAAGCAGTTATCTATCCACTCTGATATTTTCTCTGATGGAGGCAGAAAGAATGTGGGTTATCTTTTGTGATATCACTTCCAAAGAATATAAAGTTATCCAAACATCCCTAGCATCCTTTAACTTATAATGGTTTCATCATCTAGAAATTTATCAAATCCCTTTCAAAATTTTTATTATTTTAGACTAATACTTTCTAGCTGTCACCCACTCTGCAAAGCAGCATTATATTTTTACTTGCCCCTCTGTCTCCTTTATTCCAGTCTCTGATAAAGAGTAGCCCCCCCCTTTTCTCTAAGACCATCTACAGGTATCCTTGATCTGATCCTCTCCTATCTTCTCCAGGAGATTGCCCCCATCACAATCCTGTTTCCCTTTAATCTTTATTCTTGCCCTATATATTATTTTCTTTCCTGATGCCTATAAATATGACTTAGTTTCTATTGTCTCTATTACTCATTTTTCCTTTTTTAACGAAAATCTTACAAAAAGCCATCTATAATGTATCTTGACTTCCTCTTCTCTCACACTCTTCTAAATCCTCTTTAATCTGGCATCTGACCTCAGCACTCAACTGAAACTTTTCTTTCTCAAGTTACTGATGATATTTTGATTGTCAAATCTAATGTTCTATTCTCAACCCTCATTCTTTTTATGTCTCTGCAACACCTGACACTGTGGACTATCCTATCCTCCTGGAGAACACACTCTGTCCTGAGACTTCTCTTTGCTCTCAATAGCCTCTGACTTAAGGATTTCATCAGCTTATCACCTCTTAAAATTTTCGTTTTATTGTTTGTTGTTGTTGTTGTTTTGCTGAGGCAATTAGAGTTAAGTGACTTGCCCGGGGTCACAGAGCCAGGAAGTGTTAAGTGTCTGATGCCAGATCTGAACTCAAGTCCTCCAGACCTCAGGGCTGGTGCATGCATTATTGTTAATGCACCATCTTTCTAGTCACCAGGTCTGCATTTCAGTCATCCTTGACTTTTCACTATCATTTACTCCGCATATAAAGAGGTGCCCAATCTTGTCACCCCTATCTCCACATTTCTCACATACTTTACTTCTCTCCACTCAGACTACTACTACTACTCCAGCTCATGTCCTCATCACTTTTGGATTGAATAAAACGACAGCCTCCATATTGGCCTACCTTTCCAAGTGTCTCCCCACTCCAATCCATCCAACACACAGCTGCCAAAGTGATTTTTTCTAAAGTCCAGGTCTGACCATGTCCCCTACTCAAGAAACTCCATTGGCTCTTTGTTACCTGAAGAATCAAATACAAACTCCTGTTTGGCATTTAAAGCTCTTCACAATCTGGTTCCTTTTATCTTTCTAGTTCTCCTATACATTACTGCCTCCCTCCCTGACTGCCTTCAGAACTCAGTTCAAGCTCCACTTTTTGTAGAAGGCCATTTCAGGACCCTCTAGTGCTCCTCTTATAAATTATCTACACTGCATCTATCTTGTATATGTCTATCAATGTACATATTGTCTCCCCTAGAATGTGAACTATCAGAGGGCAGATTTCACTTCCATCTTTGTATCCTCAACACATAACACAGTATCTAGCATACAATGCTGGCCTTATAAATGCTTTTTGAATACTTAAAATGACTGCTTTCAAATACTAAGTTGAAGTATTCTGAGATTTTTCACTTTCTGAAGTTCTATAAATTCTTGTTGATTACTTAACTTATTAAAATGACTGCTTTCAAATACCAAATTTGAGCCTCGTGTAGAAATTAAAATTTGACAAATGTCAGAAGGAAAGTATAAAGAAATATATAGTCATAACTTTTAAAGTTTCCTAAATATGATGGAATATTACATGATAACAGGAATGCTAAGAAAAAAAATGTTAAGAGTATAGGCTATGGGTTACAAGGACAGAGCAATGTGACCTCCCCCAACAACGTTCAGCCTAACAGCTCACATTTGTCTGGCAACCTAAATTCCCCTGCTTTATACCTTTACATTGCCATAGTACTTTGTTTTATGCTCCAGAATCTTTTTAGAAAAAATAACAAACTTTATCCTAATAAGCAATTAATAAGGCAATTCTGTATGCATCTCTTAAAGCTCTAGACTCTCTTCTCTTTGCTCTCTATAATATCTGATTTGGTGATCACATCAATTCTTATGTTTGTGTAATTACTTTTCGATTTTTTTTTTCTTTTCAAAAAGACCTTTTTTGGGATATAGTCTCTAGTCAGAACAATGATTGTACAATTTATACAACTGTACAGTTGCACAAATTGATTAGATATGCAGGATCCAAAAATAAAAGTCTGAGAAACCAAAAATTTAAAAAGTAGCTATAATGTGTTCACATGCTGCTAAGCTTTGTATAACAAAGCATTCATTCAACAAATATTTATCAAGTCTAAATAAACCAAAGAGCTAGAGAGACAAGGGCCAAATAAACAAGATTGTGCTGTGTATAGAAACTAAAGACTTTCACTCCAGTTGAAATACCAAGACTCCTATTCCAGACACAACTAAAATTAAGAAAGAAAAAAAAAATCAATAATACAAGTTATACTGGGAACACAGATATATTACAAAGGGAATAAAAAGATAAAATTCTCCAAAGGATACATACTCTGGTGTATACACTGGAAGCCAATAGACTAATCTTCCACCAAGAACAAGAGTTTCTGCAGCAAAATTTAGAAGATCTACAAACATATCGCTCAGATGATAGTTGAAGGAAACAGGAATGTGGCTTTCTGGGCTAAACAAAAAATGCCACAAGAATATGCTTAGTGAAACACTGTGAAATTTTTTTTTAAAATAAAGTTTAATAAAGAAAAGCAACAATCATCCCAAAATTGGAAAAACTTAAATTTTAACAAGTACATAGTTACTTAAAGTTTACTTACCACTTTTCTATCCCTTTTGGTATTTCTTTCTGTGAACCCGTTTTTCTAGTAGATTCTCTGATACCATAGGGAGCTAAGCAGAAAACACAGGTAACATTGACTACCAAAATTCATCCTTATAACTTTAAAAAATATACCTACATTGAAATAATGCTTGGGCAATTTTTTTGCACTCTTGTTAGCAGTAATAATTCATTCCAGTAAAATAGGAATAATAGCACCTATTTCCAAATGTTGTTTTGAGAATCAAATGAAATAACTTTAAAATGCCTAATGTAGGGCCTGGCACACAGCAAATATTTAATAAATGCTAATTTTTTCCCTCCTATATCAAAGGATTGTGGTGAAGACCAAATGAGATAACATTTTTTAACAAACAAACTTTGCAAACTCAAACCACATAAATGTTGGCTATTATATAAATGCTAGTTATTATTTATAATATTTATAGGTTAGGCAGTTCAGTTAGGCAGTGTCCACACTAAGCAGTGGCTGATGGAGGAATAAAATTTAGGAAAAAGACTAAGCAAAGCAAGGGTTGAAAGGAAAAACATGCATCAGCATCTATGGTATAATGTAAAGAAACTGAATTTGGAATTAGAAGAGGTGGGTTCTTTTCCTGATTCTGCTGTTTATTAGATTATTCTTGGGAAAGTCACCTAAATTCACTGAGTCACTTTTTCCTCATCTATAAAATAGCTAATAACATAAGCCAAAACAACTTCACAGGATTATTGTGAAGAACAAAGTGGTAAAAAGAGGTAAACTGCTTTATAACAACAATAAGCATTATGTTCGTCTATATTCTTAGCACTCTGCTATGTACTGATAATAAAGACAAAAACAAAACAAATCAAAAAAATTCTTCACCTTCAAGAAACCTGTATACAAATGGGGGTTACTACATATAAATAGTAAGTAAATACAAGTGATTTAAGCAGTAGGAAAACATGAACAACAAAACGGACCAGCAAAAGTTCCTCAAAACAGTTAAATATCAGATAAAATAAGTATTTTTTTTTAAATCTTGCAGATATTTATTCATTCCCTTTAGGGGATTTTTTCTCATTTATTTCTTTTCTTGTTCTTAAAATAATATTTTTATTGCTATATTTGTTTTCACAAAAATCTATATTTCCCCCTGTATCCTTCTCCTTCTGCCTAGGATTATTATTATTACCAACAGTAGTATTACTAAATTATTCCAGATTTATGGGAATTCAATTTTCCTCTAACTGTATATAGCACAAGATATCCCATAATCTTTCTTCAGGTATTAATAAGTGCTACAGAAACTATTAACAAACATGAAATATTTGCACGTTGTCTTAATAAAAATCTCAAATTATAATTGTAAATGAACTAAACATCTTGCCACTACTTTTTTCTGAAGATAGTTGAATTATCCTAACCATGAAAATAAGTGCATATGTACTTATCTCGAGCCAAAAAGAAATTAGGCTAAAGGAAATTAAGAAATTAGAAACTTAACCATGAATCATACTGTTAAATTCTGCAATCTTTTCCAATCAACTACTTGTGCTACTTCCATATTTTTCTCCTTTTCTACTAAATGAAAAAGCTTGGTGAAAGAAATATCACTGATAAGTTGTGTACCCTGGCAAATTTTTTCCCTATTACATAAAGCTATTCTTAGAATTCTCATACCTACTATACTTACGATCAGTGATAATTGCATCAAAAAACAATCCCTTCCTCCAGGAAGGCTTAGATGCATCTGCAATGAGGACATCAAGGTAATATTTCTCTAAGCCATACTGACGAAGATTTGCCTTAATATTTTCATCTGGACCTCTCCATTTCTGATTTTTCCTACTAGCCTTTCCTAATGGGTAAAGAGAATGGGAGAGAGAGAATATCATGTATAACTTATTAATATTAGCCAAATCATTCTTATTTCTAATCATGTGTTTCATATAATAGCAGTTTTAATTCTCTGTTCCTCAAAAAGAAAAAAAAAAAGCTAATGATAATTTCATTTTCATTTTATTTATCCAAGTAAAGATACTTTGGGTTTTTGGGTTTTGTTTTTTTTGTTTGTTTTTTTGATTAAAGCTTTTTAAATTTTCAAAACATGTGCATGGATAATTTTTCAACATTAACCCTTGCAAAATCTTGTGTTTCAATTTTTCCCCACTTTTCCCCCATGCTCTCTCCTAAATGGCAAGTAATCCAATATATGTTAAACATGGTAAATACATATAAACAGTTATTGTCATTCAATATATTATGAAACTATTGTACACTGGGCTCTAACAATGATTATATCTTTAAGCAATAATATACAGGATCTATTTTCATGCAAAACTGCTTTCCTTGATGCTTTTCAGATCAAAAACAAAATTACCTCAGATAAAGAATCAAACAGACCAACCTTTAAAATGAATTCTAACCTTTAACACAATACATTATAAAACAAAGACATAATATAATTTTTTAACAAAAAAAAAATTTTGGGATAGTGTCCCTAAAGGAAATCTGCCTACTATATGAAAAGAATCAGAAGATAATTCACTTGAGTATTTTATTTCAGTACTTTTAGAATCTATACTTTCATTAGCATGGATAACCTCTCCACCAATAATGACTACTGTGACATAGGCTAGCCAGTCTTTAAGAGTTTCTGTGGGTTCTTTTTGTAATAGCAAAGAAGTGAAAACCAAGGAGATACCTATCAACTCAGGAAAAATTGAACAAATTATAGTATATAAAGATAATGGAATACTATTGTGCCATTAGGAAAAATGAAAGATATATCAAAGAAACTTGAAAGGACTTATATGAACTGATGCAGAATGAGGTGAACAGAACCAGCAGAACAATAATAATATTATTACAACAATTTGAAAAACTTAATACCTCTGATCAATGGAATGACCAATCATAATTCCAAAGGATGACTAATGAACATCACTACCATCTCATGACAAAAATCTGAAGAATTTAAGATGTCCAATAAATATCTATTTCATGAAATGACCAGCGCAGGAATCCATTTGCTTAATTATGCATATTTAAAGGATTTTTTTTCCTTTTTTTTTCCAGTATAAGAGGAGAAAGTGAGGAAGAAGAGGAAACTAACACTTATTATTATAGATTGAAAAAATAAAATTAAAATTAAAATGCTTTGCTATAACCAAAAAACTCATAATTATAAGAATAACCTGGTAATAAGTCTCTCTAAACTTAATAAGATTGATCTTCAGACAATAGATATACTGTCTTTAACCAAGTTTATATTCAGTGATACTTAATCCTAAATTTTTCTTATGATTAAATATTTTATATAAGTAACTTATAAACATTATAAACAAATATATATATATAAACAAATTTGAAAATAACATAAGAGGCTTCATTTGTTCATTGCAAATGTTACAAAAATCTCTTCTATTTAATAAAGAAAAAAGACAAGTTATCCAGTAGAGACATTTAGCTCTGGCTTGCTCTAACAAGAAAAAAAAATGTAGCATGAGAGTATCTCACACCATACATTATGCATTAGGCTAACTAGCTATTATTCTCTATAATGCTCCTATTTTTTCATGTAATAAAATGAATCACAAAGAATACCTCCTTCCTAGGAAGCAGTTCATGGAATAACTTGCTTTACCTTACAAATTATTGGGAATATAAAACAAACCAAAAGATAAACTAGTGGTACAATTCATTCTGTCAAGTTTACCGTAATGAACAATTCCTTAAGGCTACTTCTACACTTAGTACCTTCATAGAGCAAGTTTGGTTTCACCATACAAAATGCTTTAATTATAGCTGCCAATTTTGACTAATTAGTACTAAATATGACATAGCAAGATTTATAATAAACCTCCAATTTTTTAAGTAAAGGAATTCTATGAAGGTCATTGAAGAAAAATGAGTTATTGTTATCATATTTATTCATATATGTCATCCTTTTCATGTGTATTTGAAAGAAAAAATCTGGGAGTCTGGGAAAGAGAAGGGAAGAGGAATAAAAAACTGTGTTGTTTTGTTTTGTCTTGGAGTACCTGTCACCTACTTTGACATCAGTAATCTAAATATCACAAAATAATACCAAGAAATTTCTTTAAAATTTTATTATCCATAAAAGCAAAATCTTAAGGTAATAGCAATGTGTATTAAACTATTTGGAACTGTAACTTACCCAATCCATGAATTGTATTGTAATCTATGTCTGTTCCACATACATAGGCCCCAAAATGAGCAGAGGGTATCAAGAGGCCGCCTGAAAATTAAAGAGATCATAACAGCGCATGACCAATTAAGAAGAACGCTGCTTATTCCTCCCCTTCCTCCTCTTCACTTAATAAGTTCCAGAGAGTCTTAAAATATAGCTGCATGAAAGGTATCCTGGATTAATTCATCCTTGCTACTAAATTAAGTTCATCAGAAAATAGGGCATAAATTAGTGTGTTCTTATCACTACTGAAAAGTATTACTGATATGCAATTACTTCTTCAACATTTTTTTTAGTATTTCCATTCTATTCAAAGGGGCCCCTACAGACATATCCTGCTCATTTCTGAAAAATTAGCTCATAGGGTTTGCTACACAACCACAGTTGGCATCCTTCCTCCACATACAAAAGGACTAACTTCTGACATTTGGAATGAAGTCACAAAACTATAAATAAATATCAGAGGGCAGAATTTATGCCACTCACGTGCCAGGCCCTACCAAAACAAAAGGAAACATGTTAGCACAAGTTATAGCTTCTCAAGTAGATCATTATGTCATTTTCCTTCAAATTTTAAAATAACTCCATTTTTAAAAGTTAAATATCAGCATAAAAATTTAAAAAAATAAACACAATAAATAATCTGCAACCTTATTTATGTCATAGAACAAAGAAGGACAATCTGTCAAACTACACATTTGCCTGACCTATCTACAATTTGACAGACATAACTTATGATTTAAGGTATAAAATATACACTGACTTCGAAAAGAAAAGGTATGAATCTTTAGCTCCAGAGCCTTCCAAATGTGATCTCTCAAAATAAAATGGATAGTACTTTTAAAGAGTCAATTACTCTCCAGAGTCAAAAACTTTTCACCTGTATTATGTGTTTATTTATATATATATGTATGTATGTATGTATGTATGTGTGTATGTATATATATATATATATATATATATATATATATATATATATATATATATATATATATATATATATGTATTAAAGGGGGGGACAGAAAGGATTTAAGTGAAGATAAGGAGACAAAGCCCTAAGTTAGTCATAATAAAAAAACAGTCATAGTAATCTTTATGAAATGTGAGTATAAAATGTGCCATGCTGAATGACTTACAATATTCCCATTATGACTTGAATTACTATAATTCTGCCCAAGGACATAGAATAACTATGTTGTCAAGGGAAAAAGAAATACTTTCCTGTGCTTCCTTAAATACAATCTCATCCACTTGGGTACAAGGAGTTTTGAGAAGACCAGATATACTTTACAGACATACAATATATTGCCAAAAGGAGATGAATAATCAGTTTGGTTGTTTCTTTCTATATTTTAGACTTCTTTACAAAAAGAACTAATCTTACTGATGTAGTCATTGAACAATCACTGGTAGTAGGCCACTGAGGTTGCAGTATATTGAGGTACTCCAGAACTGAAGGTTTCAATGTCAGGAAGACATGACAAGACTCATCTGCTTTTTGCTCTCCTTGCAGAGCCTGGAATGTTTTAGCTTCACATTATTTGACAGTTAACATTTTCAGACAAAGGTAACATCTTGTATGGAGAATTTTAATTAACAAAACACTACTGAATGTGCTTTACCCAAGTATAGACTGGTTACAATTGATAATAAAAGTTTTCCATTTCTGAAGATTTAGATATATCAATCATAACAAATTGGACTACCCAACTGGACCAGTTAGACCTCAATAAATATCTAACATTGTTCAATCTTTTAGTGAAAAGTCATCCTTTCTTCATAGAGTTTATAATCTAGGCAGGCCAGTTAGAATGATAACAAATTTGGAATTTTGCCAACTTGGAATTTTAATTCCAATTCCATTTTACAGCAACTAGGTAATAGGACAAGATCAAGTGAAAATGTCAAGTTTACAAGAATTTAAAATAAAATTTTACCCCTCTGCGTGCTATGTATCTTATCCTAAATAGAGAGGAAAGAACCAAGAAAATCTGGTTTAGCAGTCATTGCCCAACCTAAAAAAATACATTTTTTTCAAAAAGGAACAACTGACAGTTAAACTATCATGGTTTTACAACAGTGATCCCTGTTAAAATAACTTTGGCATGTGACCTCTGCAATGTAACTCTAGTTGCAAATAGAGAATTTGAGGGTTTTCTAAACTGAAATCTTTATTTCTTTACTTTACCTTCTATTGCATTTTAGTAAAGGAAGAATCACTATAATTCTAAACAATCCCATACAAACTTCTGGGAATTAACCATAGAAATGTTCAATTGTACTTCAATGGAAATTGGATGAATAATAAATTTGCTCGTTATAGCCTTATATTGCATGTGGCATCTATTACCAGTAATAATAATAATGAAAGCTCAAGATTTGTTAAGCACTTTATTAATATTATTTCAGTTTTTTCCTCACAACAATCCTAGTGAGAAAAGTGCTATTATTATCTCCACTTAACATGTAAGGAAACTTCTTAGGAACATACAGCTATTTAAGTTCCTGAGATCAAATTTGAACTCAAGTCTTTGTGACTTCAGGCTCAGCACTTTATCAAGTATACTCTATTTACTTAGAAGATCTTGACTAACATTGACTCAAAGCAAATATTATTTGATTTAATTAATAAATATTTATTTTATTACACTTAAATTAGTTTTTATATTTAAGTTAATGTCTATTTAATAATTTAATAAAAAGGATTAAAATATGAATAATATGATTGATATTAGTCACTGAAAGTGCTGTAAATCATTTTCAAATCTACACTTATAACAATTCACAAACAATTAAAAAAAAATCAAGAAAATATTTGTATAAAAATTTACTCTTACTAAGCACATAGCAGGTATTAAAAAATACTTTAGTGACTGATTAATCTTTCAATAAAGTTTGTTTTATGCTTGGGATATTAGAACAATCATACTTCCTGTTAATAGTTATTATAATAGTTAATAGAATAATTCATTCTTTAGTAATATGAATGATTTTTAAATCCTGAAAATTATGGTTACTGAAATGCAGAGGAAAAGTGTTTTTCTACACAGCTCATAATATCATTCTAGAAAACAGTAGCAGATTGTCTAAAAGAACAAGGCAAGTTATTCAAATGAAAAAGATTAAATCTCTCTCCCTTTCAGTTTCCTAGATGCTTTTTAACCTATTACTCTACATAACCTTGAGAAAAACATAGCCTATGAGTAAAGCAAGATGCTAGACCTTTAGAAAACTAAATTCATTTCAAGTCTGCTTTTCTATAAATAAGCTTTTTTAATATAGATGTTGGAAACAAAATAAATGTCAAAGAAAAAAAGAGCCACAACTAGAGGAGGTAGAGCAGTGAGGGCAGGAAGGAATAATGCCAAATCTATAATCTAACTTTGAGGAAAATGTGACTTCAGAAACAGGACTATTTCATTTTTCCAGTCCCTACTGCCATTTTTAAGAAGGCAATAAACTCAGTAACAAATAGGTTATGCTTAAGAATTATTTCCACAGAAAAATGAAACAAACTCAATTATCACTGAATTGAAATAAATTAAAATTCTAAAGCTTAGCCTATTATGTAAAATTAATCTATGCATCAACCACTGGTTTAACTGTTCCTCTCACCTTCTTCTATTAAGTCTGGAGAATGACTTGATAAAATAGCCAAGAGGTTTTTTTCTATCTGTCTTCATCCCTCAAAATAATTTCAATACCCAAGTCAACTCTAATCCACAATAGTAAAAGTTTGTGAGCAAGTAATTTCTCTGTTGCTAGAGAAACTAATTTCTTGTTCATCTGTTTAACCTGTAGAGCCAAAAGAAAGGACTTTTTACAATAATACCTGGAAGAATTAGGCTTTTCCCTATGTCTGGTTTAATATAAAACTAGGCTAAGAAGACTTGAAAAAAAATAATGACTCTATGTATCTGAGCTCTCCAAGAATTCCTCCCACTCAACAAAGCATCGTAAAATTCCCAAGGCAGAGACTAAATATTCATGAGGAAGGAAAGATATGGGGTCATGAAGGTAAGAAAAAAATGTATAAGCACTAGGTAGAAATATAGTACCTGTATAAGGAATAAATGAGATGGAGGTGTTAGTTAATTGAGCGAGAAGTATATGAATTAATAAGTTAATTCATTAATACAAACACATAAAATAATTATATATTGCTAGTTCTTTATATCATTTTATTCAATATAACAAATAGCAGCTTATCTAAAAAGCTTTAGCTTACTAAAAGTACAGAACCCTGGATTTAAGTTGTAATTCTGACATATACTATTTAAATGACAGCAGCGCCATTAGAATGACCAGAAATTTCATTTCAAAGAACTCTGAAAGGGCTGTAATAAAGAAAAATTGATATATGGAATTTTCCTTAGTAGCATCCTGGTATCTTTTTCTTATTACTACAATCGTTAAAGAACTCATGATGATGAAATTTTTAGCCATTCTGAAAATGATCAGGGGATCCCAATTCCATAATAAATGGTATATGGCATTGTGTTCACAGTCTTTTTTTCAAATTATATTCCAGTATTCTCCATCTTTATAGTTTACTTTTCTGCTAACTAAAAAGTAAACCATAGCTATTATTTAAACTAATCAGTTGATTATCTCTTTTTGAAATAATCATAATTAGTGTTTGAGCAGAGCATGCAAATCTTTCTTTCTGAAATAGAGTTCTTGAAGTCCTGAAGATTATCATGTTTCACTTCATTCTAGTCTTTCAAATTTAATTTTAGCATTACAATTTATGAGCTAAAAGCTCCCCCTACTGGTTTAACCAGCATTACAATGGATTAAAAAAAAGATGAAAACATACGTCTATCTTTCCTTTTTAAGAAATTATTATTTTTAAATATTGGATTTCAATTTATTTTTTTTGTGGTTTTCATTTTTCACATGTTTCCATTTAGATGGCAAATGAAAATCTGTAAGAGTTCAACTTTTTAAAAATTTTTAACTTTGTCTCATCTAAAAGAACATCTTTGATAATGTTTTCTAAAATAATAAAAATACCTGTTCCAACAAATGGATCAAAGACAATGTCATTTTCTTTCACTTTCCCATGATTAGCCATGATGAATGATAAGCCAGCGTCCATGCTTGTGTTTCCAATAAAATGTCTCTTTTTTACACTATATGATTCAATAAGCTCCCTCTGTCCATCTGCAATCTGTGTCAAAAAAATTTTTAATTAATAAGAAGACCAGTAAAGGACTGCTTAAGATAAGACAACCCTGGTAAAATCTTCTGAAAAACATTTTGACTAGTAATAAAAAAAATTAATTTCCCAAATACAAGATGGGAAAGATATAGTTAAATAGTCATTTACTAAAAAAGATCTGGGGGTTATAATGGATGGCTAGCTCCATATGAGTTAACATTTTAATTGGCAGACAGAAAATACAGTCTTGGGCTACATTAAAAGAAGAATAGCTTCCCTGAATAAAGAAGTTTTAGTACTTCTGTAATGTGCCCTGGTCAGATCACATCTGGAGTATTAGCTTGAGAGGATGGTTAAGAGGCCTTGAAGCATGTCATATAAGGTCAATTAAAGAAACTGGCAATGTTTAGCCACAAGAAGAAAAGAATCAGTAGGATATAATGGCAATTTTCAAATACTTGAAGGGCTGGCCTATAGAAAAGTGATTAGGTTTGTTATATGGACCCAGAGACCAAAGATAGGAGCAGTGGACAGATATTGTAAAGAAGCAAATTTTGGTTTGATGTTAGGAAGAATGTCTTAACAATAAAAGCTGTTCACTATTTCTGTGATAGCAAAGAATTGGAAATTGAGGGTATACCCATCAACTGGAAAATGATTGAACAAGTTGTAGTATTGAATGTAATTGAATACTATTGTGCTGGGGGCAGATAGGTGGCGCAGTGGATAGAGCACCAGCCTTGAATTCAGGAGGACCCAAGTTCAAATCTGCTCTCAGACACTTGACACTTCCTAGCTGTGTGACCCTAGGCAAGTCACTTAACCCCAGCCTCAGGGGGGGGAAAAAAAAAAAGAATACTATTGTGCTATAAGAAATGATGTGCAGGCAGATTTTTAAAAAAAGGCCTGGAAAGACTAACATGAATTGATGCTGAATAAAATAAGCAGAACACAGTAATAACAAATGTGTCATGATAAATTGTAATTGACTTAGCTTTTCTCAGTAATATCATGATCCAAGACAATTCTAAAAGACTCATGATGGAAAATGTTATCCACATCCAGAGAAAGAATTGATGGAGTCTAAATGGTCTAAATGCAGAGTGAAGCATATTTTCATTTGGGGGAGTTTTTCCCTTTTTTTTTTCTTTTGTCCTATTTTTTCTTTCACAATATAACTAATGAGGAAATGTTTTACATGACTGTAAAAATATATCCCATATCAGACTGATTGCTGTCTTGAAGAGGGGGGAGGAGAGTTGCCTGCCATCTTGGGGAAGGGAGGAGGAAAGAAGGAAGAAAAATTTGGAACTCAAAATATTTCAAAATATAAATGTTGAAAATTATCTTTACATGTAATTGGAAAAAATAAAATACTATTAAACAATAAAAGTTGCTCAAAAATAGAGTGGGCTGTGCCAGTGTCTCTAACTGGACTGGCTGACCACCTGTCAAATATGGTAACCTGTAAATTCCTTTCTGGTATATGTTAAATAAGATGTACCCTAAGATCTCTTCTAACTCTGTGATTCCATGACTCAGATTCTCTGCTATTCACACTGTTTTAGTCTTTCCTTTTAGTAAAGATAACAGAGGTGGTTATGGACAAGTTCCTTACCTTATTGCATGACATTTTTACATTCCTTTTATTATTCCCCAAACAAATTTGATTTGTTTTGATTTGAGTTTCGAATAGAATCAGCATTAATACCAAAACCACATAATCTTCAATGGAAAAAAATTACTTTTTTTCTATATCCATACTCTTCAACAATAAAGTTATTCAATTAACACTTGCTATATAATCCTTCTCATTCATTAGTGATTTTAGAATAAGTCTTTCTTTAATAATAATTGGCTTAATAGCTATGCAACCCTGAGCAAGTCATTCTACCTTTACTGACCTCAGGTTTCTCATCTACAAAATAGGGACAATGCTATTTGCACTATCTACTTTACACCCTTTATATGAGGAAAAAACTTTGTAAATTATAAAGTGTTTTATAACTCTAAACCATTATTACAAAAAAACAGTAAAAGAAATCTCCATAATTTAGATTTTTGCCTAAAATGACACACAAGAACTCTCCTTTGTGTCACTTCTATAGAAATGAAGTATGATAGCATTATTCTTGATGTCTTAATTGTTGCTGAGATACAGTGTATAGTTGGGAATAGAACACAGACAATGAAATTCTAATATCAGCCAGTTCTAATTCTATTTATATACCAGCTAATTGCCCTCTATCCATTAGATTACTGTTTCTTTTCCAAATCATGGAATGGAGCACTTCTCTTGACTTTGTCTTATATATACCTGAATCTTTATCAAAGGCTTAGACTTAATTAAAATTCTGTCTTCACTTAAGTAAAAATTCTTGGCTCTTCTGCACCTTGGGCCTCAAAGGAATAGGGCAATTTAGAGAAAAGCCAATATTCATTGTTCAGGGTTTTGGATTCAGGAGCTTACCCACAGTAACTGAAGTAAGGTGGCTTGTCTGATCAACACAGGTGTTTCATATTGATTGATCACTTAGAACTTGAATTAAATTCCAGATATCACTTCACTCCAAGTTAAAGGGAGAATTCCCTTTTTCATTTTCAGCTCCAGATTCATAGGGTCCAGATTCATCCCATGGATAGTCTTTTATCAAAGAGGTCTATTATTGAGCCTCTAGACCACTGTTCCCATTCCAGAATAATCTTTTTTTTTTTTTTTTTAAAAACAAAAGTGTGAAAGGACATATCTATAGTCTTTGCAGCTGGGGAAGTTAAGGCTGATGTAGAGCCTGATACAGAAAAGCAAAAGTAATCAATTGTCTGTATTAACTCCCACATCAATTCAGTAAGCCTTAGAAACTAGAGAACCACAAGACTGCTAAAGAAGAGTGAATCAGCCAGCTTCCATGCCAATAAATATTGGGATGGGACTCAAAAGTAGCTGCTGTACTTCTAGCTTGGTAATAAGAAAAAAAATAAGGAAAAGGAAATATTTGGGGGAACAATATTTTCTCCTATTTACTACTTTTAAGTCTCCCCTTACTGGACAAGTTAATATTACATCATTCAATTTTTTAGGTGTAATAGCTTAGTTCCCTTAAGCTTTTAATAAGAAGGATTCAAACTGGATTGCTAGTTTTTTGTCCTAAAGATAAAACAAATATAAAAAAGTAATGCTACTTACCCATCTACCAAAATAAATATTAAGTGGTTTCTCTGGGATATGATTTGGATCCAAGCCATAATCTTCCAAAATAGAAAATATATGCTGTGGATCTTTTAAATTGACCTTTCCTTCAAATGGCAGAAATTCAAGTGCCTAAAAGGAAAAAAATTCTAAGCAAACTTTTTAAAATTATTTACATATTTCAATAATTGTTATACTGAGTTAAAATGGGTATATAATTTTTAAGTTCACTTACATCTATTCGTTTAATTTTTTCTTCTTGTGTTAATGTTTTATTAAATGTGTGAATCTTTATTTTATATGTTGTGTCTGAATGTAGAAATGGAGCCTAAAATAAAAGAGATATTTTTCTTTAATGTCTCGCAATTTTACTTCAACCATATGCATTCTTATGCAAGACATCAGATAATACATACCATCTTTTCCACGGGATAACTTTTTAGAGAATTGTATAATTCTTCTGGAGATTTTCCATGACCCCATAGTTCAAATATAGATCTGAAAATTTCACAAAGTTATTTTCAGCTTGAAAAAATTTCCACCAAAAACACAACATTGATTTTGCCCATTTTAATTAAGCAAGTGTTTCCTTGTCTTTCAATTCTGCACATTTAAATAAGAAACCTAAATAAAGAGTCCTAAAGCTATATATAATTCTGCTTCTCCAACATCCAGATTTGGAGACTGAATAGTAATCAGCTTAGATAGGGAATTTATTTGAATATTTACTTAAAAGGAAGGAAAAACTTTTCTCAAATCACACTAGTATCTTTTTAAGCACTTACTGTGTGACAGGCATAGTACTAAGATCTAGAGATACAAACAAAAAGTAAAAATAATCCCTGCCCTTAAGGAGGTTCACAGGCTAATGGGAAAAATTAGTGTGTGAGTATGTAATACATATATAAAGTATTCTTCTTAGTAATGCAAATTTTCTATGACAAGCTTATAAATCTACATGATACCTTGTGTTAGATTCAAAATTATAATCTTGTCAAAAATTCAGAATTGGTGGAATTTAGATATACAACAAAAATCTATACATAATCTAAATCAAATTACAATCAACCAAAAAGGGTATTCAAATGATCTGAATTTCTTAATTCTTAAAATTTCTGGACTTTAAAAAAATTTTTTTTGTAAAACTGGTATTCAAAGTAGCAACATTTTATTCTTTATCCTTTATTTTTACAGATAGGCAAAATACTAAGAATATTACAGAATACATTTATCTATCCTTTTTCCCCATTATCTAAAGAATAAGGCACTATCTTAAGAATAAAGAATAGCAAGAATGCAAAACTTAAAGTCAAAAAGACCTCTTTTAAATCTAACCTCAAATACTTATGAGCTATGTGACCATGGGCTCATCATATATCACTTAGCCTTTGGGGGTCAAAATTTTCTAATCTATAAAGCCTTAGGGAGTAGACCTGCAATTTTATTGATTCAGGGAAGTCATAGATAAAGAAACTAATGCTAGGCAAAATATAGTCTTATAGAGTTGCCAAAAGTAAATAGAAATTCAGAAATTCATCCAGAATCACGCAGTCAGCATAAGTCTAAAGCAGTATTCAAACCCAGGTCTCCTTGCCTTCAAGACTCTCTACCTTCTGCTTCTTACTTAAAATGGGGATAATAGGAGCACTTAGCTTACAGAGTTGTTATACAGATGAAAAATGTAAAGTGCTTTATAAATCCAAAAACAACCCATGAATGTCACCTAGTATAATTATATATAATTATAATCACATATCGTGATATCATTAACACAAACATAATCATGTTATAATTATGATTATAGTTATATGACCCTATGAAGTCAAACTCTATACATATATATGTGTGTATAGATATATATATGTACATATTTAAATATAACAACAATATAACTATCTTGAAAGTTGTGAGAAAGATGTTTTACAAATCTTAAAGAATTATGTAAAACTGAGTTACTAATTATTAATAATAATATTTGTATCAAGGCATTTATATCAACGTAAATAATCTTAGTATCAGTGAAACAGGTTCAAATATCTAATCTTTTTATTTCTTGTGAAAATTATAAGGTAAATTTAGTTTATTCTTCATATTAAACTTATTATAACTTCAATTAGCACTACTTCAGATTATGAAGAATTTCATTGTTTTTTCTCTAAAAGTCTCAGCTATAAATTAAATTGCTATGTGATCCTAAGCATGTCACTCAGTTCCATAATTTCCCAGACAATTCTCTAAGACTCAAGATGCAGAGCAGCTAGCAAACTACACTTGCAGAGGAATTCCAATCACAGGTTCAACCCAAAGACTATATATATATATATATATATATATATATAGTCTTTTATATAGTCTTTTTTTAATGCAAAAAAAAAAAAAAAAGCAACTTTAAAAATTTCTTGTCTTGAATAGCCCAAATGTCCTTTTGGGATTATTTAACTCCTATTTTACAATACAATATTTGTGAAACACTTTGTTTGCCAAATCTTTTCATATGTGATACAGTAAAAAGATGGTAACTTTGGAGTCAAAAGACTTGATTTCAAACCCCACCTCTTAAATTGCCTTTGGGCAAGACATTTAACCTTTATAGGGGCAGAACTTTCTCATCTATAATAAGGGCTTCTAAAGTCCCGGATAGTTTTAAATCTTTGAT